>NC_056498.1:77355153-77367201 GCF_014905685.2 Nematolebias whitei | reverse complement strand
ATATATATATACATATTATATATATATAACAAATTTGAGCAGGAACCATTTCTGAAACAAACAAACAAAAAACCCCTCCTCTAGGTTGAGCTGCAGTGCATCACAACAAACCATCACCATCACTTCTGCTCCAAGACCATATTTTTAACACGTAGCATCAAGATTCTTTCACGCTTCTCCAAACAATCAACGGTGTAATGAGATCATTCACTCATTTAAACTAAACCATCAAGGTGTGAAATAAATATGTGAAAAACTCTTAAGAAATCCACAAATTACTGAAATTAAACTGTGTTACAGAAGTGGTGTATATAAACATTTCTGACCGAGGGTTTAGTTAAAGGTATCAGGAACGTTTTTATCTTATGGCATTAAACACAGCACCACTTTCCATCCATCCATCCATCCATCCATCCATTCATCCATCCATCAATTTATTCATCCTTCTGTTCATCAATTTATTCATCCTTCTATTCATCAATTTATTCATCCTTCTATTCATCAAACTATCCATCCGTCTATTCATCCATCCGTCTATTCATCCATCCATCCATCCGTCCGTCTATTCATCCATACATACATACATACATACATACATACATACATATATTTTCTTCCGCTTGTTCCGAAGTCGGGTCGCGGGGGCAGCAGCTTGAACAGGGAGGTCCAGACATCTCTTTCCACAGCCACCTCTTCCAGCTCTTCTGGGAGCACTCCAAGGCGTTCCCAGACCAACCGAGAGACATAGTCTCTCCAGCATGTCCTGGGTCTTCCCCGGGGTCTCTTCCCAGTCGGACAAGCCCAAAGCACCTCCCTAGGGAGGTGCCCAGGAAGCATTCTTACCAGATGCCCGAACCACCTCAACTGACTCCTCTCGATGTGGAGGAGTAGGATTTCTACTCTGAGTCTTTCCCAAATAACTGAACTTCTCACCCTATCTCTAAGGGAGAGTCCAGCTTCCCTGCAGAGGAAACTCATTTCAACCACCTGTATCCACAATCTCATTTTTTCGGTCACTACCCAGAGCTCATGGTGAAGGTAGAAATGTAGACTGACTGGTAAACAGAGAGCTTTGCTTTACAGCTCGCTTCACTCTTCACCACAAAGGACCGGCACAGAGTCTGCAATACTTCAGATGCTGCACCAATCCGTCTGCCAATCTCACGCCCCATTCTTCCCTCACTTGTGAACAAAACCCGCGATACTTGAACTCCTCTACTTGAGGCAGAACCTCACCCTCGACCTGAAGAGAGCAATCCACCCTTTTCTGGTTGAGGACCATGTTCTCACATTTGGAGGTGCTGATTCTCATCCCAGCCACTTCACACTCAGCTGCAAACTTCTCCAGTGAGAGCTGAACATCACGGCACAATGACACCAACAGGACCACATCATCTACAAAGAGCAGATATGGAATCCTGAGGCCACCAAACCGAAATCCCCCCACCCGCTGGCTGCACCGACAAATTATGTCCATAAAAGTTATGAACAGAATCAGTGACAATGGGCAGCCCTGGCTTAGTCCATCTCCCACCCTGAAGGGGTCCGACTTACTACCGGCCATGTGAACCAAACTCTCACACTGCTTGTACGATGGGCCTCCAATCCCATACTCACGGAGCAACCCCCACAGTTTACCCCAAGGAACACAGTTGACTACCTTCTCCAAGTCCACAAAACACATGTAGACTGGATGAGCAAACTCCCATGATCCCTCGAGGATCTTAGTGAGGGTAAAGAGCTTGTCCAGTGTTCCATGGCCAGGATGGAAGCCTCCTTGTTCCTCTTGGATCTGAGGTTCAACCAACGATCAGACCACTTTCATTCAACCTTTATTTATACAGGTTAATCACATTAAGTCTCAGGGACTCATTTACAAGAGAGACCTGATTCTAACAGAGTAATGACAACTGTAAACAATCATTAAAGAAAGCATACACATTGAGAAGAACAAGTGAAAGAAAATGGTATTAAAAACAAAATAAAAACAGCTAGATTGTAAAGCAATGTAGAATACTAAAAACAGGAACATGTCTGCATTGGTTTTTGCCATGAACTTAGCAGATGTTTGAAGCCTCTTAGAGAAGTCAAGTTTGAGAGCTTCAGATATTTTTGCAAGATATTCCAGGAAACAGGAGCGGAGTATGAGAAGGCCCTTTTGCCTAGTTCAGTCTGAACTGAGGGAAAACTGCAGGTAATAATGTCCTGAGAGCGTATGCTGTACCTGCACTCACACAGTGACATGTAGAAGAAGATGTAGAAGGCAGCAGACCAAGAAGTGATTTAAAGATGAAAACGTACCAGTCGGAGAGTCTGCGTGAAGTTAATGATGACCAATTAACCAGTGAATACAAGGTGCAATGGTGGGTATGGTAGTTACAGCCAGTTATGAATCTTAGCACACCAAGATAGACAGTGTCCAACATCTGCAGGGTGCTTGTAGGAGTGTTCATATAGATAATATTACCATAGTCAATGGAGGAAAGGAAAGTTTCAGTTACAAGGCGTTTCCTAGCATTCAGAGTTAGACAGGATCTGTTTCTGAAAAAGAAACCCAATTTAACTTTCAGTTTCCTTACCAAGTTTTCCACATGGAGCTTAAAAGAGAGATGCGAATCAACCAAGATACCAACATATTTATAGGAATCAACAAATTCAACAGAGGCACCATTCGAATATAAAATAGAAGGAATAACTGCTGGGACCGACTTCCTGTTTGAAAAACAACATCCCTTTTGATTTTGTTGGTATTTAGGACAAGTTTGAGATGGAACAAATCTGACTGGATAATGTAAAAGTGGATTGCAAAAGCTGGAAAGCCTTAACAACAGTTTTAGCTCGACAATAAACAACTGTATCATCAGCATAGAAATGTAAGGATGTATGCATTCATTCAACCTTGATTTAAACAGATAAATCACATTGATCCTAAAAGACTCATTTACAAGTCAGACCTGTTTGGACAGACATTTTTATTGTCTTTTGAGATTTTTCAGGAAACCCATCTTGATGGCATTCTCAATAACACTTGAAATGTGGTTCAAACTATATTTAACATTTACATCAGCCCGTGTAGATAAAAAAAATGCATAAGAGCCTTTATAGACTGCTCTCACAGATAAAACTTATTGGTCAATTTTACCAAACAAAAGATACACCCCTGTGACACAATTCCATCCATCCATCTATTTTCTTCCGCTTATCCGGGGTTGGGTCGCAGCTTAAGTAGGGAGGCCCAGACTTCCCTCTCCCCAGCCACTTGGGCCTCCTCCTCCAGGGGAATCCCGAGGCGTTCCCAGGCCAGCCAAGAAACATAGTCCTCCAGCGTGTCCTGGGTCTTATGTACGTTCCACGTATGCAGCTGAAAACTAAAGGGGACAGGGTGTTTCAGTCAGTGGCTCCAAGGCTGTGGAACAGTTTGCCCCTGCAACTTCGTTCTGCTGACTCTGTTGAGGTTTTTAAAAAGCAACTGAAAACACTTTTATTCTCCCAGGATTTTATGTCATGATTTTTTTTATTGTGCTTCTTGTAGTTCTTTTGCTTGATTTATTATTTGTATATTTTAGCGTTGATTTTTATTGTACAGCTCTTTGTGATTTTATGTCTGTGATAAGCGCTTTATAAATAAACTTTACTTACTTACTTACTTCCTCTGGGTCTTCTCCCAGTGGGACATGTCCGGAACACCTCACCAGGGAGGCATCCAAGAGGCATCCTAACCAGATGCCCGAGCCACCTCAACTGGCTCCTCTCGATGTGGAGAAGCAACAGCTCTACTCTGAGTCCCTCCCGTATGATCGAGCTTCTCACCCTATCTCTAAGGGAGAGCCCAGACACCCTGCAGAGAAAACTCATTTCGGCCGCTTGTATCCGAGATCTCGTTCTTTCGGGCACAACCCAAAGCTCATGACCATAGATGAGGGTAGGAACGTAGATCGATCGGTAAATTGAGAGCTTCGCCTTTTGACTCAGCTCTCTCTTCACAACGACAGACCTGTACAGCGCCTGCTTCACTGCAGACGCTGCACCTATCCGCCAATCGATCTCACATTCCATTTTTCCCTCATTCGTGAACAAGACCCCAAGATACTTGAACTCCTCCACTTGGGGCAGGACCTCCTTCCTGACCCGGAGAGGGCACTCTACCCTTTTCCGGCTCAAGACCATAGCCTTGGATTTGGAGGAACTGATCCTCATCCTGGCCGTGTCGCACGGCTTCGAACCGCTCCAGCGATAGCTGTAGCTCACAATCTGATGAAGCCAATAGGATCACATCATCTGCAAAAAGCAGAGACGCAATCCCAAGGCCACCAAAACGGATCCCCTCAACACCTTGGCTGCACCTAGAAATTCTGTCCATAAAAGTTATGAACAGAATTGGTGACAAAGGGCAACCTTGGCAGAGTCCAACTTTCACCTGGAACAATCCCGACTTACTGCCAGCAATACAGACCAGGCTCTGACACCGGTCATACAGGGACCTAACAGCCCGTATCAAAGGGCCCGGTAACCCATACTCCCAGAGTACCCCCCACAGGGTTCCCCGAGGGACGCGGCAGAATGCCTTCTCAAAGTCCACAAAGCACATGTAGACCGGTTGGGCAAACTCCCACGCACCCTCCAGGACCCTGCTGAGGGTGTAGAGCTGGTCCAAGGTTCCAAGACCAGGCCAAAAACTGCACTGCTCCTCCTGAATATGAGGTTCGACTATCTGATGGACCCTACTCTTCAGAACCCCCGAATAGACCTTACCAGGGAGGCTTAAGAACGTGATCCCCCTGTAGTTGGAACAAACTCTACGGTCCCCCTTTTTGAATATGGGGACCACTACCCCAGTCTGCCAATCCAGGGGAACTTCCCCCGATGTCCACGCAATATTGCAGAGTCACGTAAGCCAACACAACCCTACAACATCCAGAGCCTTAAGAAACTCCGGGCGGATCTCATCCACCTCTGAGGGGTGGATGAGATCCTGAGGGGGAGTGGTGGCGCAGAGGTTAGAGAGGTGGGCTTCTGATCTGAAGATCGCTGGTTCACGCCCCGGCCCCGACAACATCAAAATTGTGGGTGGGGTAGGTGAAACACCCACACTTGCCCCCACCCTCATTCGCCCCACTCTGGGCCCATGAGCAAGGCCCTTAACCCCCACCATGTGCTCCCTAAACAGGTCTCTCTTGGAAATGAGTTCTCGTGGCTCAATGAGACTAACCTGTATAAATAAGGGCTAAATGAAAAAAAAAAAAAAAAAAACCCTGGGGCCCTGTCACTGAGGAGCTTTTTAACCACCTCGGTGACCTCAGCGCCAGAGATTAGAGGGCCCAACCCAGAGTCCCCAGGCTCCGCTTCCTCAGTGGAAGACGTGCCAATGGGATTGAGGAGGTCTTCAAAGTATTCTGCCCACCGACCCACGACATCCTGAGTTGAGGTCAGCAGCACACCACCCCTACAATTCAAAAATCTGAAATTAATAAAAAATAAAAGTTATGGAGATAGCATGAGACATAATAATCTGTGATAAATAACACAACATGTTTGTTCTGTAAATTTGTAGTCAAAGTAATTCATGGATTATGAGCTATCTTTTACTTTAAAACAAGTGATATTAGCACAGAACAGTGATACATACAGGGCAAAAAACAAACAAACAAAACCAACAAACAAGTCTCTGATATCCCTGTTGCTGAGGGATTTGAATGGTGGATGTTGGTAGAACTTGAGATGAGTGTTTTTCTGGACTGGAATTGAATAGTAAATGCAAGTAAACCAAAGTGTTTTTGGTACACTTTATTCAAGTGGGTTGGAGTCACACTGTGAGAATAGAGGGAGGTTTATTTCTTTATTTATCTGTTGCTTGCCTGAGGCAGTGCAGAGTGACGGAGCCTGGCGAGTGGAGGGAGACATTTTATCCACCACCAATAGCCAGGGAGTGGCATTAGAGTAATATTTTGGCCATCCTAATAATTTGAGAAAACTATACTTTTAAGCAATAAAAAATAGAAAACAGTTTCCTCAAATGATTGTGGTAGCTGGTTTACATTTATATATCTTGGATTTTGACGTGGCAAACAAATTTTTGATAAGGACCTTTTAAGTTTCTTGATGCAGCCACACACCAAAATGGAAGCTGGCATGGTGCTTAATATTCAAGTTATTGTGCTCACAAGGTTTACATGATGGCGGCCATGTTGTATTTTGACGTAGCAATTAAGCCAATTGTTGATAGTGACCTTCCTTAATCTAAATGCTGCCACACGCCAAAATGGAAATCCATCCTCCCATCCATCCGTCCGTCCATCCATCCATCCATCCATCCATCCATCCATCCATCCATCCATCCATCCATCCATCCATCCATCCATCCATCCATCCATCCATCCATCCATCCATCCATCCATCCATCCATTATCTTTATCTGTGCCTCTGTGTGTTGTCTCTGGACATGCTCACCGCCCTTGCGTCCCCCCCTCCTCCCCCCGGAATGTCGGCATTATTGTGCTTGTTGTGCAAGATTTTTTTTCATTATCATGCTGTTAATCTTCAGCCAAAGATAGGATTTTTTTTGTCTCCAAATCCAATGTGTCATTTTTGAGCACTTTTTACTGTCTGTCCAAATAGGTCTCACTTGTAAATGAGTCTTTGAGGCTCAGTGTGACTTATCTGCTTAAATAAAGGCTGAATGAATGAAATCTGCTTCTTCCTTTTTGGGTTATGGGGGTCATTGGTGCCCATATCCAGCAGTCACTGTATGAGAGACAGTGACACCTTGGACAGGTCTCCAGTCCATCACAGGGACACATGGAGACAAACAAGACAAACAACCATTCATTCTCTCACTCACACCTAGGGACTATTTAGAGTTACCAATCAGCCCAACATGCATGTTTTTGGTCTGTGGGAGGAAATCGGAGTACCCAGAGAAAACCCACACAGCATGGATGGAACATGCAAACTTCACCCACAAAGGTCCCAGGCCAGGATTCCACCCAGCGACCTTCTTGCTGGGAAGCGGCAGCTCTACCAACTGCACCACTGTGCCAAAATGGAAATCATTACCTCAATTATTTTTCAAATTATCATGTTCATAGCATGGACAGATTGACAGATGGACTGACAGACAGCGCATATTTACAATTCCCCCTCTTTCCTCCACTACAAGGAAAAAAAAAATTGATTTTTGCTGTTAATTGAAAAAAATGTGGAAAACAAAATCTATATTAGCATATTAGATAATGTGTGTGTTTTATGTTTGGTTCTTTTCCTGAATTGATGATCCCATGTCTCGGGCATCATCCTTGACCTTGAACTCTAAACTAGTTATCAAATAATGAACACAACAGGAGGGTTCAACTACAGTGCTCACCATTCAACAATTAGTAGTGACACGTGGCATGACTTTACCTTTTACTCATACTGTTTTATGTAATCAGTCTGTCAACAGACATATTACTGCTAAAAAGAAACATGCTGCAGTTCACACTATGTCTGTCTGATGGCATGCTTGTTATCAGGCTCAGTTTAATCATACTTCATAGCTTAGTTTGGCTTTGTAATAAAAAGAAGTAAATGTCATCCTTATTATCTACTTACAGGTTTATATGGGTACGCTGCAGCAGATGCCAGAATTTAATGTTGATGAATGAAATAATAAATCCAAGTATCCAGCTATTGACGGCAGCGTTCTTCATCTCTGTCTTTGCTTTGGTTCAGTAAAGGCTGTCATATTGAACCAGCAGTCAATTGATAAAAAACAACTTTACTGCTTAATGAGTTTGCCCTCAGTCAGACTAGCATTTGTGAGGAGGCATCACTACAACAACAATTTAATGAACCACTGTCATACTCCATCACAGCCAGCTGTAAGGGACATCTCATTAGAGATGACTACTGAGTGTCTCACTTCCACCACTGTTCAGACTAGCAGCAAGCTAAGACCAGCATGGTCTGCTCCCCTCAGGCCTGCTGCAGAAGCTCAACCAAGCAAACAAAGATGGCTCCAGTGTTTACTGATGGCCCTTACAATTAAAAGATAATTAATGACAGAAACAAAGAATGACTACTGGCACAAACAAATGAGAGCTTTTGCAGAAAAGAGCTGGAAAAGGACTTCTTAGATGAGCAGATTTGTTGTTTGACTGATTTGACATTAGAGATAAAGTAGAAGAAATATGGATGTTGCTTTGAATCAAAGTATTTGCATAGAGACATCTCATGTCAATGACTTGTTTAACTCGAGGCTATTTGTTAATCTCTAATCTCACATCTCTTTTCTGTCCAAGATGTCTGTATTTAATACCATGGAGTCTGGATGTGTGGACGTCTGTCCAGTGTGGACCAGTCAGCTCCATCAGGCAAAATGAACACGACTGGTGTCAGGTCACTTAAATCATGAGGTTATAATATTCACAGAGTTAATTTAAAATAAAAAAAATAACAACAAAGATGGACCAAAGAAATGATTTTCCAGACAAACAATGAAAGAGAAAAAGCTTATGTCTTTTTCCTTTTTCATTAAATTAGCGTAAACACAAACTTATGTACTGCTCTAGTTCTGGAAGAACTGGGCAGTCTTGGTAATCAGACTTTTCAGATAGTTTACTTCTGTCTGTTTGTAATTATACTTTTAAGTGATATAGAAATCAGAAAGCATAGTCGCCCTGGTTCAAATCCCGGCTGGGAAGCTTTCTAGGTGGAGTTTACATGTTCTCTCTGTGCATGCGTGGGTTTTCTCCGGTTTGCTTCCACAGATCAAAAGCATGCATGTTAGGCTGCTTGGTAACTCTAAATTGTCTCTAGGTGTGAGTGAGAGAGTGAATGGTTGTTTGTCTCATTTGTCTTTATGTGTCCCTGTGATGGACTGGAGACCTGTCCATAGTGTCCCCCACCTTTCGCACAGGGACTGCTGGACATGGGCACCAATGACCCCCATGACCCAAAAAGAAGCAGGTAAAACATAATGGATGGATGGACGGACCCCCCCCCCCCACACACACACACACACACACACACTCACACACACACACACACACACATAAGGAAATAATTATTTGCTGATTTTGTAAGTTTGCCCACTGACAAAGACATGAGCAGTCTATAATTTTAAGGGTAGGTTCATTTTAACAGTGAGAGATGAAATATCAAAAACAAAATCCAAAGAAAGAAAAAGAAAAAAAGAAAATCACATTGAATAAATTATATAAATTTATTTTCATTTTGCAGAGAGAAATAAGTACTTGATCCTTCTGGCAAACAAGACTTAATACTTAGTGGCAAAACCCTTGTTGGCAAGCACAGCAGTCAGGCATTTTTTTGTAGTTGATGATGAAGTTTGCACACGTCAGGAGGAATTTTGGTCCACTCCTCTTTGCAGATCATCTTTAAATCATTAAGATTTTGAGGCTGTCGTTTTGCAACTCGGAGCTTCACCTCCCTCCTTAGGTTTTCGAATGGATTAAGATCTGGCGACTGGCTAGGCCACTCCATGACCTAAATGTGCTTGTTTTTGAGCCACTCCTTCGTTGCCTTGGCTGTATGTTTTGGGTCATTGTTGTGCTGGAAAATCCAGCCACGACCCATTTTCAATGTCCTGGTGGAGGGAAGGAGGTTGTCACACAGGATTTTATGATACATGGCTCCATCCATTCTCCCATTGATGTGGTGAAGTAGTCCTGTTCCCTTAACAGAGAAACACCCCCAAAACATAATGTTTCCACCTCCATGCTTGACAATGGGGATGGTGTTCTTTGGGTCATAGTCAGCATTTCTCTTCCTCCAAACACGTTGTGTTGAGTTAATGCCAAAGAGCTCATTTTTTTGTCTCATCTGACCACAGCAACGTCTCCCAATCACTCTCAG
The DNA here is from genome assembly GCF_014905685.2 of Nematolebias whitei. NCBI lineage: Eukaryota > Metazoa > Chordata > Actinopteri > Cyprinodontiformes > Rivulidae > Nematolebias > Nematolebias whitei. The sequence goes on along the minus strand of NC_056498.1, from coordinate 77,357,349 downwards.
AATCATCCAGGTGTTCATTGGCAAACTTCAGATGTGCCTTCTTGAGCAGGGGGACCTTGCGAGCACTGCAGGATTTTAATCAATTACGGCGTAATGTGTTACCAATGGTTTTCTTGGTGACTGTGGTCCCAGCCTTGAGATCATTAACAAGTTCTCTCCGTGAAATTCTAGGCTGATCTCCCACCTTCCGCATGATCAAGGATACCCCACGAGGTGAGATTTTGCATGGAGCCCCAGATCGATGTCGACTGACAGTCATTTTGTATTTCTTCCATTTTCTTACTGCACCAACCGTTGTCTCCTTCTCACCCAGCGTCTTACTTATGGGTTTGTAGACCATTCCAGCCTTGTACAGGTCTATGATCTTGTCCCTGACATCCTTAGACAGCTCTTTGGTCTTGCCCATGTTGTAGAGGTTAGAGTCTGACTGAATAATTGAGTCTGTGGACAGGAGTCTTTTATTCAGGTGACAGTTCAAGACAGCTGGTTTTAATACAGGTAACGAGTTGATTAGGAGCGTCTAACTGGTCTGTAGGAGCTAGAACTCTTAATGGTTGGTAGGGGATCAAATACTTATTTCTCTTTGCAAAATGCAAATAAATGTATATATTCATACAACGTGATTTTCTGGATTTTATTTTTGATATTCTATCTCTCACTGTTAAAATTAGCCTACCCTTAAAATTTTAGACTGCTTATTTCTTTGTCAATGGGCAAATATCTATCTATCTATCTATCTATGAATATATATTCATAAATATGTAGCACTGAGGGAGTGGTTATCTTTTTTTAAAATGAATATGAACGTTATAAATGTTAATTCTTTAGTCAATTTGCAATGAGTGAAAACCAACAACGCCACCTGGGATTATACTCCAAGAAATAAAAGGACACGTAAGTTTGTTTTACTGGAGGAAGGAGACAAGATTCAAATAAACTTTACCAAATTTATTGTGGGGGTAATTTGCACAAGTTACAAGTATTCAAAAAGTATTTTAAAACATGCAATACCAGAAAATTGTTGACTGCATTTAATTGTTTAACACAGCTGTGCTGGAGTTAAAAAAAAAAACAAACACTAAAATATCAGGTGAGACTGAGGCTTACTAGTGGGGAGGGGGGCTGTAAAGACAAGGAAACCACATCCAGTGAAGGAAGAGGGATCACCTAAACTACAAAAGGGAAAAGGAGTGTTCCACACACAAAGCGAGACACCGCCACCAGGGAGTCACCACCGCCACCACACGAAGTCTCAGTCCCTGAAAAATAAAAATAAAAATGAACAAACAGCCTTAATAAAACAGCCACGTAACAATATTTCATAAAAACAGATTAAATGGTGCACTCAGTTCATCAAAATCAAAGCCTCAGCCAGTAGGGCAAGGGCCCGAGTTAGTTTTATATTTTTTCCTCTAGGCAAAACAGCAGCGAGCAGAATCCAGCTGAACAGCAGGAGAAGGCTCATCTGAAAACTAAAAAAAAAAGGAGCAGATCGTCACTATTAAACTCAAACATTGACAGCAGAATTTACAGAATCTCATATTGCCTACCTGCAAATTTGTATGTTACAGCACAATCTTATAGAGTTGCTGTATAAATTGGATCATGCAGCTGTAACAGAACACTGTCTAATAAGCATTTGTTTACAGTAACGGGTAAGCGGTAGCAAGCTAGGCTAACCCTTACCTTCAAGCCATAAATTGGGCACACAACAGACGGACCGGTCTTATACCCAGGAGGCACAGCAGAGAAGAGGCTAGACTGAGCGTTAAGAAAAACAAACTACTTTGTATTAGCAGCTAAAGGCAAACAACTGCACAAAGAACAAACAAACATTAGCCAAGCTTACCGGAGAATGGTTATCAGCAGCGGAAGCAAGCAGACGTCATGACGCATGCAGTGTACACCAGACAGGAGTGACGTGCTTTTATACAGAAGCCGCAATTGACCATGTTAAAGTGGAAGCACACCATTTATGCTGCTACATATATTTATTTATTTTTAATTTTTATTTTTAATTTTTTTTCTTTAGGCTGCTCCCCATTTCAGGTGTCACCACAGCACAAAGACTTGACAATTGTTTTCATGCCGGTTGACCTTCCTTACACAACCACAGACCACCGAGCTACCACAGTCCTCTGTGTGGAGCAGAGAGCTGCTATCTAGGGTGCCTGGGAGAGCAGATGGTGGGAATTA
>NC_056498.1:77354356-77355053 GCF_014905685.2 Nematolebias whitei | reverse complement strand
GGGGGTTAATGGCCTTGCTCAAGGGCCCAGAGTGGGACAAAGGGTGGAGGCAGGTGTGGGTGTTTCAACTAACACACCCACATTTTGATGTTTTCTGTACCAGGAGTTGAACCGTCAATGTTCCGATCACAGGCCCGCCTTCTCTAGTCTCTGTGCCACCACTCCCTACACACACACACACGCACGCACGCACGCACGCACGCACGCACGCACATACATACATACATACATACAGGTCCTTCTAAAAAAATTAGCATATTGTGATAAAGGTCATTATTTTCCATAATGTAATGATAAAAATGAAACTTTCATATATTTCAGATTCATTGCAGACCAACTGAAATATTTCAGGTCTTTAATTGTTTTAATACTGATGATTATGGCATACAGCTCATGAAAACCCAAAATGCCTGTCCCAAAAAATTAGCATATTTCATCCCACCAATGAAAGACAAGTGTTTTTAATACAAAAAACACCAACCTTCAAATAATCATGTTCAGTTATGCACTCAATACTTGGTCGGGAATCCTTCTGCATGAATGACTGCTTCAATGCAGCGTGGCATGGAGGCAATCAGCCTGTGGCACTGCTGAGGTGTTATGGAGGCCCAGGATGCTTCGATAGCGACCTTAAGCTCATCCAGAGTGTTGGGTCTTGCGTCTCTCAACTTTCTCTTCACAATATCCCACAGGTTCT
>NC_056498.1:77305411-77334356 GCF_014905685.2 Nematolebias whitei | reverse complement strand
TTTTTTTTCTCTTGATGTGTCGGACTGCATATTACAGTTAAAATGAATAAATAAATACAATGTAATAATAGTGAAGTAATATGAAAAGTAAAAATCTAAAATTGCTAAAGATGGGAGTCTGAAAGTTTTTTGCTTCTCTATTATTTTCCAAAACAAAAGTAATGACATCAGGAAGCCATTAAAAAAAATCCAATTCATAAATTTTAGTTGAGAAAAAGACATTTCTGTAGCTGTTGCATTTGATATATTCTGAGAAATGATCCTGTAAATAATAAAATCACTCCATGTGGTTGACTTTATACATACACCGTGCATGTTTGGGTGTGAAACACTCGTCTGTCAGCTGGTGAACATGTGAACCAGAGGAGTTCTGCTCACCTGCAGCCTGCTGAGGTTGATCTCTCATCCCCTGAGAGGATCTGCAGCCCACAGAGAGTAAGGCTGAGTGTGTAAATAAAGTTAAACAGTTTTGTCTTCATTTCAGTCATTTGAAGGCTAAATTGTGCCAAATTAAAAACTATTAAACCCCACCAGTGTATGAGTTCATCTTTTTAAAAGTAAACTTTATTATTAAGATGTATTTTTGTAATTAAGACACAGTTAACCCCCCAAAAAAGAGCTACGATAATAAATGTAATTTGATTTAAATTATGATTTAGTGTTTTACTCCTTTGTCCAGGTCTCAGTGTCGTCCAGTAAAAGGGTCTGATTCAGTTCTTGTTTGCCTCCAGAGGTCTCCCAATCCTGATCAAACCCATCAGGAGCTGTTAGAATTTTAGCATTGGGGCATTTTTATGCATTTTTTGCTCTGATTTCAATTAAGATAGAAGCACAGAGCCCTTAGATTGCGTGTGTTAGAGCCCAGAGCCTCTTCAGTGCAGCATGTGTTCAGTTCATTACGGAGCGTTTAATGGTCCTGATACAGCAGAAGGTGGAAATATTTTATTCAGTCTGAAAAGCTCAGAACTGCTGATAATGCTCTGATGGATACTGAAACCAGACGAGTGGCAGAAATTTACAAGCTCGCTCTGAATTACAGGCAAGTGTCATGAAAATACTTTTAATATCGGCATCCATTTCCCCTCCTGAGGTTTAGGTTTGGCCTTCTGAATTCACTCTCTGGGCATTTTTTAATTAGTTTTGTCAGAATAAGTGTGAATATGACTTTTAAAATTAAGATGAACAGTTATTGTAATCTAACAGAGTTAAGTCAATTCCTCTGGATGGATTAAAAATAAAAATAAAAATTGTTGAAAGGTTTCGTCTTTTATCCAAAAGACTTCTTCAGTCTGAGGAGCTGCAACAAACTCAGTCTTATAAATAACACCTTCTCATGCAGTTTGCTGGTGACAGCCAAAACTAGTTGTTCACATGAAAATGAGGACCATCATCCTAATGACTGATCATTAGTGCTCTGTTGGCTGTTTACTATTCACAGGGGGCTGAGTGATACTAGCAATAACAGCATTGTAAGAGTGGGACAGTAGAACACGGAGGCCTCCACCCCTGTTTAATGATGGACGATTTCTTTTCACAAAGATGGCCTCCTTTACTCCTCTCTCAAACCATCGTTCCTCTCTGTCCAGGATGTGAACATCTTCATCCCTGAAAGAGTGACCGCTGGCCTGGAGATGAGTGTAGACCGCAGAGTCCTGGCCTGATGATGTTGATCTTCTGTGCCGGGTCATCCTTTTGGCCAGTGGCTGTTTAGTTTCCCCGATGTAAGACTGATCACAGCCCTCCTGACACTGAACAGCATACACAATATTACTCTGTTTGTGCCGGGGGACTGGATCTTTGGGATGAACCAGTCTTTGCCGTAATGTATTTTGGGGTTTAAAAGCCACTGGGACGTTATGTTTAGAAAATAAACGTCTCAGTTTCTCTGATACTCCCTCAACATATGGAATGACCATTGGTCTGGGTTCCTCCTTTTCACCTGATGGCTGACTGGAGTCATGTTTGGGTTTCTTCACTGCTTTCAGGAAGGCCCAGTTAGGATATCCACATTTCTCTTGAGCCTGTCTTGTGTAGGATTTTTCCTTCTGCCTGGCTCCTGAGCTAGTGGGGATGCTGTCTGCTCTGTGATACAGAGTCCTGATGACTCCTAACTTGTGCTCCAAAGGGTGATGGGAGTCAAACTGCAAATACTGGTCTGTGTGGGTGGGTTTGCGGTACACCTCAGTTTGCAAATGTCCTCTATCAGAGACTGAGACCTCACAGTCCAAGAAAGCCAACCTGCCATTTTTTACATCTTCTTGTTTGAACTTTATATATTTATCCACAGAGTTGATGTGGTCAGAGGGATTTTTTTTACCTGGATCACTGATTATGAAGTTTGATGTTTTGAACCACTTTGGTCATTGCTGCCTCAGACAAGATGCTAGGGGAGAGGGCGGACTCCAGAGACCATCTTTAGCACAATCAAATTGGTTGACCCACTATGTGAAGAGGCTATTTATAAGACTGAGTATGTTGTTGCTCCTCAGACTGATGAAGTCTTTTGGATGAAAGAAAAAAATGATTCCACAAAAATAAACCATCCAGAGGACCTGACTTAACTTAGTTGGATTTCATACAGATGTTTACTTTTAATTATAGATGACATCAGCATTTCTTATATGGTTGTTTATTTTTTTGTCTCCTCCTTCCCCTCCCCTACAGCTGGCACCATTTCAGGTGAAGAGATGCCTATCATAGCAAAGACCAACATCAAGGAGCACAGAGACAGCTTCTCGTGTGAAAAGTTCAACTTCAGGCTTCACCACAACATCACCTTCTACGTGTACGTGTCCAGCTTCAGCTGGCCAATCAAGATCCAGGTAAGAGCAAAGATTAAGGCAAGATTAGGTTATAAAATTATTAATTGGGGACACTTATTATTATCCATCTGAAAAGGGTCTTACTCCTCCATCAACTTTAATGTGGCCCAAACCAAAATGTTTCCCACCGCAAATGTTATATCAAAATAACTGGCTTGGTGCCGTGATGTGTGCTATTACTTTTATTGGCATTTCGAGTTACCATGGTAACATAATTTGCAATCAAAGACACAATTTTTCTCATTGAAAACACTAACAGACCTAGAGGGAAGAGGTCGCTGAACAAAACTCAGAAAGCAAACCCCGCCACTTAGTCCTGTCACATCAAAATTCTAAAATGGCCACAACGTGGCAGTCCCATCAAAGTTTCTCCAGGTTCTTTCTAGTGTCTCCTTTTTGTCTTTGGCAACAGACATTAATGTTTGTGTGTGTGTTTTTTTCTGTTAGCAAAACAGTGCATGAACCACTGGAAAGGTTTTAAAGAAACTCTCAGAGAGTAAAATGGATTGACTTTTAGTGATTCCAATTCAAGATGGTCACCTCAGTTAAACCAAAGCTAACATAAGAAAAGCTTTAATTTAGTTAATTTACAGATTTGGGCCTGAACTGTGTTGTGATAGTCGTAACTGAGAGTCGATCAAACACTTATTCCAAATGCTATCAGACCTCACAATATCTCACAATATGAATATAATTTTCAGGGTTTGAAGGCTTTTTTTCCCTGCTTGCTCTCGAGAAAGGTGGACACTTGCCCTCCCGCTCTCCCTCCTGCTCTCCCTCCCTCTCTCCTTCCCGCTTTCCCTCCTGCTCTCCCTCCTGCTCTCCCTCCTGCTTTGCTCTTGTCATGTGAACCCTACCTCCCCCTCCCCTACCCGCTCCCTTCCCGAGGACATCTGTGGACCTGTGTCAGAGCTGAGCCGGCTGATAAACACTGCACCATCGCTTAAAAGGACTATGGAACTATCTGGCAGTGCCCACGGATAAACTCACCATCTTCGTCAGCCTCCTCATGCATAAATGTATTGTGATGTCATCAGTATGTTGTTGTTTGTGTGCTGAGGTCTTTTTTTGCAACTTTCACACTGCGTCCCATCTAGAACACAGTGCTACATATGATTATTTTAAAAATATGTCCCCTCCATTTGTTTCTCTTCTAATTATCTAAACGAAAAGGGCAGCACCTCCCGAAGGCCATGGCCTCAGACATCTCTGTCTCTCCATGTTCGGACGTGCTGTACTGACATTTAATTTTGTTGTGCTTTGCTGCAATGATAATAAAGCTGATTCTGATTCTGATCTGACTGAAACAGCTACAACTCCAGCACCTTAAAGCATAAAATTAACTTAATTTAAAACTGGCATGAGAAGTAGCTGGCAATATGCTTTCTTTGAAGGACTTCTTTAAAGATAATACTACGTATAATTCATTCTATAAAACAAACTGAGATTATCTTTTGCTGAGAAAAGAGTTAAAGATGTTTTGGTCAAAGTTTGAAACAGACGTTATGTTTATTCTTATAGGAAATGGAGAGTTCACGAAAGATGTGCCAGCCCTCAGAATATGTGTTGAAGATGACTCTCAGCAACTGCCTCATAAAGTTTAGCTCAATTTCTGTAAATCTGACTGAGTCTAGCAGTTTTGTGTTTCTAAGGTCAACTAGCGTGGTGGCCATCTTGAAAAAGACTGAATCTTTTAAAGTCAAAAACGGTTTACCCTTTTGCTCTTAGTGAAAACGAAGGTGCCCCTTAGATAATTTACTTGCATTTTAATTTCTTTGTCAGTCTGTGCACTTCACTGGCGCACGTTCACTGATGTGTTTGCACATGACAAAATATTTAAAAAAAAACAAACTTTGATTTCCATTGGATGGCAGCACGGTGGCGCAACTGGTAGAGCTGCTGCCTCTCAGCGAACAGGTTCTTGGTTCAAATCCCGGTCCGGGGGTCTTTTCTGGGTGGAGTTTGCATGTTCTCTCCGTGCATGCGTGGGTTTTCTCTGGGTACTCCGGTTTCCTCCCACAGACCATATACATGCATGCTAGACTGATTGGTAACTCTATATTTTCTTTAGGTGTGAGTGAGAGAGTGAATGGTTGTTTGTCTTGTTTGTTCCTATGTGTCACTGTGATGGACTGGAGACCTGTCCAGGGTGTCCCCCGCCTCTCGCACAGTGACAGCTGGACATGAGCACCAGTGACACAGACGATCCAAAATGAATAAGTGGGTAAAGATAATGGATGGATTGATTAAAGTTTTATAAATAGCTAGTGTTTGATGGGTAGTTGTTGGTGCATCTGCATCTGGTTTACATCTTCCTGGCCAGCTGTGTTCTTAACTAAAAGTTTGAACAGTAATTTTCAACACCATCATCTTCAGTTTTCAGGACCTATCTTTATAGAGCATGCCCATCCCTGACAGAACATTGAGCAGAGACTGTTCTGAAAACTGTTGGGTGAATCTGCCATCATATTTAATGATCTGTGAGTTTTCCAACATCTCTACCATCAGTTATTCAGCTCTTGATTAAATCTTCTATTAAACTAAATATTCCCTCTTCAGCCTTGTGATCCATTAAACAAAAGCTGTGATATTTTAAGATGATTGTTGCGTAGGGTCTGTGGTCTACTCTGATGGATGGAGTCAAGAAATGACATAAAATTGAATGGATTGAAGACAAGCTGGCTGTTTTAACCGAGACAACATTACAGTCCAAAAGTGCCTTGTTGAGGAATGAAAATGGGCAAACTGACAGATTAAGTGATCAGGACTGAAGGTGTGCAAAGAAATGAGGACAGAACAAAAAATGGATGATGTGATGAATGAGACAGGCTTCTTAGTTGTATTCCATCACCAGCTGCCATGTGTCTTTGTTCTTTTTTCTCTCCGTTAGCCAAATACTTCACAAATCCTTGAATAGCTTACAATGGAACTCTGTAACTTTTGGAGTCAACAGGATTCGATATGGCCTCCAGAGGTTATACATTTTGACTTGACAAACACAGAAATGGTTATAACACATTTTTCCAAATAGTGGGCTAAACTCTGGCTTAGTGGTAGCTAAGAGCTGACAATAAAATCTTGACTGATCATGAAATATGTTTGTTCAAAACATGTCACGCTATGTATTGGGTGATATGCATTCCTTTTAAGGAATGCTAACTTCAACTAGTGAAATTGCATTTCCTGCAAATTTGCAGTGTGAATGATTATTGCAGAAGAACTTGCCGAAAGCCAGCTGAAATTAACTTAAAAATGCTGAAATGTAGCTGAAATGGAAGAACAAGCCTAAAAAAGCAGACGTAAGCAAAAATAACACATATTTGCTGAATTAGCTTTGAATAAGCAGAAATGAACATAGAAATGAGGAAAAAGCTAAAAAAAAAAAGCTCACTTAACCTGCGAGAAGGAAGTGGAAAGAGCTGAAATGCGCTAAAAATGTGGATTTAGTTGAAAAAGCTCAAATTTGAATAAAAACAGCTAAATAGTAGCTGAAATAACAGAAAAAGCTGAAACTAGTTGAAAACAACTGAAATGAGCATAACAAGCTGAAATTGGCAGAAAAAAGTTGAATAGGCTGAAAGTAGAAGGAATTACCAAGAAAAACATGAATGTATCTGAAAACTATTTATTTTTTTGTTTTGTTTTCAAAAGGTAGCTGAAAAGGTAATACAAGTTTAAATTAGCATAACACTTAGAAAAAAACACTTTTGCCCAATTCGGCTGAAAGAAGCAGAAATTAGCACAAAAAATTAGATATTATTTGAAAAAAGCTGAAATTAACAAAAAACAGCTGAAAAGTAGCTAAAAAACAGAAACAAGCTGAGATTACAAGAAGGAATTGAAGAGACCACGTTTTTTTATGAATTAGGCTGAATAAAGTATAAATGAGTGCAAAAACTGTGGAATTAGCTGAAAAAGCTTAAATTAGGAACCAGAAAACCCTATAAAATAGCTGAAATAATAGAAAAAGCTGAAACTTGCATACATACCCTGAAAGGAGCATAATAAGCTGAATTAGCAGAAAGAAGTTAGAAGAAGACCAAAAATGTAGTTACAGAAATAATCTAAAAGGAGCATAAAACTGCAGAAAAAAACTGCTGAAATTAGATGAAAATAGCTTGAAAACTGCAGGACGAGAATTGAACTGAAAAACATATGGAAGAAAAATGGATCACAATAGTGTGAATGCTTCATAAACATTCACACTATTAGAGAAATAAATGTTCTGAGGTATAAAGAGCCTGGCGAGTTGACTTAAAAAAAAAATCAGCTTTTTGTCCCCCATTGTGGAGCGAAAAGTGGGAATTGGAAATACCCTCCATCCATCCATTCATCCACCCGTCCCTCTGTTGTGTGTGATCATTTCAGAAATCAGTGGGGTACCAACTTACTTTTTGGGGTGTGGCTACATCTAGGCATAAGAAAGGTTATTGAAAACTGTGTTGCCAGGCCAAATTTCAAGATGGCCACTGCCATATATATGTAAAATTTGTGAGCTGAATAACTTAAAAACAATAATAAGCAAAGACCCAACTTTCATTTTTGTGTGAGGCTGCATCTACTTGTGAGAAAGGTTCATTTTGACAATTGGGCTGCCACGTCAAAATCCAAGATGGCGATCCACATATATACCTATTTATGTAAACCAGGCACTCCTATCTTTGAGGAAACAATGCTTTCTAGTTTTTTTATTGCTTTAACGTTTAACATCCTCAAATGATTCTGGTGGTTAAGTTGGGTGGTCAAAGATCAATCTATGGTGGCCAAGGCCACCATTAGCCACCCCCTTGCTCCACTGTTGCACCCTGTGTTGGATACATTTGCTCCTTCCACTGACCAGGATCTGTCTTTTTGCACGACCTTGGACAAGCAAAAAACAAACAAACAAACAAACAAACAAATTCTGTTCTCCACAGTGTAACCCCTACCCACGTGAATGTCTCTATTCTACTCCAGAAAAACACTCATCTTGAAAACTACAATTATTCACTCTTCCAGTCCGTCAGCGAAGGGGCACATGGAGGTATCGCTTGTTTCCTCATAACTTCCAACAGACGTTAGGAAACATTTATATAGAACCAACATTTGTGAAACCCTAACTCACTGAGCTGGTCTTATCACGGTCATCTATAAATGTTAACAGTGTGTCCTGCTCCTCGCTGCGGGTCATTTGTCCATCGATCGTTCCTTTCATATGCATTTCCCATTAATGCCACATTATCAGAGCTCCATATATCAGCTGGGGGAAAGGTGATATGATAATTACCAAACTGAAGCTAATCTCGCCTCCATGTCAGACTGGCCTGCGTGTAACATGAGGAGCACTCATCGTCCGGCCCTGTGACCTTGGTGGCTTCCGACGCCAAAGCGAGGCAAGCAGGAGAATTAGTCCTGAGACTTGATAATGACCGGTTTGATGACCGGTTTGATGTATTTGGTCCAAAGGAGCTGCAAGAAACAGTCAACAGAGCCGAGCAACAAATCTCAACAGATGCAGGTCATATTCTCAGGAAGTGAAATTTATTTTATCTGGGCAATAATTCAATAGATTTTTATTCGCTTAAAAAAATGTGCTATTTAAGTTGTTTTTGGTTAGTATAGAATGTCTAGAGTGTATTTGCAGTTTGCTGTGAATATTCATTGACCCCAGAGGAGGAATCAGCTTCAGTTTTCTGTCATGTCAAAATACAAATGTCACAAAATTAAATGATAAAGATCCAAGACTTGTTTTTGTAGATACACTCTGCTACAGCCAGCAACCAGGATACTTTTAGCTTCAAAACAGGAAGTGGTGCAAATATGAATTATTATTAGTAAATAATTAATTAATAATTATTAGTAGTAGTATTTTTGAATTTGAATTGAATATTTACTGTATTTTAACATTGAGTTAGTTAGACTTCTTGTTGATCAAATTTAAATATCAGTCATTTTCTTTTGAGGTGTTTATACATGTTCATGCCAGGAAGAAAATGCATGATGCTTTATTTTTGATGCTCTCCTGTTGGTCTTGAATTGTATTTCATAATGTAATGGTATAGATATCCAAACGTTGAGCAAGGTTTTGAATTTACATACAACGCAATAAGCAAACATGGATGAACATCTCCAAACTATGGCAACACATTGTAACTTGAGCTGGAAAAGGCTTATATCAGTGTTGTAAGGGCAGAACCCATGAAGTGTAGAGTGTATGCACATAGATCCTGACTCCATCAGTAAGTGTTTCCCTCTCAGCATTCACCTGTCAGCTGCAGGCCAGGAGTATGGTACAAAACAATGGGAGGTGTTGGGATCATTATTCTGTTGACCAGCCGTGACACTCTGACCCTCTACCTTTTCAGGTTTTGCTATTATGGTAAATGGTAAATGGACTGTACTTATATTCATTCAACCTTTATTTATGCAGGTTAGTCTCACTGAGTCACGAGCACTCATTTACAAGAGAGACCTGTTTTAGACAAAACCACAGATAAGATACACACAACAATAAACAGCCGTAAAATGCATATAAAATAAAGAGTAAATAAAAGTAGTGATATAAAACAAAATAAAACCAAGCTACATTATGAAAAGAGGTAAAATACTAAAAACAGGAGCATGTCCATTGATTTTTGCAGACATGTTCCTGTTTTAACGCCTTTCTATCTTATCATGACACTCAAAGCTCTTTACTCCACAATCTGTGTCCTCATTTACTCATTCATACAGCACTTTACTAGATCTATACAAAGACTAATCAGTGCTTTATCACATCCATATACTGATGGGACACATATCGGAGGCAATGAGGGGTTCAGTGTCTTGCCCAGGGACACTTCGGCATGTGACTGCTGGTGGAATCGAACCCCCAACTCTCCCACTGAAGGATGATTGCTCTAACCACTCAGCCATAGCTGCCCCATTTTTTATTATGCATTAATCATCATCACAGATCTTTATCAGACGGGTTGGACATGAAACTGGGATGCACTTTTGCCAAATCATTCCTAAATGTTGTCATTTTTGTCACTGAACAGTTGTCTTTGAAAACCCAAGATGCAAGCAGGACTCAGAGAAAGCTCAGTTTATAAAACAAAAACAATTTATTGACCAAAGGAAAAAAAAACAAAGGTGCTGACAGGGCTGCGACTCTACTTACAAAACCCTGGAATAAGCACAGGACGCAAGGGCTAGATGTAGGAGGGATCGAGATGGTGTGCTCCGCTTCTGGGACACAGGAGACTCATGCATTTAAAGGGTGACGCTGTATACAGAAATGCCAAACACTTGGTGAGGAGACAAACAGGTGAGCAGGGCAGGCACTGATTCCCATAATTTTGCATGAAGTGAAGATGATTTTGCATACAGTACTAAGGTACACATGGTTTCCGTTTCACGCCTATGCACCTAAATGATGCATGGACCCTTGTGATGAATAAAACACTTGCTGAATGCAGTAAGTGCTTTCATACCCTATCTGCGCTCGTAATGGCTCAACCGTAATGAGTAAAATTAGCATTATTTTATTTGGGTTTTTTTTCATTAAACATTTTTATTGAGGAATCAGTCATAGAAAACAAAATCATCCAATATTACAAATTTGTCAAAATTAAAAAAATAATTAATTAATTAATTATTATCCAAGAAAGGTACCAGAAAAACAAACAGACGAAAAAAACTTATGGCAAGGGATTTCATGTTTTACATCCCCCAACGGGACAGCACGGTGGATGTCAACGAGGGCCACATTTGGCCCCTGGGTCTTGAGTTTGACACATATGCTGTACATGTTTAAGCTAGCCAGTTAACACCAATTGTTTCACCTCTTTCAACACAGGATCTCTGTCTGTGTATATATATATATATATATATATATATATATATATATATATATATATAGTGCTTATCTCTCTTGCAGCAAGGGATAACTATTCCAGGAAAGATACTTTGTAAATGGGCACTGACAACACATTCACATTAAATTTTATTGGTAACCTTGATAAAGCATCTACATTAATATGCTGCTCTGACCTTTTGTACTGAATCTTATACTTGTATGCAGCTATGGTGCAAGCTCACCTTTGCAATTTAGCAACAGCTAGTGTTGACACACCTGTTTTAGGCACTAAGATTTTCAACAATGGTTTGTGGTCTGTCATTCCATCCATAAAGGTAGTCATGAAACTTCTTAAGACCAAACATCAGACCAAGTGCTTCTTTTTCAGTCTGTGAATACTTCTGTTCTGTTTAATTATGCAATGGGTCTTTTGCTTCCTTCTTTTATTTGGTGATTGATTACAGCACCAACTCCACAGGGAGATAGTTCATATGCTAAAAAATTGGAAACTCTGAGTGAACATGTACCAAGACCTTGTCAAATTTAAGAGACTTCTTTGCATTCTCCTTGTGTAGGTTGACCGGGTGTCCTCGATTTCCAGGGACAGTCCCTGACTTGGACGACCTGTCCTTGGCTAAAGCTGTCCCCGGAAATGTCCCTGATTTTAGCGTTTTATGAATGAGAGAAAAAAAAAGTTGCATGTAGACTGTTATTACAGTAGAAAGTGTGAGTGAGTAAGTTGAGCACAACAAAAGCTATTACTGTAGCTGGTCGCATATGGGGTGCCATTTGTAAAGTTACACAGTCAAAAATTAAAAGCAATATTTTGGTTTATTTACCTAAATTGTGTTGTATTTCTTATGTTTTGAAGTATTTCACTTTACTATCAGTGGGGAGTGGTGGCGCAGAGGCTATAAAAGGTGGGCCTGTGATCGGAAGGTTGCCGATTCAATTCCCCCAACCGACAACATCAAAAAGTGGGTGGGAAATGCCAACCCTGGGCCCTGGAGCAATGCCCTTAACCCCCACCATCTGTTCCCCCGGGCACCCTACATAGCAGATCTCTGCTCCACACAGAGGGCTGTGGTAGCTCGGTGGTCTGTGGTTGCGTCAGAGGGTGGAAGTGAAGTAGAGGAGAAAGATAAAATTTGTAAGGATCTAGATGAAGTGATAGAGAGTATTCCCAGGGAGGAGAGAGTGGTGATTGGAGCAAACCTGAATGGACATGATGGTGAAGGAGACAGAGGGGATGAGGAAGTGATGGGTAGGTTTGGTGTCAAGGAAAGAAATCAGGAAAGACAGATGGTGGTGGATTTTTTCCAAGAGAATGGAAATGGCTGGAGTTACTTATTTCCAAAAGAGACACTTATAAGAGTGGAGGAAGGAGTACGCAAATAGACAACATTATGTGTAGAAGAGGAACTCTGAGGGAGATTGGGGACTGTAAGGTTGTGACAGGGGAGAGCATGGCCAGACCGCATTGGATGGTTGTGTGTAGAATGACTGTTGTGAAGAAGAGAAAAATAATAAAATCAGAAAACAAGATCAAATGGTGGAAGTTGAAGAAGGAAGAATGTTGTGAGAAATTCAGAGAGGAGCTCTTAAAGGCTCTGGGTGGTAAGAAAGAGCTTCCAAATGACTGGACTACTACAGCAACAGTAGATAGACAGGTAGGAAGATACTTGGTGTGCCATCTGGACACACAATAGATGATAAGGAAACCTGGTGGTGGAATATTGAAGTGCAGGAATCTATTCAAAAAACAAGGTTAGCCAAGAAGAAGTATGACAGTGAGAGGACTGAAGAGAGTAGACAAGAATATAAACAGATGCAATGTAGAGCAAAGGGAGGTAGCAAAGGCAAAGAATATGTTATATGATGTATGGGAGGCTGGATACTAAAGAGGGTGAGAAGAACTTGTACTGACAGAGGGATCAGGCTGGAAAGGATGTGCAGCAGGTTAGGCTTGTTAAAGATAGGAATGGCAATGTTCTAAGAAGTGAGGAGAGCGTGACGGGAAGATGAAAGGAGTACTTTGAGGAACAAATGAATGAAGAGAATGAAAACGAAAGAAGAGCAGAGGTCATAGAAACTGTGGACCAGTAAGTGCAAAATATTACTGAGGGTGAAACTCAGAAAGCTGGGAAAAGAATGAAGAAGGGGAAAGCAGTAAGACCTGGTGACATACCTGTGGAGGTTTGGAAATATCTATTAGAGATGGCAATGAGGTTTTTGACTCAAATGTTCAATGTCATATTTGAGGGTGAGAAAATGCCTGAGGAATGGAGAAGAAGTATGCTGGTGCCAATTTTTCAGAACAATGGTGATCTACAGAGTTGGAGTTTAAGGGAATTAAGCTAATGAACCCCCACAATGAAGATCTGGGAGAGAGTTGTGGAAGCTAGACTTAGATGAGAGGTGACTATTTATGAGCAGCAATATGGTTTCATGTCGAGGAAGAGCACCACAGACGCCATCTTTGTTTTATGGACACTGATGTAGAAGTACAGAGGGGGGTTGGAAAGAACACTGTGTATTAAAAAACGTATATGACTGGGTGCCGAGGGAGGAGGTGTGTTATTGCATGAGGAAATCTGGAGTGGCAGAGACGTATGCTAGACTGGTACATGGCATGTATGAGGACAGCAGGACAATGGTGAGATGTGCTGTAGGAGTGACAGATACTGTAGCTTCAAGGTGGATGTGGGATTGCATCAAGGATCAGCTCTGAGCCTCTTGTTGTTTGCTCTGGTGATGGACTGACCAACAGATGAGGTCAGGCTGGAATCTCCATGGACTATGATGTTTGTAGATGACATTGTGATCAGTGGTGAGAACAAGGAACAGGTGGAAGATGACCTGATTCATGCTCAATAATCCAGGTAGAAAAGTCCAACAAAGTCAAGTCAGGTCCTCTGGACAGTTTCTTTTTGAGGAAATGTTTTTTTTTTTTTTTTTTTATCCATAAGACTTCATCCGTCTGAGGAGCTGCAACAATCTCAGTCTTATAAATAGCACCTTCACATAGAGGGTCAACCAGTTTGATGGTGCTCAGATGGTTTCTGGAGTCCGCCTTCTCCCCTGCCAACTCATTTGAGGCAGTCATGGCCAAAGTGGTTCAGGATATTTTGAACCACTTTGGATTTGGGGAAATGGATGTTCCCAGGACATCCTGGTAAAAGAGAATAATAATCTAAGTGGATTTCATTACCAGTGAAATAAAGTTTTTTTTTTAAAAAGGTATGACACTTGGGTGATGGTAGTCTTTTAAATTATGGAAGTCAATTAACAAGTATTAGATTGTAAGTTCTTGAGTTTTACTAGTATATCAGATTTTTTTAAAAACTATATATTAATTATATACAAGTTTGGTCAAAAATGCACATATCAATCAAAATATATAGTCTGCTACAAGAAGGAGACAAAATAACATTTTTATATATTATTTTTTTTTCCACGGGCAGCCAGGTGGAGCAAATGGTAGAGCTGCTGCCTCTCAACGAGCAGGTTATCTTGGTTCAAATCCTGATCCGGGGACCTTTCTGGGTGAAGTTTGCATGTTCTCTCCGTGCATGCGTGGGCTTTCTCCGGGTACTCTGGTTTCCTCCCACAGACCAAAAACATGTATGTTAGGCTGATTGGTAACTCCAAATTGTCCTTAAGTGTGAGTGAGAGAGTGAATGGTTGTTTGTTTCCTTTGTCTTTATGTGGCACTGTGATGGACTGGAGACCTGTCCAGGGTGTAACCGTCCATCGCACAAGGATTGCTGGACATTGGCACCGGCGACCCCCGTGACCCAAAAATGGAAGAAGCAGGTAAAAGATAATGGATGGATGGATGGATGGATGTTTTACTCTTTATGTTTCAGAAAGGTAATAAATAAAACTGCATCTTCCTTGTTGTGTAAACTGGAGTTGAATTGTGTTTTTATTCAGAATTTTTTCTTCTCCAATGCCTGTATCACAGCTTATAGATAAGCTGATTCAAGTTGATATCAGAGCCAGGCAGCCATTTTGTCCCAGAACATCCCATGAGTGTGGTAATTTAACTATCCACTTTATGCCCAGCCACTTATTTATTCTGTTTTCTGTTGGTGAATAATCAGATATTTGACACAAACACCCACTGTGATCTGGTCAGTTTTATTATTGGATTAAAACAAAGTTAAACAAAGTGGCTGTCTGACCAGAACAACAACACCCCCCCCCCCCCCCCCCCCCCACCCCCCCCACACACACACACACAGATAACAGCAGGTTTATCTGATGTGTTGTAGTGAATCAGTATTAAATGTCCGAGGGTTGAGCAGGAGCCGGGCGGCTGTTTATTTTAGCAGGCAGGAAGTCATCAGTGACATCAGAAAATGTGAAGGAGGTGATGTTTTATTTCTTCAAGTTCATTATTTGACACAGTTACAAATGGAAAATCAGCCACTTTACTTAATAACCAAACTTCTACAATTCAAATCCCTCCTATAAGTCAATCCTCAATCACACCTTCTCTTTTTCTCCATCTTCAGTTAGTGAGGTAAATAAACTGTTAAAATATCTTGATCCTAAAAAATCTGCAGGTCCAGATGAACTTCCACCTTATTTCTTAAGGCTGACCGCTCATATCATCGCAGTCACTGTGACCCACATCTTTAATCTTTCCATAAGCCAAAACTTCATACCAGACACTTGGAAAACAGCCTTTGTTCATCCTTTGCTGAAGGGAGGTGACCCCACCTCACTGAACAACTATCAGCCAATCTCTAAACTCTGCATTTTAGCCAAGGTTCTAGAAAAACTGATAAACTCTCAAATCAAAAATTACCTGGACTCATTTAACATCTTACCTCGCCTTCTATCTGATTTCAGGAAACAACACAGCACAACCACTGCTTCACTGAAGGTTCTTAATGACATCGTTGAAGCACTGGATGCTAAGGATTATTGTGTTGCACTTTTCTTAGACCTGTCTAAAGCTTTTAACACTGTGGATCATAACATTTTGTGTCATAAGCTCTCAGAAATTGGTTTCTCAGAACACACTACTGGTTGATTCTCTATCTCTCAGATTGGCGACAATGTGTCACATAATGGTACTTCCTTCCTTTAACACAACAATGGTGTACCACAAGGCTCAGTCTTAGGACCCACCCTCTTTACAACCTACATAGGTAATGTAGGTCAGAGCATTCCTGATGCATTCATACATTTCTATGCTGATGACACAGTTGTTTATTGTTGAGCTAAAACAGTTGACAAGGCTTTCCAGCTTTTGCAATCCGCATTTGACATCATCCAGTCAGATTTGTTCCGCCTCAAACTTGTCTTAAATGCCGATAAAACCAAAGGGATCTTTTTCCAAACAGGAAATTGGTCCCAGCAGTTCTTCCTCTGATTTTATCCTTAAATGGTGTCCCCATTGAGTTTGTTGATTCCTATAAATATTTGGGTGTCTTGGTCGATTTGCATCTCTCTTTTAAGCTCCATGTGGAAAACCTAGTAAAGAAACTGAAAGTTAAACTGGGTTTCTTTTTCAGAAACAGATCCTGTCTAACTCAGAATGCTAGGAAACACCTTGTATCTGTGACCTTCCTTCCCTCCATTGATTACGGTGACATTATTTACATGAACGCTCCTACAAGAACCCTGCAGATGTTGGATGCTGTCTATCATGGTGCACTAAGATTCATAACTAGCTGTGATTATCGTACCCACCACTGCACCCTGTATTCACTGGTTAAACTGGACGTCATTAACTTCACACAGACTCTCCCACTGGTACATTTTCATCTTTAAATCACTTCTTGGTCTTCTGCCTTCATACATCTCCTCCTACATGTCTCTGTATGAGTGCAGCTCTCAGGACATTATTACCTGCAGTGTTCCCTCAGTGTGGACTGAACTTGGCAAAAGGGCCTTCTCTTACTCCACTCCTGTTTCCTGGAATATCTTGCAAAACGATCTGAAGCTCTCGACCATGACCTCTCTAAGTGGCTTTAATAATCTGTTGGACTCCTGGCAAGGACTAATGCAGACATGTTCCTGCTGTTAATTTTCTACATTTGCCTTATAATCTAGCTGTTTTTCTTACTGTTTATGGCCATCTTATTTGTTAAAAAAAATAAATCTGTATGCCTTTTTATAACTGTTTATTGTTGTCGCTGTTGTCCACTGTTGTCATCATTCTTTGTTGAAATCAGGTCTCTCTTGTTAATGAGTCCTCTAGGCTCAATGGGATTTACCTGTCTATATAAAGGTTGAATGAATGAATGAAGGATGTTGAAATGAAGAACTCCAGAGGTATTAATTTTTTAATGTATCTTTATAGGTAAATAATTATTTGTTTTATACACCAATTGGTCTTCTCTGATTTTACTATTTTTCTCTTCTTCACAACAATAGTCAATTTACACACAACCATCTGATACTGTCTGGCCACACTCTCCCTTGTTACAACCTTACAGTCCCCAATCTCCCTCAGGTTTCCTCTTCTACACAGAACGTTGTCAACCCCGCGCACTCCTTCCTCCACTCTTATAAGTCACTCTATGTTGCTCCCTCTTTTTGTTGACTACAGCCATTTCCATTTTCTTGGCAAAATCTACCACCATCTGTCCTTCCTGGTTTCATTCCTTGACACCAAACCTACCCATCACTTACTCATCCCCTCTGTTTCTTTCACCAAAATGTCCATTCAGGTCTGCTCCAATCACCACTCTCTCCTTCCTGGGAATACTCTCTATCACTTCATCCAGATCCTTCAAAAATGTATCTTTCTCCTCCACATCACATCCAACCTGTGGAGCATATCCACTGACAACATTTAACATCAGACCTTCTACTTCTACTTTTAGATGCATCACCCTGTCTGACACTCTTTTCACCTCTGCTACGTTATTTGCCAATTCCTCCTTCAGGACCACCCCTACTCCATTTCTCTTTCTATACACACCATGGTAAAAGAGTTTAAACTATGTTCCAATGCTGCAAGCCTTGCTGCCCTTCCACTTGGTCTCTTGGACATGTAAAACACCTACCTTCCTTCTCAGCATCATGTCAGCCAGCTCTCTTCCTTTGCCTGTCATTGTCCCCATGTTTAGAGTTGCCATCCTCAGTCCTACATTCTTGACTTTTCTCTTCTTCCTCTGTCTCCTTACACATTTCCCTCCTTGTGGTCTTCCACTAACAGAATCAAAAATTTTGCCAGCGCCCTGTTCATCAACAGCACTGATGGCGGTCGTTGTTAACCCAGACCTCGGCCAATCCAGTATGGTTTCACTTAGACGTACGTGCATTATAGTTATGGAAAAACATGTTTTACATGGGATGCCCTTCCTGATACAACCCTCACCATGTAATCAGGCTTGGGACCAGAACCAGAGATACACTGGCTTGTGGTCTCTTGTGGCTGGTTCTCTTTCAGCTGTGATGCTCAGTCATAAATGCACTATTCTTACAAGTTGTACCACATTGCAAAAGTTACTAATTAGTATTTCCAATTATATAAAATACAACATACATCCATCCACTTTTTTTACCCGTTTTTTTCCGTTTTGGGTCACTGGTGCCCATGTCCAGCCATCACTCCATAGGCGTCGCAACCATTATATGTGAAGGGGACATGTCCCCCCCCCCCCCCCCACACATTAAAAAAAAACTTTAATTTAGACCCCCCCACTTTTACTATAAAACATTAGTTCAGTCGGCACAGTTTATTTTTCTTCGTGAATGAATCCATTCCACTTGATTATTAGGAGAATACTCAAACCACTAAAAGTCCACTCCAGGTTTTCCTGGTTACTTCCAACTCTCTTTCTGTGCGTCTCCTGCCTCGGCAGTCAGCACATATAGCTCACAGGTGGAGGAGATGGAAACACCTCTGTGTTGATCTCTCACCAGTTTAGCAAGCTTAGTGCAGGCAGTTGTTGACCGAAGGGGGGGGGGGGGGGGTTTGATCATAAACATATATACATAATTAGTGCTACGTCTGTAACATCTTAGCTTAGCAGTAACTGTGACGCTGTAAGATGATGCACGTGTAAGAGACGCTGTGTGTTCAGCTGCATTAAGTTGCAATATCTTCCAAACCCCACACCTTATTGTCCAGATGAGTAGTGTTGAACACAAGAAAAAAAATCCAGTGGTGATGTTTTTTATTTCTCCATAAATACAAATAGTGCCAAAGTGACGCTGTGTGTTAAAGTGCATTAAAGTTCAAATGTCTTTAAAACCCACTGCTGAATTTACACAAACTTGGTGAGAAACATGCTTTAAAAGGAATTAAAGTAAGGAAATCAAAATGAAATGTTGCATTTAGCGTGTGTACACAAACACTATAGTGTCCCCCCCCCCCCACATCATAGATGCTTCTGACGCCCATGCATCACTCTGCAAAAGGTGGGAGACCCTGGACATGTCTACAGTCCATCACAGGGACACATAGAGACAAACAACCATTCACTCTCTCACTCACACCTAGGGACAATTTAGAGTTACCAATCAGTCTAACATGCATGTTTTTGGTCTGTGGGAGGAAACCGGAGTACCCGAAGAAAACCCACACATGCACAAAGAGAACATGCAAACTCAGAAAGGTCCCAGGTTGAGATTTGAACTGGCAACCTTCTTGCTAAGAGGCAACAGCTCTACCAACTGAGTCATCATGTCGCCCAAAATACACCACCAATTGGCATTTTTATATGCTCGTTCAAAGGTGGACATATTATGGTACTGTCTATGTCCAAATGTCCTTAACCCTTCTATTGTCCTGCCCATATGTTCTGATCTGCTCAGGGTAATTTAATCCAACTTCATACACATGCATCATCACTAGGCAGTGTGTCACACTTTTTATCACCTCAATTAATGGTCAAGGTCACAAATTAAGATCAAACTTGAAACAAGGTCTTTGCTTATCCTGATGCATGCTCAATAATCCAGGTAGAAAAATCTAAAAATGTTATCTGGTCCTCTGGACATTCAAAAAAACAAAACAAAGCAAAACAACAAAAAATGTAGAAACGTTTCGTCTCTCGTCCGAGAGACTTCTTCAGTCTGAGGTGCTGTTTTCAGCTCAGTCTCTTAAATAGCACCTTCTCAGAGTGGATCAACCAGTTTTGCTGCTGACAACCAAAACCAGCTGATCACATGCTCAAGAAGGACCATCAGCATAACAATGGATCATTAGCACACTGATGGCTGTTTACTGTTCACAGAGGGCTGAGTGATACTAGCAATCACAGCATTGGAAGAGGGGGACAGTTGAACACGTAGGCCTCCACCCCTGTTTAATGATGGACGGTTTCTTTTCACAAAGATGGCCTCCTTTACTCCTCTCTCAAACCATCGTTCCTCTCTATCCAGGATGTGAACATCTTCATCCCTGAAAGAGTGACCGCTGGCCTGGAGATGAGTGTAGACCGCAGAGTCCTGGCCTGATGATGTTGATCTTCTGTGCTGGGCCATCCTTTTGGCCAGTGGCTGTTTTGTTTCCCCGATGTAAGACTGATCACAGCCCTCCTGACACTGAACAGCATACACAACATTACTCTGTTTGTGCCGGGGGACTGGATCTTTGGGATGAACCAGTCTTTGCCGTAATGTATTTTGGGGTTTAAAAGCCACTGGTTGATCCACTCTGAGAAGGTGCTATTTAAGAGACTGAGCTGAAAACAGCACCTCAGACTGAAGAAGTCTCTCGGACGAGAGACGAAACGTTTCTACATTTTTTGTTGTTTTGCTTTGTTTTGGGTTTTTTGAATGTCCAGAGAACCAGATTTAACTTTTTTAGAAGGTCTTTGCTTGTTTGGACCTAAACTTTTGGATTATGGAAGATTATGGAACAATCTCCCTCTTTTCATCAGACAAGCCCCTTCACTGTCCATTCTTAAAACTCTTTTAAAAACACATTTTTATTCCTATCTTTTGGCACAGATCTGCTATGCACTTGAGTTTTTATTGTTTTTAGTGGTTTTACAGCTTTAACAGTTTTTATCCTTTTAATTATTTTTAATTGTTCTTGGTTTTACATGTATATCACTTCATTGCAGCTGTGGTTGTTTTAAAGGGCTTTATAAATAAAGTTCCATCCATTATCTTTTACCTGCTTCTTCCATTTTGGGTCATGGGGGTCGGCGGTGCTCATGTCTAGCCATCACTGTGCGAGGAGCAGGGTACACCCTGGACGGGCCGCAAGTCCATCACAGGGACACATAGAGACAAACAACCGTTCACTCTCTCACTCACATCTGGAGACAATTTAGAGTTACCAATCAGCCTAACATGCATGTTTTTGGTCTGTGGGAGGAAACCGGAGCACCCGGAGAAAACCCACGCATGCACGGAGAGAACATGCAAACTCCACCCAGAAAGGCCCCCGGACCGGGATTTGAACCAAGGACCTGCTCGCTGAGAGGCAGCAGCTCTACCAGTTGCATCACCGTGCTGCCTACAAATTAAGTTATTATTGTCATTATTATTATTTTCATCAGTTTAACCCAATTCAATGAAATATCATACACATATGAATCATCACTAGTCGGAGTGTCACGTAATATTTGCATGACCTCAATTTCAATGTCAAGGTCACAAGTCAAAGTTAAACCAATCTTTGCTTGTCCACACCATTATACATTATACATGTGTATAATGTGACATATGCACTACTCTTGTTTATTGAGGATAAATAATGAAATGAAATAAGGTTTCCAAACAATTTTTGGGGTTTAGTTCATTTAATTTAAAAAAATTAGTTAAAAACAAATAAAAATTGAACAGAATAAAATACTGTAGCAATCTAATGTATTTATGTGAATGCGGGATGTCAAAATGTTTTAATGCATACTTCCTTTGAACATGAACTTATGAGAGGAGAGGATGATCCTCAATGAGCTTACAAATGGAAGTGTCCCTAGAGGTATATTTGGATGAACATTTACTTTTTTTTTTATTTGTCAGATACTCCAGAACAACTAATGTCCAAATTTATGTAACAATGCTAAAAAAGGAGCAGGAAGAAACAGGGGTGTCCCAATACTAGTGTTATTAAATACAGATTAAGTTTAAATACTTCTGTTTGGGTACTTTCTGATAAAAAGTAATGATACTGAGTAATTAAAGAGTTAACACTTTAGAAACACAGTTATTTTATTAAGAACACACAAACAGTCTGCTGTCTTAACATCACCTGTGTTTATCCTAAAATATCATCAAACTATGGATTTTTTTATTTATTTTGTCTTTGGTTACTTGCAAATTGGGAGAGAAAATGAAGCACCAAGCACAAAAGAGTTATTGGTTTGAAGTATCTGTGTTTTTTTTATGAGTATAAGTAGGAGTACTTGAGGCTGGGCTCAGGACATTAGAAGAAAAATAAAAAATTCAAAAACAAAACAAAAAAAAAAATGCAAAACCTGCCTTTTCATAAAAATGTGTATCCTCAAAAGTTTTTTCTACTTTGTAGTCTTATCATTTTCTCCTTTCTCAGTTAAAAAAAAAAAAAAAAAAAAAAAATATATATATATATATATATATAGTCAAATCTTTATGATTTCATAGAGCTCCTTCTTGTATCAAAGTATTCATCAACTTCAGTTTGGTTTGTAATGATATTTTTAAGATCAACAAAAAAAGGTTGAATCATGTCATCTGGACTTCGTTTTTTGTTAAAAAGAAACGTTTCGCCCCTCATCCAAGAAGCTTCGTCAGTCTGAGGCCTAGCCATCTGGTATTACCCAGAAGCCACCCTGACTCTTGTGTTTCAAGCCTGCCTCAGATACCCCTGAAGTCTGGCCTTTTCACTAATGGTTTCAAAAACACAAAGTTTGTTTTCTCAGTCATCCAGGTATATAACAACAAAAAAAGGTTGAATCTGTCACGATCCTCGAGGTTGGAACCCAAATGCAGGGAGGCGAGGCGAGGCAGGAGTTCAAAATAAAAATAATTTATTTTTAAATAACAAAACAAAAGGCTGTCGGTGCAGCAAAACCTTACTTTGGCAGACAGGATCAGGAACTAGGCAGAGCAGATCATCAGATGGACAAAAAACTGACAAGACAGAGGAGGACTGAGACATCTGTGAACACAGAACAATCACCGGACAAAAAGTGAAGGAGAGACAGGCTTTTTATGAGACAGAGGGAGAGTGAGTAACGAGAGCACCTGGGCAGGTGGCTGATGAGGGACAGGTGTGAATGATAAAGATTGAGTGGAGAGGCAGACTGAGGAGTGAGTGGAAAATAACAGAATCAGATAAACAGAAAATCACACACAGAGCAGAACAACAAAAACATAAAGAGCAGACAGAGACAGAACCAGTCAAACAGAACTCAGAATGTAATTAAAGTGACACATTTACAAAGCACCTTGAAAAGGAAGGAAATGATTTAGTTTGTGGGATAACAGGACCAGATACACAAAAGCAGAAAACACACAAGGAGCAGAGGCTTAGGCAGATGGGGGGGGCAGCGGGGACCGCTGACCGTGACAGAATCATGTCATCTGGACTTCGTTTTTTGTTAAAAAGAAACGTTTCGCCCCTCATCCAAGAAGCATTGAAACCATTAGTGAAAAGGCCAGACTTCAGGGGTATCTGAGGCAGGCTTGAAACACAAGAGTCAGGGTGGCTTCTGGGTAATACCAGATGGCTAGGCCTCAGACTGACGAAGCTTCTTGGATGAGGGGCGAAACGTTTCTTTTTAACAAAAAACGAAGTCCAGATGACATGATTCAACCTTTTTTTGTTGTTATATACCTGGATGACTGAGAAAACAAACTTTATATTTTTAAGATGTTTAATTTCTACAGTCCTCTTACATCTTAAATGGAAAAGAAAATCTCTAAGTGATGATTAACCTACACTCAATCAAGACTTCAAAACAATATGAATATGCAATAATTGTTTTACACACAACAGTAGTAATTAAATTAATTTCTGCTGTCTCTACCTTTTTTTCTTGGATTTTTTACCTTCTACTAGAGTTTTTTCTGCAGTTTCTTTTGTTTTGCAGCTTATGTGCTTTTTGTCTTTTTTCTTTTGTAGCTCTTTTTTCCCGTTTCCTCCCATTTTTCCCACCCCTTTATTGATTACTCGAGCACTTTCTTTTATTCTGGGCTTTAACAAGAAGCTCTTAGTTCAGGGTTAGGGAAATAAAAGGCAGCCCACTGCTGTCACAGCTCCAAAGCTTGTCCCCAGAGGGCCACCGTAGGCCTTCCATAATGACTGCACTGTAGAGTCAGGGTCCTTGGAGCCTGCTTTAAATCATTCCCGTCCTTCTCATCTTTTACCTCTGTCTCCCACCCCTCCTCCCTCCTCCCCACCCTGTAGTAATTGCAGTTTGAGCTTCAAGAACGAAGCAAAAGAAAAAAAAACAGCAGTCAGTTGACCCACGATCTCAGAACAATTACACTCTATTGTTCTTGTGTTTGTGCTTCGGTGTAAAGGTTATTGCAGTGTTTATATGTTTGAGAATTCCCAACTGTAGTTATTTTTATTTTAGTACCATTTGTTCCTGCAGTATTTTCTCAGAACCATCTTTGCTTCAGCAGTTAGTTATTCTCTTCAGTTTCCCCAGTGAACAGTTGGTTTATTTTATTTCTGATTTATTTATCTCTCATTTACAGTTTAAACATACTGTGAGACACACTTCACTCCACTGATCTCTGATTAGCTTAAACTCTCTTCTGGTCATTGATTTGATTTGATCCTGGATCACAAACGGTCCTATAAACCCACTGCTACTCAGGTATTAATGCTTAAAATTTAATTATACTCAGTTTACCTTAAAGTAATTTGAAACTATCGTGAGAAACGTGTGGAAGGACAAACAAAATGTGTGACCCAAATCAGACAATTTAAACATCACACCTTCAGAAAGTTTAAACATTACAACTGGCAAAATAAAAGAAAAAAAAGAAAGAAAAAAAAAAAAACATTAAAAAAAAAAAAAAAAAAATTTTAACATCATTTTGCTACTTTGTCACACAGCTGGTGCCTGTTTCCAGCAGTCTTTGTGTAAAAGTCTAATGTTTCCTGGACTGGTCATTAGTCTGAGCAGCACGGTGGTTCAGTTGGAAGCAATGCCACCTCTCAGCTAGCAGGCCGTCAGAGCATTCATCCAGCCATCCATCATCCATCCATCCATCATCCATCCATCCATTATCTTTACCTGCTTCTTCCTTTCTGGGTCATGGGGTCAGTGGTGTTTATATCCAGCAGTCACTGTGTGAGTGGCAGGGGGCACCCTGGACATGTCTTCAGTCCATCACAGGGACACCTGGACAGGTCTCCAGTCCATCACAGGGACACCTGGCCATGTCTTCAGTTCATCACAGGGACAACTGGACAGGTCTCCAGTCCATCACAAGGACACCTGGACAGGTCTCTCGTCCATCACAGGGACACCTGGGCAGGTTTCCAGTCCATCACAGGGACACATAGAGACAAATGAGACAATCAACCATTCTTCCAACAGAAACTCTTTGATTAAAGAAATAAAGTTTGTTTGATTGATAACATTTAAAAAATTAGACTAGTTAGTAAAACGAGGGCAAAAAGTGTAACTGTTTTCGGCATCTTTGTTAGCTGTCATTCTAAATGTAATTTGTTTTTGACAACAGGCAGTAAAAATGTGTATACTTGATCATAAATATGTAAAAATGTACCAAAGTGAAAAGTTTTTAAATGACAGACACATTTGTTTTTCTTTAAGTTTGAGTATGTTTGATTTATTCTTTTTGTGCCCATAAAGCCTGCTTGTAGTGCTGCAGAAGTTTGTTTGTGTGTGTGTGTTACCTTATCATTTTTCCAACACATACTACATTGTGAGGACCAACTGCTTCTTATGGGGCCAAAAGCCCAGGCCTCATAAGAAGTGCTGTTGGTGGGTTAGAAGGTAGGTTTAGGGTTAGGTTTGTACTGGTAATGGTTAAGTTTATGGTTAGGTTTGTACTGGTAATGGTTAGGTTTATGGTTAGGTTTGTACTGGTAATGGTTAGGTTTATGGTTAGTTATGTACTGGTAATGGTTAGGTTTATGGTTAGTTATGTACTGGTAATGGTTAGGTTTAGGGGGTGTTGCCGGTAGTGGGTAGCAAAATATGTAATGAACCTATGGACAGTCTTGACTGGAACCCTTAGAAAGTTCTTGTTGGACAAACATCTAATGATTTACTTTGGGAGTCGATCCAATTAAAGATGGCCACAGCAGCTCACCTGACTTGGCTACAACTCCATCAGTTCAACAGATACTGAGCTTAAATTTGATGTTTTAGAAGCTGTGAGTTATCACAAACTGAGATCTTTGTTTAAAACTGTGCCATGCCAGACCTTATCATAGGGTCAGGGTCAGACTATAGAAATGAATGAAATATGAATGGAGGTCAATCTAAAGTCCCTGCAAAGATAGAAAGACAAACTTTTGTGTGTGTATGGGGGGGTGGGGGGGGGGGGGGGGGGGGGGGGGGGGGGGGGGGTCTGAACAGTGTATTGATTATAGTTGTGTTTAACGACTGCAGTTGTTGTAAATTGAAATGATGTCTTTTGGCTGGAGTTGGTGTGGTGCTGAAGAGGAAAGAATTGACAAATATCCACTGGACTATACACTTCAGTACTTTGTTTAGTAAAATGAGCAGTTTGTTTGATGTGCAATTTGGTTTGCGCCTTAGTAATTGTTGCATTTGTTTTTGAACGCCTGGTAATCCATTTCCACGATCCCTACGAGCAAATAATTTCCCTGTGAGTGGTCTCATAATGCCTCTTGATATTGTCAGGAGATAATGATGTAAACTGCTGCACTGAAAGCCTGGATGCAAAGCCAGGCTCTTTTCCCACCCGATGCCTGTATTAACACAGAGTCCCTCTGGACCAGAATCAGCTTTTCTGCAGCTTTTTCACTGTCAGGCCATTTTTACCTGCTGAACAAATGCTGGTAAACCTCTTAAGTCCATTCTGCCTCTCTTTTTCCCTCCACCTCTCCAGAACAGTCTCTGAGGAGTCACCGAAGACAAAGACACAGCTTTTCTGACTATTAGAGCATTTAAAGGTTTTCCCATGTTGACCATGTTTAAATACATTTAGTCCCATATACTGGGAAGCTCACAATTACTGTTCATGAACTTAAAAATTAAACAAGGTTTTTTAACTTCAACTTTAACATTTACAACAGGCCAATGACATCAGTTCTTTAGTTTTCTTTTGAAGGACCTGCACTGTGGGTCAACATGTGACATGATGTGATTCTTTTGGCTTGCTTGGTGTTAAATATTTGACTAAACATGCACCGCTGTATGAAGCTGTGGTCAACAACAACCCTTATAGGAACAGAAACACATGAACTTCACATACAAACCATGTTCTGTTGGAAGTTTCAACATCTTCATGTGGTCACACGGTAAATTATAGACCCAGAAGTTTTTGAAGGAATGCATATTACCAACCTTTCCTGTCAAAGTTGTAGACTAAGATCATCTTATGTGCAGAAACTGTAGGTGTTAAAACAATTACATGCGAAGGGGACGTGTCCATCCATCCATTATCTTTTACCCGCTTCTTCCATTTTGGGTCAAAGGGATCGCTGGTGCCCATGTCCAGCAATCACTGTGCGAGGGGCCAGGTACACCCTGGACAGGTCGCACATCCATCACAGGGACACATAGAGACAAACAAGACAAACAACCATTCACTCTCTCACTCACACCTAGGGACAATTTAGAGTTACCAATCAGCCTAACATGCATGTTTTTGGTCTGTGGGAGGAAACCAGAGTACCCAGAGAAAACCCACGCATGCACGGACAGACCATGCAAACTCCACCCAGAAAGGCCTCTGGACCGGGATTTGAACCGGGGTCCTGCTCACTGACAGGCAACAGCTCTACCATTCATTCATTCATTCATTCAACCTTTATTTAAACAGATAAGTCACAATGAGCCTAGAAGACTCATTTACAAGTGAGATCTGTTTAGACAGACAAAAAGTAGTGAAACTGGACACATGTAGGAATTGGAGGCAAAAAAAATTCTTATCAGACTTTTTCTTCCTACCTTAGAAAAAAAAACTGATATAAAAAAAAAACTTGCACAAACAAGCACATAGTGACGTAAACATTCTGCAGAGGGGGGAGACGACAAAAATGGTGAGCATGTCCATAGACGTTCTCGAGGGCACTGTAAGAGTTCTGATAAGGATGTAATAATCAGCCAGTGTCCTCCGGTGAGATCCGTAAGCATTTTCGAGGTATGTCGGGGAATGGCCAACAATAACATCTATGAGAATCCAAGAGTCCTGAAATGATGAGACAATGTTTATTCAGCTGGGTTCATCTGGTTATCAGTTGGAAATTCCTCAGGGATGGGGTGGTGATCGTCAGATCACATGTTCTCCAGGCAAATTCAGATAAGATGACCATCAAGGCCAGCCAAGGGAGCCAAATTCAGATAAACACACAGATGTTTTGGGGACAGGCAGAACTTAATGACTTCTACCTTGCGTGTGTGTTGGTCCACTCGGTTCCGAAATGTCCAAATTACATGGCCACACCAATGGAACATGACTGAGTAAAATCCCCAAGATCTAATCCATTCAGCCTAAAGCATTTGAGTCTGGGTACTCGAGGCACGAACCAAGCTATCATAAAGGCAAGCAGTGTGATCGGGTCCATATTTTCTGCCGATGACTTCCTTGATCGTAGATAAAAACCAGCAACCAGCCAAATCCACAAAGCAGGAACCAGTTATCGTAAATCCAATTAAATATGTGTCCTTAAAATCCACAAATGGCAGCAGAGATAGACACATCATCAAGTCTTCCAAGTCGATGAGATATCCAGCTGCGTGTGTGCCAACAGGGCAAATCAGCTTGCCTAAAGCCTGTCTTCTCTTCGAAGAAATGTTGTAAATTGTGTCGAGGGACCAACTGATCAAATCAAGTCAATAATTATGGTTCGGAAGATATGCAAGAGAGTCTCAGAAGCAGTTTCACAGACAGACAGAGCAGCAAAGCAAAGCGGAGAGGGAGGGGAGAAGCATCCGATCTCGGCAAGAGCAAGTGGTGAAGTAGTACCAGTTGCGCCACCGTGCTGCCCGCCAACATATTATTAATAATAAATAAATAAATAAAACAGTTAGCTGCCTGATTGATTTATTTTCTAATTTAGCATAAAGTCTGAATACTTGAATAGAGTCCTTATGACTGTCTGAAAATCATATTTTGTCTAACCCATCATTTAAAAATATATAACAAACCTAATTTAATCTTGGTTGAAGCCTTCACTGCAGTCAGGCTGTCCATTCACAGAATTGAAATACAAAACTAACAG
>NC_056498.1:77274835-77300411 GCF_014905685.2 Nematolebias whitei | reverse complement strand
AATAATCTAGTGTAATTGCAGATTAACCAATGTATTGATGAAAATCTGAGATTTGATTGAAAGAAATTGCTTCCTCCACGTCATTCATACAATCCCTCCACTCTGAAGAAATGGGTACACAGGTCCAAGTGTCTAAGTTTAACTGACTTTCTTCCTCATTAGCAATAATAAAAACATTTTTTTCTAATTAGTCCTAGTAGTTCATAGGCACACCAGTTGACTATCGCATAAATCTAATTATAAATCCAGAAACATCATGTCAAGAGTTACATGTAATATGTTTTTTGCCTACAATGAAAAATTAAATGCACAATCAGTTCTTAGGATTTGTGGCACCCAGGTATGCAGGTGTTTTCATCATTTTTTAAGGTATTTTCTGTCAGTGAAACGAAGCATTTGTCTAAATACAAAGTATAAAAGCAAAGCTGGTGGGTCAGGGGTAAATGAAGAGCTTTGTCTTAAAGTTGATCTGCTTCAGAAATGTGCAGCCTCGCCTCATGTCCAGCAGTGAGTCTATGACAGATTCTATTTGCGACGAAGTTTCAGTTTATTCATTGAGATGATTCCCCTTCCTAGAAAGGAACAATGACTCACTTTTTTTTCAAGAGACAACTATGGCTTTTGATGATTTTGATTTATGTCATAATAAAGTGGAAAATCTTATTTAAATCGTTTTTCTTTTAGATTATATTTTACAGTTCAGTCACAAACAGCTCGGCAGTTTCTGCTCACTTGTTTCTCATTTGTTTTTCTGTGCAATTTCTGTTTTCAAGACATTTTTCTATTTTGATACTTTAGTGATTGTGAGTATAGGATGGTGGCCCATTACTACAGGCTGTCCAGTCTCTATACAAGTGGTGCGAGTTTGGTTTGCATTGCCAGAAGTAAGTCGAACCCCTTCAGGGTGGGAGTTCTACGTCAGGACTGCTCATTGTCACAGATTCTGTTTATAACTTTTATGGACAAATTTTCTTGGTGCAGTAAGGGGGTGGAGTGATTCCAATTAATGGGCTCAGGATTCAATTTCTGCTCTTTGCAGATGATGTGGTCCTGTTGGAATTATTGTGGCATGATCTTCAGATTTCACTGGTGCGGTTCACAGCTGAGTGTGAAGCGGCTGGGATGAGAATCAGCACCTCCAAATCTGAGGTCATGGTCCTCAGTGGGAAAAAGGTGCATTGCTCTCTTCGAGTCGAGGGAGAGGTTCTGCCTCAAGTGGATGAGTTCAAATATCTCAGGGTTTTGTTTACAAGTGAGAGAAGAATGGAGCGTGAGATTGACAGATGGATTGGTGCAGCATCTGCAGTATTGCAGACTCTGTGCCGGTCTGTTGTGGTGAAGAGGGAGCTGAGCTGGAAGGCAAAGCTCTCTGTTTACTAGTTGTTCTACGTTCCTACCCTCGCCTATGACCACAAACTCTGAGTAGTGACCGAAAGAATGAGATTGTGGATGCAGGTGGTTGAAATGAGTTTCCTCCGTGGGGTAGCTGGACTCTTACTTAGATATACGGTGAGATATTCAGTTATCTGGGAGAGACTCAGAGTAGAACTGCTGCTCCTCCAGATCAAGAGGAGTCCGTTGAGATCGTTTGGGCATCTGGTAAGGATGCTTCCTGGGCACCACCCTATGAAAGTGCTTCAGGCACGTCCCACTGGGAGGAGACCCTGGGTAAGACCCAGGACACGTTGGAGAGACTACGTCTCTGGACTGGCCTGGGAACACCTTGGAGTCCTCCCAGAAGAGCTGGAAGAGGTGGCTGTGGAAAGAGTTGTCTGGACACCCCCTGCTCAAGCTGCTGCCCCCGAAACCCGACTTTGGAACAAACGGAAGATGATGGATGGCTGGATGAATGGATGGATGGATGGATGGATGGATGAATGGATGGATGGATATTTCACCGTCTTCCTGATTGCACCTCTATGTTGCTTTTTTACAGCTCTGAAGCAACAGAAAAACACAGATTAAGAATATAATTTAAGCAGAAAATGATTCCAGTCTTAACTCCGAGTCCAAATCAACTCAATCAATCCTTTCAGTAAGGAAGTCTGCTGTCTTCAGGCATGAATCTGCCTTTCAGCTCCGACACCAGACAACTGTGTTTGTTCCTTGTGTGTATGTGTGTGCGTTTGTGTGTGTGTGTTGGGGTGGGGGGGGTTGCATGTATATATTCATATGTTTCCTCTTCACTGTTGTCATGCCTGGCTGTGTCACTGTGCAGCCATGTGAGCAAGTGACTTGTTTCATTGCCCTGGGCTGGCTGCCGGTCATCTGCGACCTTTAGGGCTGCACATAGCAGTGATGTCATTTCTACAGGACGGTGGCAGGTTTTGCCGGGAGTGTTTGGTGTGTGTGAGTCACTTTCCTGTTGGAGTTTGCTCTCCTCTGCATGGCAGCAGCGTCCCAGACAGAAAAGGTTACTTCTGTGACTAGAGGAATTATCTGCTCCATGTATGTTTGTTGCTCTTGTTATATAATGAGATGAGCAGGTTTTTTTACACAACAGGAAAATATATTCAAACCTACAAGTTATCATGAAATCTGTGATGATTCTAACCTGTGTGAGCTTCTTAAACCTGCTCTTTGACTTCTGCTCTGCTGGAGATGAACTCTGGTCTCCACAGGCATGTTTTTTTTAAAAGCTCAAAATAAAGCAGCATTTTCAGCAAACTCAAAACCAAACAGAAAGACACAGTTTACAACTGTTGAAGAAAGAGATAATCTGGCCACCATTCGAACAGAGTAAGAGGGACAGAGACGCCTCTTCCTTAGCAGCGTTGCTATCTGCAGACAACCAAAGACCCAAGTCCTGATGCTGGGAGGAAACATTGGTACCTTCCACACCTTCAGGGAAAAACTCAGCAGAAATTAAATATCTTATTTTTTCAAATCATGAAAATACATTTATCCAACCATCCATCCATCTGTTCATCCATCTATCCATCTGTCCATCCATCTATCCATCCATCCAGCCATCCATTATCTTTTACCTGTTTCTTCCTTTTTGGGTCATGGGCCTCATTGGTACCTATGTCCAGCAGTCATTGTGAGAGGCAAGGTACACCCTGGACAGGTCTCCAGTCCATCACAGGGATACATAGAGACAAACGAGACAAACAACCATTCACTTACAGTAAGAGAAAAAAATGACACCATGGGTCTGAACAAAATGGATACAAAGAGGCAAAGCCTTTACAGTGATTCACAAAACAGAGAGTAAATTGATGTATTCAAAGGGCAACACATTAGCGTTTTCTATGTTAGCTTTTAATAAGATGTAACCATATCACATCTTAACTGAAGGCTCTTATAGTCATGGTTTGCCACTGCAACAGCTGTACTCCCTAGACCAGGGGTGCCCACACTTTTTCAGCACACAAGATACTTTTAAAATGACCAAGTCAAAGTGATCTGCCCTAGGCCATAAGACCCAGTTTACACGAGAACAACCTCTGGAAACGTTAGTGTTTTTCAATATTTATTGGGAGTAATAAACCAAAAATGAGCAGGTTTACTTGAAAAACGCTGGCTTCCATGTCAGTCGGGTTGCCAGATAAGAAATTATGAACTATAGTACTGTGGCTTTATAATGATAGTCTTTTGACCTGAACTGTCATATGTGCTGAGTAAAGATATTCTAAGAGGAGCTGTGTGTTGTGTTTGTTGAACATGTGCACAGAAAAATAAGGGATAAATAAGACTTTTGAAATTTATCTGGCAACCCTGATGCAGGGCTCAGCTGCATTCATTGCACATGCAGCATCTGCATGATCACTGTTACGTCCAAACTAACATCTGTTTGGACCCTGGATTTGATTAGTTTTGCAAGCTGAAAAAGAGTGAGCAGAACAAAACCACTCTGCTCTCTGCCATTTATTATAACGGTTGTTAGTGCAGAAAAACTTTGGACTGCAGTGCCTGTAGTGCCCATGTGCCACTTCACACATGGAACACTTCATACTTCCGTGGGGGGTTCCCCTGAAAATCTCCACTCAGAGTCCTGGATTCAGAAACCTTCATTTTCAGAGCGAACAAGACTGTTGTCTGTAAATGAACGGCCAAACTGCAGCAGAAAGGTTGCAACCTTTTTGTCAAAGAACAATTTTTATTTTTTTATTTTTATTTTTTTTATAAAGAAATAATGTTTAATAAATGATAGGATTCTATTCTTTACTAACAAAATATATTTTATGTAATTAAACTGCTTGTCAGGTTTTTCTCTTGTAAGCATGCACGTTCCACAAGGCTGCCCCTCCTTAGCCGGTCTGCCTGCTATTTGCGTTCCAGCATCGATCAGTTTACAAATTAAGGCCTGCAGTACTCTAAAAATGGAGTGGTGGCACAGGGGTTAGAGAAGGTGGGATTGTGATTGGAGGTTCGCTGGTTCAACTCCCCCAAACATCAAAATGTTGGTGGGAAAAGGGAAACACCCACACCTGCCTCCACCCTCCTTTCCTCCACTCTGGGCCATTGAGCAAGACCCTTAAGGCTCCCACGTACTCGGGCATACTTCACTCCATGGAGGTCCGTGCATACCAGATAAGACAACACAGACACTCTCAAGGCATGTCCACGCAAAGATCGATTTTTACAACCATGTACACGTGGGTGGCTGTGGCTGAGTGGTTAGAGCAGTCGTCCTCCAATGCAAGAGTTGGGGGGTTCAAATCCACCAGCAGTCACATGTCTAAGTGTCCCTGGGCAAGACACTGAACCCTTCATTGCCTCCAATGTGTGTCCCATTGGTGTATGAATGTGATAAAGCTCTGATTAGTTTCTTTAGAATGATTTGTTCAGTTAGCTTTGTATAGATCTAGTAGAGTGCTGTATGAATGGGTAAATGAAGCACAGATTGTAGAGTAAAGTGCTTTGAGTATCTTGATCAGATAGAAAGGCACTATATAAATACAGTCCATTTACTCTGCACCGCACAATAAACTGCCCGGCGATGGACTGTTTTGTATGCTACACCAATGTGTTATATTCCCCTTCTTCACCCCTGGTCTGGTTTAATGGCCTTTTCTTTTGTTTTGTTTTTGCCAAGAGACAAACAATCTCTTCCTCCTCGTCCATTGACACCATGACTGAAATTGTGAGTTATTAAGGAATTTATCATGAGATAATTAAAATCAGGCCCTGCTTGGCTGTGGGAGGGTCTCGAAATTTCCCGGTGAGACGGTCTGATTTGTGGGCTGCAGGGCCAGCGCTCCCTGTTTTTTTTTTAAATAACTTTTAATGAACAGCATATAAACACAGAACACTGCTGCTCTTGTGCTGCCAATTGCCTCTAACTAGGGCCACCGGTAGCTCTCTTTTTATTTTTGCAACCTGTCAGTCAATCCAGTAGGCGTGTCAGCAAATGACTGATCGGCGACCTTAATTTGTCCTGAACGTAAACACCCCTTGCCTGTGGAGCAGGCTGCAGCCCATCAGGGTGTACGCTTGAGTATGAAGTCTCAACCATCTGCATAGTGTTTGCACGGCTCACGGAGTATACACAGTACACCCGAGTATGTGGGAGCCTTTAATTCCCATCGTCTGCTTCACTGGGTGCCCTAGATCTCTGCTCCACACAGAGGGCTGTGGTAGCTCGATGGTCTGTGGTTGTGTCAGGAAGGGCATCCGGCATAAAAACAATCTCAAAGTCTTTGTATGAGTTAGGTCACTGTGGCGACCCCTGAAGAAGGGAGCAGCCGAAAAAAAACAAAAAACAAAAAAACTCTAAAGGTAGGAACCCCTGAGGCCCTGATGGCAAGTATGAGAGATTTGAAGTAGAAAAGCTGATACCTCCTTGAAAATGTAACTAAAGGCAGAATGTTGACACTGATGCTCATTAGGTGGGGAAGCTAAACTCTTGAAGCATTATGGATTTGGTGTGGATTAGATTCTCTGTTGCTTTGGAGACCGTGAGTGAAGCTGATTGCTAATCAGACAAGCGAGAGCTGGAAGTAATTGGACAGAGCTGAACTGCTGTGTCACCAATTAGCATTTGAGACTGCAGAGAGCAAAGATATAAACGCAACATAATTATGGCAATTTCCCCCTTTTTCTCTTCATTTAGAAATAATTCACATGCAGGAAAGATGAAGAGACGAAGAAGCATGAGGGAAGGAGTTTTTAAAACCGAAAGGCACTGAGGGAGAACACTTATACAATGACCAAAATCTAAAACATTTTTAATTGAAGGAACTGTTTATCGCCTACTCCATTTTATTCCAATGTTTTAGATTAAATTAATATTTTCATTAAAAGTGATGTTGTTGCAGTGCCATGTGATTTTGCAAAATCTGTTAGCATTTGAAGTATGCGTTGTGACATTATGTAGATGAACATATCCTGAGATATTCACCTGATTAAAACGGATTCTTTCATTTTTCTGGACTGAATATAAACGTGCAGTGAATTTAATAAAATGTAACGTGAGGCGTTATTTATCTTTGACCCATCAAAATGAATGTGGTCATTTATTTACAGAATCAAAGTTTAACATCAAACATTTACATTAATTTGGCAAAATATGAAAATAACAACATAATTAATCAGCAAGCTGTACAATTATGATCAAGTATCCACACGGCGGTGGATGAGCATTTTACACAGACATTTCTAAAACATCTGGAATGATTTCTACTTGATAGAAGAATTTAAAGATGGAAAATGAAGTTTAAAGGGAGTAAAAGATGGTGTGAGAGGGAGAGTGTTGACCAGAAACGACACTCTCCATTCGAACACAGCTTTCCTCGGTACGCTCGGTAGTGAACTTGACTCGTTACCTCTCTGAAGATGAATCAGCG
Source organism: Nematolebias whitei (assembly GCF_014905685.2). NCBI lineage: Eukaryota > Metazoa > Chordata > Actinopteri > Cyprinodontiformes > Rivulidae > Nematolebias > Nematolebias whitei. The sequence continues at coordinate 77,293,620 of NC_056498.1, read as the reverse complement.
GATACGGAGTTCCAGTTAACGTTACCTGTCCAGCGTCTCCATAGGATGGCTGTGACTCGTCCGAAGTAGTGACGATATTCCGTCTGACACAAGTTCACCTCAGCCAGTGGACCTCACATGAGTGGGGTTCGTCCGAGTTCCACTCAGAGGTGGAAGATGTTATAATCCCAATCTCGGAAGAGCCTTATCATGGCTGGACTTCTGTTCACCCAAACGACTGGAGCTGCAAACTCTCCAGCCCGACTCCAACGGCAACTCACAGAACTGAGAGAACTAGGAAGTACCGACATTTTAAAGGGCTCTATTTCCGGTTCATTTGGGAGTTTTCTTATTGGTCAATGTCGACCAGACAGGGGTGTGTTTTGTGACGTAAAAGGTTACTAGAAGTCAGAAAACAGCAAGAATATTATGGAACAGATTGAAATTCATTTTCAGACAGGCGAGAGAAATGTTTGGGCGAGTTTGGAGAAACAGGTGCCAACTTCTCTGTTTACGTCTGAGAGGATTTAAAAAAAGACAGTTGTTCCAACACTTGTCTGCTTCGGCTCCGACCTTGGAACAAACGTACACTGCTCATTCAAAGACAGAAAGTCAGAAAATGCATAATTACTCTGTAACAGGCCTTAACATGAATTCTAACTTTGCATGAGGATTAAAAAATCATTGTTACTGTTTTCACAGTTAATTAAAAATGATTAGTTCACTGCAACATCTAAAATGGTTTGAACTAAAACACTTTGATTATCAACATTTGTAAAATAGTAATGATAATAAAAAAGAGAGTGTTCTTTCACTTGAATTTTCAAGAAAGAAAGTCTCAGGATGGGTGAACCTGTATTTCTGGATTCAAATCAATGAAATGACAGTTTCTGTCCCACAAGGTGCCTAAGGTCAAGGTTTCGACATCAGGCCTAGTCCACTACAATTACGACAACAATATCCTGATGCATGCTCAATAATCCAGGTAGAAAAATCTAAAAAAGTTAAATCTGGTCCTCTGGACATTAAAAAAAACCCAAAACAAAGCAAAACAACAAAAAATGTGGAAACGTTTCGCCTCTCGTCCGAGAGACTTCCTCAGTCTGAGGTGCTGTATTCAGCTCAGTCTCTTAAATGCACCTTCTCAGAGTGGATCAACCAGTTTTGCTGCTGACAAACAAAACCAGCTGATCACATGCTCAAGAAAGACCATCAGCCTAACAATGGATCATTAGCACACTGATGGCTGTTTACTATTCACAGAGGGCTGAGTGATACTAGCAATCACAGCATTGTAAGAGGGGGACAATTGAACACATAGACCTCCACCCCTGTTTAACAATGGATGGTTTCTTTTCACAAAGATGGCCTCCTTTACTCCTCTCTCAAACCATCGTTCCTCTCTATCCAGGATGTGAACATCTTCATCCCTGAAAGAGTGACCGCTGGCCTGGAGATGAGTGTAGACCACAGAGTCCTGGCCTGATGATGTTGATCTTCTGTGCTGGGCCATCCTTTTGGCCAGTGGCTGTTTAGTTTAGTTTCCCCGATGTAAGACTGATCACAGCCCTCCTGACACTGAACAGCATACATTGCTCTGTTTGTGCCGGGGGACTGGATCTTTGGGATGAACCAGTCTTTGCCGTAATGTATTTTGGGGTTTAAAAGCCACTGGGATGTTATGTTTAGAAAATAAACATCTCAGTTTCTCTGATACTCCCTCAACATATGGAATGACCACTGGTCTGGGTTCCTCCTTTTCACCTGTTGGCTGACTGGAGTCCTGTTTGGGTTTCTTCTCTGCTTTTAGGAAGGCCCAGTTAGGATATCCACATTGCTCTAGAGCCTGTCTTGTGTGGGATTTCTCCTTCTGCCTGGCTCCTGAGCTAGTGGGGACGCTGTCTGCTCTGTGATACAGAGTCCTGATGACTCCTAACTTGTGCTCCAAAGGGTGATGGGAGTCAAACTGCAAATACTGGTCTGTGTGGGTGGATTTGCGGTACACCTCAGTTTGCAAATGTCCTCTATCAGAGACTGAGACCTCACAGTCCAAGAAAGCCAACCTGCCATTTTTTTCATCTTCTCGTGTGAACTTGATGTATTTATCCACAGAGTTGATGTGGTCACTAAAATGTTGGACTTCCTGAGATTTAATTTTAACCCAGGTGTTGTCAACATACCTGAACCAATGACTTGGTGGTGTCCTTGAAAAGGATGTCAAGGCTCTCTTTTCTACCTCCTCCATGTACAGGTTGGCAACAATAGGAGAAACTGGAGACCCCATAGCACACCCATGTTTCTGCCTATAACAGGTGTGCCCAACCAGTCGCTCGCCCGCGAGCTGGTTCCCAGTCGCCCGCGAAGCGAAGCCTTGACTTGTATTCTCACAGACATAGTCTCGCGAGTTTTGGGTGCGGTGACACAGTGCTCTCACGAGACTTTAGGCTCAGTAGTGGAGTAATGTCGGTGCGCAGAAAACATGGATGGAAAACTAGCGAACAAGCAAACGAAAACTTATTATTTTCACACAGAGTGGGAGGAGGAGTATTTTTTTGTTTATTCTAATTTGAAGTCCATTTGCCTCATCTGTAATTCGAGCATTGCCTTACCCAAAAAGTGTAACTTGGAGCGGCATTTCAAGACGATGCACAAACGGTTTGAGACAGATTTCCCTCTTAAAAGTTCTTTACGGACTCAGAAAGTGCGGGAGCTAAAAAACAAGCTTGCAGCCCAGCAATCAGTCTTCACTCGGCCCAGCACAAAAGGTAAAGCTGCTACGATAGCTTCCTACCATGTTAGCCGCATCCTGGCTCAACATAAGAAGTCTTTCAGTGATGGACAAGTTATGAAAGAAGCGTTTATTGAGGCTGCAGATGCGCTTTTTCATGATTTTAAAAATAAAAGTGAGATCGTAGCCGCTATTAAAGACGTGCAGTTGTCCAGACAAACAGTGACACGGCGATGTGAGGGAATGGCTGTGGATGTGGAGGAGCAGCTAAAAAAGGACGTGGAAGAATGTGAGTGTTTCTCTCTTCAGTTTGATGAGTCGACAGACATGGTGGATGTAGCCCAGCTGTGTATTTTTATCAGAATGGCCTTTGCAGACATGAGTGCAAAAGAGGAGCTGCTCACCATCTTGCCTTTGAAGGGACACACAAGAGGAGAAGATATTTTTAATGTGTTTATGGAGTTTGTTAATAAAAGCAACTTGCCCCTCTTTAAACTAATTTCTATAACAACTGATGGCGCTCCAGCAATGACTGGTCACACCAGTGGATTTGTTGCACTCTGCAAGCAGAATGATGCTTTCCCAGACATTTTGCACTACCACTGCATCATCCACCAACAGGCCCTGTGTGGGAAGATTTTAAACATGAAGGAAGTGATGGATGTTGCCATGAAAACTGTGTGCTCTATAAGGGCCAGGAGTCTGCAGAGGAGGTTGTTCCGGGCTCACTTGGAGGAGGCAGGAGCAGACCACACAGACCTGCTGCTGCACATGGACGTCAGGTGGCTAAGCAGAGGTAAATTTCTGGACAGATTCAGTGAGCTGTTGCCTGAGATCAGGGATTTTCTGAAGCTGTCAGATCATGGCGAACATTCAAAACTAGAGGACACCTAGTGGCTTTTGGATTTAGCCTTCCTCACAGATCTCACCAGCCTGCTCAATGAACTGAATTTGGAGCTTCAGGGAAAGGACAAAAACATAATCCACATGATCAGTTCTGTGAGCACCTTCAAAAGCAGGCTGCAACTGCTCACAAGTCGGCTGCAACGCAGGGACCTGCGAAACTTCCCACACATGGAGGCAGAGCTACAGCGCCAAGGGAAAGAAGTCCCACAACTGGACAGTGCACACTATTCTAAGCAGGTTCAGAGCATCTCAGCAGAATTTGAGAGACGATTTACTGACTTTTCCTCCATCGAGCCTGTTACCAGCTACATGTGTTATCCTTTTGGAAATGTTGATGTGGATGACATTGTGTCCAAATTGGTGTCCGTGTTTCAGCTGGACAGCTCTGGTGTTGAAAATGAGGTGTTGAGTCTGCAAAATGACATTGGGATCAAATCCAGAGCATCACCTGGCGTGGATGGAGAGTTCTGGAGTCTGCTGTCAGAAGAAAAGTATCCTAACATCCGAAGATGTGCTTTGAACTTAACAGCACTTTTTGGATCTACCTACCTGTGTGAGTCTGCTTTTTCACACATGAAAATCATCAAGTCCAAAAACAGATCCACAATGAATGATGATCATCTGGAGACCTGCCTGCGCCTCGCAACCACCTCATACTGCCCAGCTTATGAGACCCTGGCCTCCTCCTCTCAGTGTCAGAAGTCCCACTAAGGTAGAGACACATTTATTTTATACAGCTTGCATAAAAAGTTGTCTCCTATAGACACATCACGTTCTGTTTTATTTACTTTAAAGAAGTGAGGAGTAGGGATTGATGAAACATTATGTTTGTTGATAATGAGACTGGACGAGTAGCTCTCGGCAAATTGCCGACTTCAAAAGTAGCTCTTGGTTCAAAAAAGGTTGGGCACCCCTGGCCTATAATATTGCTCCCCATATGTGAAGTAGGTTGACTGCAGGCACAGTTTCAAGAGTTGACACAGTTTTTCTATGGAAAGCATGGTCCTGCTGCTCAGAGTGGTGTCTGATTTTAATTTTAAACTGACCACCTCTACTGCATCATCAACAGGAATGCACGTAAAGAGTGATGTGACATCATAAGAGACCATTGTTTCATCAGTCTCCATGATGAACAACACAACAACGACAACAAACTTTAGCTCAAAATCGTTAAAATTCGTTGACATATAACCATTTTTATGTAGGATGAATTAGATTTGCTGTGGCAGCCATCTTAAGTTGTGGATACTCTAAACAGTGATCATTGTAGGTGGAAATCCAAAGACTGTTTTCTGATAGTTTCACTAAAATCTGTCCAGTGCTTTATGACATATTTTGCTAATGCACAAAAAGGGGTAGTTATAGCAGGCAGCACGGTGGCTCAGTTGGTACATTTGCTGCCTCTCAGTGAGAAGGTCGCTGGATCGAATGTATGGTGGCCCTAAGGTGTAAAGGAATAACATTTGACAAAACTGAATTACATTTGAAAAAACACAACCAAAACAACAAAATCACAACATTTGAAAAAATGGAATTGCATTAAGCCAAAGCGGAAGTGGCCTGAATAACATTAGAAAAAAACAGAATTACATTTGAACAAAACAAAATCACATTAGAAAAAATGAAATTGCATTAAACCAAAGTGGAAGTGACCGAAGCGGAAGCGACCAGAATCACATTAGAAAAACGGAATTACATTTGAAAAAAAATACAGAATCACATTTGAAAAAACAGAATTACATTAAGCAAAACAGGAAGTTTTTGTTGTTTTATGCTGTTAATGAAGTAAATAAATAAACTTCCTGTTTGGCTTAATGTAATTCCATTTTTTCAAATGTCATTCAGTTTTTTTCCAAATGCCATTCTGTTTTTTTCAAATGTAATTCCATTTTTTCTAATGTGATTCAGGCCACTTCCGCTTTGGCTTAATGTAATTCTGTTGATTTCAAATGTAATTTTGTTTTTTTCAAATTTTGTAGTGATTTTGTTGTTTTTTCAAATGATGTTTGTTTACACCTTAGGGCCACCGTACAAATCCCATTTAGGGGGCCTTTCTGGGTGGAGTTTGGATCTTTTTTCCATGTGTGGGTTTTTTCCAGGTACTCCAGTTTCCTCCCACAGACCAAAAACATGCATGTTAGACTGATTGGTAACTCTAAATTGTCTCTAGGTGTGAGTGAGAGTGTGAATGGTTGTTTGTCTCTACGGGTCCCTGTGATTGACTTGCGACTTGTCCAGGGTGTCCCCTGCTTCTCACAGTGACTGCTTAATTGTCCTCGAGGCTCAATGGGATTTACCTGTATAAATAAAGGTTGATTGATTAATATGGGCACCAGTGACTCCCGTGACCCAAGAAGGAAGAAGTGGGTAAAGATAATGGATGGATGGATGGATGGATGGATGGATGGATTTTTTTTAACACATTTTTGTTTTTTGTGTCAGTCATCTTGAATTTAGGGAAGTCCAAAAGTTAGTGAGTTGAAAATGTACATTTAATAATAACTTTCTAAAAGTGGTTCATGATATTTTGCTAACTGTACAGATAAACAAACACACTTTCAAACACAGGCAAAAACATTTTTGTTTTGTCTTCATTTTAGGCGATAATAAATGTAGCAGTCCTCATTACTCGCTGCTTTGAATGTGAGGGTTTTAGGATCTCGTGATCTCTTGAACTTTAGGCATGTGTTGAGGTTTGTTCCCAGCTACTACCACCCCATGTTTTAGTCAAATATCTGTCAAACTATCTAACTACTATCTAAAACTACTTTGTAAATATCTGTCAAAGAAGATGGGCTTGTGATCGGTCGCAGGTTCACCTCCCGGTACCGTCAACATCAAAATGTGGGTGGAAAAGGTGAAACACCCACACCTCCCTCCACCCTCGTTCGCCCCACTCTGGGCCCCTGAACAAGGCCCTTAACCCCCACCATCTGCTCCCTAAACACGTCTCTCTTGAAAATGAGTTCTCATGGCTCAAGGAGACTACCTGTATAAATAAAGGGTAAATGAAAACTGACTGAGTGAGAGCTTTTTACTGTTTGCTGATGCTGATTAGCCATGGTGGCCATCTTGAATGTAGTAGTTTCTAAAAGTTGTAGATGTGTATTTGATAATTGATTTCTTCACATTTCAATAAAGCCTGTTCACTGGTTTATAATACCAGTATATTCTTGCCAACACACATGTGAGTGTGTACCCCCCCCCCCCCCCCCACACACACACACACACATACACCTTAAACACGATCGCCTGCCTTAATGACAAGAGGGTGAAGCCACATATAAATTCAATAAAATAAATACATTTCCGACCCAAAAGGACATTTGCATTCAGTTAACATCAAGACATTAAACAGCAACTTTTAGCCTCTTTTAGTTTTCAGACATTCATTTTTTTTTCTCTTCTCATTTCTTTCAAAAGGTCTTTTACATTTCATGGAGTTGTTTTGAAGCAGCCTTTTAGAAAACTTCTAATTCATGTCCAGGATCTGAGCAGAGGAAAGGTCTAGTCTGCAGGATTTAGTTCAAGTTTGTAACATGCTACCAAATCAACACCTCCCAATAAAAGTAATACTCTACTTCAACAACTTGGCAAGAAAACCAAATAAAGCTCAGTCAAAAATCTGTTTGCTCCTTTTGGCCTGCTGCAGGATGAGAAAGGAACATGACCTGCAGTCTGAGGAAGAAATGTTTGGAGAAGTTTTTTTTTTTTTTTTATCAGCCCAGAAGCCAAGGCCGCTCTGTGCCTCCAACCATTTATGGTGGACTGTTTTTGTTGAATCTAAAAGGAAATTATTTGGGTGTTGAAAAATCATTAGTTATCATCTGTATTTTGACTGTTAGCAATTATCTCATGAACCAGTGAACCTATTTGAATTAAACTCAATCAGTTGTAGATTTGTTTCCAGTGATTACTGTATTTTCTGGACTTTAATAAAGTCGCCCTTTTTTTTTAGTAGTTTGGCCAGTCTTGTGATCTACTGTCCGAAGTGACTTATATATGTTTTTTCCTTATTCATGACACAATTTTTGACTGACACGTTAAATGTTCTTTTATACTGACATGAACATAAGAGTGAACATTACCATGTGCAGCTGTGAGAGGGCCCTGTAGGATTTTGACAACTACATGTTGTTCCTCTTCTGCTACACCCCCCCCCCCCCCCCCCCCCCCCCCCCCCCCCCCACACACACACACACACACACACACACACTTCCTCCGGAGTTGGCAGAGTTGTTCAGAAGCAACATGGAGGATGGTAACTTGCTTGTCAGATTTGTTATCTTGTTATGTTAATTGAGCCTGTTCAGGCTCTCAGGTATGGTTTGTGTGTTACTGTTATTTCAGATTAAATGTCTGTTCTTGCACTTTGTGAAATACACTTCTAAATACATGCAATTTATATTCCGAAATGACTTGTATATGTTTCCCCCCCCCCCCATTTTTTGACTGATGCGACCTTTACTCAGAAGCAACGAATAATCCGGAAAATATGGTACTTTTGACCTTTGGGCTAAGCCTGATTCAAGATGGCCACCACAGCTCATCAACATTATCAAACACAAAAATAACCATAACTCATCCAATTTGACAGATGTAAAGCTGAAAGCTAGTGTTGTTGGACTTAACAGTTATCTTTAACTCATACTCTAATATTAACTAGATGGTGCAACACCTCTAACATGGTATCCAGGGCAATAGGTGGGCATACATACACATGTATGTATGTAGGTAGGTAGGCAGGCAGGTAGTCAACAGCATGTCAACACATTTGATGCAAGTCTTTACTTAAAAAAAAAGACTGTAGTAAACACAGCAATGAAGGCTACTTACTGTATGGGGCAGATCTGATTGGCAGGCCATAGACTGATGAAATCTACCGGATGGAAGATGAAACATTTCTCCCTTAAAGAAACTGGTCCAGATGACATGATTTAACCTTTTTTTTGTAGTAAATTTTATTTTTCACTGTGTAACCTGTCCAGCCTGGAATACTTACTTCCAACAGTTTTATTTCACAAAAACTTTTTCCAAGATAAAGGAAATATAAAAATTAGCAGATTTGTCATGATTTACGTTCATCTTTTACAGGAAAACTCTTGCTTTTTAGACTAATCTATGTAAACTTCAATGAGTATACCTGTTATACAAGTACTTTTTTTTGTATTGTACTTAAGTATTTTATCTATTTTCTGTACTGTGTGTAGCTGTAGTGAAAACATGTCTTGCTTCTCTTTGTATGGAATGTTGTATAGAATGTGAAACATTCTGTGAAACATAGAATGTTGTATAATAGAAACAACTTCTAGTAAAATCTTGTAAAGAGAAACACAAGGAATATCCTTATGCATGCTCAATAATCCCGGTAGGAAAATCTAAAAAAGTTGAATCTGGTCCTCTGGACATTCAAAAAACAAAACAAAGCAAAACAACAACAACAACAAAAAAAGTAGAAACGTTTCGTTTTCATCCGAAATACTTCCTCAGTCTGAGGTGCAGTATTCAGCTCAGTCTTATACTCTAGACTCTTATACTCAGTCTGTACTCAGTCTATACTTATCCCTTTAGTTGGCAGCTCAGAACATCACATACAGAACTCCATGGACTTTGTGGATAAGGTGAGGGATGTCATCATGGAGACTGATGAAACAATGGTCTCTTATGATGTCACATCACTCTTTACGTGCATTCCTGTTGATGAGGCAGTAGAGGTGGTCAGTTTAAGATTAAAATCAGACACCACTCTGAGCAGCAGGACCACGCTTTCCACAGAACAACTGTGTCAACTCTTGAAACTGTGCCTGCAGTCAACCTACTTCACATATGGGGAGCAATATTATAGGCAGAAACATGGGTGTGCTATGGGGTCTCCAGTTTCTCCTATTGTTGCCAACCTGTACATGGAGGAGGTAGAAAAGAGAGCCTTGACATCCTTTTCAGGGACACCACCAAGTCATTGGTTCAGGTATGTTGACGACACCTGGGTTAAAATCAAATCTCAGGAAGTCCAACATTTTACTGACCACATCAACTCTGTGGATAAATACATCAAGTTCACACGAGAAGATGTAAAAAATGACAGGTTGGCTTTCTTGGACTGTGAGGTCTCAGTCTCTGATAGAGGACATTTGCAAACTGAGGTGTACCGCAAACCCACCCACACAGACCAGTATTTGCAGTTTGACTCCCATCACCCTTTGGAGCACAAGTTAGGAGTCATCAGGACTCTGTATCACAGAGCAGACAGCGTCCCCACTAACTCGGGAGCCAGGCAGAAGGAGAAATCCCACCCAAGACAGGCTCTAGAGCAATGTGGATATCCTAACTGGGCCTTCCTGAAAGCAGAGAAGAAACCCAAACAGGACTCCAGTCAGCCATCAGGTGAAAAGGAGGAACCCAGACCCAGACCAGTGGCATTCCGTATGTTGAGGAAATATCAGATAATCTAATAAGACATTTATTTTCTAAAAACAACGTCCCAAAGACTTTTAAACCCCAAAATACATTACGGCAAAGACTGATTCATCCCAAAGATCCAGTCCCCCAGCAAAAACAGAGTAATGTTGTGTATGCTGTTCAGTGTCAGGAGGGCTGTGATCAGTCTTACATCGGGGAAACAAAACAGCCACTGGCCAAAAGGATGGCCCAGCACAGAAGATCAACATCATCAGGCCAGGACTCTGCGGTCTACACTCATCTCCAGGCCAGCGGTCACTCTTTCAGGAATGAAGATGTTCACATCCTGGATAGAGAGGAACGGTGGTTTGAGAGAGGAGTAAAGGAGGCCATCTTTGTGAAAAGAAACCGTCCATCATTAAACAGGGGTGGAGGCCTCCGGGTTCAACTGTCCCCCTCTTACAATGCTGTTATTGCTAGTATCACTCAGCCCTCTGTGAATAGTAAACAGCCATCAGTGTGTTAATGATCCATTGTTAGGCTGATGGTCTTTCTTGAGCATGTGATCAGCTGGTTTTGGTTGTCAGCAGCAAAACTGGTTGATCCACTCTGAGAAGGTGCTATTTATAAGACTGATCTAAATACAGCACCTCAGACTGAGGAATCTTTCGGACGAGAGACGAAACGTGTCTACTATTTTTTTGTTTTGTTTTGTTTTGTGTTTTGAATGTCCAGAGGACCAGATTTAACTTTTTTAAAGAAACACAAGGAACTGCGTGTTCACCGGGTCGTAATGGATCGACTCTTAGAATAATGTTCACACTGTACATTCTCTGCTTGTTTGTAATACAGAATGCACATGTTAAAATAATATAGCCCAGCATAATTTTCCACCTAATTTCAGTGTGTCTGAGTTGATTTTCTGCACGTGGGTTAAACGTTATTTCTAACTGTTTGCTGTTTGTGGCTTATGTTGTTTTTTTAAAAAAAAATCCTACTTGATTATGTTGTTTCCACTTTGCTCCAATATATTTGTTTGATTTGGTAATTTTTCTTTTTGTTTTCCCAATGAAAGCTACATTAGTTGAGTGGACACACATTAATTCATCAACTATTAGCTTATTTAATTCATCTGGTTGCTCTTACCTGTGGCTTAAAGTATCAAGAGGGTCAGCAGAGTCTTAACAGTCATACAGGAAACCTCCTCTCCCTCCTTTTTCATCCCTAATGCCTGTGTGATAGCAACAATTAGCCACTCCGCTGCGCTGGTTAGATGGCTGAGCCCAGGCCCCATGGCTCATTATTGGAGAGCTGAGGCAAAACAGATAGAATGGAGGGAATCATTGGTCTGACTTGATGTAAATCCCAGCCAGTAAACAGTAGTCTGAATTTAGAGGATGAGGAATGATTGTTTTTGCTTCACCTTTAATTGTTCTGAGAATAGTCGATGTAATAGCAGTCCTGCTAAATCCAACAATTGGTCAATTTAGCAATTAAAGATGTCAAGAGTGTGGTGTCAAAAAATGAAATAAATGTTTGTAACACTTTTTATTTTACTAATTCAGTTTTGCAATGAAAACTCAATACGAACAATGTAAAGTAGCTTTTCAGGACACACAAAAAAGAAACAAAACAATTATTTACAGCTAAACTGGTGTAGTATGTGCATATGTCTTTTAAGGAAGTAAATTATTTAGACAGTGTCATTTTTTGCTTCTTTTCTGTTTTTTTCCAATTAACATAATGCAGTTTAAGTCCAGATCTGTAGTTATGAAAGACCCAAGGATTCAGACTGGATGCATCATTAGGGGTCCAAAACAGTGGAGGCAAGATAATGCAACTGCAATGAATCAGCTTTTACCTGCATCCAGCAAAGCATGGAACCCTTTTAAAACTGTTCACTTGTTTTTTAATTTTATATATATAGTTTTTATGGCAGCACGGTGGCGCAACTGGCAGAGCTGCTGCCTCTCAACCCGCAGGTCTCTGGTTCAAATCCCGGTCCGGGGGCCTTTCTGAAATCTGAAATCTGTCGGAATCAGCCTCCCCACCGTCACGGGCGTCTGCACCTTCGGATGCAGGGGGAGGGCCGCCTGCGTCGTGAAGGGCCCCACTCGCCCAGCACACACGCTTTTTGCCCCGCTCCCCTCGGGAAGGAGGTTGGGGAGCATTGGGTGTGGAACCACTGGACTGAGGAACAGCTTCTACCCTGAGGCTGTTGGACTCATGAATCTCTAACTAGAGTGGTCACTGTGAGAAGCCATATTGTGTTGCTGCTGATCTGTTTCGTGTTGCTGCTGATCTATTTCAATGTTGATGTGTTCATGCGTGCTCATCTGCTCACGGACTCATGTTCATGTTTGTGCTGATGTTCAATGTTTTTATGTTATGAGTGCTTAGTGTATATTTAGCTGATGTTTTTCTTAGTTCAAATCTTATTGTTATTACTGTTTTTCTTATACATTTTATTGTTGGATGTAACTGGGACCTTGTGTACATAATTTCGCCCACCACATGTACCACATGAGGTGCGAATGACAATAAAGAAACTCTGACTCTGACTCTGACTTTCTGGCTGATTGGTAACTCTAAATTGTCCCTAGGTGTGAGTGAGAGAGTGAATGGTTGTTTGTCTCGTTTGTCTCTATGTGTCCCTGTGATGGACTTGCGACCTGTCCAGGGTGTACCCCGCCCCTCGCACAGTGAATGCTGGACATGGGCACCAGCAACCCCCGTGACACAAAAAGGAAGAAGCGGGTAAAAGATAATGGATGGATGGATGGATATAGTTTTTAAGTTTAACACAAATTTAGTCATACCTTCTTAACTATATCATTTATTAAAATTAAATTCAAACTACAATTAGGGGAGTTCATTCTGAGTTACTAGACCAAATTTGATATACATAGGGGTGCTTTAGAATTAATACAATTTTCCCTCAAAAATGGCTTATTGGATCTTTACAAAAATTACTACAGATCTTTAGGACATGGCCCTTCGCTAAGGCCACAAGGATAACAGTTCTAAAGTGAAGTGTGCCTATAGCACCTCAAGGACAATATTTTATATGTGCAAAAGCATCAAAAATCTTCTGCAAGGGCTTGAACCCACTTAGCCTAAAACCCTCCTATATACCATCTAAAATAGTGTCTGTGAAAATTTTTTTGGGGAAAAGTTGTTTTGTTTTTAAATGATCGACTTATGTTCATTCATATTTAGGCTAGCTAGCTAACATCATATAAAAATGGCCATGTCATATCTATTTTAACATAAATTCACATTTAACTTATACCATATGTCCAGTTTTTCGTTCTGAATAGGTGACTCAACTTGTATATACCAAACTTTAGGGGGCTCTAAAAATGTGAAAACTTAAAACTAAAAAAATGACAATGCTGACTTCTACCAAATTTTGAATCTTCAGGAAAACAACCTGACTTGTTCTGATTAATATGCACATTATTGGCAAAGTGGGCGTGGCTTAGGGATGATACACTGCAACATTTTTTGTTTAAGTCACTGTTTTTTCCCTATTGAGCTAAAACCTGGAAATCCAGAAATAACTGGAAGTATTAGAAATGAAGATGTTGAGGTTCTCCTTAGGAGTGAGAAGAATGGATAAGATTAGGAATGAGATCGTCAGAGGTACAGCACAGGTTGAACAACTGAGAGATAAAGTTAGAGAGACCAGACTGAGATGGTTTGGACATGTCCAGAGGAGGGACAGTGGGTATACTGGTAAAAGGATGTTAGAAATGCAGCTGCCTGGAAAAAGACAAAGAGGAGATACATGGATGCAGTTAGAGAGGATATGGAGGCAGTTGGAGTGAGGACAGAGTGTAACATAACCAGGCCCGGAGTGGCCATTCAGGATGGTCTGGAGAATTTCCGGTGGGCCTGTCTGATGTGTGGGCTGCAGGGCCGGCCCTCCCTGTTTTTTTTTTTTTGTTTTTTTCCAGAACTTTTTATTAGCAACATATAAACAGAACATGCTGCCGATACTCCTGGGCCACCCCACCTTCTCCGCAGGGCTGCAGCTCTGCAGCTCTGCAGCTCTGGGTTTTTTTCTTTCTTTTTTCCACAAGTCGGCTCCGCTGCGCAACCTGTCAATCAATCCAGTAGGCGTGTCAGCGAATGACCAATCGGTAACCTCAGTTTGTCCTGAAGGTAACGCCCCTTATCTGAGGCTGCAGCCTGTACGCTACAGTCAGAGGGGTTCAAGTATCCTACTTGAGGGGTTTGTGAAAAATCACCAGAACAAAATGGTTAAACAGTGTCAGTGGAGAACAGGTAATCCAGACACGTGTTACTCTGAGCGTTTAGAGGGTGGGATACAGTTTATTCTTTTTCAAAAATTAAACAAAGTTTGGAAAACATGTAAAAAGCCAGGGACCGACCCCATCAGCTGATCACAAGTTGTAAACAGGAAGTAGCTACATGTTCATCTCTATGAAAGTAACTGCAGGTAAATCCTCCATTTTCTGTAATAATTACATTGTATGCTTAATGGTTAAATTAAAGGTTAATGCTTAATTCAGGTTATGTTTATTTGTAATATGCAGGTTAACACAAGGTTAACAGTACAATAAAATATTCAGGATGAAAAGAACTGATTAGACTCACTAAAACAATGAACAAACAAATGAGAAATACTAAAGCATTCAATAAGGGTACAACATAAAGTACCAAAAAGTGAAAAAGGAAATACAATATTTACAAGGTCCTAAAGAAAAAAATAGTAAACATCAACATGATAGAATGTAACATTGCACGTTTTTAAGTTTTTATAACAGTGCAAGTAGGATGAATGTGTACGATTAAGTATTTCAAGGTAGTAATATAAACTTAAATTCACATAATGTATACTGCACATAACTAACATAAACTACACAGGTTGTGTGACAGAGTATTGCACAGGTAGGGAGTAACATTGAGTTGAATTATGATGGTAAGGTAGATACATGATACAGCCACATAATGCATTGGCAATAAAAATATTAGGTATCAGAAGCTAATATTAGTCATATTAGTTGTCACAGATGTGGCTTGGTGCAAAGTTATTGCCAGTTGTTCAGTGTTATTTATGGAGAGTTCAATAATCTGACAGTTTATGGATAATAACTGTCTGAGTTGTTGAGTCTTTTTGTACGTGATGGCAGACTCCTGTTTCATCTACCTGAGTGTATTAGATGGAAGAGTCCTTGTGCTGGGTGGTTGTGGTCCTTAATGATGCTGCTTTACGCATATATCGGCTGTGGTAGATGTCCTGGATGGTGCGGAGACTGCTACCAGTGATGTCCTCTGCTGTTTGCACCACCCTCTGTAGAGCTTTCCGGCTCTGGCTGGTGCAGTTCCTGCACCCTGTGATGCAGCCTGTCAGCAGGCTCTCCA
The DNA here is from genome assembly GCF_014905685.2 of Nematolebias whitei. Classification (NCBI taxonomy): domain Eukaryota; kingdom Metazoa; phylum Chordata; class Actinopteri; order Cyprinodontiformes; family Rivulidae; genus Nematolebias; species Nematolebias whitei. The sequence continues at coordinate 77,278,217 of NC_056498.1, read as the reverse complement.
TGGTGCACCTATAAAAGTTGGTGAGGATGCTGGTGTTTGTACCAAACTTCTTTAGTCTTCTTAGGAAGTAGAGTCTTTGTTGGGCTTTCTTGACCACAGTGTCTATATGTAAAGTCCAGGACAGATCCTCAGTAACGTGAACGCCGAGGAACTTGAAGCTGCTGACCTGCTCCACCTCAGCGTTGTTTATATAGATGGTGGAGTGCTGACCTCCACTCTGTTTCCTGAAGTGCACTATCATCTCCTTTGTTTTGCTGACATTTAGAGAGAGGTTATTTTCAATTCAGTTTATTTATATAACGCCAATTCACAAGAAAGTTGTCTCAGGGCAATTTACAGAAATATTCACATTCATAAAAAAGTCAATTAGTAAAGTTCTCTAAGGAATTTTCCTGACATCAGCTGGTCAGTGATTTCACCTCGTCTCTGTAGGCACTCTCACTGTTGTTGGTGATGACGCCCAAAATGGTGGTGTCATCAGCATACTTGAGGATGATGTTAGAGCTATGCTTGGGGGTACACTCGTGTGAATAAAGAGTACAAGAGTGGACTGAGGACACAGCCTTGAGGTGTACTGGTGCTGAGGACTAGTGTGGAAGAGAGGTGACTGCCAATTTTCACTGCCAGTGGTCTGATGGTGAGGAAGTCCAGTATCCAACAGCAGATGGACTCCTCAAGGCCCAGTGTGGTGAGCTTGGAAACCAGCTTGGAGGGGATTATGGTGTTGAATGTTGAGCAGTAGTCAATGAAGAGCATTGAAGAACATTCTAGGTGTTTACCTTCTCCAGATGGTTGAAAGAGGTGCTTAAAGCTAGTTGTGCTTTTTGTGTTTTATATGTAGATATTTGTGGTAACCTGGTTGCACAAGTTTAGTCTTTGTTAAAACTAAACTGATTTTGTACAAAGTGTTTAATAGATTGTGTGTGTAAAATTTACACTCTTACATATTGAATTTCGCTGTGAGTTCTTACCCCGTGTCGCTCTGTAGCATGAAAACATCTACTGCAGTAACGATTTTAAGTTATTAATAGCTTCTTTTTTTTTTTTCCTTTTTTGCTTTAATTTTGGTCGATAAGACAGAAATGCCTCACTAAATACTTCAGGTAACACCGTGAGCTTCACTACCTTCACCATTACAGCTATCTTTGTTTGTTAGTTTGTCCAAGGTTAGCTCACCCTGTGTTACATTTCCTCGTAGGCGAAGTGATCTTATCGTTCATGTATAATATTTGATATTGTTCTTATAGAAACAGTCCCTGAATGTTTTTCATACTGTGTTAATGCTACATGTTTGTCTCTTGACCCTACAACTGGGTAAGGTTATAGTAGACCTAGCCCATGACTGGAGTTTTAAGTAGGTATTTTAAGCTACTAATAAACATCATGGATGATGATCATATTGCTTTATGCTAGGCCATTGGTAAGAAGGAGTGATTATTATTATTGTTTCATATTGACTAGTGATTTTTCTTCCTAAAAGTTAAGTTAGGCTACACTACGGTATGCTTATTAGACTGTGGCTAGGATGTATGAGAGAAGTGGAGCGTGCTCTATTCACACAAGGAGAGCTGTTGGTCAGGCTACTTCTTGTTGTGCCATTAACTCTATAATAGATATTGAATCAAGTGTTACTTATGTAGGCAAAACTAAATGTTAAACAGCCTGTTTTAAAATACACCAGAATGCAGGAAATGTCATCTACTTTATTCAAAATTTTCTGCGGGAGGACCCTCAGACTCCCCCACCAGTGTGCCCACCTCCCCAAAATTACAAGCTCTTGACTCCAATTCTGACATTGTTCAAGCCAAGAGCCATTGTCAGCACTGGGGGCTAAAAGCGCCCCCTAAAGTGCAGATTCTAGAATCGCCCCTGATGTAAACTTATAATTACATGATTTTAATAATAATAGGTTGTGATCTAAAGTGGGCCACTCTAAAGCATGAAACTCCAGGGCTGAAAATATGTCCCACTCTGGCCCTGAACATAACCACACCGTTTATGTTTTTTTCAAATAAAATATGTAAAATGTAAATATGTTGAATTGTTTTTAGGACAATTTCCGTTAGGTGATGTATGGATTACCACGTTTTCCACTTTTTAAAACTGATTGTTGGACAGGATCATGGACAGTTACAGGTGTGGCTGACGTGGAACAGTTAAAAACAGGTGTGTACGTTGGCCGCAAAAAAAACAAAAAAACAAAGAAGATAAAAGGGCTGCGCCAGGAAAGACACAAACGATCAAGTCTGTGCAGCAGAAAGATTTCTCCTTAAGGATGCTAATCGAACATTAAATGAAAGAAACAAAGACGTAAGAAGCTGCTAGAGTTCACCGGCCCCAGCACTACGGATCACGGATCAGAAACCGTTGGGAGTTTTGCATCCAGGCAAACACCGCCATGAGTGAGAGGACGCCATCGAGGGAAAGAACAAAGCTATCTGTGAGATTTGTGAGATTTGAAACTTTTTTGTATCTACATGTTTTTTTTGTTGTTTTTTTGTGGTAGCCTACCACTATTTTTTTTTTCTTCAGGTGTCAATCTTTTGTTTCTTATTATTGTTGTTATGGATCTTGGAAAAAATCCATTATTGAAAAACATCAATCCTTTCCATATGAGATGTTTGCATCTTTATTTTTGTTAACAAATGGAGTGATCATTAAATTTTGCCTGACACCTGAGACCGAATCCCCTTGTATTGTTGTAAGATTCTGCTATAAGAGAAGCATGATTGTTACAAGAGGATGCAGAGGACAGAGTGAGATCAAGGAGGATGACTTGCTTTTGAGACCCCTGAAGAGGGAAAAGCAGAAAGAAGAAAAAGGACACTCAACATTTTTTTAACCTCAGGTACTTGAAAATAAATGTCCTGATGCATGCTCAATAATCTAGGTAGATAAACCTAACAAGGTCGTCAGGTTCTCTGGACGGATTCTTCTTTGCTGAAACATTTAGTCTTTTATACAGAAGACTTCAAAACCTGTCTTATAAATAGGACCTTCTCATAGTGGATCAACAAATTTACTGGTGACAGCCAAAACTAGCTGCTCACATGCAAAGGGACCATCAGCCTAACAGTCAATCATTAGTGATCATAGTTGACCATTCGTGCCCTAACAATTGGTTGTTAGTGCCCTGATGCCCACTTGCTATTCACAGGGGTCTAAGTGATACTAGCAATAATAGCATTGTAAGAGGGGGACAGATGGACATGGAGACCTCTGCCCCTGTTTAACGATGAACGGGTTATTTTCACAAAGATGGCTTCTTTCACTCCTCTTTCAAACCAACGTCCCTCTCTATCAAAGATGTGCATGTCTTCATTCCTGAAAGAGTGACCACTGGCCTTCAGATGAGTGTAGACTGCAGAGTCTTGGCCTGATG
>NC_056498.1:77261499-77274435 GCF_014905685.2 Nematolebias whitei | reverse complement strand
CAATATGTGTCATGGTTGACATGAATCAATTGGCTTGGACCCCGGTAATAAATGCTCGCAGTTCTAGTTTACTTTTGATTTTGTTGTTGCAAAGCAAAATAGTTTGTAACTGACAGAAACTGAAACTCGAGTTTTAATTGTGGCCACTTGCAATGCACAGCAACACAGTTCAATTTTTTTTTTTTGTAAATCCTCCGTTATACTTAAATAAAACTTTGACAAAACCAGTAGTTGGTTTAGAAAATAAAAATAAAAAGTGTTTGGATTTTTTTTTTTGTTTTGTTTTAATGATCAATGTTCTTAAAGTTTATCTCGAGGCTTTTCTCTTCCTCCTTTCTGACTCTAGAAACTCCATTATTTTCTATTAGGTTTAGAAATAAAATAGAGAAATTGTTTTCTTTAAGCAGCTGCCTGCTCTGGCAGACCACTCTGTGCTCTCACCATTGGCCCAGGGGTATAAAGCATTGGTCAATCATGAAGTGGAGATCTTTTTTTTTCAGGCCTCACTTGTAAATGAGTCCTCGAAGCTCAATGGGATTAACCTGTCTAAATAAAGGTTGAATGAAAAAAAATGCTGTCCACATCTCTAACCACTGGCTTAGTGTTGGCCAGTAGCAAGCAGCAGTTGGCTGTCATCAGTAGCTATAACCCTGGTTGAGCTGTTAACTGCAGCTCTATCGACCAAAATTTAGGCTCCAGACGGAGGTTAGATATTTGGCTTCAACAAAGCAAAGCCTCAAGTAGCCAGGGTAGAAGGCCCAGATTCTAGCCTTCCAGTAATTAAAAATAAAGGTAAATAAAAAAATTATGAACTAGCTTTGAAAGTCATACTTGTATGGGCAGAAAAATAAATAAAACAAACAAACAAAAAACAAGGAGCTTGATGTCCCTTGACTGTGCATAGTTAACTGGGGCTCTACCTTAACAAAACTGGCTCTTAGTACATGGAATGTCACCTCTTTTGTGGGGTAAGAGCCTGAGCTTAAGCGTGAGGTTGAGTGGTACCTGCTAGATATAGTCTGGCTCACATTGATATACTGTGCGGGCTTGAAACCAATCTCCTTGAGAACGTCTGAACCTTATTCCACTCTGAAGTTGTCCATGGTGAGAGGCGCCAGGCCGGTGTGGGCCTTTTTATGTCACCCAACTTAACGGTTGTGCATAGATTATTGGGTAGCTTCCCTATGACTTTGGGTGAGAGGCACTGGGTCTGACTGTAGTTTGTGCCTATGTGCTGAAGAGAAGCTCAGAGTGCCCAGCCTTCTTAGCAGGGGTGTTGGAAGGTGCTCCAGCTTGGAACTTCTTAATTCGTCTAGTGAACTTCAATGCCCACATGGGAAGCAACAGTGTGACCTGGAGGGACATCATTGAGAGGAGTGGCCTCTCTGGTCTGAACCCAAGCATTGTTCTGTTGTTAGTCCTCTGTGCTAGTCATGGTTTGTCCATCACAAAAACCACGTTCAAACATAAATGTGTCTATAAGTGCACATGGCACCTGGAAACCCTTCGTCTCAGATCAATGATACACTTAGTAGTCATACAATCTGATCTGTGGCTATAGGTTTTGGACAACTGAGTGAAGAAAAGAGTTGAGATATCAACTAATCACCACCTTGTAGTGAGTTGGCTGTTTTTAGATGTCTTGGTTAACAGTCCTTTGCAACATTGATTGGACAAGGGGAGGAGTGCCACTGGATTGGCAGATCGATGTGATGGTTCCCCTCTTTAGGAAGGGAGACCTTACAGGGGCGTCACTCTCCTCAGCTTTCCCATTAAGGTCTAAGACACCACTTCCAGCACCCCTCTAGGTCAGGGGTGCTGGATAAGTGAGTCTGATTAATGGTCAAACTTCAAATTCAAAAGGAATAATGCAGGTTTCGTCCCAGCCATTGATTACTCAAGGGGAAATGGGAATTTTCCCAACCAGTCATGTGTTTTATGGATTTGGAGAACATTTAACCATGTTCCCTGAGGTACATAGTGATATAGGTTTTTTTATTTATTTATTTATTTTTTTGGCTACAGGTCATTTAGTCCCTATACATACAGCACAGAGTTTGGTTTCCATGACCGTCAGTGTCAGAAATGCAATCATGCAATCTGTGTGTGTTTGTCTGTTAGGGAACCACCTCATAAAGCACTGGCTATGGTTTTATGAACCTTTTACAAATAAATCATTAGATTTACATCTACAACTGTTTAATTTTAGAAGTCACCCTGACCTCAAGTTGGCTACCACATTTACTCAATCTGAGCAAACACCTAAATGACTATAGAGCAGTCAGTTTGACAGATATTGGACTTAAACTGGTGTGATTATAGCTAAGATCCTCCTCCAACACATACTCCAAGAACTAAAAAGCTGATATAAATGTTGATATGCAAAGCAAAGGGGAAATACACATTCCTCCAAATAATTTATACTGGAGGCTTAAAATGCAGCTTTTAGAGAAAAGAACATCATTATTTTTTTTTTTTTAGAAAACTCAGAGTACCTTAGTTTTTATTGTGAACATGTTTAACATCTGTAAAGAAAAAGAAAATCAAATTAATTTTATTCATCAGCAGAAGCAGCTTGTTGAGGGGGATTTCCTGGTTGTGACACATCTAAACGGAGGTCAGAGGTCAACATTGGATTGATTGCTGCCTCTTCAGCCCACTAGCACTACAAAAAACGGCACGCTAATTACAGATCTAAAACCCAGAGTCATGGTAGGAACCCAAGACACATTCTCACACTAGTGGATGAAGAGGAGGATTGTTCCAGAGCTGCCTTCCTCAGCAGCTTCCTCTGGACTTCCTGTTATTAGGTCTTTGGGTTCACTTGTTTTGAGTTTTTATCAGAAGCTGTGGTTCAGAGAGGAGCTTTGTTGTGCCAGACGACTCGGCCCTCCGGACAGTGAACTTTAAAACAGTGGGTGTGCTCCAGGAGAGCTTGTTCTTTGTTATAGAACGTCATGTTTCTTGTTGACCCCTCACTGCTCTTTACTGTCCTAAACCCCCCAAACGGCCTGTGGTCAGTGTGGTTTTCTGAAGAATTTCTCTCTCCTTGTTCATTTCTGCTGTTTCGAAGAAGGAGCTGGTGGGCAGTAAATTGTTATAAACATGCGGATTGTACTTTTTTTTTGTAAAGACCGCTAAAAGCAGAAACTGCATGCTATTTGCAATTTTGTGCCATTTGCAGACAATGTTAGCAGAGTACGGTTATATAATGGACAAAAGTGCAATAAAAGCATAATGACATTTTACAAAATAACTACAATTATAATATGAACCAAAACAAATTTTAACATTTATGAGTCATAATTGTGTTTGTATAAAAGTCCCTGTTTGTCGAGATTTACATTTTTTAACAAGTCTTGAAGTTGTAAGCAATGTCAACAAGGTTTTTTTTTAGGATGATCTTTTTTTTATTCTTCACTGCCAAAAGACAAAATATAGAGCAATATTGTTCTGCTCGTGTCTGTTTGTGTGCATGAAACATTGGACAAACTTGAATAAAACTCTCAAAAAGTAATCATTAAATTACATTTTTGGATTTACCTCAACTTATTATGGCTTTCACAGCAAACTGAACAAAACAAAATGTGCTCTAATTCAACAAAACAATTGGTGTAGTAGTATCTGAGAGTCATCCACAACACTATCTTAACTCTATACATTGTGCTCTAAACAACTAATCTAACTTAGTAAACACAGATGGCTAGCACTCACTTCTTTGTTCCATTTTTGAGCTGTAATTTGGTGTGGTAGTAGCTGAGAGTCATTCTCAACAAAAACTCTAACAGATAATCCAGAATCCGTCAACATTGCATGGGATTGCCCATAATATGTTTTACAGTTTGACCAAAACTAATATACTTCAGTTGTTTCTCAACAAAAAATGATTTCTGTCATAAAGATGGCTGTCGGTATGAATTATTTCAAGAAAAAGTGTTTAATTTATATGCTTAAAACATAAACAAGTCAAAACTAATTCAAAATGTTCTATGTATTTCAGATTCCTGCATTTCTTTATGCATTCAATTGATTTTCATGCTCATGTTCGAGCTGCTCTTTAATATACCATATTATTTTTCATTATTAGTGATTAGCGTATATCTTAGATCCTTATACACTATTTCTTTTTATACTTTATATTTTTGCTATTTTTGGGAGACCTTGAGTACACAATTTCGTATCACCTCATGTACCACATGTGATGCGAATGACAATAAAGAACCTTGAACGTTGATTTTCAAGTTGACCCTTTAGATATACAACTGTTTAAAAATGATTTTATGGGTTTATTTATGTATTTTTTATGACTAGTGGTGTCATTGCAACACATACCTTTTTTTAAATTCATAATCAAACTAATGCATACAATTTTAAAATGATAATAATTTAATTAAACATATATGTAAAAGAGGAAGAAAGAGAACTGACTAAAGAAGTTGGGGAACTGGGGATATTAAGAACAGTTTTAAATGCAAACAGTTTGAATAGTAAAACTGCAATCAGATCAGCAGCACTGACAGCAGCTCAACTGTTCAGACTCAGAATGAACTATCTGAATGGGAACCACACTTGGAGAAATCCGTATCAGACTCAATCTGGTGAAGTATCTAAAAACATTTATTCATTCTCAATCTGTCTGAGACACAATGTAATTCAATCTAAGTTAGTGCACAGGTTGCACTGGTCCAAATATAATCTGTCCAAGATCAAAGCCAACCTGGACCCTGCATGTAATCATTGTAAACAAACCCCAGCTACACTCTGCACACATTCTGGGCTTGTGCCAAACTGTAGACATTTTGGTAACCTATTTTTAATACCTCTGTGATATGTGGAAAAACTGTACACTTATCACCATTTATTTCACTGTTTGGGGTGATCTCTGGATACGTCCTTCAGCAAGTACAAGAAAAATGTCATTACTTTTGGCTCTCTTCTGGCCAGGAGACTTGTTTTGTGCAGATGGAAGGACCCAAACCCCCCAGCATATGAACATTGGATAAGAGATCCATGTACCCCATTCATCTGGAAAAAAAAATGTTATACCCTGAAAGGTTCTGTAAAGAGATTCTGGGACACTTGGCAGCCTTTTGTGTCATACATTAAAACATGCCATCGTCTGCAAAGGCTATTTGTGTATGTGTGACTGAACCGGTGTGAGTGGGGAGGGGTGGGAGGGGATTTTGTTCTTTTTTTTTCTTTGTTGTGTCTGTGTTAAAAACAAACAAACAAAAAAGACTTTAAAATATCTTGTTTAAAGAATGAACTATTTGAAGCTTTTATTCTCTAAAAAAGATGGCCGTACATTCTAATAGTGAATGTATTTATGTGCCAGTAATAAATTATTTATTGGAAAAACCTCAGTTTGCCCACATACCATATCAAAAATGTATTGTACAATATGGTGATATTAGTAGGTTGAGGGAAAAATGAAAAATAAATAAAGAAATAAATAACACAACTCTATTATACAGAGAGAAGTCTTTGGATGTACCACTGAGTTATGTAATATGGAAATATAGAGGAAAATAAATTGTTGGTTAATTAATGTTTTGATAACTGTTTTTGTATTACTAATGTTTCAGTTTTCTTATTTATTACTCATTAAATTATTTTTAAAGTGTCTGAATTTAATGGCTTTTTCAAGGTGTATTTTCTTGTTTTGACAATTTGAACAAGAAAACTTTAGACGAATAAAGTCAAATATTCAGGGAGTCCAGCACATAATTAGCATGAAAAAACACAAAATAAAACACAACATGTGCCTTTGTTTTAAATAGACACAGTGAATAAAATAAATCAACCCCTCTGTTAAGAAGCCAGGTTTATGTGATGTCAAATGTAAATTATTTTAAAACTATTTTCCGCCTTTATTGCAACATTTAGCCTGTACAATTCAACTGGAAAAAGAAAAACAACAGGTTGAGAAAAAGCACATCGAAATAAAAAAGAATCAAGATAAGATGTAAGTTGAATAAGTGTGCACAAACTAAAGCTTTGTTGAATCACCCTCAGCCATAGAAATAATAATATATTATTAATATTTGTCCATTGTTCCTTGTTAAATTACTCTAAGCTTGTCAGATTGTGAAGACGTCTGTTGTCCACAGCCCTCTTTATTTCATCACATGGATCTGATCAGGTCTAGACACCAGCCAGAACATTTCAAAACTTAAATTTCTTTCTAGTGGAGCCATTCTTTGAGGATGTGGATGTTTGCCATTTGAAAAAAAAAAAAAAAAAAAAAAAAATTCCTGAAACCTGAAGATTTGAAGATCAAAAACTCAGTCTTTGGAACTGTTCATGAGTCCATCCTTCTTGACTCCAACCCCAGTTCCAGCTGAAACAAAGGGTTCCCTCAGAATGATGCTGCCATCACCGTCTCATAGTGGATGTCCTTCAGGTGAGACAGTCTTGTTCCTGTACCAAACAGACCTTTTTATAGTTTGGGTTGAAAATGTCATAATCTTCAGTTTCATCAGACTTTAACAGGTTAAAGGAGAACACAGGAGGTTACAGCAACATGTAGAACACAACCAGTACCTTACAGAAAGTCCTGCCGGTCTTTTAGTGGTGCTGCAGGTCTCTTGGCAGTCATCCTGACCAGTTTATGGCTTTTCTGCAATTCTGGAAGGATGGTCGACACTTTTCCCCACTTCTTGATGATTGTGTTCCTTTGATTATCTTAGGCTGACAATAAAAAGTAACTTTTTCCCAAGTTATGCCTTTTAGGAATAAAATAATTTTAATGTTTTTTGAGCTCTCTGGCTGCTTTTCCACTAAATTAGTTTCCACATTGGTTCTTTTCTAGACTTGAGCTGGTAACATATTTAATATGTTCTTTAAAACAAATTAAAAGCTGGTGTGGTTCACAGCTGGAGAGCGAAAACACACTCTCTGTGCATGTTGTGAGTATAACTGGGAAAATAAGTGAGGTATCAACTTCCATTTTGGTGCGTGGCTGCATCTATATGTAAGGAAGGTTCAAAATCAAAATCCAAAATGGCTGCCTCCATATTCATTCATTCAACCTTTATTTATTATACAGGTTAGTCTCATTGAGCCTCGAGGACTCATTTACAAGAGAGACCTGTTTTAACAAAGAATGCTGACAACAGTAGACAATCACAAAAAAGCATATGAATTGAAAAATAAAAAGAAGAAAATTATATAAAATAAGAACAAAAACAGCTACATTGTAGAGCGATACAAAATACTAAAAACATGAATGAGTCTGTGTTGGTTTTTACCATGAACTTGGCAATTATTTGAAGCCACTTAATCACTTTAATATCCACTGTAAAGCTAGGAATAAAACACAAGCATGTCATATATGTATATATATACTAACCTTGTGAGCTGTATAACTTGATAATAATGAGCAACACATGCCGTCTTCCATTTTGGTGTGTGAAAGGTCATTTTCAGACATTGGGATACCACGCCAAGATGATGAAGTGATGAAGATGATGATAAAGTCACATGAAAATCCCAGATAAGATAAAATAAAACTTTATTGTCTTCCACAACTGTGGCAGAAATTCTCCTTCGACACGCTCTACATTCATCATACATACACAATAACTAACAATAGAACATACCATACCAATTTATTTCTAAAGCGCTTAAAATACGAAAAGCAGCCGTCCGAAGTGCTGTACAACATTAAAAACAAACAAAGAACAGTAAAACAATAAAAACACCTAAATATATATTAAAAAAATAATCAGAACACCATAAGTAAAATAATACAACGTTAAGACACAGATGCTGACTCACTCTAGGTTAAAGCCAATGGAAAAAAAAAGTGTTTTTAAACAAGTTTTAAAAACAGAAAGTGACGGGGCCTGCCTGACCTCCAGTGGCAGCTCATTCCACAATTTAGGAGCCAGAGCTGAAAAGGCTCTGTCTCCTCTGGATTTATAAAAAAATTTCAGGACTGCTAAAAGCATCTGGTCAGAGGATCTAAGTGCACGCGATGGTATGTAAAGGTGAAGCAGTTCAGACAAATAAGAGGGACTAAGACCGTTCAAAGACTTAAAAACAAACAATAGAACTTTAAAATGAATTTGAAACTGGACAGGGAGCCAGTGAAGGGACATCAGAACTGGAGTGATGTGCTCACGCCTGCCTGTACCAGTCAGAAATCGTGCAGCAGCATTTTGTACCAGCTGTAACCGTGAGAGTGAGGCCTGGCTAACTCCTATCAACAGAGAGTTACAATAATCCAGGTGTGAAGTAATAAGTGTGGATTACTGTCTCTAAGTGGTGTCTAGAAAGGAGGGGCTTGAGTTTTGACAGGCGCCTCAGCTGAAATAAAGAGGACTTAACCATGTTGTTGACATGGCAGTCGAGTTTCAGGCAGGGGTCCATTTTCACTCCTAAATATGTCACAATAGATTTTTCATATGGGGCCAAAGAGGAAAAATCCAAGGTGGAAACTTAATAAAAACCACATTATCACCATTAGTTACCACCATTAAGGTGTGTCTATTTAGCTTTGTTTAAGAACATTACTGCAGATGGTACAAATTATAAGTATTCTTCCTGGCCAGCGGGACTCGGTAACGCCTGTTTGACCATCAGCATGCATATATATGTAAACCGACCAACACTTTTTAGTTTTTATATTGTTTAAAAGTATAGTTTCCTCAAATGATTGGGGTGGCCAAATATTAATATATGGTGGTCAAGGCCACCACTGGCCACCCCCTGACTCCTCCACTGCACCTGTTGGTGGATAAAACTGTTCCCTCCACTCTCTAGGCTCTGTCACTCTGCGCTGACTCACACAAGCAAGAGGAACAAAACTAAAACCTCCCTCTGTTCTTCTCCACAGAGTAACTCGTGCCCACTTGAATAACTTGCACCAAAAACATTTAGGTTTAGCATTCTGTGCTTAATTCCCCTCCATAAAAACACTCATCTCCAAAACTACAAGCATTCACTATTCAGATCAGTGAAGAAACAGCAGAGTACAGCTTGTTGTGTTTTGAATGTCTGTAAAAGATCAGGGCACGGAGGTCCTTTATCTCCACAATTTGCAGTTTGTTTTTATTAATATTCATGTAAACATCTTAATGTCACCAACGAACACTTCCTAAAGTTTGGCTCTGATTGTGAACGCTCTGATCATTTCGGATTCATCCTCACGTGTAAACGTTGCTTCAACAAGTGACACACATCCTGCTCACACAGCTGACCTTTCTTTCACGTTGCTCCGAGTCACTTAATTGAAGGCAGGTGTGCTCCCAGGAGAAGAAAGGCTGTAATCTAATGAAGAGGCGCTTCAACAAATGATCAGTTGGAGGTTTACGTACTCATGCAACCAACGTTATGCATCTTTTCATTGTTTTGTGTTTTCCACCTGATTTTCTTCACTTGGGTTGTTCAGAGCAGGTGCGACAACAAGCTGGAAAACATTTTGAAATGATTTATTACGGTTTTAATTGTTTATAACACAAAAACCTGACAGTTTACCAGGACATTTTATAGCTACTGTAAATAAATGGTAAACACTGACATCTGGACTGAAGCAGTTTCTGTCTTGTGTCACGTGTTTTCGTCAATCCTCAGAATTGTCTCAGTCAATTCTCCATAAACTTGTTCAGCGTTTCTGTTTTATTATGTGATGTAATCTAATCTACAGCAGAGCTATTCAACAAAACTGCTCTGGGGGCCACAGTTTCTGAAAGTCAGCAGCTCGGGGGCCGGACATCCAGCAATTCAAATCATTTTGTAAATAAACCAAAGTTTACAATGACCTTTTACATTTGTTTATTTTGTTGTATTGAATCATAAATACAATAAACAGAACCCAAACACAGAACCTGTCAAAAAATATATATTTTATTTATTTATTTATTTATTTATTTTAATGAAGGTGGGCCAGATTGAAGTCACCTGTGGGCCGGAAATGGCCTCTGGGCTGCCATTTGAATAACCCTGGTCTAGAGTTAAGTGGCATAGAAACTACCAAAATTTATTTCTTTTTTTTTCTCTTCTTCTATTTTTTGTTTTGTTTAAGATCAGTTCTTTATACAAATACTAAAAAGAGTTAAATCATGTCATCTGGATAGTTTCTTTAAGGAAGAAACTTTTCATCTTTCATCCGAAAGACTTCATCAGTCTGAGGCCTGCCAACCCACATCTGTCTTTTACTGTAAATAGCACCTTATTGATGTGTTTCACCCAAAAAGAAACTGTCCAGATGACATTATTTAACCTGTTTTACATTTATCTACCTGGATGATTGAGCTTACAAGCCTTTTTCTGAACCATTTTGGCCTTGTTGTCCTCTGGCTGTTTCTGTGAGTAGCAAGTCTGGCCTAAAACATTTGATTGTTGTACATGATGATTGATTGTTTTGGACTTGTGTCCCTTTTTGCATGAGTAAATCCAATTTCTGGGAATTCAACAGGAGGCTGTCTTGAAACTTGAGTCTTTTGGATCAAAGATGAAACGTTTCCCCCAAAAAGAAACTGTCCAGACGACATAATTTAACTCTTTTTTTGTTTTTTTGAATGTCCAGAGGACCAGATTTAACTTTTTTAGATTTTTCTACCTGGATTATTGAGCATGCATCAGGATCTTTTTTGTCGTTATCTACCTGGATGATTGAGCTTACAAACCGTTTTTTATCAGTTCTTTATATATTCATTATTTTTAATTTGACATTTAATTTTAATAAAACAAAATTTCGACTAGGATTACTTTTTTCTAAACTGATGAATGTGATAGAAGTGTTGCCTTCAACATTTGAAGATAAGTGCTGCTTTAAGGAAGGTGTTAAAATCTCAGATCATTAGTTTCTCTTTTTTCTTCCTGTTATAAGTTTTCTAAACTTTTGTGAATTCTCTTAAGCAAAAAGGTCAAGAAGTTCATTTAATTAGTTTTTTTTAATACCATTTGCCTCGTAAAAAGCCTCATGGTACTCACCAAGAGGATAATCAGACCCATTAGTATACCACACATTTTTGCACAACAGAACTTTTTATTTTTCAGTTTTACAATAAGTGAAGGTCTTGAACACAGGAAACTCATTCAGATGTGTTTTTGTTGATTTCTGACTGACTCCATCTCTCTCCTCTCTCCAGCTGTTTCCTGTCACTCTTACTGGTCGCTGCCGTGGTTTGGAAAGTCAAACAGACCTGCTGGGCCTCCCGACGCAGAGAGGTAGGACACACTTATTGTCTGCGCGTGTGTGTGTGTGGTCATAGTATGGATTATATGTACCAGCTCCTGGTGGAGTTCAGTGGAACTGTGTGAGCTGTTACAAGCAGTTGACAGAGAGATGCATCCCTCCACCTACAACTCGTGAAGGGTGCATTAACGTCACGAGTCCCAGTAAGAAAAAGAGAAAAAAAAAATCTCTGCTTAATGAGCATCACTGCAACGATAAACAAGGCCATTCCCCTTCATTAGTGCTCCTCATGCACCAATTAACTCAGATGAAGTGACGCTAAGCGAAGAGGAATGGAATGATATATCACTTAACGCATCCACAGATGCTGGTCGTTTTATAGTCTTGACCCTCCAAGAAAAAAACAAACACTCATTTAGAGAAACCAAAAAATAAATAAATAAGTATATAAAAACTATTTTCACTAAATCAATTCACTGTCACTACTGTTGGATAATTTCACTACCACTAATTTAGATGTGTTACATATTTTAACCCCTCTAGTTATCTGAAGGCAAGCATGAGTTTTTCAGCCATCTGTAGCTGGGATGAGTGAATGTGTTGTAAAATAGATGGTGGCATCCTTGTTTTTGATTTGTCAAACTTCAGCTGTTCCTCCATCTTTAAATTAAAAGTTGCTTCTTGCATTCTGTTTTCTGTGTGAATTAGATTAGCTGCGGTTCAGGCTGAATGTGAAGTTATTTATAGGTACAGTTGAGAGTCGTCTGCATATAATTTGTTCAAAAAGCACATTGATGACTTTGTAGAAGAAAAAGTGATGTCAAAAAATTTAATTTTAGCATTATGTCTTGGTGGATGGTGAATATTTGTCTTTGCAAAGATAACTTGAAAGAAAATGCAATAACTTTTATTTATTATTATCATTCTTTATTTGTTTATGGGGAGTGATGGCACAGAGGTTAGAGAAGGTGGGCCTGTGATCGGAAGATCGCCGGTTCAAGCCCCGGTACTGACAACATGAAAAATGTGGGTGGGGTAGGCGAAACACCCACACCTGTCCCCACCTTCATTCGCCCCACTCAGGGCCCTTGAGCAAAGCCCTTAACCCCCACCATCTACTCCTCCGGGTGTCCTAGGTTGTTTTCACACCAGATAGTCCGGTAGACTCGGTTCAGTTCGGGACCAATATTCATGACATTTTGTTTACATTTGAGCTGGTGCATTTGCATTCACACTGCACTGTGCAGTCGAGTCAACCTGTTGAACCAACCTATTCCCCCGCTCGCCTGTGGGGGCGCTGCACCAAGAGCTACTGAAAGAAACGACACAAAAACCTCTGAAGACACTTCTTCTTCTGGAAATAAAAACAAAAACGGAGTGACATCAAGTTTTACCAGTTTTAGGAGTTAAATGTTGTCATTTTTCAACAATGGACTCAGCCTGAGCAGAAGATGAGGCAGAAGACCCTGGAGAATATTGTTTTTTCACACAAGGCAGCTGAAGACTCCATATAAGGTAAGAGAAATGCGTGTTTGTTTGTCCTGCGCTGTATTCCACTTCTTGCTTGTGGAGCGGGGCCCGGTCTGTTTACATTCACACTGTACTTGAACCGCGCTGGAATTCTCTTCTACCGGACCGAGACCTAGGTTTTAGCCCGGGCCAGAGTTCGCCTTTTTGTTCCGTGACAGAGTTCGATGGCGCGTTCACACCTCCCTAAACGAACCAGACTTTCTAGGAAAACAAGCTAGAGTTCAATTAAAGCGGACTAAACAGGGCTGGTGTGAATGCACCCC
>NC_056498.1:77235945-77256499 GCF_014905685.2 Nematolebias whitei | reverse complement strand
CATGTCTGGAAAGGCACCATTAATGCAGAGAACTATGTTCAGGTTCTAGAACAACATATGCTCCCATCCAGACGTCATCTCTTTCAGGGAAGACCCTGCATTTTTCAACACGATAATGCCAGACCACATTCTGCAGCATTGACAACATCATGGCTACGTAGGAGAAGGATCCGGGTATTGAAATGGCCAGCCTGAAGTCCAGATCTTTCACCTATAGAGAACATTTGGTGCATCATAAAGAGGAAGGTGCGACATAGAAGGCCCAAGACGATTGAACAGTTAGAGGCCTGTATTAGACATGAATGGGAGAGCATTCCTATTTCTAAACTTGAGAAACTGGTCTCCTCTGTTCCCAGACGTCTGTTGAGTGTTGTAAGAAGGGGGGATGCCACACAGTGTCCCAACTTTTTTGGGATTTGTTGATGCCATGAAATTTGGAATCAACAGATTTTTCATTTAAAATGATACATTCTCTGTTTAAACTTTTGATCTGTGATTTGTGTTCTATTCTGAATAAAATATTAGATGTTGGCACCTCCACATCATTGCATTCAGTTTTTATTCACAATTTGTTTAGTGTCCCAACTTATTTGGAATCCGGTTTGTAGAAAAAAACCTGACATTTTGGCTAGAAAAACAGACCCTGGATATATAGCCACTTCAATGACTGCTATTTATTTATTTATTTATTTTTTGCTGTGGTAGCCATTTTAAAATGGAATGGCTCTAAAAAATGGTAATCATATTATCAAGGTGATCTGTTGTTACTTTTGTTAGTTTCATTAAACTTCATCCAGTGGTTCATGAGGCTTTTTAGGCATCAGAAACACACAAGACAATTACATGATTGCCAACCCTTATTGGTAATGAATGGTAATGGCAAGCTATAAAAATAAACTGTCATGTAACAACTCTGGAAAACTCTGGGCTCATCTCAAAGCATTTGTTTCAATTAAAGATAAACTGCTTTTCCCTGAGAGGAATGCTTTGTTTAAAACTGACGTCTCGTGTTTCTACAGTAAATAAAGACCAAACATTTTTTACAGGAAGGCATAGGATCTGCCATGTTTCATAATCTAAAGTAATCTCAAACTGATGTTTTGGTCAAACTTTGGAAATGATCTAATGCACAATGTCATCCAGTACTATGAGATTTCACAGGGTGTGTTAGTGCTCAGAGTATATGGTATGTACCACTACCACTCCAGATCTTAGCTCATTACATATAAAACTGATAGAGTCATAGCAACGTTTGTGTTTGCTAAGGTTAAATAGGCATGGTTGCCTTCTTAAACTGGAGTATTTATACATGTTCATGAGTTGTAGATGTTCATGTATTTTTACCAAGTTCTGCAGTGTGGTTTATGAAAAGTTTTTCTAGCCAGTAGTTGTTTTTTTTTAAAACTTTTTTTTAATTGAAATTTTCTTAGAACAGTTAGTGTAGAACAATAATATATTGGTACGTATATCCTTAAACAATGGTTATGTTTCCAGTGTTCTCATTGTCCATTTGTGAAGGTGGTGCATTCTTTTTATTTACTGTTAATAATATCTTAATAAGGTATTCATCTGTTTTTTGTATTATGTTGTGTGTACAATTTCCCAAATAAAGTGTTTTACATGTTTTGGGTATTTCATATCCTAGTATTTTTTTCTCAAGCTAAGCCATATTTTATCCCAATATCCTTTTATTTTTGACAAGACCAAAACATGTGTACATGATCTACATTCACGTGTCCACAGGATCTCCAGCATGATGGTGTATTGGATACTTTCTTTCAATTCTTTGGGGTTATAAATAATTTAACTATATTTTTTCCAGTTAAATTCTTTCCAGATCCTAGAGCTGGTGGCCGTACACCATGTTATAATCATTCTTCCTCCGTTATTTGTTCCTGCAGTTCTTTTTACCATTTTTCTTTGCTATATAGAGAAAAACTTTTCTTTCCTGCCATCAGACCTCTGTATAAAGTTTAGATTATTTTGCCTTTTTTCCCCCTTGTAGGCCTTTCGAAATACAATACCTCAGTAATTGTACTTGCTGTGTAAGTTTTTATCTATTTTTCATAATAATCCCTAATTTGTAAGTACCAGTATTGTTCATGGTCTTCCAGTTTTTTAAAAAAATTTTTTTAAATTTTTTATTTCTTACCAATTAATGTCAGAGTTTTAAACTAAGATCATGTGTAGCACTCAAAGTATACAATGTGGAGGACATATTTCCACTATCAGGCTAAATGTTGACTCAAAATGTGCAAAATTAATCTATATATAACTACATTTATTCTTAGGTAAAGTTACTAAACATTAAATGTGGTTGAGTCCAAAAATCAGTCAGCTGTAAATACACAGATAACGATTAATTTCTGAAAGTGTCCTTAAACCTGTTTGGTGTTTCATGACATATTTTGCTGACGGGGAGAATGCTCCCCTTGCTGATTTTCACCAGTTGTTGCCAAAGTTTTAGGCATCGACGTAGAGCTCAGGGTAAGTGTTGTGGATGATGCTCAAGCTTCTGCCACAACAAATCTTAGCTACATAGTTTGCTGAGTTAAAGCTGTGTTTGTGTTTCTAAAGCTCAGCTGGTTGACCCCCATCTTAAATGGGGCTAATTTCGAAAGGACAATAAAAATGAGCTGCGATGTAACCAGAAGAGCTAAATATTTGAATTGAAATGGATTTCAACTTTATATAAAAAGATAAACAAATGAAATGAAAGCAGGCCTGTTTGGTTGAACTTTGTGGGGAAGTTGGTGCCGCTGATTCATGTCAGCAGTTGAATCATTTTGAACTTTTGAGCTGACTTTTCACGCCAGTTGCACAAGACATCAACATAACTGAGAATTAGTTTTGACACAATTCAAAATAAAACATCAAGGCGGTGAACCTCCAAGGAGGATCTAATTCAGTTCAGCTGTGAGGTTTCTCTGATTCCTTCTCATTCATTCAGTTTCTGAGATCCACCTGTTCAAATTATCAGGCTTCATCAAGACGGAGCATGAGCCTCGAGCTTCGAGCTTCGACATGGTGTTAAAGGAAGTGTGAATGCTGTCAGGTTGAAGAAAATGCTCATTTTCCTGTGGTTGGCTTTTCTGTCTCTGCTGGCATCTCTAGAGAGGAGGTCTAGAGGGGAACGGAGGCAGAAGGTGAAAATTTGATCTCTTTGCTGTTAATTTTGGATCTCAACCAGCCACAAAACTACAGAGGAAACTGCCTTTTTATAAAATATGAGCTTCAAATTAATTCCTTGTCCTCTAATTTATTTATTAGTAGCATTGTGTGCACACAAATGCACACGTCTCAGGCTTTTCCACTTTTCAAAAGGCTTTGCGTGATGTTACCTTTTCAAACCTGCCAACATGTCTTTTCACCAGATCAACAAATTTAAAGACAAATAAGAAGCCTGACACAGTTAGGATGCGATAAAAGTATTTTAAACTGTGTTTACTTTAACCACATACATTTTTTTAAATTATTTTCTCTCCTGTTTTAAGACTATCAAATCTAATAACTGAACTGAATTTAAAGCAACCCTTGGTCACATCAGCAAAAGCAGATTGATTTTTCTAAAGGTCTCTTTGTGTAAGGCAAAAAGTTAACACGATGACTTTATTGTTTCAAAAAGTAAAACAAACAACAAAAAAAAAAGCACAAATTACCTAAGGGCCCAAAATCCAATCCAGTATCGTTCAGAGCAAAGAACCAAACCAGATACAGCTACTTGACAAAGTTTTAAGAGATAAACCATGCCTGTGTTGTTAATATTAAAATTCATTACAACACTCAAAGAGCATTTATACTATTAAGCTTTTTCAAAACCTGCAGAAAAAAAATCAAATTAGTCTTTTCATTTTCTAATCAGTAAAATACTATTCTGAACACAACAATGTTTCTAGACATGACAGTCCACACACAAAGCCCCCAAACAAACCAAATTATTGTAGTAAGTATTCCAGACCTGCAGGTGGCACTGTAACAGTACCAAGAAATGACAAAAATGACAGGAAACAAGACAGTGAGCAGACTCATAAAGATCACTGAAGATGTTGAGGTTCTCCTTAGGAGGGACGAGGATGGATACGGCTAGGAATGAGATCATCAGAGGTACAGCACAGGTTGAACTTTCTGTGTGGTTGAAGAGCTTGAAACCTCCATTACACTCCCTGACCATATGCTGATGAAGATTCTCAGTCATCCAGGACATGATGAATTCAAAAAGCATTCAATACTAAAACAACTGGACTTTATTTGTAACAGAAGACGTTTCGCTTCTCATCCGAGGAGCTTTCTCAATTCAAAGAGCAGAGAGTGAGAGATTCAGGTTATAAGGCTGAGTGAGATAAGACACACACACATATGTAGATTGGCAATTCACACCTAAACAACCTTAACAGTAAGAGTCTTTTGTTCCTCTAATTCACAGTCGAGTTTTTTTGTATTGAACGCTTTTTGAACTCCCTGACCATCTGCTTTTCCAGAGTACAAAACAGTTTATTTTCTTCTTGTTGCACATTTTCTCCTTTATGTCACATTTAATGCCAATGTGCCCACCCGCTTGTATATATTTTCAAAATTTTGCCTCACATTCAGTTTCATTTCATGAAGGCCACTCTGAGCAGATTAGGGTTGGCTAACAGCTGCCTGAACCGCTGTCTCCACTGCTATTAAAGCAACTCTCACATCAATTTCCTTAAATTAGCTGTTTGCTCTCCTCTTGCATGATCCAATTAACATGTTGTGTCATTTTCTCCGCCGCTCATTAAGGAGTTCCACCCAGAGATGCTCCACTCTGAATTGCAGGAGCGGGGCAAGTCTCTGCATAATGAAGAGCGCTTGATTAAAATTTAAGTTTTAAGGCTGTTTTGTTTGTTTAGGACTTGTCTGTGTTGCGCCAGCGACTTGGCTCATGGAGATAATTACACTGTAGCAAATGTTTTCCTTAGGTCTTTCACAGTCTCATTTCAATATTTAAATGATGAGTAAAGTTCATTTACTGAAAGGATTGTGTCAAACAGGCAGTGCTACAGAGCTAGAAGCCCTAAATTAAAGCAAGTAAAATTTAATACCAATATAAAGAAAAACACTTATAAAAACAAATCTAGAAGTGCAACATACACCATTAAAGGTCTGACATTCCTTAAAGAAATGTAATTCACCTGCAGCTTTACTTGTGAGAGTTTTAGGGCTAAGAAATGACAGTATTTGATGTTAGTGCTTGGATTATGACTGTCAGCTACTACCACACATTTTAGCTCAGTGTTTGTAAACCAAACTAAGCTATAGCCATTTTTGTGTAGGTCAGGGCAATTGTAGAATCTGTCATTCAGGGGTGTTTAGCAGTGCTGACAATGGCTCGTGGCTTGAACAACGCAGTGACCATTATTGTCAGAAGCATTTGTCAGTCAGAGTCAGAGTTTCTTTATTGTCATTCGCACCTCATGTGGTACATGGGGTGGAGCGAAATTATGTACACAGGGTCCCAGTTACATCCAACAATAAAATGTAAAAGAAAAACAGTAATAAAATCTAAGATATGAACAAGAAAAGAAAAACATAAATTAATGTACACTAAGCACTCATAACATAAAAAACATCACGTCGAACATCAGCACAAACATGAACATGAGTCTGTGTAAAGTGGTGGGACACGCTGGTGGTTGGTCTCGGGGTCGTCCCCCAGAAATTTTTGAATAAAGTAGATGCCATTTGCATGCCAATGAGCATGCATCAGGATAAATGTCATTTCCTGCATTCTTGTATATTTTTGGTATTGATATTTTTATCCATCCATCCATCCATTTTCTTTACCCGTTTGTTCCATTTTGGGTCACGGGGGTCGCTGGTGCCCATGTCCAGCAATCACTGTGCGAGGGGCGGGGTACACCCAGGACGGGTCGCAAGTCCATCACAGGGCCACATAGAGACAAACAAGACAAACAACCATTCACTCTCTCACTCACACCTAGGGACAATTTAGAGTTACCAATCAGCCTAACATGCATGTTTTTGGTCTGTGGGAGGAAACCGGAGCACCCGGAGAAAACCCACGCATGCACGGAGAGAACATGCAAACTCCACTCAGAAAGGCCCCTGGACCGGGGTTTGAACCAGGTACCTTCTCACTGAGAGGCAGCAGCTCTACCAGTTGCGCCACCGTGCTGCCCATTTTTATATTCATTGTTATTTTTTTTTAATATTTCTCTTATTTTATTTATATTGTGTGATTCCTTGTGTATGTTCCTTTGTACTGAAACTCTGGCACAACAAATTCCTGTGGGATAAATAAAGTTCTATCTTATCTTATCTCTGCAGGTTGTTTAACATCTAATTCTATTTCGTATAGGCTTCACCCTTTAAGGCTGTGGATAGTGGGTTTATTCCGTCGTCGCACGCAGCGCAGCACTGAAAACTTTAGTCCACGCCCACCTGCTGTGTGGGCCTCACCCCCGGTCCGTATAAATTATGGTGAGACCGGGTAATCGGCTCCTATTTTTTCTTCAGCAAGTAACCAGCACTGCTTTTACAAGAACACGATGTCCAGCACTAGCACCATCTGCCTGTGCCCATCCTGCAAGACCGGCTACATGCTAAGTTTCGACCGGCATGACATCTGTGAAGGATGCCTGGGTCCCCGCCACACCGACCTTGCCTCCTCCTGCCATCTCTGTGACCTCCTTCTTCCTGAGGAGAGGCAGAGGCGAGCAGCCTTGTTCAAGGCTAACATCGAGGAGTGCCTCTCCGTGATGGGGGACTGTTCGCTGGACGATGCCATCGCCTTTTTTGGCGCCGAGTCACAGAGCGAATCGGATGATTCCTCCAGAAAAGGCGACGTCAGCAGCAGCCCCGCTGCTCATTCCCTCCTGGAGAGCGTAGTGTTGGAACATGGGGGGGCCAAGCAGATGCCCCACCCCCCCGGGCCTTTCCGCATCGGCAAACACACCACTCCCAGTTGTCGGTGCCCTCCTCTCGAAGCTGCCCAGCATAATCCAGGAGGTGGCTGACACAAAGGGACTTTCCGTCCCTCTCCTCCCCCCGCCCAGATCGGATGATCTAGCGGGAAGTTTTGGCTCCACCCCGGCTCGCCGCCCTGACCCCATCTGGCCTCGTTTCCCAGCAGTGACGTCCTACTGGAATGAGGCTGCAGCCGGACCTGGTAAGCTGAAGGCGCCCATCTCCACCTTCACTCCCATCACCAGAGTGGATGGGTTTACTGAGCGGAACTTTCCCTTGGTATCCCCCCTGGAGCCAAGCCTGGTGGAAGCACTCTGAGCAAAAGTGACCAGGTTGGACCAACGTCCTATCCCTCCAGACCAGACGGTGACGTCGCTCTCCAACCAAGCCCACCAGTGTGCTTTCCAGGCAAACGCAGTGAACAACAATGTCGCCCTGCTGGCCTACAGCATCTCCAAAGGCTGGAGGACACAGACCTGCCTGAGGAGATGAGGAGCTCGCTCTGCAAAGCGTCTGACGTCATCCTCAACCTGTGCGCCTCCTCTGCGGTCTGCCTGTCTCGCATCTCTGCCTGGATGACAATGATCCAGAGGTCCACCTGGCTCTGACACTCCCCCTTCTTGCCGGAGAAACTGCAGAAAGACCTGCTGGAGGGCCCCATCATGATGGACGAGCTGTTCGGGGCCTATATCAAGGCCATGCTTGAAAAGTCAAAGAAGTCAGAGGAGGTGTCGGAGACTGTGCACCACCTGATGAAGCCGCAGCCCTCCTCCTGCCCCCTCACCCGCTATAGAGATCGCCGTGGCCAGAGGCAGCAGCAGAGACGTTCTACAGCCGCAGCAGCGACCTCCCACCCCGCTCCGCTGCCGGCCCCTCCTGCCAGAGAACAGTCCTTCTCACCATGGCAACCAGCGACTCAGCGCTTCCCCAGAGACCGCCAACAAGCGCCGCCCTGGAACAACCGGTCGCAGGGCTCACGGGGCAGAAGACACAAGAAATGACTCTTTGCGTAAGATGTGTGTATGCATAATGATGATATGAGTTTTAAAATAAAATGAAAACATCATTCAGAGAATAAAGTGTCTTCTGATTCCAGCCTGACTGTCAGATCGAATGATCTCACAGCGGCTTCTCTTCACACATCCTCCACACAAAATGAGCCGGTAACCTGAAAACAGGTTTTTAAAAGTCACCGCAGCTTGAGAAACCACACAAAATGCTCGCTTGACACAGCAGTTAGAAATGATTCTTTTAAGCAGACCGAGCTCGGGAAAAAAACTCGCTCGCAGCCCAGGTTGTGTTCTGACTTTTCTGAACGCAGCGGGAACAAACGCGTTTCCCCACGGCAACTGCAATCTCCACCCAAACGGCGTCGCATTTTTAAAGGCGCTCACGCCTCTCCTCAGTGCGCGTCAGCTTACATCAACTCTGATGTGAGCCCACAGCCTGAGCGCAGCACAGAGGCGTTCCCAGGGCCCTTTCGGCAAGGCCTCCCCATGGGTCGCTCGAGGAGCATCTCCAGAGCATATGATGGCGGTGGAGGCCCTAGCTTGGTTAACGTCCATAAAGGACATGACACAACACAAAAACGCATACCCATGCCCAAAGTGTTAAGCAGAATAGCAGCGAGCGTGTTCCCTGGACAGATGGATGAACCTTCTTATCATTAGAGGTTACACGCTGCAGTTCGCAGCTCAACCCCCACCATTCAGAGGGATTATAGAGACGGTTCTGTCATCTCCAGAACAGATTTCATCTCTCCACTCAGAAGTTTAGGAATTACTGATAAAAAATGTAATTTCCAGGGTTCCCAACGGAGAGGAAAGCATAGGGTTTTACTCACGTTACGTCCTGGTTCCGAAGAGAACCGGAGGGATGATACCCATTCTGGACCTATCTATATTCAACAATTCAATCATGGAGAGACAGTTCCACATGCTGACAACCAGGAAGCTGTTGGACAACATTCACCAGAACGACTGGTTTACCTCCATAGATCTAAAAGACGCCTATTTTCACATACCAATCATTCCAAAACACAGAAAGTTCCTGCGTTTCTCCTTCCAAGGGACCCAGTACCAGTACAACAGGCTCCCGTTCGGCTATTCCCTCACCTCATGCACGTTTTCGAAATGCGTGGAGACAGCTCTGCAGCCGCTACACAGAGCAGGAATGAGAATTTTGTTTTATCTGGATGATCTGCTGCTGTTAACTCAATCCAGGCAGGAAGCAGCTGCGTAAACCAAAGCTCTGATGTCACACCTGTTAAACCTGGGTTTTGCCATAAACTGGGAGAAGAGTTTGGTTCTCCCGGCCCAGATGATTGTTTATTTGGGAGTGGAGTTAAACTCAGTCACTATGAGAGCCCGTTATCACAGCCAAGAGCCGAAGCTCTAAAGGACCAGCTCTGTCACGTAAAACCTAGCAGAGTAGTAATGGCTGTCTCCATCATGAAACTTTTGGGTACGATGTCCTCAGCTCACGCTGTGGTTTCGCTGGGCTTACTTCACATGAGATGCCTCCAGAGATGGTTCGCTCGCTTGCGCATAGATCCGGTATGTCAGAAGAGGCGGATGATCTCTGTGCCCCCCTCTGTGGGAACTGACCTGAATCACTGGGGAAACCCTCTCACTCAGTCAGAGGGAGTTCCTATCAGCAGACCTACGTCACACGTCTCAGTTTTCACAGACGCGTCCCTGTCAGGCTGGGGAGGAATGTGCCTGTCTTAAGCGGTGGGGGCGCTGTGGCCACCTCACACATCAGTTCATATAAACATTTTGGAATGTCTCACAGTTTGGAATGTGGTTCAGCATTTTGCTCCCCTGTTGCAGAATCAACATGTTCTGATCCACACAGACAACAAAGTGAATGCAGCTTACATAAACCGGCAGGGGGCGTGCACTCAGCCCAACTGTTATACATTGCAAGACAGCTGCTGTGTTTGGCACACAAAAACCTGCTCTCCATCAGAGCAGTGTACATCCCTGTCATCCTGAACAGAGGAGCGGACATAATGTCCAGAGGCAGTCTGCGCCACACGGACTGGAGTCTCCATCCCAAGCTGATTTCTCAGATTTGGAGCAGGTTCGGCCGAGCAGCAGTGGATCTGTTCGCCACACGGGAGAATGCCCAGTGTCAACTATGGTTCTCACTGAGCCCACGGGACGACTCACCGTTAGGAGTGGACACTTTTGCCCACAGCCCATGGTCAAAAATGCTCCTTTACGCATTTCCTCCAGTCCTTCTAATATCACGGTTTCTGAACTGAGTCCGGGAGGAAGAACTGTCAGCCATTCTTGTAGCCCCCGAGCACGTGAGCACCTCGTGGTTCCCAAACCTGAAACGTCTGTTATCGGGTCAACCGTGGAAACTGCCGTGGAGGGACGATGCTCTCCTCCAGGCGGGAGGAGCGATCAGGTGTCACCCAGAAATAGGCCAGCACCTTTGGGTCAGGCCGCTAAGCGGATCTGCTTAGAGAAGATGGGTCTCTCTCAGGAAGTGGTGCGCACAATCCAAAACTCACGAGCCACTTCCACCACAGCGCTGTACACATCAAAGTGGACAGCTTTTCAGTGCTGGTGCACGGGGAAAGGTGTAGAAGCCATCTCATGTCCACTAGGTGGCGTGCTTCCTTTCATCTCCTCTGTCCTGTATGTGCGCTGGCATGTTACATAACAAACAATGGCTTCTCTGCGGCAGCCTCAGCCTCTGTTTGTGCATTATTGGGACATCTCTGCAGGTCGCCCGTTATCCACTCAGTGTCTTTCACACTGGCTGTGTGAGGCCATTTCTGAGGCTTACAGGGCATCAGGATTGGAGCCTCCAGAGAATCTCAGAGCTATTCCACCAGAGGAATTACATCTTCGACAGCTTTGCATAGTAGTATGACAGTGGAGGACATTTGTGGCCGCTTGAACATTGTCTTGTTCATTTATCCGCTTCTATCTGCGTGATGTTTCGGCTTTCTCCATGGCCCATTCTGTTCTTAGTGTTCTAACAGAATGAATCTTACTGTTTTTGTGGAATTTTGTTTTAAAATCACATCTGTCTGCATGCAATTACAGTGTGAGATATTTATTATCAGTCACAAGTTTGTGACTGCTGTTTCTATTGTTACTAATCAGGTCATGACTACTGATACCAATCAGTTTATTTGATTACTAATCAGTTAATTTGTTATTAATCAGTTCATATTGAAGAGCTGTTGACCAGCTCTGCTCACTATTACACAGTAACAATTGTAACCTCTGTTCTTTTCCATTCTCTGCAGTAGGACTGCTTTCAGCCTTCCCCTTTTCCCCGTCAAAAACTTTTTTCTCTCCAGGGCGCTCCTGTGCATGAAATGCATAATTACGCAGCGCGCTCATGTGCATGGTGCACGTAATTACGCAGCGCATAATTACGCACACAGAAGGCTGAGTGATGAAATGTTTTTTGGTGCAAGCGGGCGCTTCATATTGTGTCTGAATGGATCCAGTGAGGCATAGACTACATCCTGCTTCGCCTTTAACCCACTAGCGACAGCCTAAAGGGTGAAGCCTATACGAAATGGAATGTTGGTTACGTACTGTAACCCCAGATTCTATGAGTATAGGCATAGCCCTTTAAGCTCTGGGCCTCACTGGTTCCTAAATGGCTGAAGAAAAAAAACATTTGGGAGCCGATTACCCGGTCTCACTGTAATTTATACGGACCGGGGGTGAGGCCCACACAGCAGGTGGGCGTGGACTAAAGTTTTCAGTGCTGCACTGCGCGCGCCGGGATAAACCCACTAGCGACAGCCTTAAAGGGCTACGCCTATACGCATAGAATCTGGGGTTACAGTACGTAACCAATGTTTTACCTACCCAAGTTAACAAATGATTCAATAACTATTTTAGAGAGCACAGTAGAACAACAAGTAGTGGCATGTAATACAGATGTGACAGTTAAGATGCTACAGATCTCTCTGCTTTACATTACACAACTTAATAAACACTTTGTACAAAATCATAGCAATCAAAGACTAAACTTATGCAACCAGAAGTTAAAACATATATTCACATTTAAATCACACAAAACAAAGCATAATTAGCTTTAAGCATTAACTTTTAATTTAACCATTAATCATACAATGTGATGACAGAAAATGGAGGATTTACCTTCAGTTACCTTCGTACAAATGAACATGTGTTACTTCCTGTTTATCACTGCTGTATTCAGCTGATCATGAGGTCAGCTGCTGGTCTTCATCCATATTTTACATTTTTCCAGAATCTGTTTAGGTTTTGGAAATGTAATAAACTGTATTACATCCTCTAAACTCTCAGGGTAATGTTGTCTGAATTACGTGTTCTCCACTGACAACGTTTAACCATTTTTTTGATGATTTTTCACAAAATCCCTCTGACCGCAAAGTGTTCGTAATGCAAAACCCTGACAATATTGTTAGAGGAAAATGGGGAAGAGCTCCTGTCGTTAAGGGGCATTTCACTTTGGTACGAATGAGGTCACTGATTGGTCAGATGCTGATGAGCATTGACAGGTGGCGTCAAGGATCCTACACATGCAAAAAAACAAAAAAACAAAAAAAAAATTCAAAGATTTACTGACCAGTTTCAATCTCATGATTTATTACATATTTATTCCAAATTTCTTCAATATTTTGGTGAATCTAAGGTTTGAGGACTGAGTTTCCTTACACAATCCTAGTGATGGTTTCCTTATTTTTCAGAGGTGCTGAGTTCAAATTTAGGGGAGCTTGAGCACCCCCAAAAAGAGGCTAAAATCACCACTGGTGTAGGTTATTGTTGATTAGCTGAGTGGCCATCTTGGATTAGGCTGACTTCAGAAGTTATTCAGCTGTAGATGTATAACTGATAAAATCCTCTGACAGTTTCATTCAAATGTGTCTAGTTGTTCATAATATATGTTACTAACAGACCAACAGGGTTGACTCCAACAGTTAATGCCAAGTTTTGAAGCAAAGATGTAAAGTTTGTTGATGTCAGAGTATGTGTATGGGAAAATCCTAAGCTTCTACCTCAACCAGTTTTATCTGAATATCTGTAAAATTCATTGATTTATGGTCATTTTGGAGCTTCATATGGTTTGTTGGTTGTGGCAGCCATCTTGATATAGGGTGAATCCAAAAGTAAATCAATTTTACATGTGGGTTTCTTCATGGTACGTTCACTGAAATGTAGTTTGTGATTCTTGAAACATTTTGTACATGGTATAGAAAAAACAAACACAAACTTGATGGTTTGTGTTTGTCAATCTCACA
Organism: Nematolebias whitei; assembly: GCF_014905685.2. Classification (NCBI taxonomy): domain Eukaryota; kingdom Metazoa; phylum Chordata; class Actinopteri; order Cyprinodontiformes; family Rivulidae; genus Nematolebias; species Nematolebias whitei. Next base: position 77,243,283 of record NC_056498.1, on the reverse strand, counting down.
GCTCAACATGCTTCAGAAGCTTTTTATTTTATTTTCAAAGACTTTAAATTTCTGTATAGTTATTCATACTCTGTTTGGTCATGATGGTTGTGCAGAGGTGACGTTATGCTTTGATTATGTAGTCCTTGGCTCACGCTCACTTCAATCTCCAGTTGGACAGCTTCGCCTGTCTGGACCACTGGATGCCAAATGACTTGTGTTCGTGTGTGTGCGTGAGTTATGCTGCTCTACAGTACGTGTGTGTCCTGTTCTAAAGCTGGCATTAATAGAGGCGGCAGATTTGTAGAAGAGGTTTAATGTAGCCAAACATTGCTGGATGTCTGTGGATAACCGCTGTGGAAACAAATCAAAAGGACAAATGCTGTCACTGGACAACAGGCTGTCTGTGCTGTGACCTCCAACTACTGTCAGGGTAACACACACACTGCACACACAATAAGATGTGCGCTAACAGGAAAAAATGTAAAGGGCTTTAATACAATAAGATAGATCTTGTTTTTAATAAAATAAAATATCTTTTACCTGGGGCAGCACGGTGGCGCAACTGGTAGAGCTGCTGCCTCTCAGTGAGCAGGTCTTGGGTTCAAACCCCGGTCCAGGGGCCTTTCTGGGTGGAGTTTGCATGTTCTCTCCGTGCATGCGTGGGTTTTCTCCGGGTGCTCCGGTTTCCTCCCACAGACCAAAAAACATGCATGTTAGGCTGATTGGTAACTCTAAATTGTCCCTAGGTGAGAGTGAGAGAGTGAATGGTTTTTTGTCTCGTTTGTCTCTATGTGTCCCTGTGATGGACTTGCGACCCGTCCAGAGTGTACCCCGCCCCTCGCACAGTGATTGCTGGACATGGGCACCAGCGACCCCCGTGACCCAAAATGGAATAAGCGGGTAAAGATAATGGATGGATAGATCTTTTACCTGCATGTGTCTGTCTGCTGGCAAATATCTCAAACTTCTGGATGGACATTAATGAAACTTTCTGAAAATAATCATCAAATACACGTCTTCAGCTGCTTAACTTTTAGGGCTAAATCCTTTCAGGATGGTCACCAAAGCCATCTGATACAATGTACATGAAAAGACAAAAAGGCAAACAATGTAGTTAATTTTAAAACGATTAGGCTATTATTTGGTCTGGTAGTATCAGAGATTCATCCCCAACACATGCCCCGAGCATTAACAGACAACATATGTGCAAGATATTTGCATTGAACTTTGACACAAACCTTTAGAGACAACATTGCAGCTAAAAAGGAATGAGATCATCAGAGGTACAGCACAGGCTGAACAACTGGGAGATATACCTGTAGTTAGAGAGGACAGACTGAGATGGTTTGGACATGTCCAGAGGAGGGACAATGGACATGTCCAGAGGAGGGACAGTGGGTATATTGGTAGAAGGATGTTAGAAATGCAGCTGCAGGAAAAAGACAGAGGAAGACCAAAGAAGGGATTGTTGGAGAAAATAGTCTTGGTTTATCTTACTTACTCAAAAGGAGTCCCACTCGACAGCAGGAGAAGATTTTTAACCAGTATTGTACTTGCACGGTCAGATTTTCAGGACAGGTTACACAGATATACAGGAAGTATACACACGAAGACCAGTCACGAGAATCTGCCACTTTTGACGAGAAGGTTATAAGCCTTCACCAGGTCCACAAAACATGTAGAAGCACACTCCCATGACCCCCTTAGAAACACTGCAAGAGTTTCTCTGCTAATGTGATTGAGGGGTTTGGTGACCCCGGGATCTAGAGTTGCATTCGGGCCCAAAAACATCTGATCCGACCCAGCCGCAGCCCGCAGTCATAATTTCCAAACCCGACCCGACAAATTAACAGTAATTACAGGTCCGAACCTGGAAAAAAAACAAAAACATTTTTAATTAGTTACTAACGGTCGGGGATGCGCAGCTGAATAAAAGTGGCATAAAATTCGGAGCTGAGGTGGGTTTGTACTTTCATGGCCGTAAATGAACATTTAAACCCTGTTTCTGCCTGCATTCTTCTGAATTACTGAGACATGCAGATAGCTCTAGTACACATGCCTGCTTTGAGATACCTGTCATCGGGGAAGCGTGGCTGAACGAAAGAGGCAGAAGATTCAGAGCTGAGAGGTGTTTGTACTTTCATGGCCATGAAAAAGTATTTAAACCCTATTTCTGCCTGCATTTTCTGAATTTCTGAGACACGCAGACAGCTCTGACACATGCATCTGCTTTGTGATCTCACCTGTTTGGGTCGTCAGCCGTACGCGTCCACTGAGTGCAGCGGCTGAATGAACGTCCATTTGGGTGATGGATTGCTGCCTGGCAGTACAGTCCCATCTGAAGCTTAACAGAACTTTTTACCTCTTTCAAGGCCAGTCAGCTCGTGGTGAAATAGCCTTGTGCGGCTAGTGGAAGTATGGCAGGCCATGTTATCATATAATTGGATCGCAGCTGATCCTGACCTAATTAAAAGCCCAAGACCGGCCCCGCCCGGCCGGGTTTCGGGTTTGGGTTAGAAATGACAGCTCTACCTGGGGCCATGTTTTCTGGAGCATCCGCCCCTGATAAGGTCTCTCATGGCAAACTGGACCTAGGGAAAGGGTCAGACTTAGAGCGGTTCTCACCGGCAGGAGCCTGGTGGTCGAGCCTTGGTTCCTGGGACTCTGCCAGGCCAAGTCCAAAGGAAGGACAGGTTGCCATATCCATATGGGTCCACCACCTCCTGGGAGGACCTTCAAGGTTGGATGCTGTGGATGCCAGGTGCCAGGTGAGGGAGTCCCTGGTCATGGGGATTCCTGGTGGAATAAAACAATAAAATAACCAACCTACAGTGCAAATTTATTAAACTCTAGAGACTTTAAGAAAGTAGAATTTTACCTGTGAATTATTTGCAGTCATCTGATTCAAGACCAGATATTCCTTAAATTGTTCTTTTAGGCATATATAAACAATAATTTCTGTAACATTATTGTGAAATGTGCAATCTTACAAAAATATTCCGATTCATAAAACTGAAAGCAGGCATGTTTCCAATCACCATTCCTTCATGAGACGAACGTGAAACTGAGGGCACATGGGACATCTCCCCTGACACGACTCCATTTAAATATGCAAATAGATACGCATATGTCCTGCATGTGTGATTCTCCTCTCCCCATAGTCAGAGATGATCCCTAGATGCAGGAAAATAAGGAATTTCATAAACTAGAGCATTCATCTGCTCTGCTCCCCAGCTTTGGAACTCACTCTCACCTGATATTCACAACACAGACTCATTGCCACATTTCAAATTCAAACTCAAAACTCATCTGTTTAAAGTAGCCTATGCACTGTGATTGCAACTGTACTGTCTTTTATAAATTCTATGTTGTACTTATTTTTACTGTGTGTATATAATATTGTGTCTGTTTTTATGCTTGACTATGTAAGGTGACCTTGAGTGCCAAGAAAGGCGCCTACAAATAAAATGTACTAAAAATATTATTAAAATGTGAGACAGAGACACTCCTAAATAAGGTATTGAGGTGTAAAATGTTTGCCACAAATGAGAAATGAGGCGTGATTGGGTGTGTAAAGCTGCAGTTGTTATTGAATTAACTGAACCACAGGGCGCTGATCTGCTGGCAGATCACTTCTGAGGAATTTCTAACTTCACACATATGGTAACTTAATTACTGTAATCACATAGACAATCAGGAGTTTGGTAGTACTTAGAATCTTAATCAATAGTTGATGGCAATAAATGAATTGCTACACATCAGTGGAGTGTTTTAGATGCCATATAGAGGAATTTGAAATATCAGGGCATTATATGAATGAGGTCGTCACATGTTGCCGACATGGCTCGACTCAGGGATGATTGTGAAATAGATGATTGGTATATGGTCAGTGTGTCACAGCTGCCATTATTCCACAGGTATACATAATTTTGCACAGCTATATTCAGACATATCTATGTGACCATAATATGTGTGCATCTGTATTTTTATATAGTCCCTCACTTATCATGGGGTAACATTCTCGACACCCCTGTGATAGCTGAAAATTTGCAAAGTATGGATGTTATATTTATTTTAGTATTTATATATTTTTTAAGACTTTATAAACCCTTCCCACACTCTGGCAATGTTTCTAACAATGTTCTAAAGTCTCTAAATGCTCTAAAAGAGCACAGTGAAAGAGAGCAGACACTATGATGCTACGGTTACTGAGCCAATCAGCACCCGGGATACAGAGCACAATGCTCTGGTTGGTCGCCTTCCATCAATCAGCCAATTGTGTGTCAGCTATACAATCTTACGTTGAAAACCCGCTAAACTAAAGTCAAACCACAAAGTACCGAGGGACTACTGTATATGCATGTCTACATATTTGTGTGAATGTGTGTCCACTGATAAATGCCAGGAAGTCTCGGTATAATTCTGTGTGTGTCCTTACAGTTACTGCACTACTGGCGTTATGATCTGCAGTTCCTGGCAACAATAACTCAAGTTTGTTTTTGTTTTTTTCATCACTCAAGAGAAAACTAACAATTTCTAGTTGATGCACTGTTTGTGACTGAGTAGATTTGAGATCCCACATCAATACTTCAGTGTTTTCATGTAATCATTCATTGATGTTATTTATCTGATTTCTCCAATTAAAATCCCATGAAGAGAGAACAATTTTTTCATTTTTTTTTGCTAGTAGCAGCCTTACACCTAACCATTATCTAACTTAAGTCACACCTGTTAGCTGTAAACCTAAACCAAATCCCAAAAATGAGGTTCATCTATTAGAACTGGGCTTTGGTCCTCATAGGCTTCAGGTCCTACAGAGGTGACAAAAACCATGTCACACACACGAGCAATGATAAAAGTCTGCTGCTCTTATGAAGATTTATTTATATATTACATTATTACAATTATTGTATGTATTTATTTATATAGGGATGCAGCAAGGACGTTTCCCTGGAGCCACAAGGTGTCTGAGATAGTTTCATACACTTGTTTTTGTCTGTTTGTTCCATTTAAGGTTTTTACCGGAAAGTACCAAAGGCCATTCATTGCTAATAATATAACACCCCCCCTCATACACACTCTTTTTTTTCATTCAACCTTTATTTAAACAGGTAAATCCCATTGAGTCTCGGGGACTCATTTACAAGAGAGACCTGATTTCAACAAAGAATGATGACAACAATGGACAACAGCGACAACAATAAACAATTATAAAAAGTCATACTAGAGTTTTTTTTTTTTTTTTTTTTACGATAAATGCCTCCTTCAGTTCATTCCTTTTTGTCTTAGCTGATATTCAGTAAATCTGATCAATTCACTGTAACTGATGAACGATGGTGTTGACCGAAGATGGACCCCCCCACCCCCACCCCCACCCCCACACACACACACACATTTTTGTTTAACGTCGTTTGCCCAGTATTTCCACTGTCCTTACTCTGCACAAGTGACAATCATCTTTTGTCTCTTTAACTTTGTCTTCAAATAGCTCAACCTGAGCTCTCCCTCTGATGTACCCACGTCACATCCTGATCATTTTGGTTCTTCCCAGTGGAAATCTAAACATCATCACTACTTTCAACTCCACTTTCCATGCTTTTGCTACTCACCTTCTTCAATTTGGACATCACAACTGGTCTAACTACCAGCTTGTAAATCATATCCGTTCACTCTTTCCGCTATCGTTTTGTCACATGACCATCATTTCCATCCACTTTCCCCTGCCTGAAAGTTTCTCCTCACCTCTCTTGTTTTCTGCCTGTTCCTTTAGATGGCTAGTCAAAATCATTCTGAATTTCATACTACTTCTCTACCGAGCATACCTCCGCTTCTCCTGGCTCTCTCCACATTTACCTTACCTTCATTGCAGATCAAAATGTTACCATAAAGCTTCACAGTCCATGGGTACTCGTCCACCTTTATTTTTTAAACTGTCCATCATCATTATAAACAAGAAGTGGTTCAGGGCTGATCTCTAATGCAACACCCCCACTCCTGGATCCCATCTATCACTCCTAACAATAGAAATACAGTATACTATATACTAGACCAACTGTGCCATTTTTGGGTTTGAAACCAGCTGAAAATGTTTTAAGGAAGCTGTAATATTTTATTTCTGGAACCAGACTGAGTATTTGCTGCTTGTACAGGAGCCTGCCTGCAGGAATCTGGTCCTGTTTCTGTTTAACTTCTGGGCTATGTATTGTTTACAATTTTTGCTCCAATGGCATGTTTTACCAGAGTTTTGCTGTCTTGTACATGTCCTCACAGACTTCTTTACCACACAGGAGTTTTTCTATTGGCAATCTATCACAGGCTTCCTCTAAATCCACAAAAACACAGTGCAGCTTCTTCTGGCATCTATACGTCATCAATACTGTCAAACAAAAATCCCATCTGTGGCACAAAACCAAACTGCTGCTCGCTGATCGTCAATTCACTTTGTGTCCCTCGTTGCAGAATGAAGAAGAGGAGTTGGAAATACCCTCTGTCCATACGTGCATATTGCGAGCATAACTTGGAAAATAAATGAAGTACCGAGTTCCACTTTGATGTGTTTGTCCACTTTGCTGCATTTAAGCATAAAAAAAGTTCAAGATTCAAAAATCGTGCTGCCACATCAAAACTCAAGAAGGCCACCATATATAAATGTGAACCGGCTGCACCAAGTATTTGAGGAAAGAATGCTTTCTAGTTTTTGTCTTGCTTTAAGGTATATATTTCTCCAATGACAGAGGTGGCCAAATATTAATTTATAGTGAGCATAGCCACCATTGGCCACCCCCTCCCTACCTGAAGGCGGATAAGATGTCTCCATCCACTCTCCAGGATCCATCGCTCTGCACTGCTTCAGACAAGCAAAAAATAAGTACAAACCTCCCTCTGTTCTTCTTCACAGTGTAACTCCTCCTCACTTGAATATTTTGCACTAAAAGCATTTAGGTTTTGATTCACTCCAGTCCAGAAAGACACTCATCTCCAAAACTACAAACATTCACTATTCAAACCCCTCAGAGACAGGATACATTTATCCACCACTTGTTACCCTGGTTTCAACAACTCTGACATATCTTCATGGTACACCTCCTGAACTTTTTCTTTTGAACTGTCCTACAGCTTTGTACATTCCCCATGTTAGTCATAGTTTATGTTGCACAATCAAAACTAGATCAAAACTGGTTCCTGATATAGCTTCATCATATCTTTATTTCACAACAAACTGTTCTCCTCCAGTCCTTACACCTTCTGTTGCCTCTTGATGCCCCATGAGGCTGAGGAGACAACACCAATTGCCTCTACCTTAGACACTGTGTTGTTCCCTCGAGGACGAGGAGCTTTTTTTTTTTTTTTTTTTTG
>NC_056498.1:77231987-77235845 GCF_014905685.2 Nematolebias whitei | reverse complement strand
GTAATGATCCTTAAGGAGTTATTCTCCTTCTTTTTTCGGCTGCTCCTTTCTTCAGGGGTCCTCCACCAATTTTACATTTAAATGGCGTTAATTCAGCCAATTTTACACATACAGAGCTGAAATTTGGTGTGATTATAGCTGAGAACATTTCCCATCACATACTGAATCCAAATCTAAAATCCAAAATGGCCACTAAAGCTTAAAAGAAAAAAAGTTATGATAACTCATTGATTTTTTTTTTTGATTTTTTTGCCATATTGAGCTGAAATTTGGGGTGATGGTAACTGAGAGCAAACCCTGACACGTAGTCATGTTAAAATTAATTTATTAATTTAAATTGGCAGCAGCGTGGCAGTCCCTGTCAATTTTTATCCAGGAACTTTCTAGTTACTCCTGTTGCACTGCTACTGGTTCCTATGTATGACCTGTTCTGCTTGTACCACAGGGGTTGTTGGGAAACAAGTATGGCGTGTGGCTTTTCTTCTTCGCCTGTGTGATTTTCTTGTGGTGTCTGTAGTTAGGCTCAGGAGCTCTAGTGTGGGTCATGGCTGAACAGTGTCTCGGAGCTAGCTGACCTGTAATTATTGTACCTGAATAAAGCATTGGCTAGAGCAAAGGGTCTGGTGCTTGAATCAACATACCTTTTTTTTTTTTTTTTACTATAAGACACACTTAAAATCCTTTAATTTTCTCAAAAATTGACAGTGAGCCTTATGTATTCATTCTGGTTGTGCTTACTGACCTCAAACCAATTCTATGTGGTTATTGTGAATGAGTTTAATAAAGTTTGACTCATCTGTTTTGTTTCGCTTAATGCACCTTATAATCCGGTGCACTTTATAGTCTGAAAAACACGGTACATTGATCTTTTTATAGGTCCTACAGCTTTATACATACCCTTGTTAGTCATAGTTGTGCAAAATCAAAACTAGATCGAAACTGGTTCCTGAAGTAGCTTCATCATATCTTTATTTGACAACAAATATTTCAATTATCGTGTCATCTCACCTGTTATTCTGGTCTCCATTTTGAAAATCCTGCCTCAATTACAGAGGAATGTTCAGTCTTCATCCCACTAGGAAGTTGCTGTTCTGGAGCCCAGAATCATCAGCTCCATCCCATAATCCAGGACCAATGATGGTGTGTGATATCTGGAACGTGTTGCTAAACATATCTTTGCTCCAACATAATCCTCATTGTATCATAAAGCAGAACACAATAATGATTGTAATCCTCCCCTGAAAAGCTTTTTTACAGAATAGATCCACAAACAAATGCCATAGTTTAGTAGTAAACTTTAAAAAGCCTGAATTAATCGTAAAATGTACATTTATATCAAGCAAACACAGCAATGATGCACTATACAAAAGCTGTCTTTTGTAATACCATTCTGTCTGCTCGTTATGTAACATTTTCAGTCCCTTGAACCATAGAGATAAAAATCAGCACTTCCAGTTGAAATAAAGGGACAGCAATAAATTTGAAAGTGATGCTAAAAGCTCTAACTGCAAAACAATTAATCTAAAAAAGAATTATGTCAAGTTTAAACATTTGGAATAAGAAACATTTTATCATAATACGCTTCCTGCAAATATGCTCAAAATCACACATTTGAATGTCAAAACTCAAGTTCTGAGCTGAGCGTGTCTCGTTTTATTTATTCATTTATTTTTGTTGCTTGCTAATGAAATGCCAAGGTGGGACAATTATGGTTTTTTTTGTTTGTTTTTTTGTCTTAGTGTTGGTGTTTGTTTGCTTTTTTTTTTTAACCATTGGATAAAAATAAAAAAATCCCAAAGACAGTCGGTGAAAGTATTTCTGATTAAAGTTTGTAGTCAATATAATTCATGATGGCTGCAACCACCAAATGGCCTTTACAATATTGTTTGGTCTAACGTTTTTACTTATTTATTTATTTTTACCTTTTTTGATTATTAGTTTGGAATGCAAGTATAAAGTTATAAACCATGAATGACTATGAAGAAAAAATATACTTCATTTTAAATGTTCATCGTACATAATTTCAATGCAAGCATCAACTTCCTGCTAAAATATGATTTTGACTTTTTTGGTACCACTTTACAATAAGGCTCCTCTTACAGATGCTGGAGGTATCTTACTTTTAAAAGGGAGTTTTTACTTTCTACTGTTGCAGTTGTGCTTGCACAGGATGGGAGACTGCAAAGAAGTGAAGATTCAACTTGTCTGCTGCTTCCTTAGATAGAGAACTTTACTGATTGGCTTTTTATGTATGTGAATGTTCCTGTGCAGTGCCCTGAGATAACTTTGTTGTGAATTGGTGCTATATAAATAAACTGAATTGAATTGATGGCTAATAAATAGTTTATAGATATGTTATTAATTCCTATAAAAGCACTTTGTAAATCATTAACTGCTTATTATGCATTAATTAAGGGTGATACAGAGACAAAATTGACCAGTTTCTTGACATTGAGCCAAATCTGCCATATATTTAATCTAGAGTTGTTATATTAAACATTTCAGAGTAAGTTACTACATTGTAAGCACAATAAGTATTTGTAAACCATTTTTTAGTATATAATATAATAAGAATAATGTGTTATGTGTTGTCATCATGGTATGTTCCCATGTAATGGTAAAATTGGATTTCTGCATTTAACCCCTCCACCACCAGGTGGTGAAGTGGGCAGCTACTGAAAGTGTGCAAGGAGCATTTTGGGGATAAGGTGTGCTGCTCAGAGACACCACAAGATGTGCAATGACTGGGGATGGAACCTGGGATTTTCGGGTCCCGAGTCAGCTGCCCTGTCCCTACACCATCTCGGCCTCTATAGTTGTAGATACTTATAATGCAGTGATAAAGTACAATACATGCTAAAGAAATAGGTTAACACAAACTTATTGTCCTTACAAGATAGTAACTTAGTCTGAAATGTTTAATATACCAACTGTAGATGAAATATATAGTGAACATATTTGACTCACTATTTAGCAAGAGACTGATCAGTTTTGTTTCACTCACCCTTAATTAATGCATAATAAACAATTATTAATGATTCATAAAGTGTTTAAAGAGGAATTTATTAACATATCTATAAGCTATTGATTAGCCATTATAAGGGGAGCCTTATTGCAAAGTGGTACCACATTTTTTAAACTTGATGAAGTTTCTTGCATATTATGCATAGCATAAAAAACATTGCATCTTACAGATGTTTCCTTGTGTGCAGAGCAATCTCAGTCCAAATAACTGCTTGCACAAGTAATTCATCCAAAGCCGTGGAGTGGAACTTGTGTTGTTGCAGCAACGTTAATTTGTTCAGGGAAGCAGATTAAAATGATTCTCATTGGAGCCAAACTTCATTTCAGTTAGCTGAACAAATATGTGTCTAAATATCAGAGAATGTGTGTTTTTAGGATGATCAGGAAATCCTGATTATTCATGAGCGCGAGTGGAACAACAACATATTCTTAATTACACCTCTGATGTAATCTGTCAGAATCAGAACTGTGCCAACAGAAACAAAAGCTGAATTTACATTTTAGGAATCATTTAATCTATTCACAAATCCAGTTCATTAAAGAAAAAATTGTGAAGACGAATTATAAATAAATCTTTAAATTTAGACAATGTGTTGTGGTTTTATTTTATGCCAACTTAATTTCAGTCTGACTTCCTCCCTGAAGCTTTGCACATCTTCTGTAACATTTTTTTTTCTGAGTCTAGCCTAAACCTTCTCTCAATGAAGAATTTCTGTAATTTTAATGTAAAACAGTAAACTCTGTTTATTCACCCAGTAGAGGAATATACAATTAGTGCTATATTTTGTATTGAACTCTTATTTTGACAGCTAGATATAATAATAATAATATATA
>NC_056498.1:77198553-77211987 GCF_014905685.2 Nematolebias whitei | reverse complement strand
ATTTTAGCGTACCGTTACAATCCCTAATATATATATATATATATATATATATATATATATATATATATATATATATATATATATATACTGTGTTTGAAGGTGACCCTGTGATAGTTCAAGTCTCCAGACTGCCCCACTCAGGGACCTTGAGCAAGTCCCTTAGCCACCACTGGCCACCCCCTGGCTCCATCACTGCACCTGGTGGTGGATACAATTTTTCTCTCCTGTCATCATAATCTGTCACTCTGTGCTAATGATAATAACTACTTATTTTCTTATATCTGGTGTAACTCCTATTCTCTCCTACAAAGTATACTATCTTCCATTTAATGTTCATTTCCAGTTCAGAAAAATACTCATCTTGAGAACCACAAACGTTGACTATTCAAATCCCTCAGTGACGGAGTCATCAATGTACCACTTGTTCAATTAGGCATTTTAGGACATCACTGCGCATTGCATTTTGGGACTACGTTTAAATTGGTAAGATTTTGAGTTATTTCCTTTCCTGTGTGAACCCGTTCTATGTTAAAGGGAATGTATTTTTTTCCCATGTACTAGTAACTTTTTGTCTAAATTCTTTGTAGCACTTTATTGGGAATCTAAAACCCAGATGTCTTGTGTTTTTTGTTTCTCACAGTGTCTGGTTATTACTATTTTTTATGTGTTTAAGTATGTCTGATCTATCTGCGTATGGAGATGAAGAGAAAATAAAAAAGTAACTCCTCAGAGTACTGCAAAAGTCTCCAAGGGCGAAAAGCCACTACAATCAACCAAACGGAGATGACATTAACCCCCCACTGGGACACAATCCTTTGGGTGTGAGTATGTGTGTGTGTGTGTGTGGGGGGGGGGGGGGGGGGGGGGGGGTGCATGTGTGTGTATGTGCATGTGTGTGTGTGTGTGTGTGTGTGAAAGTGGTTTCTGAACCGCGTTGCATTTTACATCATTAACTCAAAGACAAGAAGACATTGTGTTTTCTGTACAATCTATGTGTTTATCTGTTAGCATGTGTCCACGCATGTGTATCAACGTATTTAACGATGTCTTCTGACAAACTCTCTTTTAATCAAACACTTGAGTTTCTTCTGTCTTTAATTATGCACAACCTAATGATGCATAGAGCTGTGTTGTCTTCATTAAAACACACTTTCCACCCCATGTCTGTATGAAGTAGAAATATTCAAACTTTTTACCAGGCCTTTTGCACAATAGAGGCAAGGAAAACAAGTTAAAACATGTCTCCAGTAACAGTTTAATTCCACATCAATTCTTATTATTGTTAGGCTCATGTACGTCTATCAGCCACAATATGTTGCTGCATCACTGGTATCAGGATTTGTGTTTTCAGAAAACCTCAGGCCTGTTTGTAGGTTCAACCTGTATATGTAAAAAGCACAACATTTCACAGTTTTTCAATGCTCATAATCATTAACATAAGCAGAAATTAAATTTACAAAGATCCTTATGGACAGTAAACACAGACAACCCACTGGGGAATCCCAGTGGTCCCTATTGGCCAATCTATGCCTAGAGTGACTGACAAAAACATCATAAAACACTTTCTAAACCTAGCAAAGTTTAAAACGGGGGTCACCAACATGGTGCCCATTGTCACTCTGTTGGCCCATGGGGGCATGTTCTAAAAATAGCACTCCTCATCATGCAAGCAAGCAGCTACAAAGTATTGCAATGCCCATCAGCATGCACAAAGGAAGCTAAAGTTGTCTGTGCAAAATTTAAGAGCTTTTAGCAGAGCCCAACCAACTTGGAAATTTTGGCTATCAGTGATACCGATATTGAGGGGAAGGGAGGGGAAGGTGACTGCCGATAACTGATATAATGGCTGAAATTTTTTGAGCTTTGTCCACCCTCAAGAATTTAAGTAAGCAGAACGTAGAGCGGGGCTTGTTTACTTAGCATGGTTGTTAGCAACCATGAAGCTAAGCACATCAGATCCACGCTATACATAGCCCCACACTGAAGTTTACAAGTGGTGCACTGGTGATAAAAACAATCTTCCTAAAATGTGTTCACATTTTCTATCCTCCACCATTCACCATAATGTTATGAAGTTTGTTGCTTGTTACCTAAAGTACCGAATAATCTTTGTATAGATCTAGTAGAGTGCTGTATGAATGGGTAAATGAGGGCACAGATTGTAGAGTAAAGCGCTTTGAGTATCTCGATAAGAGAGAAAGGCGCTATATACTGTAAGTTCAGTCCCTTTACCATTTACAAAACTATAAATTAAACAAACACCCTTCCCTGTTCATTGTTTAAACAGTCAGTCATGTATGGTGAAGGCCTAATTAATTACCTCAGTGGAGGTTTTTTTTTCTTTGCAGAGAAGTAAAGATTTCAGACAAACAATGCATTTCATTGAGGACAACAAAGATAACGTTACTAATACTGATATATTTTATCTCTACGTTGTGACTTGTTGTTCTGGATAGAGTTTTATGGTAACAGCCCATGTTAGATTATCTAAATGTTAGCTTGATAACTTGAGAAGCATGTAGCTAATGACAACTGGGTTGGAGGATTTAAGATAATTTATTACTGTTGATTTGTTTTACAGATCAGTTAAAATAAACTTACCATGCTCTGTTCAGCAAAATATGCTGCACAGTATCACTCCCTGCTTTGTCTGTGCTGAATTTAAAAAGTGAAACTTGAGGCTATGGCTTGAAATTAGTCTTCTTGTGCAGTCTGCTGGATACATTTTACAATTACGACTGGTTCCAGCACTTTAGGGGTGAAAAGGAGGTCTCCGGATACTCCAGTTTCCTCCCACAGACCAAAAACATGCATGTTGGGCTGCCTTCAGGCCCTGGCCTCCCTTGCAAAAGAGATATGTGATCTCAATGGGATTTCATCCATCCATCCATTTCCTTCTGCTTATTGGGGTTCTGGTCATGCAGTAGCAGCTTAAGTAGGGAGGCACAGACTTCCCTCTCCCAAGCCACTTGGGCTAGCTCCTCCAGGGGAATCTCAAGGTGTTCCCAGGCCAGCTGAGAAACATAGTCCCTCCAGCATGTCCTGGATCTTCCTCTGGGTCTCCTCCCGGTGGGACGTGTCCAGAACACCTAACCAGAGAGGCATCCAGGAGGCATCCTAACCAGATGCCCAAGTTACCTCAATTGGCTCGTCTTGATGTGGAGAAGCAGCGGCTCTACTCTGAGTCCCTCCCGGATGACCGAGCTCTCACCCTATCTCTAAGGGAGAGCCCAGACATCCTGCAGCGAAAACTCATTTCGGCCGCTTATATCCGAGATCTCGTTCTTTCGGTTCGGTCACAACCCAAAGCTCATGACCATAGATGAGGGTAGGAACGTAGATCGACAGGTAAATTGAGAGCCTCGCCTTTTGACTCAGCTCTCTCTTCACAACAACAGACCGGTACAGTGCCCACTTCACTGCAGATGCCGCACCTATCCGCCTATCAATCTCTCACTCCATTTTTCCATCAATCATGAACAAGACCACAAGATTTCCTAGAACTCCTCCACTTGAGGCAGGACCTCCTCCCCGACCCAAAGAGGGCACTCTACCTTTTTCTGGCTCAAGACCATGGCCTCGGATTTGGAGGAACTGATCCTCATCCCGGCTGTGTCACACTCGGCTACAAACCGTTCGAGTGAAAGTTGTAGATCACGAACTGATGAAGCCAATAGGACCACATCATCTGTAAAAAGCAGACACGTGATCTTAAGGCCAACAAAACTGATCCCCTCAACACCTTGGCTGCACCTAAAAATTCATCAATGGGATTTACCTGGTTAAATAAAGGTTAATAATAAATAAATGTTAAACTGGTACAGGACATGTATGAAGACGGCAGGAATGTGGTGAAATGTGCTGTAGGAATGACAGATAGCTTCAATGTGGAGGTGGGATTTTATCAAAGATGGCTCTGAGCCCCTTCTTGTTTGCTCTGGTGATGGACCGATTACCAAATGAGGTCAGGCAGGAATCTCCATGGACTATGTTTGCAGATGATACTGTGATCTGTGGTGAGAACAGGGAACAGGTGGAATATAACTTGGAGAGGTGGAGGTATGCACTTGAAGAGGAATGAAAGTAAGCCATAGTAAGACATAGTACATGTGTGTGAATGAGAGGGAAGCCAGTGGAAAAGTGAGGAAACAAGAAGCAGAGTTCACAAATGTGCAGGACTTCAAGTACTTGGAGTCCACTGTCCAGGAAAATGGGGAGTATGGTAAAGAGGTGAAGAAGAGAGTCCATGCAGGATGGAATGGAAGGAGAAAAGTTTCAGGAGTTATTTGTGACAAAAGAGTGGCAGTAAAGGTCAAAGGAAAAGTTTACAAGACAGTTGTGAGATCTGCTATATTGTATGGTCTGGAGACAGTGGCACTGACAAAAATACAGGTGAAAGAACTGGAATTAGCAGAAATGAAGATGTTGAGGTTCTTCTTAGGAGTGACAAGGATGGATAAGATTAGAGGTTGAAGAACTAGTAGATAAAGTTAGAGGCCATATTGAGATGGTTTGGACATGTCCAGAGGATGGACAGTGGTTTGGACAAGTCCAGAGGAGGGACAGTGGGTATATTGCTAAAGGATGTTAGAAATACAGCTGCCAGGAAAACATCAAAGAGGAGATATATGGATGCAGTTAGAGTGACAAGGTTGGGTTTTTGGATTTGTGCATAACACCAGGCAACAAGAATTGTTTAAATAATGTATTGAAATAATGCTGCTGGTGGAGGTATGGGTACAGGTCCAATCTGTAGATATAGGGATATTAGTAAACATGGCTTTGCTGTGAAGGTTCTGAGCTTTATAGTAATAAACATTAACCTTCACCATCAGGTAACAGAGGGATTCCTTCAGACAGTTGTTGAGGCTGACGTGCACTGTGAGGGAGTTGCAGCAGCAAGATGAGATTATGCAGAGTGTGATTCTCAGGAATGTCCAGGGCCGAAGTCCAGTTGAGCAGGTAGGGGTCAAGAACCATAGAGCAAAAATCCAAAATGTGATCCAAGAGTTGTAGTCGTGATAATAACAAGCAGAATCTGTACTGTGGGCAGAGATCAGAATCCAAATTTAGTAAGGCATAGACAAGGCAAGGAATCCAGGAGACAGATATGGGTTCAAAACAAGACAGGCAGTTGAGGCTATTGCATGGACGCTGGACATCTACTCTCAAAGAGAGTTCAATAATCTGGCAACTTTTTAGTGAGAGAAAACTTGAGGCTTATATAGAAAGCAGAACGGGTGCATGAGATGAAGGCTAATCACTGTGGATGAGCAAAGGGGGCATGGTGTAGAGTGACAGGGGTAGATCTTGAACATGAGCAGAGGGATGAAAACAAAACATGAAGACAGAAAACTATAGCGGGGGCAGACATGTGACATAGAAAGGACAGGGAGGTAATTGGAGCAAGGATAGAGGGCCCATAGGACAGAGTGAGGTGGAGGAGGAGGATTCCACATTTGTCAAACCCTGAAGTGTGCACAGAAAAAAAAAATTAATAATAATTTTCTTGTGTTGACAAATACTTAAATCAATAAGAAGCTCAAGAGAAAAAAACATGACAGGTTTTTGTTTGTTTTTATTCAAGAACAAGAACAATATCTAATTTATTTGATCAAAATTATCATACATTTATAGTAAATGTTTGCACTAAGAATATAATCACCCAACAACTGACAGGGATATCTCAGAATCTGAGGCTAGAAAAGTCTGAAATTTTGAACTACAGAACATGCAGGAACACTGATCTAAGATATTAACACTGTTAAGGCAGTTTTACAGAAAGGAGCAGAAAGATAATTTGAGAAAAGAAGTTGTCAAAGATGTCTGTGAAATGGTGACAAAAAGCAGAGGAACAGAAATGTTCAGAGTAATTGTGTTCTGGGAAGAAATGTGGACAAGACTACCTGCCAGTGTGATTAATGAGACCATGAAATGAACAGGGTCTTGGCACAGAGAAAATTTGTATTAAATGTCAGTACTGCTCAAATTCCTCGTGAACACCGCAAAATGAATATCACAAAGAAATGTATTTTCCCAACTTTAGTTATGGTTGATTATTTTGCAGCCTGTTGGACTTGATAACCCTTGGTTATCAAGTCAGAGGTTATCACTTGATCATTTAGTTAGACCCAACTCATTCCTTAGCTTGTTACAATAAGCTTAAATAAAGGGTTTCAATCAGGCTTTGATGTGACAGCCAAAAAGGCCCTGACCATTATTTTTATTAATATATATTTCTCGTATTAATCTACTTCCAGCTTGCCTTCCTATTTTTCATTTTCATACCAGCTTCTGCACAATACTTTCAAATCATTTCAGTTTATTTATATAGTGCCAAATCACAACAGAAATGGTCTCAGGGCACTGAACAGAAACATTCGTATACATACAAAAAACAATTAGTAAAAGTTCTCTATCGCCAGCAGACTTGTTGAATCTTCATTCCCTCGCAGTCTCCCATCATGAGTAAGCACAAAGGCAACAGTGGAAAGGAAAAACTTATTTTTAACAGAAAGGAACCTCTAGCAGAACCAGACTCAGGACAAGCAGCCATCTGCTTCCACTGGCTGGGTTTGAGAGGACTTTCACCAGTGCTGTTTCTGTGCTATTATAAGCTCTAAACCCTGACTGAAACTTCTCAAACTGATTATTTATTTGCAGATGTTCACGCAAATGACCTGCAACTATTTTCTCAATTTCTTTTTTAGATGAATCTTAGATTAGAAATATGTCTATATTTGGCCAGAATTTCTGAATCAAGATCAGGCTTATTAAGAAATGTTTAATTACATCAACCTTAAAGTGCTTTGGTACATAACCATTGATTAAAGACAAATTAAGCAGTACCAAAATGTGGGTATTATTTAGGGGAAATAAATCTTTAAACAGTCTGGTTGGGGATGGGATCTAGCAGACATGTGGATGGTTTGAATGAAGCTATTGTTTTTTGACCATTCAGAGAGCTCAACAGGACAAAAACTGTCCAAACATAAATCAGGTTCTAGTGACATTTCTAAAGCTGCCTCATCTGACAGGGAATCCGAGGCAATAGTAGAAAGAAAGGATGGTTTGAATTTTCTCTCTACTTGAAATAATTTTATTTATAAAGAATCTCATGAAGTCATCACTGTTTATAGTTGTATAATTGAAGTTGAATAATATACAGTTCTAGCATTAGGGAAAGCTTTTTTATATGTTAGCAGACTATCTCTCCAAATTAAATTAAATTCTTCAATGTTAGTGGAGCACCACTTTGTTTCCAGCTTTCTAGATGACCTGTTTTAAAGTACGTAACTCAGAATTGAACCAAAGAGCCAGTCTCCTCTGATTGATTACTTTATTTTTCTGTGGTGCAAAGTGGGAGTATTTTGTGGATTTGGGGTTGTCTCTGGCATTTAAACTTTTTTCTTCCTCTCCAGATCTTGGTCAGTCACTTTTGGGATGCAACAACAAACTTAAGAACAACAAATTATTGGTGACATCTTTTGTATTGGCCACCATATTTTCCATTCTGTTTTATTTGAGTTTGTTTGTTTTGTTGCAAACTATCCAAGGATCCAGTAGATTTAAATGACCAAATCCCTCAGACAGAAATAATTTGATGTAAAGTACATCTAAAAGTGGTAAACTTTTGGAGTCAGCCAAATTTATTTTGGCCACTGCAGTCAGTTTACTTCAGCAACCACAATACTCAGCTAGAGTTTGGGTACTAAAATGAGCATCTTCATGAACACATATTCTCATTTCTACCTGTTAAGTTAGATCTTTTTTAGAACTTTTAAATATTACTGTGTTCATCTACAAAAAGATAAAATATTTTGGTTTGAGGACAATAACAAGAAAATTTTTGTTTTCTCTGAGGCTCGAACCCAAACAAAGACTAAACTTGTGTAACCAGAAGTTGCAACATATATCTACATATAAAACACACAAAATAAAACACAACTAGCTTTAAGCATTAACCTTTAATTTAACCATTAATCATACAATGCAATTATGACAGAAAATTGAGGATTTACATGCAGTTACCTTCATACAGATGAACATGTGGTACCTCCTGTTTATCAGAGTCAGCGATTCTCTATTGTCGTTTGCACCACATGTGGGGGGACGAAATTATGTACACAGGATCCCAGTTACATCCAACAATAAAAATGTAAAAGAAAAACATTGATAACATCTAAGATATGAACTAAGAAAACATCAACTAAAAATACACTAAGCACTAATAGCATAAAAACATTACGTTGAACAGCAGCACGAACATGAGCATGAGTCGGTGTGAGCAGATGAGCATGCATGAACACATCGACATGGAACAGATCAGCAGCAACATGAAACAGATCAGCAGCAACATGATGTGATTTTTCACAGTGATTATTCTGGTTAGAGATTCATGAGTCTAACAGCCGTATCAAAGTTGTATCCAGCTGCTCATGTGGTCGGCTGCAGGGCTTTATCATCTTTTACATTTTTCCAGACTCAGTTTAGGTTTTGGAAATGGAATAAACTGCACTGCACCCTCTAAACTCTCAGGGTAACACATCTGAATTATCTAAAAAAATGTCAAATCTTGTCCTCTGAACATTTAAAAAATAAATAAATAAAATTGTAGAAACATTTCGTGTTTCATCCGAAAGACTTCCTCAGTCTGAGGAGCTGTTTTCAGCTCAGTCTCTTAAATAGCACCTTCTCAGGTGGATCAACCAGTTTGCTGCTGACAGCAAAACCAGCTGATCACATGATCAAGAAGGACCATCAGCCTAACAATGGATCATTAGTGCCCTTGTGGCTGTTTACTACTCACAGAGGGCTGAGTGATACTAACAATCACAGCATTGTAAGAGGGGGACAGTTGAACCCGGAGGCCTCCACCCCTGTTTAATGATGGATGATTTCTTTTCACAAAGATGGCCTCCTTTACTCCTCTCTCAAACCATCGTTCCTCTCTGTCCAGGATGTGAACATCTTCATCCCTGAAAGAGTGACCGCTGGCCTGGAGATGAGTGTAGACCGCAGAATCCTGGCCTGATGATGTTGATCTTCTGTGCTGGGCCATCCTTTTGGCCAGTGGCTGTTTAGTTTCCCCGATGTAAGACTGATCACAGCCCTCCTGACACTGAACAGCATACACAACATTACTCTGTTTGTGCCGGGGGACTGGATCTTTGGGATGAACCAGTCTTTGCCGTAATGTATTTTGGGGTTTAAAAGCCACTAGGACGTTATGTTTAGAAAATAAACATCTCAGTTTCTCTGATACTTCTGTGTAGTGAACTAAGCCTCAGGTCAAATCTGGCCTTGAGGGCCTTCCTGGGACAAGAACTGTATTTCATTGATTTGAGTCCAGAAACACAAGATTAAGTTCATCCAGAGACTTCCTAAGTGTCCTGCACTGATCAATTGAAAGAACACTCTCTTTTTCTATTATCATTACTATCTTACAAATGTCTTGATAATCAAAGTGTGTTTAGTTCAAACCATTTTTAAATGTTGAAGTGAACTACTCATTTTATATCAACTGTGAAACAGTATTAGTGATTTTTTAATCCTCATTCAAAGTAGAAATCAAGTTAGAATGTGTTACGGAGTAATTCATGCATTTTCTGATTTTCTGTCTGAAATGAGCAAGTGTAAGTTGGTCCAAGGTTGGAGGCAAGAAAACAAGTTGTTGGAACGAAGTGTCATGTTTTTATATCCTCTCAGACATAAATAGAGAAGCTGGCACCTGTTTTCCCCCAACTCGCCTAAACATTTCTCTCGTCTGTCTCAAAAACATCTTCTGTCCGTTCCAAAACAATTTTTCTGTTTTTCTGACTTTTAATAACCTCTTACATCACTAAAACACACCCCTGTCTGGTCGATCGACCAATCAGGAACTTCCCAAATGAACCGGAAATAGAACTCTTTAAATGTCGGTACTTCCTAGTTCCAGCCAGTCGAGTGCGGTGGGAGAGCAGTTCAGTTCGGAGAGCAAAACCGAACAGAAGAAGTGCTGGACAGAACAGGAGGTTCAGACATGATCCGCAGTTCTTCCGAGTCTTGTGGGAATTATGCAATCTTCCACATCTGAGTGGAACTCTGACGGACTTACTCCTCTTGTGAGTCCATCAGTGGGGTGAACATGCGTCGATCGGAATACCGTCACTACTTCGGACTATTCACAGCTGTTCCTCGGAGACGCTGAAAGGGTGCGTTAAATGGAACTTCGTACCAGTGGAGACACCTCCTACAGGTAAAGAGTCGATTTACATTACCTAAGTGTACCGAGGAGGAAGCTGGGATCTTAACGGAGCGTGCCGTTCTGATACCGACACATAACCCCTCATCCATCTTCTCTCTCAATTTTAACTCCTTCATCCCCCATCTTTAAACCCTTCTATCTTGCCAGTAATCATTCCAGATATTTTCAGAAATATCTGTTGTGAAGCAGGAAAATCATGACCGTATGGTTTTCCTGACTGTAAAGCTAATTAATTAAGCTGTTGTTGAAATCAATTTGCCAAATTAATGTAAATGTTTGATGTTAAACTTTGATTCTGTTAATAAATGACCGCATTCATTTGATGGGTCAAAGAAAATTAACGTCTCACGTCACATCTGATTTCAATGCACGATATTATTCAGTCCAGAAAAATGAATGAATCCGTTTAATTTATGGATAATATATCACAGATATATGTTCATCTACACCTGCAACATACGGAATGACCTCTGGTCTGGGTCTGGGTTCCTCCTTCTCACCCGATGGCTGACTGGAGTCCTGTTTGGGTTTCTTCTCTGCTTTCAGGAAGGTCCAGTTAGGATCTGAATAATATGTTCCCCACTGACATCATTTAACCATTTTTTCCAAAGATTTTTCATGAAATCCCTTTGACTGCAAAGCGTTCATAATGCTAACATTGTCTGAGGAAAAGGGGTTCAGTTCTTGCAGTTGAGGGGCGTTTTACTTCCGGACACTTGCGATCATTGATTGGGCAGTTGCTGATAAGCCATCTGGATAGGTTGTCAATTCCCCCACACAAAAGTCAAACTTGTAAACCATTGTGCTGCAGAAAACTAGTCAAGTGTTTGCGCTCGTTCAGATTTCAGGTGCACCCCCCTCTTGTCAGAGCTCAATGAACCAGTTTAAAGGTAACTGGAAACAATGTGTCTGTATTTCTGAGTGAGTGCAGCTCTGCTTTGTGATTGGCTCAAATGCAAGAAGCTTGTGCAGAGGCTGTGCTGCACAGATAAATACCAGTCAAAGATCACCAGACGTGTTTAACAAACTGTTCCATAAACATGACTGAAGGAGAACTCGGCGCCCACACCTCTGCAACTGCAGAACATTCCTGCCATCTGCTGTGTTCATAAAGAAGATGGGGGAGGTGCAGGCAGGTGGCTAGTCTCAGGAAGGAAAAAGTTTAAACTCCACGCATTATATTGAACTTATTTTCTTCTAAATAAAATGGGTAAGTCATGATGGCTTTTCTTTTTTATCAATTACATTTTTGGCCAAATGACTTCCTGGGGTGGCATTTGTCACCAGGCAGGAAAACGAAGGACATGTGTAACATGATGAAGTCATGTCAGGAGGATGGTTTCAAACTTTGAACACATTTTTTTGGGGATAAATCAATGACTAAAACTAAAAATGAAGTTGGAAATAAAATAATTTTTTGTTTTCACATTAATTGGTTTTGCACTCAGGTAAAGAGAAAACCTTGTATCATTTTTAATTAAAACTTTTTTTTATGTTAAATGCTCTTTTCTGAAAGCTCCTGGCAGTTTTACAAACTGTCACACTATAAAGGCATGTAATAAAACCTGCCCCCAAGTGATTGAGTTAATGCCCTTGTCTTGTGTGTATGCCTGCCTCCCTGTTAGCAAAATATCTCCAAAGCCAGCGGAGACCATCAAACAGTAATCATTAGAAGTACATCTCATACTGAAGAACTTTTGGAGTCAGTCCAGTAGATGAAGCCCTCCACAGCTAACTGAGAGAAGATAAAATGCTTTAATTGTTTATTTCCTACAGATATTGAGTCAACATGTGTGGTGGTAGAAGCTGATAGTCATCTCCTTCACAGAGCTCACAACCATTTTCAGCATTCAGCGTGCATTCATCTGAAGGAAAGGGACCTTTTTGGTCAACATTGGCAGAGCCAGGTTTGATGTGAGACATGGCAGACAACAACATGTGGTGAGAAACATTTTGCCAAGGGATGAGCTCATTTGTGTATTTTATAAACAAACTTTACACATGGAGGAGTTCAAACATGCACAGACGCTACGCATGAAACAGAGCCGGGAATGACGATTTGTTCTGCCTCTCAAAACATTTCACCTGTCATCCAACAAATTTAACTCGGGTCCAATGGACGGATTTTTCTAGTTGAAACGTTTCGTCATTTATCCAAAAGACTTTGTCAGTTTGAGGAGCTGCAACAAACTCAGTCTTATTGCAGCTCCTCAGACTGACAAAGTCTTTTGGATAAAAGACGAAAAATTTCAACTAGAAATATCCATCCATAGGACCTGACTTAACTTTGTAAGATTTTTTTTACCTGGATTATTCAGCTCTGGAGAAGTTCACAGCCAAGTGTGAAGAAGCTGGGATGAGAATCAGCACCTCCAAATCTGAGGTCATGGTCCTCAGTCAGAAAACAGCAGATTGCTCTTTTCAGGTCGATGGTGAGGTTCTGCCTCAAGTGGAGGAGTTCAAGTATCTCTGGCTTTTGTTCACTAGTGAGGGAAGAATGGAGCGTGAGATTGACAGATGGATTGGTGCAGCATCTGCAGTACAGCAGACTCTGCACTGGTCCGTTGTGGTGAAGAGGGAGCTGTGCTGTAAGGCAAAGCTCTCTGTTTACTAGTCGTCTACGTTCCTACCCTCACCCATGGCCATGAGCTCTAATTTGTGACCAAGTTGTATGAATGAGATTGTGGATACAGATGGCTCAAATGAGTTTCCTATGCAGGGTAGCTGGACTCTCCCTTAGAGATAGGGTGAGAAGTTCAGATAACCAGGAGAGACTTGGGGTAGAACCGCTGCTCCTCCACATCGAGAGGAACCAGTTGAGGTAGTTTGGGCATCTGGTAAGGATGCTTCTTGGGCGCCTCCCTAGGGAGGTGCTTTGAGCACGTCTGACTGGAAGGAGACCCCGGGGAAGATCCAGGACACGTTGGAGAGACTATGTCTCTCGGTTGGCCTGGGAACACCTTGGAGTCCTCCCAGAAGAGCTGGTAGAGGTGGCTGTGGAAAGAGATGTCTGGGCCTCCCTGCTCAAGCTGCTGCCCCGAGACCCAACTTTGGAACAAGCAGAAGGTGATGGATGGATGGATGGATGGATGGATGGATGGATGGATGGATGGATGGATGGATGGATGGATGGATGGATGGATGGATGGATGGATGGATGGATGGATGGATGGATGGATGGATGGATG
>NC_056498.1:77177368-77198543 GCF_014905685.2 Nematolebias whitei | reverse complement strand
ATGGATGGATGGATGGATGGATGGATGGATGGATGGATGGATGGATGATATCTAACTATCTTCTATGAAAACACAAATTTGCATGATGAGCTCATGTCAGCTCTACACAGCCAAACTACGGAAACTGTTTCATGTTTAAATTTAAGGTTTTATTTTTTTAGCTGTACTTTGTTGTTGTTGTTGTTGTTGTTGTTGAAAGACACATTTTATTTTGGTTGTTGTTTTGTCTTGCTCACAATAAGGAATAAAAGAACTAGAACAACATAATTTAAATTTGTATAGATAGCTAAAAAACAAAACACCATATTGAACTTTTTATCATAAAAGCCGTCTTTCTTTTTGAACTGATTAGTTTGTTGTTTTCTCTACTGATGCTCATTCATTTCCTCCTCCTGTAAGTCAGGAACAGACTCTGATATGTGCCTTCCAACAATCTGCTCCCCTGCTGTCTCTTCATCTCTAGTAATTTCCTCACCTCACTAAGTTCATAATTATAAGTCTGCGCAGCCATTATTAGTGCTTCAAAACAAACAACAGAGCCCCTGCAGCTGGGAAGCCAACCATGACAGCCTAAATACTCGTCTTTTTCTTTTATTAGCTGGCTTATTAACATTTTAGCCATCAGGGCTTTAAAGATCCAGGCTGCCACGCACATGAGACGATGGGATTTAATATCCAAAAGATTATTAGAAGTTAGACATTATTATTATGAAATGAATGTAAGGGCGAATGATATATCAGACTTTAAAAGTTGGACATTCCCTCTCACCAAGTCATTCCAGTTGTGGATCAGGGATCGTAACAATGAAACTGGACACCAGAAAAGAGTAGGAGATTATGGGACGTGCAAACAAAAGTAACTCGTACGCTAACTGTGACTTTTCTTTGGCTGCAGATGCAATGAGCCCAACATAAATCCTCTTTCTGCAACTATCATTATATCATTAGTCAACGTGTCACAGACAGAGGAGGAGCACGAAGTGTGAACTGTGTAAGAGGCATTTCATCCTCACTGAGAAGGAAACGGTGTCAGATCAGTATATTAATTCAGAACAGCTCATCTCTGATGACTCCTCAGGTCCACAACATGTACACCGTCACATGTCTGTGCATAAAGAGCTGTGTAAAGTTGTAGTAACTGTGAGACATTGACAGCTGTGGAGCTGCAGGACAATGTCACCAATAGAAGAACCAGGAGGCAGCGAGTTTTCAGGGATCACAGCGACCAAATACTGATCAGGTATTTCTCAGCTGTCCCTGAGCCAGCTGGATGGTGACTTCATCCGTATGATGCTCTGATATGTAAAGTTTCCCCACACCGCCGAGGAAATACTTTGTTGATTCTCTGCAACTCAGTCACATGAACTGTTTAAAGAATGAGTTTTTAAGTTCAGCCAAGCTCCTGAGTGCCTCTGAGTTTACAGTAATTATTAAACACGTGTGTAAAGTTGGAAATGCCTTAGAAAGGATCGACCAGTAGATATGTTCCCCCCAGTTTACTTCATCCAGCAGCAATACACACACACCTTTTTACATGTTTTTACACCCCACTACTTATTTAGGAGAGTCTCTGATTCACATTTAATGGAATTCTTCATTTTGCTGCATCTAGACATACATTTCTAACTTGCAGAGAGGATAATCCCACATGCAAAACATATTTGCATTTATTTTACATATTTAAATGGAGGTGTGTCAAGGGAGAAGTCGGGTATTCCCTCATGTGCGTTCAATACCACGTTGATTGGAATGTACACAAGAGGTGGGCTTGTATTCATGTGTACATACGGTTTCAAACATCTACATAAAATGTATTTGTGCACATGCTGTTTTCTTGATTTAAGCCTATGCCATGTTTCAGAAGGAAATCCATGCAATTCTTTGTACATGAGGCCCCTGATCCAGCTTTGTAATGGTGCACACTGCGTGACCTCATTGTATTAATGAGTCCATTGTCCTAACATGATAACCATTTCCCCATCCATCTAACACAGAGATGTTTAGGATGTGAGCACTGTGATTTGCCATGTGTGTGAGTTCATGGGGTTTGAACAAGCTTGCACTCCGATGTAGGTTTGGGTTTATACCCACTGTACCAGATTCTTATTAAACTGTAGGTTTTTGCAGAAATGTGGTTTGCAACCCTATAATAATTTCACTTGAAAACAGCTGAAAAACAAAAGAATCGAGGTGTTGCAGAGACCCAGTAAAAGTCCAGGCTAGAGTCCAACTGATATATCCATAGGGCCAATATTTTAGGCTGATATAGATTTTTGGGGACTTGTTATATCGGTGATAATTGTCCTATTATGCACTGATATTAGCACTTCTAATTTTCACCACTAAAATGATGTGAACCAGCTGCAATTGTACAATGCATCCAGCAGAGGGCTCACTACTTTCAAGTCATTGACGTTAGGTTTCACTTTCAGGGCAGATGAAGCAGGGAGCGATGTGATGTAGCATATTTTGCTGAACAGAGCATGGGAAGTTTATTTTAACTGAGCTGTAAAATAAAACAACTCAACTTTTTAAATTATCTTCAATCCTCCAAACCGCTTGTCATTAGCTACGTGCCTCTCAAGTTAACGTTTAGATAACCTAGCATAGGCTATTGCCTTGTAAAACTTTATCCCGAACAATAAGTCACAATGGAGAGGTAAAATATATCAGTTAGTAACGTTGCCTTTGTCATCCTCAATGAAATGCATTGTTTGTCTTAAATCTTGTAAATCTTAGCCTTTCACTCTCAGTATTGGAATTGACAAAAAGTTAGAGAAAATTTCCATATCAGTCGGGTTCTAGTCCAGATCTCAACCTGGACTGAAATGTTGTGGCGGGACTTAGAGCTGTGCAGAAGCAAACGTCTGCAAATGGCAATAAACTGATACATCATAAAAGTGTCCAAAACTGTCTTTAAAATTCCAAAGTTCATGCTCAATAATCCAGGTATAAAATCCAACAATGTTCAGTCAGGTCATCTGACATGACTGTCGATGAGGGAGAAGGCGGGCACCGGAGGAGAGAGCGTGCCCCAGAGGCCATTTTATCACCAACATAACTGTTTGTTTGTTTTTTTACTTTGGACTAGGCTATTGGTGAAGAATCAGTTTTGTTTAGTATTTCCTCAGACTGATGAAGCCCTTTGGATGGAGATTGAAACGTCTCAGCAAAAAAAAAAGAAAAAATAAACTGTCCAGATGACCTGACTGAACATTGTTGGATTTTATACCTGGATTATTGAGCATGGACTTTGGTGTTTTGAACCAGTTTGCCATGACTGTCGACAAGGGAGAGGACGGGCACCAGAGGAGAGGGTTTTCCTCAGAGGCCATCTTAACACCAACATAAATGTTTTTTTTTCCCACTTTGAAGTAAGATGCTGGTGGAGAATCAGTTTTGTTTGGCATTTCCTCAGACTGATGAAGCCTTCTGGATGGAGGGCGAAACGTCTCAGTACAAAAAAACATAAATAAATAAACCGTCCAGATGACCTGACTGAACATTGTTGGAATAAAAATGATTGAAAGACTGTTAGAGTAAACAGAAGTCTCCTAAATCAAGGTCTTATTGGTAAAGATGATTCAATCATTGAATTTTTAACAGAGTGCCTCTGCAATGGCCTAATTTTAATTAATTGCACTTATTTGCTTATGTTGTTCATCTGAAGCTGTATTTCAATCATTTCCGTATTCATTGAAGACAGAAAGTTATCATTGTGCATACAATCAGTTTACTTCAGACATAAAACTTTAAAATAATGTAAATAAAACCTTTAAGAAAAAGCTTTAGACTTTCCATGACTGTAATTACAGTTTGTTAGGGTGCAAGATGGCAAATCAGAAACTGGAGTTAATCAGTCAAATGACCAGGCACAAGTGTTATTTTCTGTGTATATTTTACCTAAAACCAATTAGTTTTTGCCTGAACCCAGTGAATTAGTTTCAGAGCTGTAATTAGAACAACTTTATTAAACCAAACAAATATTGGGTCGCCTCAACTTTCGTGTTTTAAACTACAATTAAAGTTTTGTAGCCCAACAGACGTCTCATCCACCGGCTGTATAAACTGCATGTTGGTGAATATTTTATTTTGCCATCATATATTTGATGTTGATGTGAGGGGCTGCAGTAACTGTGGTCAGTGCCGAAGGTCCTGTAATCCTGAGGCTGTGAGTTCAAGCCCAGGTTGCATTAGGAGCGGCATCCGGTGTAAAACAATTGCTAAATCTTTCATGCTGCTTCACTCTCTGTGGCAACACAGAAGGAAGCAGCTGAAAGAAAAACAACACTTCTGTCAGTGAAGAACATGTAGCTGTAGTTGCTGCATCATGTTTTCAGCTGTGAGAGGCTGAACTGTGTGAAGTGTGTGTGTTTGCTGGTGTTCACATTCGGAGGGACAGAAGTAAAGACACAGATGGAGAAAGTGATTGCAGTTGAGTGGAGAGCTGACATCGCTCTTATCTTCCTGAAGAGGCACTCCAAGACTTTTCAAGAGGAACCACTTCCCCTGGGCCAATCACAGCCAAGGAGACCTCCTTCCTGAGTCAATTACCCAATCAGGCAGAAAGACAACAGCTCCTCATCGGTCAATTACCCACTCTCACATTCTTCTTTTTCTTTTTTCAAACAAGCAACATTTCTTTTATACCTTCTGAAGTTGTTTGGAATTAGAGTTTTTTAAGATTGAATAACTGTTTCCTAATAGTTTTTTTTTCTTTTGATGATGCACTAAACCTGATAAGTTCATTACACTGTTCTCAGTGATGACCTTTGACTTTGATACATTGATCTGACTAACAACAACCAAATGGTTCTCCAAACCATTGATATTAAGTCTGCGAGCTCCCCATATGAAGGGTCAGAGCTCAGCAGAATCTCAGCAGCGATGAAGAATGTGTAAAATTGTATAAAAGTATCCTTAAGACGCTTTCTAGGTCAACAGTATGGACTGTGGCCTGCCCACGACACGTACAGTGTAAATACCAGCGTTCCATAGCGCACTACCCACCTTTTTACGGCAGTTTAAAAGTCCCCTGGGAACCTATAAACTTCTCCATGCAATAATTGGTAATCTGTTGGCAAATGATTTAACTCGACAGTGTTACTGTACCTTCGCTGCCCCTTGTGGCCAGATTTGAAACCCAATGAAAAATGGAGGCTCATCATAGATCACTGCACCTCACATAGGTTCTTTTGTCATGGTGACCCATGACCTGACTGGAGTTGAACTCTCTAAGAAGAAAGTTGCAAAGTACTTTTGAACCTACTTTTTGTAGGGGGCAGCTGTGGCTGTGTAGTTAAAGCAGTCATCTTCCAATGGGAGAGTTGGGGGTTCAATTCCACTAGCAGTCACATGTTAATGTGTCCCTGGGCAAGACAATGAACCCCTCATTGCCTCTGATGTGTGTCCCATCGGTGTATGAATGTGATCTAAAGCTCTGATTAGCCTCTACAGATTCAGATTATCTTTGTAGAGATGTAACAGAGTGCTGTATGAATGTGTGTGGAGGTAAATGGGGCACATATTGTGTTGTAAAGAGCTTTGAGTATCTTGACTAGATAGCATGGTGCTATAAGTGCAGTCCATTTACCATTTACTTGACGTTGCATCTTGGTTCTGGACAATATCCCAGTGTACGTGTCAGTCAAACACAGTTTCACCTTCTATAACTGTAAGTAAGCCTAAAACAGGTGTGCTTCTGTATGTATTGGAAAGATGGTGCCAGTGTACCCGGCATGCAGTCTGTCTGTGCAAGGTTTGTGTTTGTTTGTGATCTGTTTGCCACTTTAAACCTTAAAAGTCAATGCTTTAATTGAGTACAATCATCAATTACTAGATTTTTATGTCTATGCTCAAGATCTAGCAAAGTCTAGCTGTAATAGATCACCAGAACGACCTTCGAGTCTGGCTGAAA
The DNA here is from genome assembly GCF_014905685.2 of Nematolebias whitei. Taxonomy (NCBI): domain Eukaryota; kingdom Metazoa; phylum Chordata; class Actinopteri; order Cyprinodontiformes; family Rivulidae; genus Nematolebias; species Nematolebias whitei. Next base: position 77,192,626 of record NC_056498.1, on the reverse strand, counting down.
TCCCTTCGGCTCTTTGCCAGACCCCGGCTATACTTTGTCAGCATGGAACCTGGAAAAAATAAAACCATTTTCTGACGTTTAATCAAAACATTTAACAATATCAGCGAAAATCAGCAGGATTTTTTTTTGTTTTATCACATTGTTAAATGTCAAATCATTAAAAACATACAAAAGATACAAACTTAGAAGAACAAAACTAACCAAAAATAGCATACTTTATTGAAAAATATTATTTTCCTGCTGTAAGAAGGACTTGATATTAGTTACCGTCAGGGTCTGAGGAAGATGAATGGAAATGCATTACAGCTGTGTTTGTTAATGGTTTGGAACAAAAGAGAGGAAAAGTTGCTATGCAGCATAAATTTATTTTATTCTTCTGCTCGGCACAGATTTTGTGTTCAATTTTTCCTCCTTAATAGTTGTGTCTTAAAGGGCCATTCTGCAGTTTTGTCATCATTTAATGTCCTAAAAAGAAAGTGGAAAACTAATACAAACCAAAGCAGAAAATGTAGATGTATGTTTTTCCAAATCTTATTGTCTTTGATAATCAATCAATATTTATTTGTAGAGCCCTTTTGTGGGCATGGTGGCGCCATGCAACCTTTATATTTGGACTTTGGAACAAACAGTAAAAATGTGTTGGTTGAGCTTAAGGTTCTCTTATTCTCACGAAATTATACTAAATCAGGCAAATAAGGTGGGGCAAAACCATTAAGAACTTTAAAAGTGAACAATAAATGTTAAAATCAATTCTCAAATGAAATGGAAGCCAATGAATTGAAAATAAAACAGAGGTGATGTGTGCATGCGTGTGTGTGTGTGTGTGTGTGTGTGATGAGGGAGAATAATTAAAAATCCTAAATCCTACAGTACTTAATTCAACAACCTATTTGAAATCTCTAAAAGTAAAATGTAAACAACAAAATGAGAAGAGCGGGCTGAAGGTCGTACACTCGACTGGAATGATGTTCAGAAATACTTTGTTTTGCTTTAATTAAACAGTTTATTTTTATATGCCCGTCAAAAGGCCATATTATGGTACAGTCGCCGTCCGTACGTCTGTAAACTTTCTCTGTTGGAACGTTGTGTCTACATTTCATCACCCCAGCTGGAGTGACATTAAACAAGGTCAATGTCACAAATCAAGGTCAAAGTTTAAACAGGTCTCTCTTGTTAATGAGTCCTCGAGGCTCAATGAGACCAACCTGTATAAATTAAAGTTGAGTTGAAAAGAAAAACAAGGTCTTTGCTTGTCCCGCCCATAAATTCTAATCATGTCAAGGTAATTTAACAAAACTTCATACACATATACATTACCATTAGACGGAGTGTTACGTACAGTTTCATGACTCCAGTTCCAAGGTCAAGATCAAATTAAAGGTCAAAGTTTATACAAGGTCTTGTCCGTGCCATTGCTATATATTGCTGTATAACAGTAGTCAGCTGTCGCATAATGTGCCATATGGGTATTCTTGTTACATGTCATCATCATTTTTGGGTACTGTTTTCTTCTTTCCAAAATGTTGACCCCTCTAACCTTTACCATTCTAATTGTCTACACAATTTGTTTTGTTCTAATGGAACGCTCTGTTTATCCACTTTTCAGGCAGCAGAATTCAGTTTCCAGTTCCCCTTGCCTCCCATTTCCCTCCACTGCCCCTACTATCAAACAACATTTAAGGTTTTCTTTTTTCACTTGGTAAAAGCTGCTCTTCAACTGAGCTGCTGTCCTTTTCCTCCTCACCCATTTCATGAGAATTGTAAGGTATTTTCAGTTCTGCGTCAAGTGGAGTAGCATTGCCTTATCACAACACATAGTTCTCATCTCCTCCATTAATGATGCTGAGAGCTCATTGCTGTTTGACTCTAGAGAATTTGACACATTTTTTATGGAAAGTGACAAAGCTCAAGTCCGTTCAGTTCTCTGTAGCTTCATCTTTGGTACTTTTCCTGCTCAAATGATGCATTCATGCCATGTACTGCGGTTACTTCTTTTCTCTTTACGATCCTTTATGTGAGATTTTTGTTTAAAACTTTAACGTTACCTGTTGCAGTCAACCCTGTTGGTCTGTTATCAAAACAACTCTTTAAACATTGGATGACTTCAACTTGATTCAAGATTGCTGCCACATTTGTATTAGGGATGGGGCCGATCCGATCCAGTATCGGTATCGGCCTCCGATACCAGCAACATTTACGTATCGGATTTTTTGATCCACCTGCCGATATTTCCAATCCATGATGCATGTCTGTGGTTGCGCTGCATGTTGGCTTCAAACTATGGAATGGATTTCCTGAATGACGGCGTGTCTCATGAACCTTGAGTAATAAGACCTGCCTCACATTCAGGAAATCCAGTTCATAGTTTGCAGCCAGCTACAACGTGAGGACTGAGTTAGCAGCACTGTGGCTAACAGCTAACCAACTTTTCAACTAAACATGTCTGCTGTGTGGAAGTATTTTACACTAAACACCACAAAACAAGACAGCGACGTTCAATGTCTGCAGAGCCATAGCGCCACATTAAACCACTGTAGTGAACTAGGCCTGAGGTCAAGTCTTGACCTTAAGGACCTTATGGGACAGAAACTGTCATTTCATTGATTTGAATCCAGAAATACAGGTTGACCCATCCTGAGACTTTCTTTCTTGGAAATTCAAGTGAAAGAACACTCTCTTTTCTATTATCATTACTATTTTACAAATGTTTGATAATCAAAGTGTTTTAGTTCAAACCATTTTAGATGTTGTAGTGAACTAATCATTTTTAATTAACTGTGAAACAGTAATAATGATTTTAATCCTCATGCAAAGTATAAATCATGTTAAGGTCTGTTACAGAGTAATTATGCATTTTCTGATTTTCTGTCTTTGAATGAGCAGTGTAAGTTGGTCCAAGGTTGGAGTCAAACGCAAACAAGTTGTTGGAATGAACTGTCATGTTTTTAAATCCTCTCAGACGTAAATAGAGAAGCTGGCACCTGTTTTCCGCCAACTCGTCTAAATATTCCTCTCGTCTGTCTGAAAAACATTTTCAATCTGTTCCATAACATTCTTGCTGTTTTTCTTACTCCTAGTGACCTCTTACATCACAAAAACACACCCCTGTCTGGTTGAAACGACCAATCAGGAAACTCCCAAGTGAACCGGAAATAGAGCTCTTTAAATGTTGGTACTTCCTAGTTCAAGCCAGTCGAGTTTGGAGTCGAGTTTGGAGTCGAGTCCAGTCGGGTGGAGAGTTTGCAGAGCCCCAGTCGCTTCAGGCTCCGGCTTCAGTCGTTGCAACTCCAGTGCTGGGAAACAGGAAAATCCTGACATGATCCAGAGCTCTTCCGAGTATTGGGGATTATGACATCTTCCACCTCTGAGTGGAACTCCTGACGGACTCACCACTCATGTGAAGTCCACTTGTGAGGTGAACTTGTGTCGAACAAGTACCGTCACTACTTCGGACGATTCACAGCTGTTCCTACGGAGACGCTGAAAGGGTGCGTTAAATGGAATTTCGTACCAGGGAGACATCTCCAGGTAAAAGAGATTTATACCACCTAAGTGTACCGGGGAAGAAGCTGGGAAAAACCGGGAGAGTGTCGTTCTGATGCCGACACAAACATTTTCCCTCATCCATCTTTTTCTCCCTCTAAACTTCATCTTTCCATCTTTAAAATTCTTCTATAAAGTAGAAATTATTCCAGATATTTTTAGAAATGTCTGAAGCAAAGTTTTTCAACCACCGCCGTGTGGTTAATGTCTGTTGTACTGCTGGAAGTGAGAAAACAATCGCCGTATTGTTTACTCCTCGTAAAACTTGCTAAATAAGCTGTCGTTATTTTCAATTTTTGCCAATTAATGTAAATGTGTGATGTGTTAAACTTTGATTCTGTTAATAAATGACCCACTGTCGTTGGTGAGTCAAAGATAATTAACGTTTCCGTACACATTTTATTAAATTCAATGCACGTTATTACTCAGTCCAGAAAAATGAAAGAATCCGTTTAATTTATGAATATATCATGCATATGTTCATTCTACACCACGTTAAAGTTAGTTTTACGTTGGACATTCGAGCTCCGTGGCTTCAGCAGGGGGCGCTGCTCTTTGGTCAAACCAAAAGAGGCGACTCGACACCGGCCAGCCGTGTCCAATCTGCCCCGCTCAGTCTGCCCGTCTCCTAGGTTCTGAGGAGGGACAGACTGAGCGCGGCTGCCCCAAATCAGGCTGCTTGCTTCGGATTGAACAAGAAGTAGACATCGCTGAAACCACGGAGCTCAAATGTTTACAGTGAAGTTGCTAAATTTCATCATGATTCATGTTCAACCACTATCAGTTGTAGAAAACGAAGGATTTCTCAGCTTGATACTTGCAGCCAAGATATAGTTTACCCTCCAGGAGATATTTATCAGTACAACAGTAGACAATCATAAAAAACATATGATTTGAAAGTTATATTAAAAACAAAAACAGCTACATTATATAGTGATGTAAAATACTAAAAACAGGAACATGTCTGTTGGTTTATGCCATGAACTTAGCAGATGTTTAAAACCATTTAACATTTTATTTAATTTAATTCATTTTTTCATTCATTTAAATGAAACAAAATAATTAAAAAAAATCATCAAAAAGAAAATATTGAATGAAAAGAGTGCAGGAAGAAGAAAAAAATCTTATATCTGCCCCTTATAAAATATAAAACAACTTTAAACAATCACTTAAATGAATCAATTTAATATCCACTTTAAAGCTAGGAATAAAAAGAAACATGTTTTGTGTTAGCAGAATTTAATTCTAACTTTAAAACATATCCAACATTAATAAAACTTACCTCAAGTTGCCTTTTTGGACATGCATGCATATATTTGTACAAATTGTACTTGAGAGGAGATTATTACAGCCTCATATAAAATCAATGATGATCATGATATCGGAACTGGATCGGTATCGGCCGATACTCAGACCTAGGTATCGGGATAGGATCGGAAGTAAAAAAAGTGGATCGGTGCATCCCTAATTTGTATGCATGGAAAATCATGTAAATCAGACACTTTTACAGCATTTACAGTGAAATTTGGTGTGGTAGCAACTGAGCTTCGTTCCCAACACATACTTTGAGTGCAACACATTCAGATTCAGCAAGATTTTTGCTTTAATCCTTGGAGTTTTCTGTTGAAAATAAACCGTTTTTTTTTTTCTGTTAGAAAAATTTCATGTGAAGTACTGAACATATTTTAATGAAACATATTATTAGTTGTACATATACAACTCATTAACTTTGGGAGTCAACCCAGTTCAATATGGCCACCCCAACAAATGAAACTTTGTCTTCTCAACAGTCATTTTACTTCAGTGAATGTTACAGAAGCTAGGCTGAAATTTAGTGTAGTAGTAGCAGAGAGTCCTAGACAATGCACATTTTAAGCACTAATAGATCAACAAAAATAGATGTTGGTTACGTACTGCAACCACAAATTCTATGAGTATAGGCACAGCCCTTTAAGGCTATCGCTAGTGGGTTTATCCTGTCGCGTGCAGCGCAGCACTGAAAACTTTAAGCCCCCAGTATACTGCTGCGTACATCCATACGCAGAGGTACGCACGTATGTACGCAGAGGTACTTGCATACCCCCCAGCGTACCCTCCGTTCAAAGCTCAAATTTTTACGAACGCATACGCGGTGTCGCACAATAAACAGCCCAGCAACGGACTGTTTGGTATGCGACACCAATGTATTAAATTCCCCTTCTTCATTCCTGATCTGGCCTTTTCTTTTGTTTTGTTTTTTGCCAAGAGGCAGTGATCTCTTCCTCCTCTGTTGATGCCATGACTGAAATGGTGAGAAATGGAGGAATTTGTCACGAGCAAATTAAACTCAGGTCCAGCGTGGCTGCAGGTGGGTCTGGAGATTTTATGGTGGGCTGCTCTGATGTGTGGGCTGTAGAGCCAGCGCTCTCTGTTTTTTATTTATTTAATTTTTTACATCTTTTTATTAACAATATATAAACACAGAACACCGATGCGGCGGAGGCTGCCAGCGCTCGCTTTTTTTCTTTTTTCCGACCTGTCAATCAATCCAGTAGGCGTGTCAGAAAAAGACCAATCGGCGACCTCAATTTGTCCCGAAGGTGAACGCCCCTTGTCTGTGAAGCTGCTCTGCAACTGCTCGGGGTGTACGCTGGAGTATCATGTCTGAACCCTCTGCGTACAGTACACGAGTACGTACGCGTGAACAGATGTACGCGGCAGTATACTGGAGCCTTAATTAGTCCACGCCCACCTGCTGTGTGGGCCTCACCCCTGGTCTGTATAAATTACGGTGAGACCGGGTAATTGGCTCCCAAATAGCTTTTTTCTTCAGACATTTAGGAAACAGTGAGGCCCAGATCTTAAAGAACTGCGCCTATACTCATAGAATCGGGGGTTACAGTATGTAACCAATGTTCTATTTCATATAGGCTTTGCTCTTTAAGGCTATCGCTAGTGGGTTAAAGGCAAAGCAGGATGTAGTCTATGCCTCACTGGGTCCATTCAGACACAATATGAAGTGCCCGCTTGCACCAGAAAACATTTAATCACTCAGCCTTCTGTGTGCGTAATTATGCACTGCGTAATTACGTGTTCCATGCACAGGAGCGCCCCGGAGAGAAAAGATCTCTGATGGGGAAAAAGGGACGGCTGAAATGCAGTCCTGCTGCTGAGAATGCAAAAAACAGAGGTTACGAAATGTAACCGTGTAACGATGAATAGAGCAGGTCAACAGCTCTTCAATATGAACAGATTAATATCACAATGAACTGATTAGTAACCAAATGAACTGATTGGTAACAGCAGTCATGAACTGATTAGTAACAATAAAAACAGCAGTCATTAACTTGTGACTGATAATAAATGTCTCACACTGTAATTGTATGCAGTCAGATGTGAGCTTAAAACGAAATTCCATGAAACAAGTAAAAATCATTCTATTAGAACGCTGAGAACAGAATGAGTCATGGAGAAGGCAGAGACATCGCGTAGATAGAAGTGAATAAATGAAAAAGGCGATGACCAAGCGGCCACCATACAAATGTCCTCCACTGTGATCCCTCCATGCAAAGCTGTAGAGGATGAAAATCCTTCTGGTGGAATGAGCTCTGAGATTCTCTGGAGGGTTCAGTCCTGATGTTCTGTAAGCTTCAGAAATAGCCTCACACAGCCAGTGTGAGAGGCGCTGAGTGGATAAAGGGCGACCTACAGAGGTGTCCCTGTAATGCACAAACAGATGCTGATAATAATGCAGTGGGGCCGTGCGTGCTATATAACATGCAAGTGCATGCACGGGACAGAGGTGGTGAGATGATGCTTCCTCCTCTGAATTGTGAGGAGGAGGATAAAACCCCTCCAAGGTTATCATTCTCGATTTAAATGAGCTTGTGATTTTTTTTTTTTGGGTATGAAAGCTGGGTTAGGTCTCAACGCAGCTGAGCTGCCATCAGCTTGAATCCTGAGGCATGACGGGGCAGCAGAAAGTGCAGATAAATCGCTCACTCTCTTTGCTGATGTCAAAGCCAACAGCAAGGCTGTTTTAAGTGACAGGAATTTAAGTGAAACCTGATCTAAAGGCTCAAAAAGGAGCTTTGGTCAGAGCACGCAGAACCATCCTGCTCTGATTTTTCATTTTTGGCCACGGGCTGTGAGCAAAGGCATCCACTCCTAACGGTGGGTCGTCTCATGGGCTCAGTGAGAACCATAATTGACACTGGGCGTTCTCCCGTGTGGTGGACAGATCCACTGTTGCTCAGCCAAACCTGCTCCAAATCCGAGAGATCAGCTTGGGATGGAGGCTCCAGTCTCTGTGCCCGAAGGTGTCTCATGTGAAGTAGGCCCAGCGGAACCACGATGTGGGCCGCTGACATCGTCCCAGGCGTCGCATGACAGTCAGAACTGTCACTATGCTGCAGGGTTTGACACGGCGGAGCTGAGCTGATAGAGCTTTGGCTCTCAGCTGTGATAAACGAGCTCTCATTATGGTTGAGTGTAGCTCCACTTCCAGATAAACAATCATATGGGACGGACAAACTGAACTTTTTCCCAGTTTATAGAATACCCCAGGTTTAGCAGGTGTAACACTAGCGTTTTGGTCTGTGCGACAGCTTCCTATCTGGACCGAGCTAATAAGAGCAGATCATCCAGATAAAAAGAATTCTCATTCCTGCCATGTGTAACAACTGCAGAGCCGTCTCCACGCATTTCGAGAACGTGCGTGGGGTGTTTCAGAATGATGGAAAATGTGAAAATATGCGCTCTTCAGATCTATGGAGGTGAAAACCAGGTGTTCTGGTGAAGTTCTCCAGCAGCTGTTTGTCAGCATGTGGAATTGTCTCCCCGTGATCAAATTGCTGAACATGAACAGGTCGAGAATGGGTCTCATCCCTCCGTTTTTTTTATCAGAACCAGGAAGTAGTGGGAGGGAAAAAAAAGTATTTTCCTCTCCGTTGGGAACTCTGGAAATCATGTTTTTCACGCTTTCTGAGTGAGACGCCGTTTCTGTGAAGGCTGCAACTGTCGTGGAGAAAACACGTTTACTCCCGCTGCGTTGTGAGTAGGCAGAAAACAGCAGAAATTAAAAATGGGCTCTGGCTGAAAACGAGGGATTTTACCGGACTCGGTCTGCTGAAAAACATTATTTTAGTTGACGTGGCAGACGAGTGTTTTGTGTTATTTACTGAACTGCGGTGCCATTTAAAACGCTGTTTAGAGGTTACTGGCTCGTTCTGTGTGGGGAATGTGTGAAGAGAGGCAGCTGTGAGATCAGCTGATCTGACAGTCTCAGATGAAACTTTACTTTCAGAGATGTTTCAGAGATGATCACAGCCACAGAATCAGCCATCCACAACACCTAAATTAAAGAGGGTGAAGCAGAACAACTCAGAATCAAAGTTTCAGCCTGCCTCAGCAATGCCAAACCACCACCTTCCAACATCAGTAGAGAGGAGAGGGATGCACTCACCACTCTTAGCAAAGACATAATCATTCTTCCAGCAGACAAAGAAAGGTGCACAGTGATTTTGAACCAGAAAGACTATCATGAGTAAGTTATGACATTCTTTAGTGAATTAAACAATAATGAACCTCTGAAAAGAGATCCAGGAAGTGGTTACAAGAAGAAGTTGATAGATTGCCTGAAAATTTTGGAACAGGACAAGGCTATTGGCCGTTTTCTGTACCACAGACTGTACCCAGGGGATGCCACACCTAGTCTGTATGGTTTACATAAAATTCACAAACAAGATGTACCTTTAAGACCAATTGTTAGCATGATTAATTCTGTCACTTACAATGTTTCCAAATAGCATCTGTACTCATCCCTTTAGTTGGCAGCTCAGAACATCACATACAGAACACCATGGACTTTGTGAATTACGTGAGGGATGTCATCATGGAGACTGATGAAACAATGGTCTCCTTTGATGTCACATCACTCTTTACGTGCATTCCTGTTGATGATGCAGTAGAGGTGGTCAGTTTAAGATTAAAATCAGACACCACTCTGAGCAACAGGACCACGCTGTCCACAGAACAACTGTGTCAACTCTTGAAACTGTGTCTGCAGTCAACCTACTTCACATATGGGGAGCAATATTATAGGCAGAAACATGGGTGTGCTATGGGGTCTCCAGTTTCTTCTATTGTTTCCAACCTGTACATGGAAGAGGTAGAAAAGAGAGCCTTGACGTCCTTTTCAGGGACACCACCAAGTCATTGGTTCAGGTATGTTGATGACACCTGGGTTAAAATTAAATCTCAGGAAGTCCAACATTTTACTGATGACATCAACTCTGTGGATAAATACATCAAGTTCACACGAGAAGATGTAAAAAATGGCAGGTTGGCTTTCTTGGACTGTGAGGTCTCAGTCTTTGATAGAGGGCATTTGCAAACTGAGGTGTACCACAAACCCACCCACACAGACCAGTATTTGCAGTTTGACTCCCATCACCTTTTGGAGCACAAGTTAGGAGTCATCAGGACTCTGTACCACAGAGCAGACAGCATCCCCACTAACTCAGGAGCCAGGCAGAAGGAGAAATCCCACACAAGACAGGCTCTAGAAGCAATGTGAATATCCTAACTGGGCCTTTCTGAAAGCAGAGAAGAAACCCAAACAGGACTCCAGTCAGCCATCAGGTGAAAAGGAGGAACCCAGACCCAGACCAGTGGTCATTCCATATGTTGAGGGAGTACCAGAGAAACTGAGATGTTTATTTTCTAAACAAAACGTCCCAGTGGCTTTTAAACCCCAAAATACATTACGGCAAAGACTGGTATCCCAAAAATCCAGTCCCCCGGCACAAACAGAGTAATATTGTGTATGCTGTTCAGTGTCAGGAGGGCTGTGATCAGTCTTACATCGGGGAAACTAAACAGCCACTGGCCAAAAGGATGGCCCAGCACAGAAGAACAACAACATCAAGCCAGGACTCTGCGGTCTACACTCATCTCCAGGCCAGTGGTCACTCTTTCAGGGATGAAGATGTTCACATCCTGGATAGAGAGGAACGATGGTTTGAGAGAAGAGTAAAGGAGGCCATCTTTGTGAAAAGAAACTGTCCATCATTAAACAGGGGTGGAGGCCTCTGGGTTCAACTTTCTCCCTCTTACAATGCTGTTATTGTTAGTATCACTCAGCCTCCTGTGAATAGTAAACAGCCATCAGTGTGCTAATGATCCATAGTTAGGCTGATGGTCCTTCTTGATCATGTGAGCAGCTGGTTTTGATTGTCAGCAGCAAAATGGTTGATCCACTCTGAGAAGGTGCTATTTATAAGACTGAGCTGAATACAGCACCTCAGACTGAGGAAGTCTTTTGGATGAAACACGAAGCATTTCTACATTTTTTTGTTTTGTTTTTTGAATGTCCAGAGGACCAGATTTAACTTTTTTAGATTTTTCTACCTGAATTATTGAGCATGCATCAGGATATTTACTTTCAGAGATGTTTCTGTTTTGTTTCAAAGCATGCATAGTCAAAAAACACACACATTCCCCTCAAGGAGCTGTTACCTGGTGGAGGGGGCTGGTGGAGAAGTGGAGCGTGAAGTTGCTGCTGCAGTTCTAGAGTCCCTCTGCTGCTGTTGCTGGCCAAGGCGGTCCCTCCAGTGGCCGGAGGGGTGGGAGGAGGACTGTGACATCACCAGATGGTGTACAGTCTCTGAGACCTCCTCAGACCTCTGCAGTTTCTCAAGGATGGTCCTGAAGTTGGCCCCGAACAGCACCTCTGGGGTAATGGGGCCCTCCAGCAGGTCTTTCTGCAGCCTCTTGGACAAGGATCGCGAGAAGCAGAGCCATATGGTCCTCTGGATCATAGTCATCTGGGCTGAGATGCCGGACAGTCAGACAACAGATGTGGCACACGTGTTTAAGATGATGTCAGCGGCTTTACAGAGAGAGCTCTTTGTCTCCTCTAGAAGGTCTGCTTCCTCCAGCTTCTTTGAGATGCTGTAGTCCAGCAGAACGATGTTGTTGTTTGCCGCGAGCGCGTGGGATGTGCACTGGTGAGCTTGGTTGGAGAGCTTTGTCACCCTCTGGTCATGCTTTCCTGGAGGGATAGGTTGCCGGTCCATCCTGGAAGTATTTGCCCCAAGCGCCTCCACCAGACTTTGCTCCAGGGGGGAGAACTGAGGGAAAAAACACCGACCGGTAAAACCCTCCACTCTGGAGATGAAGGCAAAGGTAGAGACAGATGTCTTCAGCTTGCCGGGCCCAGCTGCAGCCTCGTTCCAATGTGAAGTCACAGCTGGACAGCTTGGCCAGATGGGATCAGGGTGACGAGCTGGGGCGGAGCCAAACCTTTCCACCAGATCATCCAATCAGGGCGAAGGAAGGCGAGAGACGGAAAATCCCTTTGTGTCAGCAGCCTCCTGGATTATGCCGGGCAGCTCCGAGAGGAGGGCGCCGACGGCTGAGAGCGATGTGGTCGCCGACGTGGGAAGACCCGAGGTGACTGAGCATCCGTTCGACCGCTCTTCTTCCGTCACTACGCTCTCCAGGAGAGAAGGGACAGCGAGGTTGTTTCCAGCATCGCCTTTCACGGAGGAATCATTCGATTCACTGCGTGACTCTGCGTCAAAGAAAGGTTGTGGCGTCGTCCCGCGTGTAGCGTCCCGCCACAGAAAAAACACTCAGCGGAGCTGCTGCCCGAATCGCCTTTTTCGAGGGAATCATCCGATTCACCGCGAGGAAAAAAGGTTAGAAAAGGCGATGGTGTCGTCCAGCGAGTAGTGGCCCGCCACGGACAAACACTCAGCGAGGCTGCTGCCAACAACGCCTTTTCGAGGGAATCATCCATTTCACCACGAGGAAAACATGTTAGAAAAGGCGGTGGCGTCGTCCAGCAAGTAGCGGCCCTCCACGGAAAAAACACTCAGCGGAGATGCTGCTAACAATGCCTTTTTCGAGGGAATTATCCGATTCACCGCGAGGAAAAAACATTAGAAAAGGCGATGGCGTCGTCCAGCGGGTAGCGACCCATCACGGAAAAACACTCCTCGGCATTTACCTTGAACCAGGCTGCTCGTCTCTGCTTCTCCTCGGGGAGGAAGAGCTCACCAGGACGGCAGGAGGTTGGCGTGGCGGAAACCCAGGCATCCTTAGCAAAAGTTGTGCCCGTCAAAGCTGGACATTTTTTCCTTCTTTGTTCTTCTGACAGTGCTAGCTAGCTGGCAGAAGAAAACATGGGAGCCGATTACCCAGTCTCACCATAATTTATATGGACTGGGGGGTGATGCCCACACAGCAGGTGGGCGTGGACTAAAGTTTTCAGTGCTGCGCTGTGCGCGAAGGGATAAACCCACTAGCGATAGCCTTAAAGGGTGAAGCCTATACGAAATAGAACTAGAAAGTTCCTGTAGAAACTTTGAAGGGGACTGCCATGTGGCGGCCATTTAAAATTGTTGATTTAACAGTACTATGTGTTCACTCTCAGCTACTTGTATATTAATTTCAGCTCAATATAGCAAAAAACCCTGAATTGTAGTCATTTTTTTATTTTAAGCTACAGGGTGGCCATCTTGGATATTTTTATTGGATTAGGCAGTACAACGGCTCAGCGGTTAGCACTGTAGCTTCACAGCGAGAAGGTCCTGGGTTCAATCCCCAGTTGGACCTGGAGTCTTTCTGTGTGGAGTTTGCATGTTCTTCTCGTTCTTGCATGAGTTTTATCTGGGTACTCCAGTTTCCTCCCACAGACAAAAAACATGCATGTTAGGCTGATTGGTAACTCTAAATTGTCCCTAGGTGTGACAGAGAGAGTGAATGGTTGTTTGTCTCATTTGTCTCTATGTGGCCCTGTAATGGACTGGAGACCTGTCCAGGGTGTACCCCACCCCTTGCACAGGGATTGCTGGACATGGGCACCGGTGACCCCCATGACCCAAAATGGAAGAAGCAGGTCAAAGATAATGGATGAATAAATGAATGGAGCTCTAAAAATGGCTTGTTTATAGTATTTTTCATTTTTTAGCTCAGGCAGCCATCTTGGATATCTGATTTGTAATCATAATCTATTAAGGATTTTTCCCAGCTACCAATACACCCATTTTCAGCTGAATATCTTAAAATAGCTATGTTATTGTAATTTTTCCCTTTTAGCTAAGGTGGACATCTTTTAGTTGGGGACTTTATGAACGTTTGCTTGACACGTGGCCTGTAGGACACTTTACTGTTTGGATCAGATGAGGAATACAATGTGACTTTTTACATTCTTTTTTTATACTGTTACCAAGGTACTAAACCATTTGTACTGTTACACCCAACATCCTGTTGTGCAGCAGAAACATAACTGAGCTGAGGGGGAAACTACAGACATATCTGTTCTTATTTTGGATGTTAATCATCAGCTCAGTTGATATTTTTAAATAAATTTTAAGGAAAACATTTTACAAGTCTGAACAAACATGATATATTGCATCTGTTTTGAAAGTGAACTTGTTTCCAGAGATTAGCTTCAAGCACAATGTTTGGAAGTTCACTTCGATCCTTGAGGATGTTAAACTCTCAGAAGTTACCATGGCCATAATTGGCTTGCCCCATCACTTTTAAAGAGAACTTCTCAAGCCTTGTCGTCACTAATATGGAGACTGATGATGACATAAAACCCAGTCTCAGAAACACTTCATGTTTTTAAATTCAACTGTAAAATCACGGCGTCTTCCGGGCATTTTTAAAGTGTTTATTTAGGTTTCTTTACAGAAATACATCCTAAACATACTGTTTTATAAAATGCTAAATCTGGCAGGTTGGAAATCTATTCAATCTCAGATTAATTCACCGACCGTTGTTTCAGGAAGCAGAGCAAATCATTGATTTTGTGATTGTTATGGCCCCGGGGGACAAAAGATGGGAATCTGAGCAGATAATGAGAAGCTACTCCATGCTGCAGGGCAGCAAGTGACTAATTACTCATCACACTGTTTTACACACAGATAACATGCTGAGCTGCACAGAAAGAACATGGAGCTGCCTGATGTGTTTACAGAAATGCTTTTTCATGTCATCAACTAGGAATGTGAAGATGAACTAATCTGTACAGTTCAAGGAGCTGCGCAATGCACCCGCACTGGAGGAACAGCTGTGAACTGGGGCAGTTTGGGTGAAACTAGATGAATTACTTGATTTTTCACTGTTCTAATAAAACCTGATAAGTTTAATGATTAGTTTGCAAACAGTCGTTTTTACAGACTAACAACATGAACCTTTTATATAGAAACATGTTAAACAAGCAGAACGATGATGTCCACCATCAATGTGGGTTTTGAAAAGTAGATGTTTGAAGTATTTAAGGTCAGTCTTTCTGGTCTGAAATTGAACAGGGAACGGAAGTAAACCTTGATGTTTTTAGTGCAAGATATTAAAGTAGGCAGGAGTTACACTGTGACAAAAAACAGAGGGAGGTGTCTTTTTTTTTTTTTCCTTGTCAGAGGCAGCACAGAGTATTGGAACCTGGTGAGTGAAGGGATCAATTTTTTTCCATCACCAGGTGCAAGGGAGGAGCCAGGGGGTGGCCAATGGTGGCCTTGGTTACCACAGAATAAGGCCACCCCAATCATTTGAGGAAACTAGGGGTGTAACGGTACATGTGGGTGTATTGAACCGTTTTGGTACAGCATGTTTGGTTCGGTCCACGTGCGTATATATACATATGTATATATATATGTATATATATGTATATATATGTATATGTATATATATATATATATATATATATATATATATATATGTATA
>NC_056498.1:77173739-77176968 GCF_014905685.2 Nematolebias whitei | reverse complement strand
TATATGTATATATGTATATGTATATATGTATATGTATATATATGTATATGTATATATATGTATATATGTTTATGTATATATATGTATATATGTATATGTATGTATATGTATATATATATGTATATATGTATATGTATGTATATGTATATATATATATGTTTATATATTTATATATGTATATGTATGTATATGTATATATATATATATATATATATGTTTATATATGTATATATGTATATGTATGTATATGTATATATATACATGTATATGTATAGTGTGTGTGTGTGTTTGTATGTGTGTGTGTGTCTCACCTATATTCAACTTATAAAACTCACAATATGCATAGACGGATCATCTTTCCAATGTCACCCCTTCATTACGTGAAAGGGGACATTAAAAGTGTTGCGTTCTTTGAATTGCTGTAAATCACACAACCTTTCATGCCAGAGTTTCTTATGTTGAGAATGACAGATTGCCATTTTCCTCCAACTCTCTTAAATTTGTTAAATTTATCTTGTGCGTTATTGCAAGATTTTGAGTGATCTGTTGGTAATTGAGAATGTGTTGAGATTGATTCTCAGCTATTACTACATTATATTTTGCTTAGATTTTGCAATTTTTTTAAAGCATAATCACTCTTGCTCCTTTGACTGCATGTATTAGCAATTAACGTGGAATCTGCTAAACATGTTCTACAAGTATAAACAGCAACAAACACTGAAAGTGTGCTTCATCCTATTCGTGTGGATCAAGTAATATTCTTTCCAAAAACAATGTGATTTTATGTCATATTTTATAATACAAAATCACAAGATTAACCTTTGTTTTACAAGACAGCAGACTTGAGATTTTACTTTGAAACACACATTCTTTTTAACATTAAAATATTTGGACAAAACAAGAACACAGTGTTATATGAGCTGACTTAGTGGTCAACAGTGATATTTTTTGTACAAGTGGTAATAAATGAGTCCAAAAGGATACTAAATACTCCAGCAATTTTCAGTCAGGTCATCTGGACAGTTTCTTTTTTTTGTGCTGAAACGTTTCACCTTCGATCCTGAAGGCTTCATCAGTCAAGAAAACACACAACACAAAACTGATTCTTCCCCTAACAGCTTACTCCAAAGTGGAACAAACCAGTTACGTTGGTGCTAAGATGGTCCCTTTGACATGCCCCCTCCTCCGGTGCCGGCTCTCTTCCTTGTCGACAGTCATGTCAAAATGGTTCAAAACCAACAAAGTCCATGCTCAATAATCCAGGTATCCAATCCAACAATTTTCAGTCAGGTCATCTGGACAGTTTCTTTTTTTTTTGTGCTGAAATGTTTCACCTTCTACAGTATATACTCTGCAGATGAAATAAATGAATGTGGTGTGTTTTCAGAACTTTTCTGCACAGACTCAAGTGTACTCTCCTCTGCACAGATGCAGGATCAGCTCTTATTTAGTTTTGTTGTTAGCGAGCACTCTCTAATGCTTCTATCCTGTAAACTTGATCTTTACAGCAATCTGCAATATTGCTGTGCTGGCTTGTTTATTGGCAAAAGTGAACACTTCTCTCACTCTGCTCTTACTGTCTTCATTCAGTTCTTAGAATATTTGTTCAGCCCGTCGTTATTGACTTCTCCCACTCTGCCAACTTTCCCTCATGGATGCCGATAGCTAAGCATGAGATGCTGCTGGTTTTTCATTTCCACAGCTGGCACCAAATGGAGACCCAACAGCCTCAGCACTATACGTCTAGATGTCTGAATTAGTCAGCCAGACACACACACACATCTTTATGCTGGCAGGCCCCAGATAGGTATCGATCAGAGATTGATTGACCATCTCTTTTTTACAAGATCTCTGGATGAGGCTGACAGGCACCCAGGTAAAGTTGCTGACTCAGTCATCACATGCAAACAAAGTGATGGTTTACACTCAGATACACACGCTCAGTTGATGAGTTGTGTATATTGGCAACCTGAGGCCACTGCTAATGAGATGAGGTCTTGTTGTGTTGAGTTCTGCAACTTAAACTTGAAATATCTCAATTGCTAAGAAAAGGGAGTTCAAAGTAATAAAAAAGAGCATTGCTAAAGAAAACAATGTGCATTCAGAACATTATACACCCTTCAGCAAACTATTATACAGCAGTTTATAGGATAAGCAAAGGCCTTGTACAATATTTGACCTCCTTTTTATTGTGGTGTACCTCAAGGGTCCATTTTGGGTCCCGTTTTGTTTTGTTTATAAATGCTGCCTTTGGGATCAATATTTAGAAAGTACAACATTTATTTTCATTGCTATGCTGACGACATGCAAATATTTTTTTTTTCTTATTATTTCTTTTCTTGTCTAAAAGATTAATTCAACCTTTATTTAGACAGATAAGTCACATTGAGCCTAGAAGACTCATTTTCAAGTGAGATCTGTTTAGACAGACAAAAAAGTAGTGAAACTGGACACATGTAGGAATTGGAGGCAAAACATTCCTATCAGACTCTTTCTTCTTGGCTGAGAAGAAAAACTCTAACATTAAAAAACACCTCGCACAAACAGCACATAGTGACGTAAACATTCTGCAGCGGGGGGAGACGACGAGAGCGGTGAGCAATGTCCATGGACGCCCTCGAGGGCACTGTAAGAGTTCTGATAAGGATGGAATAATCAGCCAGTTCCCTTCGGTGAGATCCGTAAACATTCTTGAGGGAGGTCGGGAAATGGCCAAGGACAATGCCTATGGGAATCCAAGAGTCCTGAAATGATGACACAATGTTTATTCAGCTGGTTTCCTCTGGTTATCAGTTGGAAATTCCTCGATGGGGGGGGGGGGGGGCATCAGATTACATGTTCTCCAGGCGAATTCAGCTAAGATGGCCTTCAAGGCCAGCCAAGGGAGCCAAAGTCAGAAAAACACACAGTTGTTTTGTGGACAGGCAGAACTTACTGACATCTACCTTGAGTTTGTGTTGGTCCAAACAGTTCCGAAATGTCCAAATTACATGGCCACACCGATGAAATGTGCCTGAGTAAAATCCCCGAGATCTGATCCATTCTGCTCAAAGCATTTGAGACTGGGTACTCGAGGCACGAACTAAGCCATCATAAAGGCAAGCAGCTTGATCGGGTCCCAATTTGCTGCCGACGACTTCCTTGATTGTAGACAAAAACCAGCCGAATCCAAAAAGCAGGAACCATCCATCCATCCATCCATCCATCCATCCATCCATCCATCCATCCA
>NC_056498.1:77166054-77173729 GCF_014905685.2 Nematolebias whitei | reverse complement strand
CCATCCATCCATCCATCCATCCATCCATCCATCCATCCATCCATCCATCCATCCATCCATCCATTATCTTTACCCGCTTATTCCATTTTGGGTCACAGGGGTCGCTGGTGCCCATGTCCAGCAATCACTGTGCGAGGGGCGGGGTACACCCTGGACAGGTCGCAAGTCCATCACAGGGACACATAGAGACAAACAACCATTCACTCTCTCACTCACACCTAGGGACAATTTAGAGTTACCAATTAGCCTAACATGCATGTTTTTTGTCTGTGGGAGGAAACCAGAGTACCCGGAGAAAACCCACGCATGCATGGAGAGAACATGCAAACTCCACCCAGAAGGCCTCTGGACCGGGGTTTGAACCAATGACCTGCTCGCTGAGAGGCAGCAGCTCTACCAGTTGCGCCACCGTACTGCCCTAAGCAGGAACCAGTTATCGTAAATCCAATTAAATATGCGTCCTTAAAATCCACAAATGGCAGCAGAGGTAGACACATCATCAAGTCTTCAAGTTGATGAGATAACCAGTTGCGTGCATGCCAACAGGATAATCGGCTCGCCTAAAGCCTGTCATCTCTTCGAAGAAACGTTATCAATTGTATTGAGGGACCAACTGATCAAATCAAGTACACAATTATGGTTTGGAAGATATGCAAGAGAGGCTCAGAAGCAGTTTCACAGACAAGACAGAGCATCAAAGCTAAGTGGAGAGGGAGAGGAAGGGAATGCATCCGACCTCGGCAAGAGCAAGTGGTGAAGATATCAAAGACTGGTTGAATCAGAACTGACTCTGAACAACAAAACAACAACAACAAAAGACTGAAAGACTGAAGTTGTTGTATTTGGAAATCAGACTCCTGTCAATGTGTGCTGAAATTCTGGGTCCTGTTGCTTTATGTTGTTCCTCTGTGGTCAAGAATCTTGTAGTCTTTTTAGACTGCTCTTTTAAACTTGATAAGCAAATATCTGCAGTTGTCAAAAACACTTTTTATCAGTTACATAAAATAGCCAAAGCAAAATCTTACATTTCTCTCAAATACCTCAAAACTTTCATCCACGCTTTATCACCACCAGACTGGATTATTGCAACTCTTTATATATTGGATCAGAACCATCGTCTCTCCATCACCTGCAGTTAATCCAGAATGCTGCTGCACATATTTTAACACGAACTAAAAGGCATGACCACATCACTCCTGTTTTAGCCGATTTACACTGGCTACCTGTTCCTTTTCGTATTGATTTTAAGATTATTTTACTGACTTTTAAAGCTTTAAATGTTGTGGCACCCAGTTATTTAATAGATCTTTTTTCATTTTTACATCCTAAACAGTGTCCTGAGATCCTCCAGTCGAATGCTTTTAGTGCAGCCGAGGGCAAAATTAAAGAATAGAGGGGATTGGATTTTTGCTGTGGCAGCACCCAGACACTGGAACAATCTGTCCATTGATGTTTGTTCTGCAGAGTCCGTACAGTCCTTTAAATCCTGCCTAAAAACTCACGTTTTTTGTTTTGGCTTTTAACTCCAGTTTGGTTGCGTTCCAGCTGAACCTCTGAGATTATTTTCTTGCTTTAGTTTGTTCTTAGTCTTTTTTAGTATACTTGTGTTTTTAATGTTTGATCTTTCATTTATTTTACTGATGATTTCCTGTTTGTGAAGCACTTTGGTCAACATTGTTGTTTTTAAATGTGCTACATAAATAAAATTGACATTGCCATTGACCTTGATTTGTGGTCTTGACCTTGGAGTTTGCATGATGAGAATTGTCTGTGACGTTCTGTCTAGGGATGATGCATATGTGTTTAAAGTTTTAGTAATTTATCTTGAGCGGGTCAGAAGTTGTGGGTGGGACAAGAGAACGTTTGCAGACAGAGAATCAAAATGCACGTGTGAATACTGTCAGCTGGCACCACGCCAAATTTTAGCTCAATATCTGTAAAACTGATTAAGTTGTATATATTTTGTGTTAGTTAAGGCTTATTAGCTATGGCAGCCATTCTGAATCAGATTAGCTCCAAAAGATTATCAGCTGTAGCTGTACATCCAGATATTTCAATAAAGTCTGTCCAGTGGTTCATGAGATATTTTGCTTAAAAACACACAATCACATGCAAATACATGGTCACCCACATTTCATGATGGAGGGTAAAAACATAAGAAAGAGATTGAATAATAATAATTATAATAAATAAATCTACAGGTGAAGCTAACAGCCTTTCAAACATCAAAACCGTATCACCTAATTCAAGATTCACTCCTGTTTGAACCACATGTGCGTAAACTTAGTTTTTATTTCTACATTATCTTTTTAAATGAAAACACAAAACTCTAAGTGTCATTAAAATATGATCAATTCACTTTAGATTTCTGTTCATATTTACAGGAGAATAAGACTTGAAGCTTCAAATCTCATTCTTGAAGGGTTCGTGCCACACAAGCAGCAACTCAGAACAGAAATTTTCAACAGTCTGCGTAAATATTCACCCCCTTCAGAGTGACTGCTTCAACTCAGAGGAAAGATTATTGAAGAGACAACTTTTTATTGACCGTGGTTAAATTATGACAGCAATAGAAGCATAAACATCCGGGGGGAGTGGTGGCACTGAGGGTAGAAAAAGTGGTCCTGTGATAGGAAGGTCGCCCGTTCAACTCCCTAGTCCAACAACATCAAAATGTGGGTGGGATAGGTGAAACACCCACACCTGCCTCCATCCTCATTGGCCCCACTCTGGGCCCTTGAGGAAGGCGTTTAACCTCCACCATCTGCTCCCCCAGGCACCCAGATGGCAGCTCTCTGCTCCACACAGAGGGCTGTGGTAGCTCGGTGGTCTGTGGTTGCATCGGGAAGGACATCCGGCGTAAAAACAATTGCCAAGACTTCGTGTGACAGTTCGCTGTGGTGATCCCTGAAGAAGGGAACAGCTGAAAGAAGGAAAAACAGTAGAAGCAAAAGCATCCAAGGGAGTGAATTTAACATGTTCTGTACGTTCATGTGTGAGTTTTCTCTGGGTACTCTGATTTTCTCCCACACACCAAAAACATGCAGGTTAGGCTGATTGGTAAATTGTCTCTAGGTGAGAGTGTGATTGGTTGTTGTCTTTATATGTCCCTGCGATGGACTGGAGACCTGTCCAGGGTGTCCCTCTCCTCTCACACACTGACTGCTGGATATGGACACCAGTGACCCCCGTGACCCAAAAAGGAAGAGGCAAGTAAAGATAATGGATGGATGTGTGCTGAGCTTTGCTAGACTGTGTACTTGTCGATGGTGCTGAGGCTGCTGAACATATCCGTCCACTGGGAGCTGAGAAAACATTCGGACTGACTAAATGCAGGCGGACTGAAACATTCACAGCTTCTAAACTGTCAACATGAAATAGTTTCTACTCAGTGCACACTTGTAGGAACATGGACATTATTTTGGTTGAGAAAACAACAACAAACTAGGTAAAAGTGCAAAAGTGCAACGGTTTAATGTTAGTTAGTGTAACAATGTGTCACACAACTATGTTGTTGTTGAGAAAAATGTTTTTTTATTAAGCCTGAAAAAGTATACAAATGTAGCACACTTTGGTTAGCTGGTAACCTGAAGACTTTTGCCCCTTTGTCCGTCCTTTGTACTCAGCGAATGATGTCACAGCTTATAAAGTACTAGCAGTTCAAGGAAATGCTTTTTTGTTGTTGTTTTACAAATATTGGCACTACTGTTAGATTGTCATTAAACCTCATTTTACATTGACTTCTGGTTAATTGTAAGTGCATATAGCTACAACAAGTAGAAGGATAATTGCGGGTCTATAGAGCGCACTCGAATGTAAGCTGTGTACACACACACACACAAAATAAATAAACAAAATAAAACGACTCAATTGATACATCTATAAGCCACAGGTGTTCAAGTTATGACATGAGTGGCAGTACACAGCTACTGAGAGATGTACAGCTCTTGTTGTAGATCAAGAATCAACCACCAGATGGTATTTTATAAACTGTATCTCACTATTCAACACACACACTGAGTGAACCTCACAGGTCTTCATGACAACTACCTCCCTCACTCATGGTTACTCTACTGAATGACCTAACACAAACTAACACATAAACTAGGCTAACAAAACAGACTAATCACTAAAAGAACATGTTAAACAGCTAACTGAATGATTAACAATTAACATAAATTTTACCCATAATTCCTCCCTGAGGCAGCACCGTGGCACAACTGGTAGAGCTGCTGCCTCTCAGCGAGCAGGTCCTTTGTTCAAATCCTGGTCCAGGGACCTTTCTGGGTTGAGTTTGCATGTTCTCTCCGTGCGTGCGTGGGTTTTCTCCGGGTAATCCGGTTTCCTCCCACAGACCAAAAACATGCATGTTAGGCTGATTGGTAACTCCAAATTGTCCCTAGGTGTGAGTGAGAGAGTGAATGGTTGTTTGTCTCGTTTGTCTCTATGTGGCCCTGTGATGGACTTGCGACCCGTCCAGGGTGTACCCCGCCCCTCGCACAGTGATTGATGGACATGGGCACCGGCGACCCCCGTGACCCAAAATGGAATAAGCGGGTAAAGATAATGGATGGATGGATTCCTCCCTGAGGCCATGTGACTAACATTCAACCACAATGAACCACAAAATGCTACAGTACTTACTGATGACATACACAAATACGTACAGTAAATGTACCTTTTTTTTTGCTGAACTGTGCCAGTTACACAGCTGGTTAAAAATTCATTAATTCAACCTTTATTTAGACAGGTTAATCCCATTGAGCCTCCCGAATTCATTTACAAGAGAGACGTGATTTCTTAACAAATATTGATGACAACAGTGAATAACAAAGACAACAATAGACAATCATAAAGTAGGCATAGGTATACAAATTTAAGTTTCTCTTTTTTTATTTCTTTTTTTTTTTTACAAATCAAAAACAATCAAAACAAAATAGCAACCAAAAGGACAATCAAGAGGAATAGTAGCAAAAAAAAAAAAAAAAAAAAAAAAAAAGAAAACAGCTAGATTATAAGGCGATTTAGAAAACTATAAACAGGAACATGTCTGCATTGGTCCTTGCCAGGAGTCCAACAGATTCTTTTTTTTTTTTTTTTTTTTTTGTGATGGCCTCCCTTCTCCCCTTCTCCCCTTACAGCCATCCTCTCCACACCATTATTATGAAATATTTATTATAGTGACTATCTAGTGTAGGGTTTTTTTTGTTTTGTTTTTTTAAATAGGATAGAAAGAAAGAAAAGACAAAGTAAGACTCCAAAATATAAGAATTATATACAAATAGAGCACACGTCAAAACACCCGGCCACTGTCTGTTCACCTGCAAAGAACATGACAAAACACAGCAACAAAATACATATGTATAAAGAACTTAAAATATTCATGGCTTTGCAGTAAGTTTCCATAAATATATATACCCATACCTACACCTATATACATACATACATACACATGAATATACACTCACATACATATCTATATATCTACATATAAAGCCTACATAAGCATCCCAGCTTCTATTTGTGTGTGGTTGTGAGCATGCATAAGTGTATAAGGCTTCTCTAATAGAACATTTATTAGTAACTGTGAAGCAGCGGAGACCCGACCCCCAAGACCAGAGGCAGACGAAAAAGGGGGGACCAGAGCCCAAGACCCCAGGAGGGACCCCGACCGCGGAGCCCCCAGAGCCACCCACACAGGACGAACCACTCACCCACCCCCCAGAACGGACCACAGGGGAGAACCGGAAGATCCCCACTAGCAACCACATACAGTGACCCCCCGGGGCCAACAGCGACAAACTCATAGGCCTCGGTCAGCACCCGCCGCACCGATGTAGGTCCAGGTCCAGGCACCGAGGCCCGGGCACCGAGGACTCACACCACCCAGGCCAAGGCCTGACAGGGCCAGAGGACCCGAGCCCCACCAGGCAGACACCAGGCCGAGCCGACACACGCCCAAGCGCCCAGCCCCCGATACCAAGGGCCCCAAGCGCGCCGGCAGGCAAGGGCACACCCCACCAGGGGGCCGTGCAATAGGGGCGCGATGCCAAGCACCCCCAGTTGTATCAAAGAGGGGGCAGTCCGAGTCTCGGCCTAACAAATACCCATTCATACACAGACACAATCACACAATCCCAACCTCAATCTCACATTCATTCACTCACAGACATACAATAACGATACATTTCATTCTTATTCCCGATACACACTCTATACCCCCCAGGTCCAAGACATGTACCCGCCCTCTACAGGGGGCAGCCCATGCCCAAACCCAGGAGGTAAACCCATTCATTCTTGCGCGGAGAAGAGCCAATACCCCAGACCCGGCCCAGGCCATGCCCCGCCGACAGGACACCCCCCCACCATGAAGAGGACACGCCACCGACCACCCCCACACACCGCCAACAACCAAGCACGCACCCCCAGCCGACCGCCCGCCAGGCCCCGGCAACCACCCCGGCCAGCGGGCCAACCATGGCACCCAAGAGCCAAGCTCAGGGGGTCCAAACAACCCCAGGGAGAGCACAGCGCCAGCACCGCCCATGGCAACCCCCAGACCCTGAACCCCCACATAGTCCTGGTCAACACCCGACGGCCTGCCCTTCTCCCGGACCCCACCCCCGGAATGGCAGTCAGGGAACTAGGTGGGTAGGAAGAGGAGAGAAAAAAAAAAATTTAAGACCCCGACACATACACCCCCACCCCTAGATGTGCTGTTGATGTGTGTTGTTGTATAGTGCCATTAAAAAGGAAAGAAGAAGGAGCAAAGGCTGGCATGGTGCCAGTTTCCCCTCCACCCCAACTCTATCCAAACCCTAGTGTCTAAATGCAACCGTTGTAAGTGAGCACAGGCACAGGGGGTGCCTGTGCTCACTTCTAGTTTTCTCACTAGAAAACAGATAGATTATAAGGCGATTTAGAAAACTAAAAACAGGAACATGTCTGCATTGGTCCTTGCCAGGAGTCCAACAGATTCTTAAAGCCACTTAGAGAGGTCAAGGTTGAGAGCTTCAGATCTTTTTACAAGATATTCCAGGAAACAGGAGCGGAGTAGGAGAAGGCCCTTTTGCCTAGTGCAGTTCTCACTGAGGGGACACTGCAGGTAATAATGTCCTGAGAGTGCAAAGCGATATGATCCTGGAGAACCCTCATCTGCTCAGATGAGACGTGCAGCTGGATAACTCTCTGGGGGGGATGTGTCTACCTCTGCTATCGACTGAGGATGCTGAAATTGCCGATAACTGGATTTATGATAACAGGTTTCTTGTTTTTGAAATAGTCTGTATCATGGCTCATCAACAGACAAAGAAGACGGCCACAGCTAATTTGGACCTTGACAAGCTATGTGAAGGTCTGGTTTGTGCTGGAGAACTCAAAATCAGCTGATTTACGAACGAAACCGTAAGTTGGAAGTGATTTGAATCGCATGCCACCTGCGGCTTTGGGACTTGTCAGCATGAAAACACCATCTTGAAGAGGCTCGTAAGGACGGACTAGTGGAATGCACCCTAATCTGACCATTTGGACCTTGGAAAGTTATCAGTACAGACTCAAGGCTGATGGAAAATAGTCTGCCTGAATAAATCAACAATTGTGGTTATCTGAATATCTTCCCGGCTGGCCTCAAAACAGACCAACTTATCAATTTCTCCTGGGAAATGTATAAACTAAG
>NC_056498.1:77160690-77165954 GCF_014905685.2 Nematolebias whitei | reverse complement strand
CTTATTAGAACTGTGCCAGATGACCATCATCTTATCAGGACAATGGGCTATCTGTTTAGTGCTTCATGGATCGCCTTGTTTGTAAATGCATATGTAACATGCGCATAAATGTGCTTTAGCTGGCAGAGTTTTTTGATGTCTTAAATCTTGCCCCGTAAGGAAAAGGTGTGAAGAGATATTTTTGTAATGCCACTACCTTCTCCTCATGGCTTTGTCCCTTTTTCTATCTAAAAATGTATTTTGAATAAGAATAAGAAGGCCACGCTTTATAGCAGCAGCTTTGTGCACTCCGTCCATCTTTTGGATGGCTGTATGTACTTTTACATGTTCTCGTTGAATCTCGATGCAATGATAATAAAGCTTATTCTGATTCTGATTAATGCACCGTGATAGGCAGCATCCAGCATCTGCAGGGTGCTTGTAGGAGTGTTCATATATATAATATCACCATAGTCAATGGAGGGAAGAAATGTCACAGTTCCAAGACGTTTCCTAGCATTCAGAGTTAGACAGGATCTATTTCTGAAAAAGAAACGCAGTTTAACTTTCAGTTTCTTTACTAGGTTTTCCACGTGGAGCTTAAAAGAGAGATGCGAATGGACCAAGATACCCAAATATTTATAGGAATCGACAAACTCAATAGGGACACCATTTGAGGATAAAATCAGAGGAAGAACTGCTGGGACTGACTTCCTGTTTGAAAACAACATCCCTTTGGTTTTAAATCACAACAACAGTAGCCTACCAGGAAGTCATTGCTCGCTATATTCCTCTTGCTGCAAGCTTGTGCTGCTAGCTTTCAGGTCGCTCTTGTAAATGAGTCCCCGAGACTCAATGGGACTAACCTGTATACATAAAGGCTGAATGAATGTGATTTGGAGCAAAATTGCTCTGTGAACATATGAAACTCACATGTTTTGTGCATGCAGGGGAATCCCCCCTCCCTTTCTATCCTCCTCTCCCCATTTCATTGGTTTGACTGTGACCTGTTTGGTAATTTCATTGGTCAGATTATTTTTTTTAAACCTTTATACAGGTAGTCTCATCAATGCACATCTTTCTTGGAGGGTGGGGCCTCGTGACTCAATGAGACTACCTCATTGGTTCATTGTGGTTGACTGCTGGTCATATGGCCCCAGGGAGGAATTATCGGTAGAACTTATGCTCATTGTTAATCATTTCAGTTAGCTGTTTAGCATTGTTCTTTTAGTGATTAGTCTGTTCTTGCTAGCCTAGTTTATTTGTCAATTATGT
Organism: Nematolebias whitei; assembly: GCF_014905685.2. NCBI lineage: Eukaryota > Metazoa > Chordata > Actinopteri > Cyprinodontiformes > Rivulidae > Nematolebias > Nematolebias whitei. The sequence goes on along the minus strand of NC_056498.1, from coordinate 77,164,700 downwards.
GTTAGTTTGTGTTAGCCATTCAGTAGAGTAACCATGAGTGAGGGAAGTCGTCGTGGAGACCTGTGGCTGTGTGACTCACAAGGACCCACTCCCCAAGAGATGTGTATTAGTCAGCTATGTGAATACCCAGGTTTGATGAAGCTAAATGTTCTTGGTGGCAGAAAGCTCTCTAGCTTGTCAATACATAATATATATATATATATATATATATATATATATATATATATATATATATATATATATTGTAATAGGAGATAATATGCGTCTGATATTATCCTTTATTTAAACGGATTCTTTCATTTTTCTGGACTGAGTACTATCGTGTTTTGAATATTAAATGTGGACGGAAACGTGTTTTAATTTCTGACTCACCAACAACAGTGAGTCGTTTATTTTAAACGATTTAAAACACATCACACATTTACAATAATTGGCAGATTGATTACAATTAACACAGCTTAATTAATGAGCTTTTCAATGAGAAATCATACGGCCATGATTTCTTACTTGCAACTGAAATACAACAGACATTTCTGAAAATATCTGGATTAATTACTGACAGATAGAAGAGTTTTAAAGATGGGAAAATGAAGTTTAAATGGAGAGAGATGGATGAGGGAATGTGTCTGTATAACCAGATCAGCACGCTTCTTTAGACGCAGCTTAATCCACAGTACACTCGCAAGTGAAGATCGACTCTTTTACCTTTGCAGACGATAGTTTCGGCTTAGGTGTAGAGTTTTCTTTCAACTCTTTTCAGCGTCTCCGTAAGAACAGCTGTGACCTCAGGAGTCGTGAGATCATCACAGAACAGACTTCCTCAGAAGTTATGAAGTTTTCACCGGGTGGAGTCACAGCGAGGCATCGTGGCTCCTACAGGAACTCCAGCCGAACTCCATCAGTACCAGTCAGTTCGCTCCAGAACTTCAGTTCATCCCAGAACTTCGGATCATGTCTGGAACTTCTTGTTCTCTCCAGCAACTGACTGGAACTAGGAAGTGTCGACATTTAAAGAGTTCTGTTTCCGGTTCATTTGGGAAGTCCTGATTGGCTGAAAGAACCAACAGGGGTGTGGTTTTAGTGACGTAAGGGGTTACTACAAGTCAGAAAAACAGCAAAGATCTTTTAGGAACAAACAGAGAAATGTTTTGAAGAAACAGAGACATTTAGGAGCCAGTCTCCTTCTATCTATCTGAAAAAGTTAAACATGACATTTCGTTCCGATAAACATGTTTTTGACCGTTCCTTGACTTTTGACCGACTCACTACTTGCTCATTTCAGACAGAAGATCAAAAAAATGCATAATTACTCTTGTAACAGACATTAACTTGATTTCTACTTTGAATGAGGATTAAAAATCATTAATACTGTTTCACAGTTGATTTAAAGTGAGTAGTTCACTTCAACATTTAAAATGGTTTGAACTAAACACACTTTTGATTATCAAGACATTTGTAAAATAGTAATGATAATATGAAAGAGAGTGTTCTTTCAATTGACCAGTGCAGGACACACCTAGAAAGTCTCTGGATGAGCTTAATTTGTGTTTCTGGACTCAAATCAATGAAATAACAGTTTCTGTCCCAGGAAGGCTTTGACATGAGGCTTAGTTCACTACAATATATATATATATATATATATATATATGGTCGTGTAAAGATTAAAATGTGAGTGTTTGCAGGAACCACAGTGGCATTAAAAAAAAGAAGCTTTTTTAAGATGGCACCTATCGAAAAACGTATGTACACTTGACTTTCAAAGTTCCGTTAGTCTTTTTAAAAAAATAAATAAAATTAAAAAACAAATAGCTTTCACATTTTATTCTGAGTTGAATTTCTGCACCAAAGATTAGAATTAAATCAAACTTTGGAGTATCATAAATTGACTTTTAAAACTCAGATGGGAGTCACCAGCTCAATACAGATCCAGAATATGGAAACAAGAATAAAGATAAAAAATAAATAGCAGCACATGAGCTATAAAATGTGTTGTAATATTCTGTTTTACTTCCAACTATTTAATCAGTGGCTGCTTGTTTGTCCCTCCCAGATGTCAAATAAAAGGCTCTTTTGAGTTGATTGTTTTGAATAGTTTTAATCCCAGTGCATGAGCTATCAAGCTGCTTTAATGTGAATAAAATCATATTTGACAGTGAATTAGGCCCACAAAGATTAAGCCTCTCTTTATTTGACTGTGTTAGACATGTGTAATGATCCCATTAAGGAAAGGTTTGCCTGTGTGATTGTTAGCCCATTAACAACCGTTTACAGCCACTCTCCTTGGCCTCGAGGTCAACAGCATCAGCCAACCTATCTCAGCCGAGGCTGCCTCCTCAATCCAGTCTAACAGGAGCCGGGACAGGCAGCCGGCTCGTCAGCTGTGGGCTCTAATTGGTGGATTGGACGGGTGGCAGCTAGCCAACCACAGAGGTCAGGGATAATGATTACACGCTGCGTCATCAGCGCAGGTGGGAATTGATGAAAGTTAATCTGATATTTGATTAGATTCTGAAAGGGAGGGGAAGAGATCAAAAACAAAAACCCACACATGCACATCAAAAACGTAGAGTAAATCCATGACAAACTCAAACACACTCCTCTCAGGCCGGGCAGACAGATGGGAGATTGATGCTAATGGGACACACGGCTAAATGGGCTAAATGGACGGGATAAACAGTGTTCCCAAGGAAACCAGCAGATTGTGAGTGAGGAGACAAGAAACAACAAAAAGCAGAGGGCCGGCTCGTGCAGTTTGTTGGTTTACTCAGAGCGGTGAGGAGTCAGTGGGTTTGCAGGCCTGTGTGCTCACTCCGTGCACGAGGACGACCGGATCGAGAGGATCCACGCTTGTTTAAAGCTTCTAAATCAAGCTGTCAAGGTGATAACAAGAACCACCTACAGTTTTCACCACAGGCAGAAACAATTTTCCACACACCTCCTCACACAAGAGCCTAATTTCATGCAGATGTTGAGTCTGTGCTGCAATAAATTTAATCTGAGTTTTAAGATGCAGTCTCCAAATAACCTCACAGAGCCTCTTTACACTCACAACCAGGCGCGATCCTAGAGTCTGACCTTTAGGGGTGCTTAGCCCCCAGTGCTGACAATGGCCAGTGGCTTGAACAATGCAGTGGCCATTGGCGTCAGAAGCATTTGTAATGGGGAGGGGGGGGGGGACACTAGTGGAGGGATGTGGGGCCCCCTGAAATTTGGAATAAAGTAGATGCCATTTCCTGCATTCTGGTGTATTTTAATGGCTTTTTAAACATCTAAGTCTACCTACATATGTGAACAGCGCTAAGCTAGCACCGCACAATACAAACACGCTAGCTAAGATGCTACAGACATAGCGCTCCACTTTACATTACACAACCTAATAAACACTTTGTACAAAATCAGTTTAATGTTAACTGATCATAACAAACAAGACTAAACTTGTGCCACCAGAAGTTACAACATACAGTATATTTACATTTAAAACACACAAAACAAAGCACAAGTAACTTTAAGCATTAACCTTTAATTTAACCTTTAATCATACAATGCAATGACAGAAAATGGAGGATTTACCTGCAGTTACCTTCACACAGATGAACATGTGGTACTTCCTGTTTATCACTGTTGTATTCAGCTGCTCATGAGGTCGGCCGCAGGGCTTTATACATATTCAACATTTTTTTCAGACTCCATTTAGGTTTTGTAATTTGAATAAACTTTATTCTACTCTCTAAACACTCAGAGTAATGCTGTCTGAATTGCATGTTCTCCACTGACAACGTTTAACCATTTTTTTTCTGATGATTTTTCTCGAAATCCCTCTGACTGCAAAGCGTCCATAAAGCAAAACCTCGACAATGTTGTCAGAGAAAAATGGGGTGGAGCTCCTGCAGGTAAGGGGTGTCCACTTTGGGATAAATGATCGCTGGTCAGTCAGCTGCTGATGAGCCTGCTTGATTGATTGACAGATGGTCTTGAGAATCTGATTCCTGCAAAAAATAAAAATAAATAAA
>NC_056498.1:77137683-77155690 GCF_014905685.2 Nematolebias whitei | reverse complement strand
GGTGTTATGGAGGCCCAGAATGCTTCGATAGCGGCCTTAAGCTCATCCAGAGTGTTGGGTCTTGTGTCTCTCAACTTTCTCTTCACAATATCCCACAGGTTCTCTATGGGGTTCAGGTCAGGAGAGTTGGCAGGCCAATTGAGCACAGTAATACCATGGTCAGTAAACCATTTACCAGTGGTTTTGGCACTGTGAGCAGGTGCCAGATCGTGCTGAAAAATGAAATCTTCATCTCCATAAAGCTTTTCAGCAGATGGAAGCATGAAGTGCTCCAAAATCTCCTGATAGCTAGCTGCATTGACCCTGCCCTTGATAAAACACAGTGGACCAACACCAGCAACTGACATGGCACCCCAGACCATCACTGACTGTGGGTGCTTCACACTGGACTTCTGGCATTTTGGCATTTCCTTCTCCCCAGTCCTCCTCCAGACTCTGGCACCTTGATTTCCGAATGACATGCAAAATTTGCTTTCATCCGAAAAAAGTACTTTGGACCACTGAGCAACAGTCCAGTGCTGCTTCTCTGTAGCCCAGGTCAGGTGCTTATGCTGCTGTGTCTGGTTCAAAAGTGGCTTGACCTGGGGAATGCGGCACCTGTAGCCCATTTCCTGCACACGCCTGTGCACGGTGGCTCTTGATGTTTCTACTCCAGACTCAGTCCACTGCTTCCGCAGGTCCCCCAAGGTCTGGAATCGGACCTTCTCCACAATCCTCCTAAGGGTCCGGTCACCTCTTCTCGTTGTGCAGCATTTTCTGCCACACTTTTCCCTTCCCACAGACTTCCCACTGAGGTGCCTTGATACAGCACTCTGGGAACAGCCTATTCGTTCAGCAATTTCTTTCTGCGACTTACCCTCTTGCTTGAGGGTGTCAATGATGGCCTTCTGGACAGCAGTCAGGTCGGCAGTCTTACCCATGATTGCGGTTTTGAGTAATGAACAAGGCTGGGAGTTTTTAAAAGCCTCAGGAATCTTTTGCAGGTGTTTAGAGTTACGCCGTTGATTCAGATGGTTAGGTTAATAGCTTGTTTAGATAACCTTTTCATGATATGCTAATTTTTTGGGACAGGTATTTTGGGTTTTCATGAGCTGTATGCCATAATCATCAGTATTAAAACAATTAAAGACCTGAAATATTTCAGTTGGTGTGCAATGAATCTGAAATATACGAAAGTTTCATTTTTATCATTACATTATGGAAAATAATGACCTTTATCACAATATGCTAATTTTTTGAGAAGGACCTGTATATATATAGAGAGAGGCTTTATAAACCATTCCCACACTTGCAATGGTCTAAACTCTTAAACCTACGTCATTTTAACAGCATACGTGTATGTACTGTACAGTACTGCAAAATTTTATATGAGTACTCACCAGCTCTGCAGAAAGTCAGTTCCGGTCAGTTCAGTTCTGTTCAGCTACCCTGCAGCATGATGACGCCCAACACCCTGTCCAGGTTTATGTGCATGTGCTGCCACTCCAGGAAAGACACTGCATGCAAGGCTGTCCAGGATGTAGTCCACCACCTCAACCCGGGTCCAGACCTACACTGCGTTACCAGAACCAGGCCGAACACTGCCGCTGTCTGTTTCCTGCAGCCCCCAGGATCTGAGTCACACTGAGTCCAGATCAACTGCAGACCAGGTACTCACCAGTGAAGATTCAACTTGAAGGATGAGTTCAGCTTCAGGATTATTTGTGACTTTCCTGCCAGTTCTGTGAGCTTAACAGACAGATTGCTACTTCTGACTTTGTGTTGCAAAACTATCCCTCCATTTTGGCAGAAAGCAGTGGCCGGAAGCACTGTTGGCTTCTGGGTAGTGTAGTTCTTTTGGACTGGCAATACAGTGAAAGCAAACTACAAGAAAACAGCAGACAAAAGCACTGTTGGCTTCTGGGTAGTGTAGTCCTTTTGATTGACCTTACAGTATAGGCTTATTGAAACAAAAGTACAAAATGGCAGCACCTATCCAAAGTATTTTTTGTTAGTGAACATTATTACTTGTATCATCCCAATCTCATGAGAAATATTAAAGTTGACAATCGTTGAAAAGCTATAAAAGAGCGAGTTTGAGAAAGTCGAACTCCAAAGTAGCGAGGGACTACTGCATTGTTAGATTGGCTCCATGTGAGTAATATTTCCAGCTGGAATTTTTGTATATAAAAATAATTATATAAGTGCTTGGAGAAGCATACTTTGTTCCTGTAAACACTGAAAAACTTTAAAAATTCTTCAGTTACTCCAAAATGTTGCTGCCAGAGTCTTAACTGGAGTTAGTAGTAGAGATCATATCTCTCCAGTTTTAGCTTCTTTCCATTGGCTCCCTGTCAAATCCAGAAATCAAAATGTTATTTCTAACCTATAATGCTCTCAACAACCTAGCTCCTTTTTATACTATATATATTTCTGTTCCATATTTTCCTAACAGAGTGCTTTGCTCTCAGACTGCAGGTTTATTTTTGGTTCCTAGAGTTTCCAAAAGCAGAATGGGAGGAAGATTTTTCTGTTATCAGGCTCCTCTCTTGTGGAAAAATCCTATTTTTTATTTTTTTTTACTTTTATTTATACAGGTTGACTTGTTATGCTGCTATAGGCTTACATTACTAGAGGACAAATTGACCTTATTTTCTTAAATTAATTGTTAAAATTGAATAGTTTTCATTTGATATTGTTTCTATCTTAACATGTGATTCTTGACCTGCCATTGTGTATCTATTCCTTCTTCCTGTTCTCTCAAACCCAGCTGGTCAAAGCTGATGGCTGTTCTGAGCCTGGTTCTGCTAAAGGTTTCTTCCTCATGAGGGAGTTTTTCCTTTCCACTGTCACCTTCATGCTTGCTCAGGATGGGAGTCTGCAGCAAAGTTAAAACTCAAAACAGTCTGCTCCTCAGTGAAATAATGAAATTAACTTGTTTTTTATGTATATGAATGCTTCTGTTCAGTGCTCTGAGATGACTTCTGTTGTGACTTGGTGCTATATGAATAAACTGAATTGAACTGAAATGTCTCTCTGAAATCTTTTGCTCCAAAAAGGCCACATGACGAGGACCAAAGGTCAAAGACTGAAACGTCCAAGCAGCAGTTTTTGTTAGAAAAGGTTCAGACTTGTTTCATGTGTTTGAAAAATTTAAAACCAGTCCATAATGTTTTTATCCTTAACCTCCATGGTTTCAGGCTTTATTGCAATGGTTTAAATCAATCTTGAAGTTTAGTTTACCTTCAAACTTGTGCCTGATTGGACAGTATCGCCCGGTGTCTTTGAGTTTCAGATGCTGAGCTGAAATATTTTGTGGGAACCAGAATAAATCTGAACTTCAGCCACTGGAGTGGGTTGGTGTTGTGAACCCTACATGTGATATTAGAGCGTGGCTCAGATGAAGCAGCTGCTGGAGTCGTGTGATGAACAGGATGGAGAGCCCATACCTCATTCTGCTTCGTATGGATGTTGGTCTGTGGAGGGCTGCGATGGATGAAGGCTGTCCGATCAGACCAGTGATGGCCTCTAATGTGATAAAATCTAATGGATGACCCTTGAAATCACCTCCTTTTGTAAAGGCTTTGTTCCTCTCTCCATCTTTGTGTCTCTGACTCGGTCTGACAGCAGCAGCTGATTTATTTGAACCACCGTGAACCCTTTGGTTACATGTGAGGCTAAAGGTGATGGTTGAGGGGGCGAGACATCTCAGAAAATATTTCAGTGTCCTTTTATAATAAAAAAAAAAAAGTTTTATTAAAATATTTAGTTTCAGACTTTGCAAAATCTGCTTTCACAGTGTATCAATGTTGAGCTTTTTAACACAATTTAAGCATCACAAGAAATTTGATATATTTAAAGACACCAAAAGACAAAAACACAGAAAACTGAAAACGTGAATACAATATAAAGTGCTAATAAGTGATAGCTCAAATATTCTGTGTTGGGGTTATGTGGAGAAGTTATGGACATTTAATGTCTTCCCTGTTCTACATAGCTTGTTTAATGACTTCCTCTTGGAGACATAGTTTATGTCTGATTGAAATAATGAGATGACTGCAGATGAAGCAAGAAACAGTGTTTTTTAATCAAATACTGAATATTGACCAGATTTCAGGGAATCAGAAAATGATGTTGGACTACTATACGAATTATTCAAAGAAGAAAACAGAAATAAAACTATCTATACTTTAAGAATCCATTTGATGCTCTGCAGGTGATAAATAACCAACAACACAGTGCTTTTTTTGTTTACTCTTTGTGAGGCAAAGTGCAATTAATTGTATCTTACTCATCTTCCACAGATATAGTAAACACTGAAAAAAATATATATATTTTTTAGAACTACATAAATTGTTTTTCCCCCTTTTGCTTAACACTTCACTCCTTAAAACAAACTGACCCCATGAAATAAATTGTAGAATCCAAATATACAAAGAGAAACAATAAATAATTTTAGCTTCATGTCAAAGTAGATCTTGTGGCTCTAAACTTATATTTAGTTGGAGAGGGTAAACATATGTGTTTCAGTGATAAAAGTTTCAAACTCCTGATCCATCCTAAAACCAACTTAAAGCTTTATGGCTTAATCCAAAGCCCTGTAGCACAGAACAAGGCCGACACATCAGCTGAACCACATTTAGAAGACTTTACATTGAAGAGGAAAGTGAAGATTGTAGGACTGAGGATGGCAACTCTAAATATGGGCACAATGACAGGCAAAGGTAGAGAGCTGGCTGACATGATGCAAAGAAGAAAGGTAGATGTTTTATGTGTTCAAGAGACTAAGTGGAAGGACAGCAAGGCTCACAGCATTGGAGCAGGGTTCAAACAGTTTTGCCATGGTATGAATAAAAATAGAAATGGAGTAGGGGTGATCCTGAAGGAGGAGTTGGCAAAGAATGTAGTAAAGGTGAAAAGAGTGTCAGATAGGGTGATGTGCCAGAAGTAGAAGGTCTGATGCTAAATGTTGTCAGTAGTTATGCTCCACAGGTTGGATGTGATGAGGAGGAGAAAGATACATTTTGGAAGGATCTGGATGAAGTGATAGAGTATTCCCAGGGAGGAGAGGGTGATCAGAGCAGACCTGAATGGACATGTTGGTGAAGGAAACAGAGGGGATGAGGAAGTGATGGGTAGGTTTGGTGTCAAGGAAAGAAAACAGGAAGGACAGATGGTGGTATATTTTTCCAACAGAATGGAAATGATTGTATTTAATACTTATTTCCAAAAGAGGGAGGAACATAGAGTGACCTATAAGAGTGGAGAAAGGAGTATGCAAGTAGACTACATTCTGTGTAGAAGAAGAAACCTGAGGGAGATTGGAGACTGTAAGGTTGTGGCAGGGGAGAACGTGGCCAGACAGCATCGGATGGTTGTGAGTAGAATGACTGTTGTTGTTGTGAAGAGAAAAATAGTAAAATCAGAGAAAAAGACCAAATGGTGGAAGCTGAAGAAAAGAAGAATGTTGTGAGAAATTCAGAAAGGAGCTGTTAAAGGCTCTGGGTGGTAAGAAAGAGCTTCCAAATGACTGGGCTACTACAGCAACAGTAATTAGAGAGACATGTATGAAGGTACTTGGTTTGTCATCTGGACAGAGAATGGATGATAAGGAAACCTGATGGTGGAATAGTGAAGTGCAGGACACCGTTCAAAGAAAGAGATTAGCCAAGAAGAAATATGACAGTGAGAGGACTGAAGAGAGGAGACAGGAATATAAAGAGATGGGACTTAGAGCAAAGAGGGAAGTGGCTAAGGCAAAGCAGAAGGCATAAGATAAGTTGTATGGGAGACTGGACACTAAAGAAGGCAAGAAGGACTTGCACCAATTGGCAAGACAGAGGGATCAGGTTAGAAAGGATGTGCAGCAGGTTAGGCTTATTAAAGATAAGAATGGTAATCTTCTAACAAGTGAGCAGAGTGTCACGGGAAGATGGAAGGAGTACTTTGAGGAGCTAATGAATGAAGATAATGCAAGAGAAAGAAGAGTAGAGGCCATAGAAACTGTGGACCAGGAAGTGGGAAAGATTAGTGAAGGTGAAGTCTGGAAAGTGCTGAAAAGAATGAAGAAGGGGAAGGCAGTAGGACCTGATGACATACCAGTGGAGGTTTGGAAATGTCTTGGAGAGATGGCAATGAGGTTTCTGACTCAAATATTCAATGACATATTTGAGGGTGAGAAAATGCCTGAGGAATAGAGAAGAAGTGTGTTGGTACCCATTTTTAAGAACAAGGGTGATGTACAGAGTTGTAGCAGTTACATGTGAATTAAGTTGATGAGCCACATGATGAAGATCTGGGAGAGAGTTGTGGAAGCAAGACTTAGATGAGAGGTGACTCTCTGTGAGCAGCAGTTTGGTTTCATGCCAAGAAAGAGCACCACAGATGCTATCTTTGCTTTGAGAATGCTGATGGAGAGAACTCCATTGTGTCTTTGTGGATTTAGAAAAAGCATATGACAGAGTGCGAAGAGAGGAGGTGTGGTATTGCATGAGGAAATGTGGAGTGGCAGAAAAGTATGTTAGACTGGTACATGACATGTATGAGGACAGCAGGAAAGTGGTGAGATGTGTTGTAGGAGTGACAGGTAGCTTCAAGGTGGAGGTGGGATTGCATCAAGGATCGGCTCTGAGCCGCTTCTTGTTTGCTCTGATGATGGACCGACTAAAAGTTCAGAGTCAGAGTCAGAGATTCTTTATTGTTGTTTGCACCACATGCGGTACATGTGGTGGAACAAAATTATGTACACAGGGTCCCAGTTACATCCAAAAATGTAAAAGAAAGAAAAACAATGATAACATATAAGATATGGACTAAGAAAAACATAAACTAAAACTACACTAAGCACTAATAGCATAAAAACGTTACGTTGAACAGCAGCACAAACATGAACATGAGTCTGTGTGAGAAGATGAGCACGCATGAACATATCAACATGAAACAGATCAGCAGCATCATTGAAACAGATCAGCATCAACATGATGTGATTTTTCACAGTGATTATCCTGGTTAGAGACTCATGAGTTTAACAGCCTCAGGGTAGAAGCTGTTTCTCAGTCTAGTGGTTCTACACTTAATGCTCCTCCACCTCCTCCTGAGGGGAGCGGGACAAAAAGTGTGTGTGCTGGGTGAGGTCAGGCAGGAATCCCCATGGACTATGATGTTTGCAAATGCCATTGTGATCTGTGGTGAGAACAGGAAACAGGTGGAAGAGAACTTGGAGAGGTGGAGGTATGCACTTGAAAGAAGAGTAATAAAAGTCAGCCATAGTAAGACAGAGTACATGTGTGTGAATGAGAAAGAGGCCAGTGGAACAGTGAGGCTACAAGGAGCAGAGGTCACAAAGGTGCAGGACTTCAAGTACTTGGTATCCACTGTCCAGGAAAATGGGAAATGTGGTAAAGAGGTGAAAAGGAGAGTTCATGCAGGATGGAGTGGATGGAGAAAAGTTTCAGGAGTGATTTGTGACCAAAGTGTGTCAGCAAAGGTCAAAGGAAAAGTTTCCAAGACAGTGGTGAGACCAGCTTTGTTGTATGGTCTGGAGACAGTTGCATTGACAAAAAGACCAGAGAAAGAACTGGAAGTGGCAGAAATTAAGATGTTGAGGTTCTCCTTAGGAGTGACAAGGATGGATAAGATTAGGAATGAGATCATCAGAGGTACAGCACATGTTGAACAACTGGGAGATAAAGTTAGAGAGGCCAGACTGAGATGGTTTGAACATGTCCAGAAGAGGGACAGTGGGTATATTGGTAGAAGGATGTTAGAAATGCAGCTGCCATAAAAAAGACAAAGAGGAGATATATGGATGCAGTTGGAGAGGACATGGAGGTAGTTGGAGTGAGGACAGAGGATGCAGAGAACAGAGTAAGGTGGAGGAGGATGACTCGCTGGAGACCCCTGAAGAGGGAAAAGCTGAAAGAATAATAATAATAATAAGACATTAGAAACCATTAGCTGCGTAGTTTTTGTATTTCTGACATGAAGGTTTATCTGGACTGCAGAGTTTGTCAAAAATAGTTTGTAATATTTAACGTACATTATTATTATTATTATTTACAACAGTAATAACTTTCAAACATGATGGAAACCTAATGTGGATAAAAAAAAATCCATCTCATTTACACGTTTTGGTCAAGACCAGTGGTGATTTTAAACTCTTTTTTTTTTTGGGGGGGGGGGGGGGGGGGGTCAAGCACCCCGAAATTTTTACTCAGCACCCCTGAAAAATGAAGAAATAGTCATTAGGATTTTATAAGGAAACTCAGTTCTCAAACCTTAGATTCACAGAAAAATATAATAAATTTTGAATAAATATGGAATAAATGATGACAGTCTTAAATGGGCCAGTAAGTTGTGATTTTTTGCACGATTCAGATCTGCAATTCAATTTTCAATTCGGTTTATTTATATAGCACCAAATCACAACAACGTTGTTTCCGGGCACGTTACAGGAACATTCACATACATAGAAAAGCCAATGGAGAGAAACTAAAACTGGAGAGATATGATCTCTGCTACTAACTCCAGTTAAGACTCTGACAGCAGCATTTTGGATCAACTGAAGACTTTTTAAAGAATATTTGAACTCCCAGATAATAAACCATTACAATAGTCCAATCAAGACGTGACAAATGCATGGACCAGTTTTTCTGCATCATTTTTAGATAAGATGTTTCTAATTTTAGTGATATTACGCAGGTGGAAGAAGGCAGTTCTAGTAATGTTTTTAATGTGGGGATAAAAGACATGTCCTGATCAAAACTAACACCAATATTTTTAACATTAGAGCTGGAGGACAGATTAATGCCATCTAAGGAGGGTGAAAGATTGACAAAATTCATTCTTAAGGAGCTCAGGTCCAAAAACCAAAACATCAGTCTTGTCTGTGTTCAAAAAGAGAAAATTAAGGGTCATCCAGGTTTTTATGTCTTTAAGACATGCTTGTAGTCTAAGTAACTGATTGGATTCAATGGGTTTATGGACAAATATAATTGTGTCATCAGCATAACAATGAAAATTTATAATAACTTCAATGCCATATGTTAATTAATCCAATACGCTTGTCAGCAACTGACCAATCAATGATCTCAACTTGTCCCGAAGTGAAACGCCCTTACCTGGAGGAGCTGCACCTACTTTTTTGGTGATAACTTTATTGTGGTTTTGCATTATGAACACTTTGTCATCAGAGGGATTTTGTGAAAAATCATCAGAAACAAAATGTTTAAACGTTGTCAGTGGAGAACATGGAATACAAACAGTTACGTGTTTAGAGGGTGGAATACACTTTATTCTATTTCCCAAATCTAAACAGAGTCTAGAAAAATGTAAAATATGGATTAAGTCATATGGCCAACTTCATGATGAGCTGAATACAACAGTGATAAACAGGAAGTACCACATGTTCATCTGTAAGAAGGTAACTGCAGGTAAATCCTCCATTTTCTGCCATTACACTACTACATTATGCTTAATGGTTAAATTAAAGGTTAATGCTTAAAGCTAGTTGTGCTTTGTTGTGTGTGTTTTATATGTAGATATATGTTGTAACTTCATAACTTTAGTCTGTTTGCTATGAGACTTTAAAAGCCCTATTTGTGACTGAGCTCCTCATTTTTGGTCATACCACCAGAACACACCTGATCTTGTCTGATCTCAGAAGCTAAACAGGCTTGGGCCTGGTTATTACTTGGATGGGAGACCACCTGGGAATACCTGGTGCTGTACATTTTCACACTTCTCAAAAACCACACCATGGGGTGCGTTGTTCAAGCCAAGAGCCATTGTCAGGACTGGGGGCTAAGCACCCCTAAATATCACATCCTAGAATCGCCCCTGGTCAAGACTATTTTTTATTATGTAATTGTCTTATTCCAATTGCTTTGAATACTATTTGTTACTTAACTATATTTACACAGAACAGAAATGTAAAATGTTAAAACATTAATAAATAAAACCTTTTCTGTGTTCTGACAGTCATGCTTTAGACATAAAACTTAATTTTGTTATGTTGATCACGTCATTTTTATTACTCTAAATTATAAAAAAGTGAGCAATTGTGACTGTGTGATGTGTGTGTGTGTGTCTGTTAGCATAATATATCATGAACCATTAATTTAATTTTATTGACACTCTCAGAAAGGAATCATTGGGTGCACATCTACAACTGATTGGCTTTTGGAGTCACCTTGATTAAAGATGGCTGCCATAGCTATTGACTTCAACAAGCACAAACATTTATATAACCCAGTCAGTTTTACATAGATTGAACTCAAATTTTGTGAAGTTTCTGAGTCTTTCCAGACTCTTTTTTCTTTTTAAAGCACCAACAGATCAGGCAAGAACTTTGTTTAATGCATTAATACATTCTTTATCTTACCAATTAAAACAATAACTAAAAAAGCTTCACATTTTCAAATGGCATTCTAAATATTATCCCTCACAGGTCCATATGAGTTGTACTTCTTGCTTAATGTGTTTGTTCTGCAGTGATTCTGTCATTTCTGTGTCAGAGCGCCAGCAGAAGCTGCCAGTTCAAAGTGAGTGGGACTCACTGGTCATAATACGAGTCTGCATTGTTCAGCGTTACAGCTACAAGCTATTCAATCCATACAGCTTCTCTGTCTGCCACTGTCTCACTTGCCCTCTCTAATTAGCTCTCCAAATCAATGGGGATTCATCCCACTGCCCTGCCTGGAGGTGTGCTGAAGACATGCAGCTGTGATCAGACTCTTTGGCTCGCTCAGAGTTCAGTTTAACAACCTGCTTCTCTCATTTTTGTGTAAAATGTTGTTTTAAAATTTAAAAAAAACAACTCAGAAATGTGGGCAGCACGGTGGCGCAACTGGTAGAGCTGCTGCCTCTCAGCGAGCAGGTCCTTGGTTCAAACCCCGGTCCAGGGGCCTTCTGGGTGGAGTTTGCATGTTCTCTCCGTGCATGCGTGGGTTTTCTCCGGGTACTCCGGTTTCCTCCCACAGTCCAAAAACATGCATGTTAGGCTGATTGGTAACTCTAAATTGTCCCTAGGTGTGAGTGAGAGAGTGAATGGTTGTTTGTCTCGTTTGTCTCTATGTGTCCCTGCGATGGACTTGCGACCCGTCCAGGGTGTACCCCGCCCCTCGCACAGTGATTGCTGGACATGGGCACCGGCGACCCCCGTGACCCAAAAATGGAACAAACGGGTAAAGATAATGGATGGATGGATGGAACTCAGAAATGTGCAAATCATCTAAGCTTTAGATTTATTTTATCTGTTATAAAGACAGCATAGCAGATGCTGAAGCTGAGTGCTCTTCATGTTTACCAGCGCGTTGCGTCCGTTTTTGAATTCACCAACACCAACAGAGTTTCAGCTGCTCAAGTGTTCTGGGTCTTGTTTGTCACGTTTTTTTTTTTGTTTCAAAATGAGCCAAATCTTTGACTGTGTGAAATGTCTGGACTCTACACGAGCCAGCGCTGTAAAGTGCTGCTGCTGATTCATCTGGGAAACTGTTGCAGTTTACAATAAAATAAATCATGATGGATAATTATTATTCAAGCATCATACGAGATGTGTGAGAAAATTATTGTCACTGTCTTGTCTGTGTATCATAACCTGACGTGAAATGTCATATAACATTGAGTAAATTAGTTTACTGGTTATAGTGGTAAGTCATGCCCATCATAGCAGGGCGTTCTCTACCTACCAAACCTTACAGACTGTAAACCATGGCTGTCCTGGTCCTGGAGGGCCACTACCCTGCATGTTTCAGATGTTTTTCTGCACCATCACACCTGATCTGAATCAGTGGGTGATCATTAGGCTTCTAAAGAACATGAGCACGTTATTCAGCCATTGGATCCAGTGGGTTGGAGCAGAGAAACAAGCAAAACATGCAGGTTAGTTAGTGGCCCACCAGGACCAGGATCGGACACTCCTGCTCACATAAATTAAACAGGTTGCTGGGGCAGAGACAGTCTTCATTAGGTGTAAAGTAATGGTCTTTAACTAAATCTCAGGGCAACATGTGACCCGAGGGCCAAAAGTGGCCCTTAGACCGTCTCCATCAACAGCTTTTAAATAAGTTGACGAAAAATGTCATTTTATCAATGAAGCATAAAGAACATCAAAGTTCACGCTCAATAATCCAGATTAAAATAAATAAATGAATAAATAAATAAATATATATATATATATATATATATATATATATATATATATATATATATATATATATTCTGTATGTATTTTATATTCTTTATGTATTTTATATTTCAATTTATTCCTGTTGATCTTTGCACTGTGCTTGTTGTTTGTTTTAACACAATCTTTCTGATATGTTTCTTACTGTAAAGTGTCCTTGGGTGTCCTGAAAGGCGCTTTTTAAATAAAATGAAGATTATTATTATTATTATTATCCATCGCCCCGGTTCAAATCCTGGCAGGGGGCCTTTCTGGGCGGTGTTTGCATGTTCTCCACCCAGAGAACATATTCACTCTCAACAACCATTCACTCTGTCACTCTCACCTAGGGAGAATTTACAGTTACCAATCAGTCTAACATGCATGTTTTTGGTATGTGGGTGGAAACCGGAGTACATGGAGAACACCCACGCATGCACGGAGAGAACATGCAAACTCCACCCAGAAAGTTCCCAGGCCAGGATTTGAACCCGCAACCTTCTCACTGAGAGGCAACAGCTCGACCAACTGAGCCACCCATGTGCGTGCAAATCATCTACTCTTTGGCTTTATTTTATCCCCGATACTAGGGGTGTAACGGTACATGTGAGTGTATTGAACCGTTTCGGTGCGGCATGTTTGGTTCGGTCCACGTGCGTACCGTTTTGGTTATTTTTTCACTCATTAAATTTTATTAACGAGAAATTATGCGCTGCAGAACTAAAATTCTTAAGCGTGTTTCAGCACGGCGCTATTATCTTGTAGCGCGCAGCATTAGCAGCCTAGCATCTCGCTGTGGTCTCCTGTTGGGGAACATTATGACTTTCTTGTTAAAAGACAAGTGAACAAATCCAAAGCTGTGTGTCGACGTTGTTTCACGGAGATTGGATCTGAAGCAGCAACACGTCTAACTTGTTATCACTCTTGAAACAACATCATCCAAACGTGAACGTCTCTTCTAGCAGCTTGTTGCAAAGACCGATAACAGCAGCATTTAATGCGCCGGCTTTAAAGTTATTGAGCCCCGCTACAACATCACATCACGTCAACACTTCAGCCAAAAAGTTGTAGCAGCACTTTATGAAAAATCTAAAACTGATATTGTCAACAAGTCCTGGACCAGATTAAAGTCCTGATGATGATGACCGAGAGATTAAAGCACCTCCTAACAACCGTTCAAGAAGAGGTATTGTTATTTTATTATTATTTTCTAATTAACATTTTAAATTTAAAATTATCTTATTTACTCTTTTTTTTTTTTTTTTTTTACCTATTTGTGTTTTATTTCCAGTTTGGGACAGAGATAGCAGCTGAGTCTTCTTCCTCTTCAGGGAAATCCACCAGAGATCACCTCCATCTGTGATGAGTGAACTCTGAACTTTTCCAGGGACCTGTCCCACCTGTGGGAGCAGGTCCAAGAGGTTGTGAGTAATGAGGCCAAATACAGCCACGCTGCAAAACTAGCAAAATGCTACCTCTCTATTCCTGCTACTGTTGTTAGTGAGCGGTTTTCTCCACCAATGGAGATATTCACTGCAACTAGATCTGTGCTTTTGTCAGAAAATGTGGACAAGTTGGTCTTTTTAGACAAAAACTTTAAACTTGATTAGTTAGATTGTAAACAGTCTGTTGCTGCTTATTGTTCTGCTTCTGACTGTTATTGTATTTATTAAGATTTTCATTATTGTTAGTATAGTTTATTTATTGTAAAGAGTGCCTTTTATTTAAAATATCATCCAAATGGGTTGCTTTATTTATATTTACACAAATGTATTGTTTACTTGGCATATTTTCAAGATAAACATTGTGTAAGTCTTCATTTTGTCTTTTTTTGTACCGAAAATGAACCGAACCGAGCCCTGCTTGAAATTGAACCGAACTGAAATGTGGTTTTAGGGTACCGTTACACCCCTACCTGATACCCATTGGCTCATGTCCAATTCCAGTCCAGAAAAACACATTAATCTCAAAAACTACAAACATTCACTATTCCAATCCCTCAGAGTTTGGGGACATCGACATTCTGCTTGCTTAGAACTGAACCCTCACATACGCACACCTCATTAAACTTGGATAAAGACAAGTTTTATTCAGCTTGTTTTAAATGCCTCTCAGGTTGTTTAAATGATCTCTGGGTGCCTGTAGGAGCAAAGTGAACACTGGAAGGCTCTGCCTGCTCTGTTTTGTTCTCTGTCATTCTGTCGGACGTTGAAGCGATGCTTGTATCGTGTATTACCTTGGATCCATGTGAAGCGGATGCTGAACAGGGATCTGGAGTGTTTGTCCGATCTCTGTGTTTTGGAGGCTGCTCTGAAGTGGTGGATTCTATCAGACAGGGATATCTATGCTCTTGTTTACTCGACTCATATCCCACTCCCCACAATCAGCCAGAAGACAAATGCTGTCTGGAAACTTGGCAAACATGCCGGAAATGAGATTTGTTATCTCGCTTCTCAACTGGCATACAAATTTAACGGCAGGGATTTGTGTGTGTGTGTGTGTGTGACTTTGCTCACACCTGTTTGTCCCTTCAGCCAAGTGTTTTTATGATGTAAATGTGCGAGTGCGCCCATGAGTGCGTCCTTTATACAAAAGCATCTGCATTGTATCAAATAATCAGGGCAGCGGCGTCTCTGTGGACAGCACATCAGCGTGGCTCTGTTCTTCTTACAAAGGCTAATATGTTTATGTGAAGAGGCAAAGCTGGAAATCCCGTCTGTTTCTAGTCACAGCGCTGAGCTTCAAAGCAGCAGAATCAGAAGTAATTGAATGCTTATCTCTATCGATCAGACTGTTATGAATGTGTTATTTGTCTTGATGTCTTTTGTGACGTTCCAACAAAGCACTGCTGTGAGTTAGATTCTGTGGATCTTTTATCCTGCCTCCCCCCCTAAAACATCCCATTGTCTTAGCATCTTTTTTCAGTTTTAAGTGAATCTGATTTCTTTTGAACGTTCACTGTAGGAATAATATAGTTTGGTGATTCAAGTGAAGGACATCATGTACTGTTGAATGTCAAATCTGTTTAATTCTAGTATTGTTACTGTGATGGACATATTGATGTTATTAGAGTGAAATCTAAGGATGAACAAAAAGCTATCAAGTTCAAGTCAACTTTAATGTCATTTCCATCACATGTGGTCCATGAGGTGGAACAAAATGATGTACACAAGGTCCCAGTTACACCCAAAAATAGCAAAAATATAAAGTATAAAAAGGAACAGTAAATAAGGATCTAAGATATACACTAAGATATACACTAAATAAACACCAAACGGTATGCCAAAGGATCTAAGATATATGGTAAACACTAATAATGTAAAATAATATGGCGTAACAACAGCAGCCCATACATGAGTCTGTCGCAAACAGATTTGGTATAAAAGAATACAGGAGCATGAAATAATTAGCAACATGAGATCAGCAGCATGGATAATCAGCAGCACAGATAAGTCACATGTCACCAATCAAGTGGCATTACAGTGATTTTTTTCTTCTTTTCCTTACAATGATTATCCTGGTTAGGGATTTATGAATCTAACAGATATGTGTCAAACTCAAGGCCCAGAAAAGTAGTTGGGTATCTGACTTGAGTTAATGTAGTTTCTGAAATTGTTGGCCCTTAGTTTGAAAAAGGTTTTAATTTTGGCCCCGTTTTGTAAGTGAGTTTGACACCCCTGATCTAACAGCTTCAGGGTAGAAGCTGTTCCTCAGTCTAGTGGTTCTACACTCAGTGCTCCGCAATCTTCTGCCTGAGTGAGTGGGGTCCTTCATGATGCAGGTGGCTCTCTTCCTGCATCTGGAGATGTAGATGTCTGTGATGGTGGAGAGACTGACTCCAACAGACTTCTGTGCAGCCTTCACCACTCTCTGCAAAGCTTTTCTTTCTGCAGCTGTGCAGCCTCCATGCCACACGTTGATGCTGGAGCACAGGATGCTCTCCACTGCACACCTGTAGAAGGAGGTGAGGACTGAGCTTCCCAATCCAGCTCATTCATTTGGTTCTTGTAGTTTCTTCATCCACTCCTTCTCAACACAAAGGTCAATCTGAACATTTCCTCACAGGAGTTTTTGTAAAGTATTGTGGGACTTGTCAGAAGTTTATGGGCATGTTTGCTTATGGGGAAAAGCATTCGGACAGCAATGTTGTCATTTCACATTAACTAGTACGCTTCCAAAAGCCGGCTGTTGAAAAAGCAACATGGACAGCTTGGTGCAGTTGGCTGACAGAGTCCAGAACTACATTAATCTTACAAAGACACTCATAAAGAAGCTCTGCATCGTCTGTCTCATGGACTATGACGTGTCTGTTAAAATTAATGTCTTGCAACCACGTGGTTGTGAGCTGATTGCTTGATAAATGGTAAATGGGCTGTATTTATATAGCGCCTTTCTATCTAATCAAGATACTCAAAGTGCTTTACAATCTGTTACCTCATTTACCCATTCATACAGCACTGTACTAGATCTATACAGAGATAATCTGAAACTGTAGAGACTAACCAATTTTAGATACATTCATACCGGATGGGACACACATCAGAGGCAATGAGGGGTTCAGTGCATTGCTTAAGGACACTTCAACATGTGGCTGCTGGTGGAATCGAACCCCCAACTCTCCCATTGGAGGACAACTGCTCTAACCACTCAGCCACAGCTGCCCCCAAAGCTTGGCTTCAGATCTAGTACGAAATGAGCTTTAGAGATAAGGTGAGGAGCTCTGTCATCTGGGTGGAGCACAAAGATAAGACAGTGCTCTTATTCATTCAAGCAGGTGGTTTCAAAGAGGAGGAGCAGGTGAAGTGAGGTGGTGCAGACATCTGATTAGGATGCATCCTATGCACCTGCCTCTAAAATTGCTGAGGGATTAGATATCCTTTCTGTTCTGGGAATTCCTTGCGTTGTCTGGGTTTTCCTCTTGGAGCTGTTTCCAGTGGGACCTGACCAAGGATAAGTGATTTTAAATCAGCAATAAAAACCAAGCGTTCATTGAAGGACTACATATTGCCTGCTGCCTTGCATGCCAATGTTTTAAAAAAAGATTGTGTGATCTGTTAAAATACGGGATGTGTGACTCGGTGCTAATACCACAATAAAGTCACAGCTAATAAAACTGATCTCATAAGATTTTTTTTCAACTTTTCTTAGGGGGTGGGGGTGTTCTCTCATGTCTGTGACTATAACATGAGCTTCAAGAAGTTTAGACTTCACTGTCGACCAGTTCTTTTGTTTTTGTTTGTCTGTTAGAAGCTAAGTTCAGTTGTCAGCAGTGACATTGATTAAACTGTTCTGGGACATGTGGATGAGGTTTAGCATCTACAAGGGAGCAGTGACACTAATGCTTGATGAGAAATGGGTGGTTTACATGTAATCATTAGTAAAACAGAGCCATCTTTTCACAAGTTTACCAAATGTACTAAATTTGTTCTCTTTTGTCTTTTTTCATCAACTTCAAAAAGTTGAATTTACCACAGTCTTCTGTTTATTGTGTTTTTCAGTACTGAATGCACAACTTACACAGAAAAATAGGCAAACAATATGACCTATAACCAAAGTTAATTAAACAGCAGAGTGACAGATTATTTATGTTATTCCCACGACATGGGGACTGAGGTTACGCAAGCTAAAGATGTTTCAGACATTTCAGGTTTATGTTATGAGAAAATTGCTTTAAATTGGAAGCAATATGTTTCTGTTAAATATCCTGAAGTTCTTTCAATTCTTAAAATTAGGATATCTCAAAATTTTATTATTATTATTATTATTATTATATACAGATGTATTATATATACAAAGTATATATTTAATAATAAGAATGGATATATATATATATATACACATATATATATATATATATATATATAT
>NC_056498.1:77125366-77137583 GCF_014905685.2 Nematolebias whitei | reverse complement strand
ATATATATATACACCATACCATTTTATTTCTAAAGCGCTTAAAATACAACAAGCAGCTGTCCGAAGTGCTGTACAAAATTAAAAACAAAGAAAGTAAAACAATTAAAACACCTAAATATATATTAAAAAAATAATCAGAACACCATAAGTAAAATAATACAACATTTAGACACAGATGCTGACTCATTAAAGCCAATGAAATAAAAAGTGTTTTTAAACAAGTTTTAAAAACAGAAAGTGACGGGGCCTGCCTGACCTCCAGTGGCAGCTCATTCCACAATTTAGGAGCCAGAGCTGAAAAGGCTCTGTCTCCTCTGGATTTATAAACTGTTTTCGGGACTGCTAAAAGCATCTGGTCAGAGGATCTAACAGCACGTGATGGTATGTAAAGGTGAAGCAGTTCAGACAAATAAAAGGGACTAAGACCGTTCAAAGACTTAAAAACAAACAATAGAACTTTAAAATGAATTCGAAACTGGACAGGGAGCCAGTGAAGGGACATCAGAACTGGAGTGATGTGCTCACGCCTGCCTGTACCAGTCAAAAATCGTGCAGCAGCTTTTTGTACCAGCTGTAACCGTGAGAGTGAGGCCTGGCTAACTCCTATCAACAGAGAGTTACAATAATCCAGGCGTGAAGTAATGAGTGTGGATTACTGTCTCTAAGTGGTGTCTAGAAAGGAGGGGCTTGATCTTTGATAGACGCCTCAGCTGAAAAAAAAAGGACTTAACCACGTTGTTGACATGGCAGTCAAGTTTCAGGCAGGGGTCCATTTTCACTCCTAAATTTGTCACAATTAATTTTTCATATGGGGCCAAAGAGGAAAAATCCAAGGTGGAGAAACTGCTAGGACCACAGGATTTAAAGACTATAACCTCAGTCTTTTTTTCATTAAAATGGAGGAAATCAAGTGCCATCCATTCTCTAATGTCATCAAGACAGTCCAGGAGAGACTGAGTGGAGCCATTGTGTTTCAAAGGGAAGTAGACTTGACAGTCATCTGTATATAAATGAAACTGCACACAGTGCTTTCTGAAAATAGAACCCAGTGGCAGAAGATAAAGAGAAAACAGGAGAGGACCAAGAATAGAGCCCTGGGGTAACCCCCAGGGGAGGGCAGCAGAAGCAGAGGTAAAATTATCCATTATCACACTGAAACTTCTATCAGAAAGATAGGACCTAAACCACTGCAGAGCTGAGCCGGTGATGCCCACCCACTGCTCCAGTCTGGAGATGAGAATGTTATGGTGAACTGTGTCGAAAGCAGCTGTTAAATCTAATAGCACAAGTAAAACACAGTTTCCAGACTCCAGTGCTAAAAACATGTCATTAAAAACCCTTAAAAGTGCAGATTAAGTGCTGTGGTACATTTTAAAACCAGACTGGAAGACCTCCAAAATTTAAAATTCATCCAAAAATGCCTTCAGCTGTGTGTAAACAACTTTTTCCAAAATTTTGGATATAAAGGGTAACTTGGAGATTGGCCTAAAGTTTGACAAAGAGGATGAATCAAGGCCAGTTTTTTTTCAACGATGGCTGCACCACAGCATGTCTAAAATTGCTTGGTACCACACTGGATATCAAATTGCTGTTGATCACTTTTAAAGTAAAGGAGCCAAAAAATACCTCCTTAAGAAAATATGGAGGAACAACATCAAGGGGAGAACCCCATGATTTCATACTGGTGACAAGTTTCTCTAGATAGGAGAGGGAAATAGGCTCCAAATGATCAAAAACAGCAGGAACAGGACCGGGATGGAAGGGTCAAGTGATGGAAAAGGGATACAAGCCCTAATGTTAATAACCTTGTCCAAGAAAAAATGAAGAAACTTATCACAAAGTTCTCCAGATGCTTCAAGAGGGACCGGTTCATGTGCATTGAGGACAGTGTTGATTGTATTATAAAGAACACGGTGGTTGTGAGAGTTATCAGCAATAATGTCAGAGAAATATTTTACTCTGGCTGTTTTCATAGCTCGTTGATAGCAACGCCAACTCTCTCTCAGTATATCAAAAGAGACTTGGAGTTTGTCCTTTCTCCACTTGCGTTTATTTCTCCTGCATTTCTGTCTAATGACACGGAGATTGGTAAACTGACCGCCTCTTATCATTTGAGAAAACAGATCCATTCTAGTTTCTATATTGCTTAAAAGTATAGTGTTCTCAAATGATTGGGGTCGCTGAAGATTAATCTATGGGGGCCAAGGCCACCATTGGCCACCCTCTGCACCTCCACCACTGCACCTGGTAGTGGATAAAATGTCTCCCTCCACTCACCAGGATCCATTACTCTGACTTTCAAAAAACTAAGCTAAAATAAAAACTTTCTGTTCCTCTCCACAGTGTAACTCATCCCCACTTTAAAATCTCAAACAAAAATCATTTAGATTTACTTTGATCCTGTGTTCAATTCCAGTTCAGACAACGACTCATCTCCAAAACTACATACATTCACTAGTGAAATCTCTCCGATGGTAGACATCGACTTACTGCTTGTATTTATCATGACAGTATCCAGGGTTTCACTTCCGTACTCGTACATTATTTGGACCAATTACTCTAAAGCTGAAGATGTTTCCCCTTAAGACCAAATGTGGTTTTATTAACAACAGTTGGGCACAATTTCTGCTGAGTGGAAGCTAAAGAGAAAAACACTTCCTTTAATTTGTATTTAAACTATGAAAAGCTTGCTTTGGTATTTTAGGACCCATACGTTAGTCTGTGTAGACTGTAATTACTGTTGGTGGAAAATGCAGGTGTAACCCTAACGAGTAGTTGTGTGTTCATGATCAATGTTTGGGACCAAGAAGATGTGCTGCTTTGGTATTCTCATACCTACTCATGTATTTATTTACTATAGTTGTGTCCTGGCAGAGCTGGAGTGGTGTTTAATTGCAGTCGTAGCTGCAGTGAGCCACTCGTGGGGGTTTTAAACTCGTCATTTGCACAGGAGTGCTTCTGAAATCAACAAACAGCACATTACAGATATTTCCAATCCATCTAACAGGACCGGCAATTTGAGCTCACAGGTGCTGAGCGGCGTTCTGTGAAACATAATTCGCCATGTGATTGGCTTCATTGTTGCAGCTCCGGGCTGTTTATGCGTCTGTCTGTCCAGCTGACACAGCTGGCAAGACGGAAGGATGGCTGAATGGATGCTTTGGATGTCATGCCTCCCCTTGAGGCTGAATAAACAAATATTTTGAAGTGCATGCATGGAGAATTCCTCTCAGCAAATATTAACTTTGTGTCTTTCTGTGATGCAGCATGAATTTCAGGTATCTGGCTTACAGAGACTAAACCACACAAACGGCTCTGTCTCAGCTACCCGCCTGGTCTGTTTTCCACTTGATGGTGTCTGTCCCGGCGCTGCTTGTTTACAGCCCCACACAGTTAATTAGCCATTTTATGGCTGATTTACAGCCCAACGGGCAGACAGAGAAGACGGTCGCTGTCTTGTCCTTGTTGCCCACTCAAGGACTTGTCAGTAGAGGCATTTAGCACCAAACAAATGCATGAGAGCAAGCACACTGAGGTTGTCTGTTCAAACCAAAGACAATGCACGCTTCAGACACTCACATAAATAAAGTTTAAAAGTGAATATTACACATGCTTTTATGTCAAAGCATAACTCTATTGTGTATAGTCATTTATCAGGTTGTAATTTGATAAATGACTCTCAGGTTTGATTTGAATATCTTTGAGGTCATGCTTGTTTGCTGAACACTGAAACGAAACGTGTTTGTGGATGTGGAGAAGACTTTCGACCATGTTCCCTGAGGTACACTGTGGGGGGTGCTCTGTGAGTATTGGATTGGGGGCCTGTTGCTACAGGTTGTTCAGTCTCTATACAAGTGGTGCGAGAGTTTGGTTTGCAGACAGTATTAAGTTGGACCCCTTCAGGGTGGGAGTTGGACCCCGCCAGGGATGGCTGTTTTCATAGATCCTGTTCATAACTTTTATGAACAGAATTTCTCGGTGCAGCTGAAGGGGGGATGTGGTGTGGGGGGATTCCGGATCGGTGTCCTCAGGATTCAGTCTCTGATATTCACAGATGATGTGATCCTGGTGGCCTCATCATGCTGTGATCTTCAGCTCTCACTGGAGTGGTTCACAGCTGAGTGTGAAATGTCTGGGATGAGAATCAGCACCTCCAAATCTGAGGCCATGGTCCTCAGTCAGAAAATAGCAGATTGTTCTCTTCAGGTCGAGGATGAGGTTCTGCCTCAAGTGGAGGAGTTCAAGTATCCTGGGGTTTTGTTCACGAGTGAGGGAAGAACGGAGCGTGAGATTGACAGATGGGATTGGTGCAGCATCTGCAGTATCACAGACTCTGTACTGGTCCATTGTGGTGAAGAGGGAGCTGAGCTGTAAGGCAAAGCTCTCTGTTTACCAGTCGGTCTATGTTCCTATCCTCACCTATGGTCACGAGTTGTGGGTAGTGACCAAAAGAATGAGAACATGAATACAGGCGGTTGAAATAAGTTTTCTCCTCGGTAGCTTGTCTCTCCCTTAGAGACCGGGCGAGAAGTTCAGTTATCCAGGAGAGACTCGGAGTAGAACCGCTGCTCCTCCACATCGAGAGGAGCCAGTTGAGCTGGTTCGGGCATCTGGTAAGGATGCTCCCTGGGCGCCGCCCTAGGGAGGTGCTTCGGGCTTGTCCAACTCGGAGGAGACCCCGGGGAAGACCCAGGACACACTGGAGAGACTACATCTCTCAGTTGGCCTGGGAACACCTTGGAGTCCTCCGAGAAGAGCTGGAAGAGGTGGCTGTGGAGGGAGATGGCTGGACCTCCCAGCTCAAGCTGCTGCCCCCGAGACCCGAACGGAAGCGGATGATGGTGGATGGATGGATGGATAATTTGCTTTTGATTATTTATCAGTTTAAAGGGGTTGTATTGATTACTTTTTATCTTATTTTAGTTGTTAATCAAGGCTGTGTACTTTAGTTTACCAAGAGATTTGTTAAAATACTACTAAACTCAATTGTTTGAAGTTAATTTAATTATTGCTTTTCTTAGAAGTTATATTTGTAAAATATCATTGGTCATCATTTAAAGGTACTGTACTCACTTTTTGTTCAATTTTGTTTGTTTAACAGTCCAAATAAAGCACTTCTACTATTCAAAAGCTATTTCCACCTGGTTTTAATGTGACCTCCCATTTTTCAGGCTGAGCCGAGTCGTAACATTCAGTATATTTAACAGTAATTATGTCAAAACTGTTATATAATGGGTTTCAATTAATATCCTAGATTAAACATAACATAATTAGGAAAGCATTAAACAGTTTAATAGATTTAATCTGAACAAGAAAAATAATAAAATGTGTTTGTCAAATATTCCACAAAATTATATTTGAAATATATAAAAATGTCCAATGAAGAGATACAATGAGTCTCATCTCCTTCTCTTCCTCGAACTCTCCTTTACAAATCTGAGCTGACATCAGCAGGAGGCTAACAGCGATGCAGCCGAGCACAAACTGTCACTGAGCAGTGTTAGCGAATCAGTGACAGCTAACAAGAG
Source organism: Nematolebias whitei (assembly GCF_014905685.2). Classification (NCBI taxonomy): domain Eukaryota; kingdom Metazoa; phylum Chordata; class Actinopteri; order Cyprinodontiformes; family Rivulidae; genus Nematolebias; species Nematolebias whitei. Next base: position 77,132,055 of record NC_056498.1, on the reverse strand, counting down.
AAGACATCACATTATCCGACACGGCAACACCGAGGCAGGGCGAGCTGCTGCTGCTGCCGGTGCCGGTGTAGCTACAGGTGTAGGATTTATTCACGCTTAAAGAGGCTGACACCGGCAGGCGAGCAGCTGGCTGTGCACTCCAACAACACCTGACAGCCAGTTAGCGTCAGCGTGCAGCCTTTAGCTCCAACAACAGAGGACACAGAGGTGCTTCAGTTTAGGCAGAACTAACAGAGGGAGGAAGCTGCTGACGTTTACACGTGCTTCGTTTCCTTTTTGATCTGTTCGATTCAAAATGTATCTGCATTTTGTTGCATCATGTTCTTTTTCCCTTCCTATGTTTTTTATTATTCTTGTTTCATTCTTGTTTTGCCCAAGTTTTTCATTTACATGTCTGCTTCTTTTTATGTTTTCTGTGTTAAATTTGTTAGCTTATATCATTTTATCCAAGTCAGTATGTATAGACATTTTCAACAAGAGTTATATTAAGATATAACACACATATATACAGATCTAATCACATGCAACCCAATTCACTACAGATTCTTCAGATACACCTTAATAATAATAATAAATTTTAAAAAAATCACATTTCCCATCAGGCATCACAGTGTGGCTCAGTTGGTAGAGCTGAAGCCTACCAACAAAGTTGTCGGTTCAAATCCCGGCCCGGGACCTTTTTGGGTGGAGTTTGCATGTTCTCTCCGTGCATGCGTGGGTTTTCTCCAGGTACTCCAGTTTCCTCCCACAGTCCAAAAACATGCATGTTAGGCTGATTGGTAACTCTAAATTGTCCCTAGGTGTGAGAGAAGGGTCTCTTTGTTGCTTTTGTGAGAATAGGGACTGCAGATGCAAATTAGCTTTTGCTATAATCTGGTACAGTGCATCAAATGGTGACATTTATGTTTGAGTTGTGCATTGTCCCTTTTTAAATAAAGTTCATTCATTCATTTTGTGAGAATCTGAACCGGGTCCGTCCCTGAAACCGGTCCGACTCCCCACGCCGGCGTCTGGTTCTTTTATTCCTAGATGGAGAGAAAACTCGCTCTAACTCAAATAAATCAAGAGATATAATTTCTGTTTACCAATTCAATGTTCATCAGGCAGGAAAAGGTTGCAGGTTCAGCACTGAGGCATCTGTCCAACTCGTCTTAACCTGAAATGGAAGCGGAGGCTCTGTGTGTCAGAACGCCCCAGCTTATATTGGCCCTTGCCTCTGCCTTCACTTCCGGGAGCACAGCCAGTGTTTCAGTAGGGTGATCATGTGTGACATCATTGGTCTTATCAGTTTCTGAAGGTGAAAAATGGTTGAAAAATGCAATCTATCTACGTGATGGAAGCCAGCAAAATAAAAAATAAAAACCTCCTTATCGGGTGATGACCCTGGGAAGCTTACTCAGAGCAGCTGGGCCCATCTCTTCTGTACAGAACCGGGCCAGAAACTAGTCCGACTTTGTGCAGACAAGACCGGGGGTCTCAGCATGATAAACCAGGATCACTCTAACATTTCACAATGCTTATATTTTAAAACCTGTGTAAAACTGTGCCAGACTTTGGGGAAACGTCAAGTTAATCAAATTTATTTATAAAGCACATTTATTAACAGCAGCTTTCATCAAAGTGCTTAACAATACAAATCAATGGCAGTAATTTAATGAAAAAAATACTAAAAAAATTAATTAAAAGCACCAAAAAGAAAACATAAACACAAAACAATGAAATACTAAACCCAATGACACTGTGTTAAAGGCCAGAGAAAACAGTTTTTTTTAATTTTTTTAAGAAATTTAAAAACGAAGTGAAGTGGTCTGTCTAGTGTTTGGGCGACCAGATTGTTCCAGAGTTTTGAGCCTATGACTGAAAAACCCTGATCTCCTCTGAGCTTCAACCAAAAGCAGCTGGTCAGATGATCTCAGCGCCTGAGCAGGAGCAAAATGTTGAAATAAGTCAGAGAGATTTGAAGGTGCAAGTTCATTTAGGCACTTAAAGGTCAACAGGAGAATTTTAAAATCTATTCTGACACGTACCGGGAGCCAGTGAAAGGAGGATAAAACTGGTGAAATATTCTCAAACCTACGAGTTCCTGTTAAAAGCTGAGCTGCAATATTTTTGGACGAGCTGGAGACCCAACATAAAGCAAGTTACAGTAGTCTAGTCGGGTTGTAATGAAAGCATGGACAAATTTTTCAAGGTCAAATCTGTTCAGCACGGACTTCGGCTTATCTATCTGCCTTAACTGGAAGAAGATTTTCTGCAGAACAAAGTTAATGTTTATTAAACTTAAAGTCAGAGTCTAAAACCATCCTGAGATATGTAACAGACTGCTTAAGATATGGATCAAGAGTCAACATGTACAGGATCAGAGACTGCAGTAGAGCTAGGGCTAAACACCATAACTTCAGTTTTCTGATCATTAAAACCTAAAAACATCAAATCTGTCCACGCCTTGATGTGGGACAGACTTCAGCATTCAGCCTCCTGTGACAACAGGAGTGAGATGAGCTCTAAAAATGTGAACTGATAATTTGAAGAAAGTATTTTTTTCACCTCTGACTCTTTAACAGCAGTTTCATTCTTGAGCACAGGTGTGGAAGTCTGGTCCTCAGGGCCCATTACCCCCCGTGTTTTGAGACGTGTTCTTATTTCAGCACACCTTGTTTAAAAAATAAACAAGGCTTTTGAAGAATTTGATAAAAGCCTTTAATTATTGAAATTGATTTGATGTGACTGATTTAAAGAAAAAAAAATCTCCCTCTTTACACAGCTTTCTGGTTTCCTGGATTAGAAATGTGTCTGCAGAGGACACAGAGTTTCTGCCAATAGCAACCTGCAGCACTGTGATGATTGCAGCTTTCTGAATAATGGTGGCAGGAGTTGTTGGTTGTGTGTGTTAAACCGGTGGCTACAGCTGAGCTAATTGTAGACACACAACCCCATTAGCATGCTTTTTGTGAAGTGGAACAAGCTGGGAAATGGGTCTCAGAGAGAACGTTGTCCTCACAGGGATTGTTCTAGAAATGTCTCATCTCTGTTGTGAGTCTTTTAACTTCTTTTGTGGGGTTCTTTTCATGTTTTTGTTTCTTTTAATGCCCTCGGCCCATGTTTGTGTGTTCAGGGTTTGGACTCACGCTGATAAAGACCTCACATTGGGCTTTTGTTTGCCTAAAAATTTCCTCATTATTGAAGTTTGCACGCCTTTTTCATCGTCGACTCTGACTCCCTGCCCACCAGCTCCTATTCCCCACTCCTCTTTACATACTTCTGTTTCTCTCAGACGTTCCACTTTAATGTTTTCTCCACACCCCCTGCCTCTTTGCAACCTTTTGTACTTTTCAGTTCCATTGTCTTTGTTTTCCTAATCACAAATTGTTAGCAGTTCAGGTAGCTGCTTGGCAGATGAGTGAAACTTACAAACTAGGCGAGCGCTACAATCCATGCTGACACTTACATATAGTCCCTGTGGCGCTGTTTGAATATAAATGCAAAGCTTTTCTGGTAGATGTTTATAAAGCTTATTCAGAATGATTACAGTTGATCAAACTGTGCATTAAAAATCAGAAAGTAGAAACACAAGCTGTAACAAAGACGGTAAAAACTCCAAACTTTAAAACAAATATAATTCATAAAAACAAAATTTAATGTGAGAATGAAGTCCCATACTGAGGTGAGAGCGAGTGAGTACAGTAACGTCGAAGCCCCTGATGAAACAGTAAATCAAACCTGGCTGTTTCCCTCGGTTTGTGTCTGCAGCAGCTGATGAGGGAACGGCAGCAGATGGCGAGTCGTCCCTTTGCCTCGGTTGCTGTGGAGCTGGAGGCGGCTGGTGACGACGAGGAGCTGCAACAGGTCAGAACAGAGCTGCAAACATCAACACACACACAAGAAAACAATAACAACAAAAAAATCAGTTTAAACATAATCATGCAGCGAGGTCATCAAAGTCTGGTCGTTCATTTGCATTTTGTTTATTGCGCTTCATGCTGGTGGAATAATCCTGATGATTTTTAAGTAAAATTGACAGAAAAAAACTCAAAACACTGATGATAACCTTTGTGTGATTTGTGTTTTAGGTTGTGTAAAGCGTAATCTCATGTTGTCGGTTAGATTTTTTCTTACAGAGCAATCATCAAAGCAGTGAGAAGATGTCAGATTTAGACCAGCAGATTTCAGCTGGTTTTGTGTTTGTTGGGAGAACAAAAACAAACAAACAGTGTTGTTGTTGTTTGTTGTTTTAGTTGGAACACAAAGTAACTGTGAGCCTGAATAACTCAGATTGCTGGGTTAAGGTTTATGAAATCCTCTATAGCTCCTGTCTTCACTAACAGGTTTTAAGGAGTTTTGTCGTGCTGGTTTTAGGAAGCAGTGTGTTTTACCAAAGCCTCAGTTTGTGTGAACATGCAACCGAAAAGTTTCATTTTTAAAAGTATCAAAAGTCTTGAATGGACTCGAGAAACTAAAGTCTGTGGGACATCTTAGGTTTTCCATACAGTTTTTAAGTCTTTAATGTTTTCAGGGTTCAAGGTGACTTGATTGTCATTTGCATCACATGTGGTGCATGAGGTGGAACAAAACTGTGTACTCAATGTCCCACTTACACCCAAAAATACCAAAAATATAAAGTATATTAAAAAAGGAAGAAACACCATACAGGGATCTAATACATATGCAAAGCAATAATAATGTCATATAATACGGTGTATTAAACAGCAGCCTGAACATGAGTCTGTTGTGAGCAGATGGGTATGAATATAGCAGCTTATGGGTAAGAAATCAGCAGCATGGATAATCAGCAGCATGAGATCAGCAGCATGGATAATCAGCAGCACAGATAAAGTGACAAGTCTCCAAATAAAGTGTCATTACAGTGATTTTTTTTCTGAATTCATGAGTCTAACAGCTTCAGGGTAGAAGCTGTTCCTCAGTCTAGTGGTTCTACATTGCCTGAGGGGAGGGGGGCAAAAAGTATGTGTGCTGGATGAGTGGGGTCCTTCATGATGCAGGTGGCCCTCTTCCTGCATCTGGAGGTGTAGATGTCTGCGGCAGCATGATGTCTCAGTGGTTAGCACTGGTGCCTCACAGCAAGAAGGTCCTGGGTTCAATCCCTGGTTGGACCTGGGGTCTTTCTGTGTGGAGTTTGAATGTTCTTCTCGTGCATGCGTGGGTTTTCTCCGGGTACTCTGGTTTCCTCACACAGACCAAAAACATGCATGTTAGTCTGTCTTCAGGCCCAGGCCTCTCTTGCAAAAGAGAGCTGTGATCTCAGTGTGATTTGCCTGCTTAAATAAAGGTTAATAAATAAATGGTGGGGAGACTGACCTCAACATGTTCTGTGCAGCCTTCACCACTCTCTGCAAAGCTTTTCTTTCTGCAGCTGTGCAGCCTCCATGCCACATGTTGATGCTGGAGCACAGGATGCTCTCCACTGCACACCTGTAGAAGGAGGTGAGGACTGAGCTTCCCAGACCAGCTCGTCTCAGCTGCCTGATGGGTTTTAATGTCCAGTTTCCAGTTTTAGTCAAATCAGTTGCACCTTAAAAAAAATTAACCAGTTTCTGATGTCATTAACTGTTTGGTGATATAAAAAAGTATATATATATTTTTTTTTATATCAACATGTGGATGTTTTAAAGTGTTCATATTTTAAGTTGGATTTCCTCTTCAGCTGAAGGTCAAAGAGATGATGGTATTGAAGGCTATCTTCACCTGGTGTTTAATTAGTATTAGCTTCGTTCAGGCCAGGTTTGACTCGGCTCAGTTTGGTTTGATCCAGTGTCAGTGGAAACCTCTGGAGGACCATCCTCTATCTCCGCCTCAGCATGGTTTCCATTTCAGCCTTGAAGGTGAGAGACAATGAGCCTGAACACTATCTTCACACTGAGGTTAATTACACAACATCTGGTTCATATTCAGGCATGCAGCTTGGCATAATTGTGTAATTAATGAGGGAAAAGGGAACATTTGCATCGAGCCCTTCTACGTTGTGCTGTCCTGCTTATGTAACAGCAACAATCATGAGACAAATGGAGCCATCACCTCATTTCATGATATGTTTAGACAACAAACAAATAATATAGCACCTGTTGTGTCCATACAGTGATGGGGAGGCGTAAATGACAGTATTACAAAGGCACTGCAAGAAAAACAGCAAGACGACTGATACTGTACATTAAAAAAAAGGTAGTTGATTTATTTTTGTACTTTTTATTTGCATCTTCAGTTTTGGTAATTATCAGTACCGCTTTCTTTGTCCAATATGTTTGAAAATGACAACATATTTACTGCAGAATAATCAACAGTTTGACTTGTAATTTATTTTCTGTTTTGAAAGAGAAACACTGGATTGAATTTAAATGTTTTGCCACTGGGACACAATTTAGCAACACTAAATGCCTGCCAGAGTAGAACTTCATTAAAGTACATATGACTTTAATAAAGTACAGTATATACAAAACTACAAGCTTATTACATTAATAAAATGAAAGACGCATATATTTTTTATGTATGAGGCTTGTAAAACTGCACCACACATTTAGTGTCAGACTACAAAAATCACAGACAAAACATCCCAATAAACTTCATTGAGAACCCTACGCAGTTTCCAGACTCATCGTCAGCTTAAATTGTTGCTTCTACATGTAGTAGGCTGACTACCAGCTGACTACCAGCTGACTACCAGCTGACTACCAGCT
>NC_056498.1:77110632-77125356 GCF_014905685.2 Nematolebias whitei | reverse complement strand
TACTAGTTGACTACCAGCTGACTACCAGCTGACTACCAGCTGACTACTAGTCGACTATCATCTGACTACCATTTGAATACTCTGATGCATGCTCAATCTAGGTAGATAAATCTAACCAGGTTGAGTCAGGTCCTCTGGACGGATTTTTATTTGTTACCATACCATACCACTTTATTTATAGAGCACGTAAAACAGCGACAAGGCCAACCAAAGTGCTGTACAGACAAAACAACAGGTAACACACAAAGCAAAATACAAAATGAGGTAAATCAGAATATAGACATAAAAACGATGCAGATAATGACGACAAACCAGTGTGGAGCATACAGGATCAAAACACAGAACATCTGGTGTTGAAAGCTACTGAACAGTAGTGAGTTTTTAAACGGGACTTGAAAACCGAGAGGGAGGGGGCCTGTCTGACAAGCAGAGGTAACTCGTTCCAGAGTCTTGGTCCTGCTACAGAGAAGGCCCTGTCACCTCTGCGCTTAAGACGAGTTCCTGGAACTGTGAGGAGGAGCAACTGGTCCGCTGACCTCAGGGAACGTGGTGGGACATACGGTTGTAGCAAATCAGAGAGATAGGGGGGGCGAGCGACACTGTTCAGTGATTTGTAGACACACATGAGTATTTTGAACTGGATTCGAAAGTGAACCGGTAACCAGTGCAGTGAGGCCAAAACTGGTGTAATGTGCTCTCTTTTGCCTGTACTGGTTAAAAATCGGGCTGCTGCATTCTGGACCAGTTGTAGTCGTGCAATGGAGGTCTGACTGAAACCAAACAGGAGCGAGTTGCAGTAATCAAGCCTAGATGTAATGAATGCATGTATTACTGTCTCCAGGTTCTTTGTTGAAACATTTTGTCTTTTTTCCAAAATACTTCTTGAGTCTGAGGAGCTGCAACAAACTCAGTCTATAAATAGCACCTTCTCATAGCGGATCAACCAGTTTGATAGTGACAGCCAAAACAAGGAGGGCCATCAGTCTAACAATGTCTCGTTAGTGCTAGGGATGCACAGATCCACTTTTTTTTTTACTTCCGATCCGATCCGGATACCTAAACCTGGATATCGGCTGATACCGTCCCAATATCATCATCATTATTGATTTTATATGAGGCTGTAATAATCTCCTCTCTACAGGCAAGTACAATTTGTACCAATAAATGCACGTACAAAAAGGCAACATGAGGTAAGTTTTATTAATGTTGGATAAGTTTCAAAGTTTGAATTAAATCCTGCTAACACAAAACATGTTGTTTTTTTTTGTTTGTTTTTTTATTCCTAGCTTTAAAGTGGACATTAAAGTGATTAAGTGGCTTCAAAACATCTGCTAAGTTCATGGCATAAACCAACACAAATATTGTTTTTAGTATTTTACATTGCTTTATAATGTAGCTGTTTTTGTTTCGATTTTGTTTCTGTTTATTTCCTGCAAGTATCAAGCTGAGAAAACCTTCGTTTTCAATAGCTGATAGTGGTTGATCATTAATTACGATGAAGTTTAGCAACTTCTCGGTAAACATTCGGGCTCCGGGGCTTCAGTGGTGTGTTATTATCTCTCTTCCTCCTCCTCCATTGACGCCATGACTGAAATGGTAAGAAAATAAGAAATTTGTCATGAGCGAATGAAAATCGTGTCCAACGTGGCTGCGGGAGGGTCTGGATATTTCCTGGTGGGCTGGTCAGATGTGTGGGCTGCAGGACCAGCTGTCTTCGTCTCAGGATTTAACACCCCTCCAGCTCTCGTCTAACCGGTAATTGGACCCCCCTAGACTTCTGAGTATTACCCAAACAATACTACGGTCAGGCCCTCTTAGGCTGGGTTTGAGAAAGATTCAACCAGGCACTAACAACCTTCATCTGCAGGATGCACCCCTATTTCACCTCACAGCTCTTAGAGTCAAGTAGCAGTGACCCCAAAGTTTACCATAAGGTATCCTGCATTATGGCTGCTCTTCCTCTGTTTGGCGTTTTGTAATCGGTACAAGACCTGGTAATTTTCCTTGGCCAGGACAGGTTGGCCATATGGGGATGATGTTTAAAAATCCAAGTCACCGTTAAAAACCTCACAAAATCTCAGAACCAAGCCCACTTCCTGAGTAAGTTCAGCAATGAGCGTGTTTCATTCAGATGCCATCAGGAAAATGAGTCCAACACTCTATGATTTTCATGCTTTGTGTTTTTAATCATAAATTTGCATAAGGTCACATTCGAAGCTTTCAAAAATCCAGCAGCAGTGCAAGCAAATGCGTTTCAAAAAAATGCAGTATAAGAATGAAATGAAAATCAAAAAATGGGTGAAAATCCAAATTCCTCTAGGTGTGGATGCACCAATCTCTTATAATGATCTCTTGTAAATGGCCTACGCCTGTAATTTTTTTTAATCGGGTAAAATGGTTAAAAAAGGCTGGTTCCTACTGCACATCCCATGATTGGATCGGATTTCCAGGAAAAAGGAGAATAATTCCTACAGCCTTTGTTGAAAACGGTCATCAAATGTAATTACTTCTAATCAGAGACTTGTTCAGAGATATCTGGGGTCAGTTCTCTTGAAGGGTGATCATGTGCTGCTGAGCAGCTCTTCGTTGCTTTAAGTTTCCATCTTTTGTTGTTTTCTTCAGCTCTTTTGCAGCCAAACTCTTCCCTCTTCAAACTTCAGATCTGATCCAAGTCTTCAGAACTTGACAACCGTGTTCAATCTCTACCCAAAATGACAGACTGACCTTTGTCTGCTATTTTGTCTTTTTTAACTCATCTCTTGTCTCTGATTGGCTTGTGTCTGATCTAACATCCATTTTGAAAACTTGTCACTCATTTTGAAGACTTTTCAACAGTTCAAAAGTTTGTCTCCTTTTTTTTTTTTCAGTATGTAGTTTTTATGCAACCGCTCAGCTGTCTAAACAGTGTACTTTCACTTCTGTTGTAAGCTCGTGACAGGTGCTTTGCGTAACATCCTCATATCCACTGTCACCACACTGCTGAGTTTCCTGTCAATTGATTCAAGTGACTGTTTCTCAACTTTGCTCTTCTAATCCTAAACGAGAGAAAAAAATACTAATAGAGAAGTATAACAATCCTTCTTCTAAAATCACTTGACTTAACAATTAAAAGTGAAATCCAGATCAAACTTACAATCACTTAATGAATACTTCTTTTGATCACAAAATACATTATAAAAGAACTTTTGATTACAAAAAATATCATAATAACATTTGATTGTTTCAGCACCGTGGTGCAACTGGTAGAGCTGCTGCCTCTCAGTGAGCAGGTCCCTGGTTCAAACCCCAGTCCAGGGGCCTTTCTGGGTGGAGTTTGCATGTTCTCTCCATGCATGCGTGGGTTTTCTCCGGGTACTCCGGTTTCCTCCCACAGACCAAAAACATGCATGTTAGGCTGATTGGTAACTCTAAATTGTCCATAGGTGTGAGTGAGAGAGTGAATGGTTGTTTGTCTCGTTTGTCTCTATGTGGCCCTGTGATGGACTTGCGACCTGTCCAGGGTGTACCCCGCCCCTCGCACTGTGATTGCTGGACATGGGCACCAGCAACCCCGTGACCCAAAATGGAATAAGCGGGTAAAGAAAATGGATGGATGGATGGATGGATAGAATATGCTTTGGGTTTGTTCCAGATGTAATGGACACGGGGATGGAAAACAAAGAAGATAACAAAGCAGAAAAGTGAGAGAAGAGTTAAAATGTAAAGAAGGAGATAGGAATAGAGGAGAGAGGGATAAAGAGAACACAAATCAACATCATTGAAGTCTGCCTCTAGACCAGCGGAAAGAAAAAAAAAAAACAAGACAAAACCGAGAAACCACAACAACAAACAACATATATATGATACTTATAACAGCATTAGAAAGTATTTTATCCAGTACATGGTAATACAAGATATATTTGATGGCCACCACAACCCAACTGAGTGTGTATCTGATAAACACCTGAATCTAAACACCTTGTGAGCTAGGGCATTAACAGAGTACTCGAGTAATCTACACATCGATTGCTAGGACATCTATCGAGGTTAAAAATGTAAAGTCGGGTATCCATAGTGACGTCATATTATATGACCACTATGACCGTAGGGGGCGGTGTTGCACTGTTGCAGGTCACAGCGTTTAGTGTAACACCGGGTCCTATCCACCGAACCAGAACCAGTTTCGGTTTAAGTTTCGTTTTTGACGTGCTGCGTTTCTTCACGTTTGCAGTTTAATAAGTGTCCTTGGGTGTCATGAAAGGCGCTTTTTAAATAAAATGATTATTATTATTATTATTATAATAATAACAAATGGTTTAGTTTTCCTGTGACTTATTTGCAGTATGATAAATGGTAGGAGCATAATATACGCTCCCAATGTTTTGTTGGTCTTTTTTTTTTGTAAATAATTACAGTTTTTTTGCGGTTTTATTTATTAATTTATTTTTTGTATCTTGAGATCTATGACGTCAGCAAATACTCGAGTTCTACTCGGGTTTTATTATGTTAATGTCGAGTTTAAAAATCATATACTCGTTCAACCCCTAGTGTGAACATGCTTATCACTATAAGGTTTCTCCATAAAAAATGTTCAGTAGTGGGTGTGGGGACCCACAGACCCGTCCCCACAGGACACGATGGCAACACAGGGAAGACTGGAACCACAGACACACAGCAAGCCCGGAACTCAGGGTGTCCCCCAAGAGAGACACCCACACCCCCCAGAGAGAGAAGCAAAGGGAGGCCCCGGGCAATCCCCAGCCACCACAATGCAGACACCTCAGGAGGCTGCAGCGAGTCCACAGACCCCGCCAGCAACCCGTCCCCCTAGAGTGGATCCGGCCATGGACACCGAGTCCCGAGGTCATACCACCCCCCCCAACAGAGGACTGGCAGAGCCAGTGCACCCAGGCCCCGGCAGGTAGCCACCAGGGTGGGCCGGCACACACCCCACCACCCAGCCCCAGATGCTGAAAGCCGCCAATGCACCCTCGGCAGGGGGGCCCACCACCGGAGGGGAGCACGACAGGGGAAAGTTGACCCCACATTAAATGGGGGGACAAAATTGATCCAAGAGAGGGGACCACCTAAAACCCAACCCAAGACATAAACAGGCACACAGAGACAGCCCGACAGAGCCTCTGTTATTAAGGTTATTATTAACAATATTTTTTATTCTTGATTGTAATATATTGGCTTGTTTTACCTGTGTAGAACCATTTTGTTTAGCAGTATCCTGCCATGTTACTTACGTAGCACAGCTTTCACGTGATCTCAGCAGCTCATCACCAGGTGCACCCTGATTGACTTCTCACAGCCACCCACAAAACTTCTTTGATTTATCATTCATTCATTAAGATTGCTTTATTTCAAAAGTCCACCTACACCAGACATGTGCAGTCTGACCTCAACACCTCTTTTCATCCACCTAACTTGACACAGCGCTCCCTGTTTTTTTGATTTTTTAGAACTTTTTATTAACAACGTATAAATACAGAACACCGCGGTCGCTGGGGCTGCCAGCTCTCTCTTTTTTTTCTTTTTTTGTAACCTGTCAATCAATCCAGTAGGTGCGTCAGCAAATGACCAATTGGCAAACTCAGTTTGTCCCGAAGATAAAACACCCCTTGTCTGTGGAGCTGCTCTTCAGCTGCTCAGGGTTAACACTCGAGTATGAAGTCTCAACCCTCTGCGGACAGTGTGCATCGAGTTTGCGTGGAAAAAGGTCTGTGCAAGTTTACTGGAGCCTTTAAGCTTTTAATATAGAAAAACAATAATACACAAAACAGACAACCTGAGAGATGCTGCTGTTGAGAAATAAAAGCTAAAGAGAATGGTGATGGTGAGATGCAAACTGTTGAGGATCATCTTTGCTTGTTCAGCTGAGGCTCCTGCAGGTAAAATGAAATGTTGCTCTTGTTCTGATGATAAAAAAAAACATAAAACACATTCCTGTTAAAGTGCAAACGGAACATGAAGAAGAATGTGTTGTAGCTTTGTTAAAGTTGACAGAGGTGTGAGTTATTGAGTTAATAACAGCACTGTGTGTCTGTGGGTAAGGGTTTGTGGCATGTGTTTGTTTGGCCTTGTTTTTTCTTTGCTTTTCTGGATGGTAGAAGCTTTTGCTCTGTCTGATGAGCTGTGCAGTTGTTTCTGGGTTCTGTGTGGGCAAACGGATGCAGCATTTAGTCGTGTATTTCCAAAACATACATTATTCCTAGCTATCATAAATATTGTTTATTTGCTTCTTTCACCTTCATTCCCCTGCCTTGCATCCATCCCTCTCCTCCCACTAACCCTCCTTCCTGAGCCATATTAAATCCAATTGAAGAATAAATACGCCACATTAAAACACAAGATATGAAATTGATTCATTCTTTGCTTTAAATAGCATTATGAAAACAGGAGACCGTCGTTAATCAGCTGCAAGGTGGGAACTACTTTTTTTACGGGAGGGGGTGTGCAGATGCTGGTTGCTGCAGGCTCATCAGCTTTATGACATAATGGTAGTTCTTTATGGAGGCAGTGGAAACATCAATTTATGCTGATGAGTATGCTTGTGTTCCATATTACAGCCAAGACATGCTGGGAAGCTTTGATCAAGTTTAGGAGTAGCAGAGATGGCCTTTAGCTGCAAAAACCCTGACATGTGGTGGCACTTAATGCTGTTTAGCACAGAAACAAGTGTACTTAAAAAGAAGCAGGAGGTGTGCTGGAATTGGCAAACATTTCACTACTTAACCGCATCAACAAAAATAAATAGATTACATTTATAAACTAAATATGGAATCAAGTATGAGAAATTAGTCCAAACTTTTGAACTTTAAGTGAATGTAAGAAAGTCAACTTAGATTCAAATATTTTTTGACAGGGTGCGTTCTGTTAACGGTTTGCTTTGATCTGGTAACTCTCAGGCTCACTAATAATAACATTATGAACAAATTTGACTACCTTGAATGAATAAAACCTATATTGAACATGTAATCTGAAAATCATTACATAAACACAAATTTCAAACATAAAAGCCCCTTCAAGTAAGCATTTCCACTTTTACCCTTAAACAAAACTCAGCCCCCAAAAGTACAGTCATGAGCAATTTATTTAAAAACACAAAAATATAATTAAACAGCACAACTAAATTGCAAATCAGTTTTACAATGTAAGTGTGCCATTAATAAAATTTTGATTATTTGTTAAAAATACAAGAGAAACGTTTGATGGGTAATCACGTATCAAAAGCTTCCAGAAGTTTATTCTGCGAGAAGTTCTAGAAGTGTGCTGCTCAAGGTGGTTGCATGTAAATTTCTGGATGTGAATTAATTTATTTGGATGATTATTTCCTCTGGTTTTGGATGCTGTGCAGCTGGAAGGATTTTTACTTAAACATTTTTTACTTTTGGACATTTGTTATGATGCATAACCATTACAACAAGGTAGTTTTGTACAACTGGGAGCTGCTGATTAACATCTCAAAAGCTCAAATAATACCTAAACTACTGTTCATGCTTCTATTTGGCATATTGTTTTTATGCTATTAGTGCTTAGTGTATTTTTAGTTAACGTTTTTCTAAGTTCATATCTTAGATCTTCTTACTGGTTTTTGTTTACATTTTATTGTTGGATGTAAGTGGGACTCTGTGTGCACAATTTTGTTCCACCACATGTACCACATGTAGTGCAAATAACAAATAAAGAAACTCTGACTCTGAAATGCAACCCCAAATCTCAAATGAGTTGAAAAGGAGGTGTCGTGGATGCGTTCCCATCTCCCTGGAGGCATTGCTCAAGTGCCTGACTGCTGAGATCTTGGAAGTGGTAGGAAATGCGGCTCATGACAGCCGGAGGACGGAGATCGTCCCCCGGTACCTGCAGTTTTGTCCAACAAGATGGCAAGGAGCACGTCAGGCTGCTGGGAGGAATAGCCATCGCTCAGGGAAGAGTTTTGTCTGGTATTCAGGCAGTCCTGCTGCACAGGAGGACCGAGAGGCCTGCTGGGTCGGACAGATTGGCATCTGCAGCCAGTTTCTTCGGCTCTCCTGTGGGGCGGAATGCCACAAGATATCCTTCCTGCCCACAGACATCAGCATCTAGAACAACTCTAATGAAACCAGGATGAGTTACAACAACAATTAATTTCCCTCTGGGATTAATAAAGTAGTTTTGAATTGAAGTGAATTGAAAATAATGGTGCCAATTTGTCAACATAACAGCAATGAAAATGTTGAAAAGACAGTCCAAAAAAAGTCCTCGCTTTGTTCAACTAAACAACAGAGAATTGAAGCATGTGAATGTAGTGGCAATGGAGATAATACTGGAGCAGGTGTGAGGATGCTTGAGAGAAGCAGAGCGTGCTATATTCACACAAGGAGAGCTGTTGGTCAGGCTTCTTCTTGTTGATCGCTAAAATAGTTATCAAATCAAGTGTTTACAAATGTAGGTAAACATAGAAGTTTAACAACCTGTTAAAATACACCAGAATGCAGAAAATGGCATCTACATTCAAAATTTTATGGGGGAGTGTGCTTCTGATGCCAATGGTCAGTGGTATAATCAGACAAACCATGGAGCGGTTTCAAGTCACTTGGAAAGTTGCGAACAGGCTTTAATTGTTGCTCCACTTTTCCTCCTGATGTAAAACTAAAGTCTGGTTGACCACAAACCCGTTTTGTTTTTCCTCTTCATTAAGGGATTTATTTTGAAACAGTCAGTTAGGAAAAATGATATTTCCATGGCAATGCACCAAAAAACAATTAAATGTGTCGGTTAATATTTTTGGATTGGTTCTGGAGTTTACATTTTAGAGTTTTGCATAATATGCTTTCATCTTTTGACACGACATATTTATTTTGAGTTCCTAATTATTCAGAAACACAGTTTTCTTTCAGCATTTAAGAGCGTCTTGCTGTTTTCACTGTGTGAAAGCATCTACAATTCTAATAGATGAAAAACTGATGTTTTTGTTTGAAAAATATTCCCAAACTGGTTTATCCAATCCAAGTCATTGTTGAGGAAAAATACAGATGTTGCAGCTTCTTTACAGCTGCTTCATGGTTTCCATAATGTTCATAATGTAGTTCAGGTCTGGAGTTTCACTTCCACGAGGATCTGAAGTATTTTTGTCAGACCTTACTGGTTAAAAGACTTGCCTTTTATTGTTTATTTCATCTGCAAGTACTATTATATTATCTCATACAAAACACATTTAAAAGTTTTTTAATACTCTGCTTGATGAAGTGAAAATCTGATTTTCTTTTTCACTTGGTTATTAAAAACTTTGAACCACCTAAAAAAAGCAGGTAAAGTTGAACTGTTTATTGCCCCGTGCTACAAGATGAGTAATATTGTCTTTTACTGTGTCTGTGTTCATGTTTGTGTGTTTATTGCATGTCTATTAAAATATTTTGTGATTTGATAAATCATTGAATGCAACCACTAAAGTTCATGAGTCAATCTAAATCAAGAGGGCAGCCAAAGCTGATCAAACTTTGTCAACAAAAATGACAATAATGCTGCCAATTTCACAAATAATGAGCTTAAACTTGTTGGGGTTGTAGCTGAGCATCGTTCCCAGAACACACCGTGTGCGCAGCATGTTGTTCTTAAAACTTTGGCATTACCTTTTGGGGAACTGGGTAAAATTAATTATTTTGGACTGATCTCACTGATACTCTCAGAAACGTATTATTGGATGCACATGTCCAACTATCAGTCAAATTTAAGATGGCTGCCACAGCTAGTTAACCTTTGCCAACGCATAGTGAATTGTAGAAATATTGGGCTGACGGTCTTCCACAACACACACTTTGAGCACTAACAGATCATGCAAGATATCACAATAACTCAGAGATTGTGCACAACGTTATTCATTTTTAATGCAACTCCATCATTTTTCAGCATAAAATGGTCTTCTATTAAATCTCTGGGTGACAGGCAGAGGAAATGTGAGAAAAATGCTTAGACTTTCATTTGTCTTTTTTAGCCTCCTTGTTAATCAATCTCCATTCTTCTCGTCCTCATTATTGTTTCTTCCTGTCTGGTTCTGTCCATCCTGTAGTTCAGTGCCAGTTTCAGCTCCAGCTGACTAAGCAGACCCTGAGTGCTCAGTGAATACACAATGTTTGTGTGTACAGTGGGTGAATGTGTGCGCCACAAGATTCTCCTTTATGTTTGTGGTGCGAACGGCATCTGAATCTGATTGGTGCACATAAATGATATCAAATGACATCATCATCATCAATACGACGACGATTCATATTCTGTGATAAGTTTCAAGTCTGTTTGGACACTGACAGATTTTATTCTATTTGAAGAGAACAACACATTAAAGCCAAAGTTATTGACCAGAGTCTCGTGTGCGTTGTGACCAGGCTGCCAAATTGAAAGTTAAAGAATATTAAACGTTAATCTTTATTTTGCTTTGACCAAAAATATTGCACAAGTTAGTATATAGTACTATAATTTTATTTATAGCAGGTTTGAGCTTGCTGCGATCGTTAGCAGAAGTGAGTCATGATTATGAACACTGGATATTAAATAGGACTGAGGCTTGCGGTAGTTTTCAGTTTCTAGGGGAGAGGTAGAGGATTCCAGGAGTCCAGAGCAGGTAGGTGCTGATAAGGTAAATGGTAGGGTTTGGAGCAGATGAGTAATGGCAGCAGACGAGCCTGGAGAGAGACGGCAGAGCAGGCAGAGCTGATTCTTTCCAGAAAGATTTCCTTAAACGGAGGAACTCACATGTAGGTATAATGAGGAAGTGGTGTTGAGAGATCAAAACTGGATCACCAGCAAACAACGCCCACACAAAGGAACCATGAAGCTCAGAGTAGATATTTCCACAGAGAGGTTTGCGTAAAAGAAACTAACACTGAGAAACAATAATGCAACTCTGGGGCTGGAGCTTCACAGTGAGCAGGCAAATGGACCAGAGATAATCATGCAGCTTCGCCTGATGAAGCCCCGGTGGTAACCAGCAGATCAGCTGCAGCTGAGAAGGAGCTCACAGAGAGAGGCTACTCTCATCTCATCTGTCCAAAAACAATATTCCAGAAGTCTTGTGGTTCCTTCACAAGAGACTTCTCAAACATAAATCATGCCGCCATGTTTTTTTTTAGAGAGAAAAGAGGATTTCTTGTGAACTGTCTCCAAAAAGTTATACTTGTTCAGGCTTTTTCTGATTATCGTGTCATGAACTTTGATGTTTAAGCTGCTAACTGAGGCCTGTAGAACAAAAGTTCATGCTCAATAATCCAGGTATAAAATCCAACAAAGTTCAGTCAGGTCATCTGGATTTTTTGTTTGTTTGTTTGTTTGTTTTGTTGTTTTTTTGTGCTGACACGTATCACCCTCCATCCGAAGGGCTTCATCAGTCTGAGGAAACACCAAACAAAACTGATTCCCTCCCAACAGCTTACTCCAAAATGGAAAAAAAACAATTATGGTGGAGCTAAAATGGTCTCCGGGGCCTGCCCTCTCCTCCAGGGCCTGCCCTCTCCTCCGGGGCCTGCCCTCTCCTCCCGGGCCTGCCCTCTTCCGGGGCCTGCCCTCTCCTCCGGGGCCTACCCTCTCTTCCGGGGCCTGCCAGATTTTATACCTGGATTATTGAGCGTGAACTTTTGATGTTTTGAACCACTTTGACATGACTGTCGATGAGGGAGATGGTGGGCCCTGGAGGAAAGGACGTGCCTCGGAGCAGAGAGCGGGCCCCAGAGGCAAGGGCGTCAGAAGTATCCGTTATGTGGGGGGGACACAATGACGTGTATAGGTGTGTGTGCGCGCACACGTGTGTGTGTGTGTGCGCATAAAAAATGTGTTCACTAGTGTACAAAAAAGCAGCATTTCACCTAGATTTGCTTTAATTCCACACATTTAAAACATGTTTCTCACCAAGTTCCTGTAAATGCAGCTGTGGGTTTTAAAGACATTTTAACTTTAATACACTTTAATACAGAGCGTCAGGTTGGCACTATTTGCTTTTATAGAGAAATAAAAAACATCACCACTAGACATTTTTACTTGTGTTCAGCACTACTCATCTAAATGATATCCTGATGCATGCTCAGGATGAATGCTCATCTATAGATGCTCATCTAAATGATGTTTTTCACGAAGCTTGAGGACAATAAGGTGTGGGCTTTTAAAGATATTGCAACTTTAATGCACTTGAACACACAGCGTCTCTTTCACCTGCAGCGTCTTACAGCGTCACAGTTACTGCTAAGCTAACATGCTACAGACGTAGCGCTGCACTTCTCTCAAGCATCCTCCTAACATGAATATATGTTTATGATCAAACCCCCCGGTCAATAACTACCCACACTAAGCTCACTAAACTGGCGAGCGAGTAACACAGGAACCTCCACCTGTGCAAGTTTTCTGCCGAGGCAGGAGGAGACAGTGGAGAGCTGAAGGTAACCAGGAAAACCTGGAGTGGAGTTTTAGTGGCTTGAGTATCCTCCTATTAATCAAGTGGAATGGATTTGTTCACGAAGAAAGAGAAACTGTGCTGACTGAAGTAATGTTTCATAGTAAAGGTTTTTCTTTTTTTTTTTTTCCAAATTAATGTTTTGTTTTGTTTTTTATGTGGGGGGGACATGTCCCCTTCACATATAATGGTTGCGGCGCCTATGCCCAGAGGCCATATTAGCACCAACATAACTGTTTGTCTTCCACTTTGGAGTATGCTGTTGGTGGAGAATCAGTTTTCGTTGGTGGTTCTTCAGACTGATGAAGCCCTCCGGATGGAGGGCGAAACGTCTCAGCACAAAAATGAAAAAAAAAGAAACCATCCAGATGACCTGACTGAACTTTCTTTGAGGTCTGTAGAGTTTCAGATGGCGCTCCTGGGTTTTTTGACATGTCTCTAAACATTGTGACATACTGACTTTGTTGTGAGTTTGCTGAAACGTCCACTCCTATGAAGATTGGCAACTATCCTCAACATTTTACACTCATAAAAATATAAACATTTTTCATTCAACATTTATTTTTACAGGTTAGTCTCATTAACATTTAAACATACATACACATAAAACACTCTTTATAGAATGATGGACGATAAATAGTTTGGACGTGCTCTTCACCTCTTCTCAGATTTATTATCTAAGATCATTGCTGGTGTCTCGTCCTTGTCATCGTGTCCTTGCACACATTGCATGTGCTCAATGTTCATTAAGCTGAGCTAGAAGGATTTTGTGTTGTTTCGTACATGCAGGCTCTCCTCCATTAAACCATATTGAATTGCATGAAATAGGTCTTACTTGTGGAAACACTGTTTAAACGTTGGGCAAAGTGCCAAAAGGCAATTTAACAATTTCATTGTTAGATTGAAATGAAAATTTCAGATATTTACATTGTGTTTTTATTGGATTCCACAAAAGCTGAACCATAAAAACCAGACCTGCAAACAGAACTTGAACGTGCTGCCTCTGACTCTTCCTCATTTGATCAGTTCCTCAGAAAACAACCTCCTCTTTCTTTCCTTCTTAGTAATGACTTTGTTTCTCCCAGTCTTTTCTCCTTGATCAATATCTCCTCCCCTCCTCCTCAGCAGTCCATCAATACTGAAATTGGAGGACGAAACACAATTTTAAAGAGATACGAGCGCTGAAGCTTTCTTTGGTGATTGTCTGTACACATCTGAGCACATTTGTACCGAATCTATATAAATGGATTTATTTTCTGTGTATAACCTCATCTGGTGATGCAGCAACACATCCTCAGCAGCTAAATATTAAAAATTTTTTACACAAACGGTAAACAAAAAAGAGATGATAGAAGGGAGGTGGGGATGAATGAAAAATATACTCCAACTTCCAAATTAGGAAGAGGAAAAAAGAAAGTTTGTCTTTCATGAGACAGTGGAGAGATGATTAATTTGTCGGCTCTGAGAGAGAGGTGGAAAAATGGAGGGGGAGGTAGAGAAGTGGCCCTTCTGTCCTCCTGTTCAGTAATAGGATTGTTCGCTTACTGACGTGCTGATTAAAATGGAAATTAAATGAATCTCTCGTCTCTCATGCTCCCACTCACACAGATATATATACAGCTCTGCCTTACTTATGCACAAGTTCATCCAGTGTGCTCAATATGCCGGCGTGAGGAAACCCCGGTGCGACCTGCTGTCTCACACTTAAACATACGCGAGAAAATAACAGACAGGAAATAAACAAGTGGAGAGGAACGATAGAGGGGGAGCAGAAGGAGGAGGATAAAAGGTGAATTGATGGAGACTCAAAAAGGAAAAAAAAAAAAAACAGAATGAGAGAATCAACCGAGGAGAACAGCATTTTATATATATATATATATATATATATATATATATATATATATATATATTTGTCTTGTTTCGGCTTCTCCCTTCTTCAAGTGTTGCCACAGTGAACTAACTTGCACAAAGATTTTGTAATTATATTTACACCGGATGTCCATCCAGACACAACCACAGACCACTGAGCTACCACAACCCTCTGGGTGGAGCAGAGAGATGCCATCTAGGGCGCCCAGGGAGAACAGATGGTGTGGGTTAAGGCCCTTGCTCAAGGGCCCAGAATGAGGCAAATGAGGGTGGAGGCAGGTGTGGGCGTTTCACCTTTCCCACCCACATTTTGACCTTGTCATATGGGAGAGTCAAAAAGCAACCTTCCGTTCACAGGCCCACCTTCTTCTAATGTCTGCGCCACCACTCCTATCACCACTCCCCCACACCACTATTTTTTTAATATACTATATATATATATATATATATATATA
>NC_056498.1:77086583-77110232 GCF_014905685.2 Nematolebias whitei | reverse complement strand
TATATATATACTGTATATATATTGTCAGCCATCCGTCCACGGCGCCCTCCGGTTCTTTTCATTCCCAGGTGGAGAAACTCACATGAACTCAATAAAATCAAGAGAGGGAAATTCTTTGTACCTTTTAATGTAAGTAAGGCAGGAAATATTGTAAACTCAGCACTGAGGCATCCATCCGACTCATTTTGACCCAGAACCGGGAGGCCCCTTGCAAAAGAATGCCCCAGCTTATTTATGTTGGCCTTTGGCTCTGCGTTCACATCTGGGGCGGGCACAGCCTGTCAGAGTGTATCAGTGGGATGACTATGTGTGACCTCATTGGTCTTATCTGTTTCTGGTGGTGGATAATAGGGTGATGTGCAAATCTAAGTGTTGGAAGCAAGCAAAAACAAAAATGACTCCTTACTGGGTGGTCACCCTGGGATTGCTCATTGTGAGCAGCTGAGACTGTTATGATCTGTTCCGAACCAGGTTGTGAGTCATTGTAGACCAGACCAAGCTTCCAGCAAGATTAAACTTCTATATATACAGTATATATATGCGTATATAAGCACAACTTGAATAGTGCACAATGTTAACTGATGGAAAATTCCTATTAAGTAGAAAATCAGATGAAGCACATGCTAACAAACCACCCAACATAATATGGAAAAGCGATAATGACAAGCCGATAGCAGGAGGTTTTTCTGTGATGCAGCACACTTTGTAGATTAGGAAAATAAAAATATGAGTAGTTTTCACTGCTGCTGAATCCAGATAGTTGTTGAGTAATGGCTGATTCAGCATAACCTAGAATCTCAGTCCCACTCTGAGAGCTTTCAAATGCCACAAATGATTTGTTCGACAAGAGGCCGGCTCTGTTCTCATGCTGAGCTACCGACTCCCAGAGGTGAAACTTAAAGCAAGACTATGTTTGAAAAGGTGACAGTTTTATTTCCTGTGCTGCTGCTTTCTGCCTCTTCATCCTGCCTCTTCTTCATCTCATCATCTCCCTTTCTTCTGCTCTAATCTCTGCAGCTTTTCTCTGCATATTTCATTTCTAAGACTTTTTTCTGCTCCTTTAAGCTTCTTTTCTTGTCTCGCTTTCTTCCTGACTACTTTCTCTCTAACTTCTTTGCATTACTTTGGTATCTCCTGGTCTGAAAGCATTTTATATCACTTTTTTCATCTATATTTAACATCTCATATATTGCATTTTGTTCATTTGTTTCATTGTTTGACTTATTTGTTGATTTTTTTTACTAAACTCTTTTCTTTTATTCTCTAAATATCCTCTTCCATCAATGTTTTCCTCTGTCTTGCAGAGTAATACATCAGAGAATAGTGACTTAGATCATCTGGTTGATAAATTTACAATTTCTTTGCAAACTTCACTCGATGAAACTGCTCCGCTGGAAAAGAAAGTAATCAATCAAAGAAGACTGGATCCTTGGTTCAATTCTGAGTTACATACTTTAAAACAGATAATCTAGAAAGCTGAAAAGGAAATGGCACTCCATTAACGTTGAAGAATTTTACTTATCTTGTTGAGATAACCTGCTAACTTATAAAAAAAGTGCTCCGTAAAGCTGGAACTTTATATTATTCATCTTTACTAGATGAGAATAAAACTAACCCGAGGTACATTTTCAGTACCATAGCTAGTCTAATGAAAAATCATATCTCTGTTCAACCATGTATCCCTACAACGATAAGCAGTGATGACTTCATGAGATTCTTTATAAATAAAGTTATTTCAATTAAAGAACATTTTCAAACCAACCTTCCCACTATTGCCTCTGGTTCTGTGTCAAATGAGACAACTTTAAAAATGTCACTAGAACCTAATTTACGTTTGAATGGTTTTTGTCCTGTTGAGCTCTCTGAATTGTCAAAAATAATAGCTCCATCCAAACCATCCAAATGTCTGCTAGATCCCATCCCAACCAGGCTATTTAAAGACATATTTCCTTTATTTAATAACCACGTCTTGGATCTGCTTAATTTGTCTCTAATGAATGGTTACATACCACAGTATTTTAAGATTGTGGTAATTAAACCTTTACTTAAGAAACATAATTTTCACTCAAGAATCCTAGCCAGTATTAGACTGCTCACGGACTACTTCCCTTCAAATTCATGCCTTTGCTGGCATCCCTCAATACCCCCCCCCCCCCCCCCCCCACACACACACACACGCACACACCTGGTGAAGCAACCTAGGAGATGCAAAAGTGCCATTAGCTGCGTTGCTCAATAGGCAGCCTGTTCTGGGACACATGCATATGTCTCATGTCTGTATGTTGCTTTTTTTATGTGCTGTTTTTTTTTTTTTTTTTGCAGCCTCATGCTGTGTCCTGTAGGGACACAGTGCAAGATTTTATTTTTTTTACCCCCTTGTGTTCTCCTTTATCTAATCTAACGAAAAAGGTGCGCCTCTCAGAGGCTGCCGCCTCAGTCACCCCGTCTACCCAAGTCTTTGTTTGTTTGTTTGTGGTTCTTTGGATGGGCTGTACTGAAATGTAATTTTGATGTGCTCTGTGCAGTGACACCAAAGCTGATTCTGATTTAAATGAAACCCAAAGAAATGATCTGATGCACATCTTCAACTGAATTATGTTTGGAGTGGAAAAAAAAATGATGTGGCTCTCACAGCTAAATGTTCACTGAACTTTTCTTCCAAGAAGGCCTGGGCCTGAAGGCAGTCTAAACATGCAGGTTTAAAGTTTAAATACCTGGTATGGAAGCTGAGGAGAATGCTAGGCTTTTAATATTAATTTTATAAATTAAAACTTTTCTCACCTAGTATCCCATTTGAAAGCACTTCCTGTAAACTCTTTGTAGAAACACAGTCTGTCTGTGTTCCCGATCAGCACCACTCCCTCTCCATCCAGTGGCTCCACGTAGAAAAGAGCAACAAATACAAGCACAAAAAATAGATGTTTGGATGTAGAGAGGATTGGAGAAGATAATTTTCTTCCCTGCAGGGGTCGACATGCATGGGTGGCCTAATCGGCTAAAGGCGGCACGGTGAGGAGTGGCTCTCCACACCTCAGGGGCCTCAGAGTGAAGCTTTGTGTTCCCATGTGCAGACTGGTCTGAAATGTTTGACTGCAAGGCCACTCCGAGGTGACAGCACATCGAACATTGTTCGATTCACCACGAGCATTTTGTGTCACTGCAAAGCCACTTAGAAAACTACCGGAGAGGACGAAAAGAATCAGGAGGGAAAGCAACCCATGACCTCAACCTCTGTTTGTTTTCATTCCTGGGAATTAATTTCCCTTGCAGCAGGCCTCTTTGTTCTTCTTCCTTCTTGGCTTTCTGGAATGAAAACATTACCACTTTTCTGCTCAGATACATTTTCAGTTCAAAGTCAAGATCAAATATTCACCTGTCTGATCAAAAATACTCTTGAAACTTGTAAAAAGATTAAGGTTGCCGGTAGTTGCCGGTCATGAAGAAATTGATCTGATGAATGCTGTTACTGAAAGTTATAAGAATCAAAATAGTAATGCCAAATTTACCTTAAAGTGACAAAACCTCTTATAAAATGTTGTTATAAGTTTCTTTAGCAAACTTTTAGTCAAAGAAAAGATAATTGACCTGCAATAATGCTGCTATTAAAACTTAGTATAACCATCACAGATGATCTGACTCATAATTTGACTTCCACATTAGAACAGTTATATATTATAAGTCTTTAAATTACCATTTATTAAATGAAAAACAATTATCACCTGTCACCAAAGTTCATGCTCAATAATCCAGGTATAAAATTCATCAATGTTCAGTCAGGTCATCTGGACAGTTTCTTTTTTGTGCCGAGTCGTTTCGTCCATCATTCAACAGACTTCTTCAATCCTGCAGGGTGTGACAGAAATAGTTAAACTTGGAGTGTATCCTCCTCTTACTTGCCTTCACAGTGGTGTTGGGAGATCAGCCCAAGACAGAGCCAGTCCTCCTAAAATGTTTGTTCTGTATTTCCTGTTCCTCATTGAACTCTCACTGCCTCAGAAAACTACTGCATTTTGTCACCACTGCAAACAACAGAAGACCTGTCTTCTCAGCAGCACAGACAACTTTGGTCCTTGTACAGGACATTTATGTTTCTTGACCAGTCCAGTTTGTTGGTTAGGTGATCATCCAAGTATTTGTAATCCTCGTTGTTGGCAGACGTCAGTCACCATCTCCATGTCTTGCTGAGGTGTATCCATTTCATTTGCACAAGTTGAGAAAGTTGGTCATGGCAACTATTCTATTCTGGATCTTTTTTTTCCCCTATTTCAAAGGCCACCAACGGTTTGCATGATAGATGATTACATACATGATCACCCATTTTTCATGGCAGCAGGCAATAATGAATCTTTTCAAGCCATTTTACTACTTTAAAACGCAGGATGCTAAACTCAGTTTGATCACACTGTGGATTCAGATTAAAATACATTTCATTTTGATTCAAAGCCTGTTTCAGATCTGATAATATTTAATCAAACACCTATCTTTATATCTAAACCTCTCCACATGCAAAGCCTTTGCTTTGAACAACGAGGTATTATAGGTGTAAAATCAACAGATTCACCAGAACAAAGATTCTGCTGTGCTTTCACACTGTGCCTTGAGCTTTTGTGGATGTGAACAAAGATAAGATCATTTTTTTCAAGAGATGCACCAGATATACAAGTTCTAACTTTCTAGTTGTTAGAAAGTGCCAGGATAAAGTCTTATTTGGCTGGAAGCTAAATCCTTTATCTACCACTGATGGAGTGAATGTGTGCTGTACATTTGACTCCTAAAATGTATAGAATTAAAACAGACAAAGCAGAAGATGTGGACTTTACATCTTCACTTGTAAAGGCATTAGTTAGAAATACTCAGATAGTGTTTGTTGTAGCACTAGGAGTAAATGCTACTTCAGATTCATTCATTCAACCTTTATTTAAACAGATAAATCACATGGAGCCTCGAAGACTCATTTACAAGTGAGACCTGTTTGGACAGACAAAAAAACTGCTACCTGCAGTTGTAAGCTCCACGTTCAAATATACACACAATGTCGACTGAATATGTTGAAGTAGACCATTGGAAAAATTGACAGGTTGTAAAGAGGCAGGTGGAATCCGTGCAGTTTTGGCACTTGCATGACAAAATACTGCACGCTGACATGACTGAGTAAACCAAATGGTCCACATGAGGCCAACAGTAAAGTTCTCCAAGTCATTCAAAAAAGTTAAATCTGGTCCTCTGGACATTAAAAAAAAAAAACTAAAACAAAACAAAAAAAAATTGTAGAAACGTTTTGTCCTTCATCCGAAAGACTTCCTCAGTCTGAGGTGCTATATTCAGCTCAGTCTTGTAAATAGCACCTTCTCAGAGTGGATCAACCAGTTTGCTGCTGACAACCAAAACCAGCTGCTCACATGGTCAAGAAGGACCATGAGCCTAACAATGGATCATTAGCACACTGATGGCTGTTTACTATTCACAGGGGGTTGAGTGATACTAGCAATCACAGCATTGTAAGAGGGGGACAGTTGAACCCGGAGGCCTCCACCCCTGTTTAATGATGGACGATTTCTTTTCACAAAGATGGCCTCCTTTACTCCTCTCTCAAACCATCGTTCCTCTCTGTCCAGGATGTGAACATCTTCATCCCTGAAAGAGTGACCGCTGGCCTGGAGATGAGTGTAGACCGCAGAGTCATGGCCTGATGATGTTGATCTTCTGTGCTGGGCCATCCTTTTGGCCAGTGGCTGTTTAGTTTCCCCGATGTAAGACTGATCACAGCCCTCCTGGCACTGAACAGCATACACAACATTGCTCTGTTTGTGCCCGGGCACTGAATCTTTGGGATGAACCAGTCTTTGCCGTAATGTATTTTTGGATGAAAGACAAAACGTTTTTACAATTTTTTGTTTTGTTTTGGGGTTTATTGAATGTCCAGAGGACCAGATTGAACTTTTTTGGATTTTTCTACCTGGATTATTGAGCATGCATCAGGATATCTCCAAGTCATTGTTGTTGCAAAGCATGAAGCCAGCTGAAAACTTTTTTCCCACAGAGACTTGCGAACTATGAGACATTGCCCTCAGAATATCAGTGGTGATTTTGTATCCACTTCTTGATACAGATTAATTTAATTGTTTGTTTGTTAAAAGGTATTTCATGGTCATGCCCTGGATGACCAAGAATCTATAACATTGTAGACATTTTATTGCCTACCTGTGTACTATGCAAAACATTTGTTTAGCTGAACCCAGGGTGAAGACAGACATGGGAAACTTAAAGATAAAATAATGATTTCTAATTTATGAATAAAGAGGAAAAACAAAAGACTGATGTGGCAGTAAAAACTTACATAACTATAACCAGGTGCAGGGTGACATGGAGGAAAACAGAGTATGAACACCTTGGGAGGACAATCCATGGACCTTGAAATGAACCCAGCCCATTCCTTGCAAAACTTGGCCCACAGGACGGCACAGGACAAACAGCGGCTCCGCAAAGTAATGCGTAGATATGTGGATACAATGGCCATCTCCAGCAACCTGTGGAGGAGTTGGGTGGCCACAGAGGACACTTTGGGCGAGTTCGCCCGGCTTCCAGAACTGGTTGATTCCCTGAGGATGACGGAGCTTTTGGGGGAGGTGTTGGAGGAGAGATGTGCGTTGCACTCCTGTTTCCGGCCGCCCACTGCTCCAATCTCCAGCAAGCCAGTTATTCACCTGTGTTGTCCGAGAGATCAGCCCCGCCCACTGATCCTCTCCACATCACGCCTTATCTGCCAATGGCAGACCCAAGTCCTGTTTGCTAAATCTCCACCAGCATATTCCACTCCACCAGTCTCGTGTGCCACTTCAGCCTTTTTGTTTATTTAAATAAATATTATTCCTTATTTTATTCCTGAGTTACCTGAGTTCTGTCTGCACATTGGGTTCAAAACCTGACAGGAGAGTCGGTAGTTTCTAGTTCAACAAGGTACAGCTGCTCCAATGTGTACAATTAATCCCAGGATTTTGGAGTGTCCATGTGGTTTCCAAATGTTCATTTAGCATGTGAGTTTATGAAATGCTACAGCCATCAGCTTATCATCAAAAACATACAGTATTGATAACTTTGAAACTACAACTTCTCTCATTACAGACACTAGTGATTTGCATACTTTGGAGAATGTCTCTTGTTGTGTTTTACTTCAGCAACAGGACAGCTTTTATCATTAGCCAGGTGCTTATCTGAACCACATCTGTAGCAGTGGCGTTGCTTTTTTTGACTTGCATGTTTATAATGAACATAGCGTGCAGGTCCACATGTTAAAGTTCATTGTGCCCTCGAAAACAAGCATTTGAAGAATCTGCAATGTGTACAGGTGTAAGGAGGACTGTACCCTCACTGTCAGGGGCGGCTCAAGCCTCCATGGGGCCCTAAGCGAAATTTGGTTTGGGGCACTCTTTCTGTTAATAATGTGGATTACTGCAATCAACAGTCAGATGATCAGATCATTCACCCTCCTAACATAAAAAAAATGAAACATGGAAAAAGGCAATGCTAACAAGCTAGTCACATCCTTCATTTCTGCCAAAACTGCTTTGGACAGAAGCAACTGTTGCTGTCTCAGAGCTGTCCACAGGGGATTTCTAAAGGCGTGCCTCTGTGTGTTTTGGTCCCACCCACTCTACATTAACATTGTTATTGGTTAATCATCTTGGCAGTCCCAAAAAAGTTCAATCTGGTCCTCTGGACATTCAAAAAAACAAAAAACAAAACAAAGCAAAAAAATATAGAAACGTTTCGTCTCTCATCCAAGAGACTTCCTCAGTCTGAGGTGCTGTTTTCAGCTCAGTCTCTTAAATAGCACCTTCTCAGAGTGGATCAACCAGTTTTGCTGCTGACAACCAAAACCAGCTGATCACATGCTCAAGAAGGACCATGAGCCTAACAATGGGTCATTAGCACACTGATGGCTGTTTACTCTTCACAGAGGGCTGAGTGATACTAGCAATCACAGCATTGTAAGAGGGGGACAGTTGAACCCTGAGGCCTCCACCCCTGTTTAATGATGGACGATTTCTTTTCACAAAGACGGCCTCCTTTACTCCTCTCTCAAACCATCGTTCCTCTCTGTCCAGGATGTGAACATCTTCATCCCTGAAAGAGTGACCGCTGGCCTGGAGATGAGTGTAGACCGCAGAGTCCTGGCCTGATGATGTTGCTCTTCTGTGCTGGGCCATCCTTTTGGCCAGTGGCTGTTTTGTTTCCCCGATGTAAGACTGATCACAGCCCTCCTGACACTGAACAGCATACACAATATTACTCTTTTTGTTCCGGGGGACTGGAACTTTGGGATGAACCAGTCTTTACTGTAATGTATTTTGGGGTTTAAAAGCCACTGGGACGTTATGTTTAGAAAATAAACGTCTCAGTTTCTCTGATACTCCCTCAACATATGGAATGACCACTGGTCTGGGTTCCTCCTTTTCACCTGATGGCTGACTGGAGTCCTGTTTGGGTTTCTTCTCTGCTTTCAGGAAGGCCCAGTTAGGATATCCACATTGCTCTAGAGCCTGTTTTGTGTAGGATTTCTCCTGCTTCTCCTGCTCTCCTCCTTCTATTTAAGAGACTGAGCTGAAAACAGCACCTCAGACTGAGGAAGTCTCTTGGATGAGAGACGAAACGTTTCTATATTTTTTTGCTTTGTTTTGTTTTTTGTTTTTTTGAATGTCCAGAGGACCAGATTGAACTTTTTTGGATTTTTCTAACTGGATTATTGAGCATGCATCAGGACATCTTGGCAGTAGTTTAACAAACTCATCTTGCAGAACGTCTAACTGAGCTCAGCCTTCTCTCCTGGCAGTGAAGTCCTGACCAATGAGACAGAACCTTCAAACATGTTTCTGCCTGGAGACAAAAAAAAAAATAATAATAATCTAATTGGATTTGTAATTTCATGAATAAAAACAGTTTATTGCTCAACTGTAAAGTAGTTTACATAATTTATGGGCCTTCTCTGAAGACAAAGAAGGCCCTGGAGGTTCCACATTGGTATTTAAATGGTTTGCTGTGATTTTGCATTTTTCATTTAACTAACATTAAATTTGTAGTAAAATATTCAGGTTCAGGTGGCACGGTGGAACAGTTGGTAGAGCTGCTGCCTCTCAGCAAGAAGGGCGCCAGTACAAATCCTGGCCTGGGACCTTTCTGGGTGGAGTTTGCATGTTCTCTCCATGCTACATGGGTTTTCTTCAGGCACTCTGGTTTCCTCCCACAGACCAAAAACATACATGTTAGTCTGATTGGTAACTCTAAATTGTCCCTAGGCGTGAATGACAAAGTGAATGGTTGTTTGTCTCATTTGTCTCTATGTGTCCCTGTGATGGACTGGAGACCTGTTCAGGGTGTGCCCCACCTCTTGCACAGTAGCTGGATTTGGGCACCAGTGACCTCCGTGACCCTAAAAGGAAGAAGCAGGTAAAAGATAATGGATGGATGACATGTTCATCGTTTACTGAAATATTTCATCTGGATTCACCAAAGATGATGGCATTGGAGCTCTGCATTATAAACCTCATGGGAAAAAAAAACAACAGTTTTGGAATATGTCCAGTAATTCTTTATACAATGACCTGCTAGACTGAAATCGTTCAGGGGAAAACAATCCAGCATGAAATAAATTAGCAGAGATTGTTTTCTGTACTTCAGTGACTCTTGATATTAAAATTATGAATAAAGAGAGCAGGAAAGTTTGATCTCCCTCTCTGTTGGCATAAAACCTCTGTTCTCCTCACCTCAGCAGGATCTTACTGTAAACCAATGGGACTTCCTGGACTCCTCTTGAACTTCACTATTGTATAGGTTCTGCCCTGTATTCCCACCAACTTCACCCCACTTACCATGATTAGTTTGGGAGAAGCTCCAATAAATGCTCCTGCTGAAATCACATCATGTTTCTGCCTCATACTACCTTTATCTCACACACACTTTTACAAAACACACAATGAACCTGGAAAAAAAAAACAGTCAGCTACATGACAATCTACTGTTACAGTCCAAGCTGTTAGTTCAACTTCAAGTAGGTTTTATTGTCATTCGCATCACATGTGGTACATGAGGTGGAACAAAATTGTGTACACAGGGTCCCAGTTACATCAAGCAATAGCAAAAATATAAAGTTTAAAAAGAAACAATATATAAGGATCTAAGATATAAACTAAGAAATACGCAAAACACTAATACTGCAAAACAATACACCGGACAACAACAGCATGAACACGAGTCTGTGTGAGCAGATGAGTACGAATGAACACAGCAACATGAAAAAATCAGCAGCATGGGTAATCAGCAGCATATATCACCAATTAAAGCAGCATTACAGTGATTTTTTTTTTCTTCACAGTGATTATCCCGGTTAGATATTCATGAGTCTAACATCTTCAGAGTCAGAGTCAGAGGTTCTTTATTGTCATTCGTACCTCATGTGGTGGAGCGAAATTATGTACACAGGGTCCCAGTTACATCCAACAATAAAATGTATAAGAAAAACAGTAATAACATCTAAGATATGAACTAAGAAAAACATCAACTAAATATACACTAAGCACTCATAACATAAAAACATTGAACATCAGCACAAACATGAACATGAATCTGTGTGAGCGGATGTGCACTCATGAACACATCAACATTGAAACAGATCAGCAGCAACATGAAACAGATCAGCAGCAACATTATGCGATTTTTCACAGCGATTAGTTAGAGATTCATGAGTCTAACAGCCTCAGGGTAGAAGCTGTTCCTCAGTCTAGTGGTTCTACACTTAATGCTCCTCAACCTCCTTCCTGAGGGGAGTGGGGCAAAAAGTGTGTCTGCTGGGTGAGTGGGGTCCTTCATGATGCAGGTGGCCCTGTTCCTGCATCTGGAGGTGTAGATGTCTGTGATGGTGGGGAGGCTGACTCCGACAGTCTTCTGTGCAGCCTTCACCACTCTCTGCAAAGCTTTTCTTTCTTCAGCTGTGCAGCCTCCATGTCACACGTTAATACTGGAGCACAGAATGCTCTCCACTGCACACCTGTAGAAGGAGGTGAGGACTGAGCTTCCCAGACCAGCTCGCCTCAGCCGTCTGAGGAAGTAGAGTCTCTGATGAGCTTTCTTGATCAGGCTGGTGGTGTTGTTGCTCCAGCTGAGGTTGTCATTCATGTGTACACCCAAGTACTTGTAGCTGGAGACCACTTCCACCGCAGATCCTCTTATGTTCAGGGGGGTGTAGGTGTGTTTGTTCCTTCTGAAGTCCACAATCATCTCCTTTGTCTTCTTCACATTGATGTGAAGGTTATTCTCTTTGCACCAGCTCTCCAGGTGTTCCACCTCTTGTCTGTAGCTGGACTCATTGTTTGTGATGCATCCCACCACCGCTGTATCATCTGCAAACTTTACAATGTGACAGCCTGGATGGGTAGCTGCACAGGGTAGAAGTTGTAATTTAAGGAAATTAGGTCAATTTGCCCTCTAGTAGTCTAAGCTTAAGATAGCATAACAAGCCAACCCTAATTATAGGATTTATCAAAAAGGAAAATCTTAATCCCAGTCTTAAAATTGGACAATGTGTCAGCCTCACAGACAGAAACTGGAAGTTGGTTCCACAAAAGAGGAGCCTGATAACTAAAAGATCTTCCTCCCATTCTGCTTCTGGAAACTCTAGGGACCGCGAGTAAACCTGCAGTCTCAGAGCGAAATGCTCTGTTAGGAAAATATGGAACAGTAAGATATGTAATATAAGATGGAGCTAGGTTGTTGAGAGCTTTGTAGGTTAGAATTAAGATTTTGAATTATATTTTGGATTTGGCAGGGAGCCAGTGGAGAGAAGCTAAAACTGGAGAGCTATAATCTCTACTACTAAGTCCAGTAAAGACTCTGGCAGCAGCATTTTGGATCAACTGAAGACTTTTTAAAGAAGTATCTGGACACCCAGATAACAAACCTTTGCAATAGTCCAGTCTAGACATGACAAATGCATGAACCAGTTTTTCTGTATTATTTTTAGATAAAATATTTGTAATTTTAGTGCTATTTTTCATTCAACCTTTATTTAGACAGGTAAATCCCATTGAGCCTCGAGGACTCATTTACAAGAGAGAACTGATTTCAACAAAGAATGATGACAACAATGGACAACATCGACAACAATAGACAATTATAAAAAGGCATACAGATTTGATTTTTTTTTAATAAGATGACAAAAAAAAGTAACAAAAAACAGCCAGATTCTAAGGTGAATGTAGAAAACTTCAAACAGGAACATGTCTGCATTGGTCCTTGCCAGGAGTCCAACAGATTCTTAAAGCCACTTAGAGAGGTCAAGGTCGCGAGCTTCAGGTCTTTTTGCAAGATATTCCAGGAAACAGGAGCGAAGTAGGAGAAGGCCCTTTTGCCTAGTTCAGTCCACACTGAGGGAATACTGCAGGTAATAATGTCCTGAGAGCGCACTCCGTAGCTGCACTCACGCAGAGACATGTAGGAGGAGATGTATGAAGGCAGCAGACCGAGAAGTGATTTAAAGATGAAAATGTACCAGTGGGAGAGTCTGCGTGAAGTTAATGATGTCCAGTTAACCAGTGAATACAGGGTGCAGTGGTGGGTACGATAATCACAGCCAGTTATGAATCTTAGTGCACCATGATAGACAGCATCCAACATCTGCAGGATTCTTGTAGGAGCATTCATGTAAATAATGTCACCTTAATCAATGGAGGGAAGGAAATTCACAGTTATTACACAGGTGGAAGAAGGTGGTTCTAGTAAAGTTTTTAATGTGTGGGATAAAAGACATGTCCTGATCAAAAATAACACAAATATTTTTAACATTAGAACTGGAGGTCAAATTAATGCCATCTAAGGAGGGAGAAAGACTGAAAAATTAATTCCTAAGATGCTCAGGTCCAAAAACTAAAACCTTAGTCTTGTCTCTATTCAAAAGGAAAAAAAATAGGGTCATCCAGTTTTTTTTTTTTTTTTATGTCTTTAAGACATGCTTGTACAAAGTAGTCTAAGTATCTGATTGGATTCATTGGGTTTCATGGACAAATATAACTGTGTATCATCAGCATAACAATGAAAATGTATCCCATGCTGTTTAATAACAGTACCTAATGAGAGCATATACAGGTAAAGAGTATTGGTCCAAGCACTGAACCTTGAGGAACTCAATGACTAACATTGGTGTATGATGAAAATTCATTTTTTTACATTTACAAATTGGAATCTATTAGATAGATATGATTTAAACCAATTTAGAGCTGTTTCTGTAATTCCAATATCATATTGTTGCAAAGACTTAACTTATGTAACCAGAAGTTACAACATATATCTACATATAAAACACACAAAACAAAGCACAACTAGCTTGAAGCATTAACCTTTAATTTAACCATTAGTCATACAATGTAATTATGACAGAGAATGGAGTATTTACTTGCAGTTACCTTCATATACAGATGGACATGTGGTACATCTTGTTAATAACTGTTCTATTCAGCTGTTCATAAGGTCACCCATTGTCCTTTATCTTTATAACTCTATTTAGGTTTTGGAAAAGGAATAAAGTGTATTCCACCCTCTAAACGCTCAGGATAATGTTGTCTGAATTACATGTTACCCACTGACAATGCTTAACCATTTTTTTTTTTTCAGATGATTTTCAGAAAATTACTATGACCACAAAACGTTCAAAATGTAAAACCCGACATCCGATAAATAAGAGTACTGTTCCTGCAGGTTAGGGGCATTTATCTTTGGGACAAATTGAGGTCGCTGATTGGACAATTGCTGACAAGTCTCATGTACTGATTGACAGGTGTTGTCGTGGATCCGACTCATGCATATATTACATATTTATTCAATATTTTGGTGAATCTAAGGTTTGAGAACTGTTTCCTTACATAATCCTAAAGATGGTTTCTTTGCTATATTCATACCCATCTGCTCACAACAGACTCATGTTCAGGCTGTTGCTTAATACACCTTATTATATTATATTATATTATTATTGTTTAACATATATTTTAGATCTTTTTATATTAATTTTTTTTATATAGTTTATATTTTTGCTATTTTTGGGTGTAACTAAGACCTTGAATACACAGTTTCATTCCACCTCATGTACCACATGTGATGCAAATGACAATAAAGGAACCTTGAACCTTTTTTTTCAGAGGTGTTGAGTTAAATATACGTAGGGGCACTTAAGCACCCCCCAAAAAAGGCTAAAATTGCTACTGTGTGGTACTATTGTGGATCTTATTGTACACAAACAAATCTTGTATGCTTGTATGACTACTTTTAATGCTGATTTATCTTCATATATCACTTTTGGTTCTATTTTAAATGCTAACCATTTGAGTGAAGGAGTGAGCAGTCTCTGATGTTAACCTAAAAATGCGAGAGAACCAACAAACACCTGTTGTTCATTTCTGCAGCAGTTCATCTCCTTCATCCTCCCTCCGAACAGAACAGTGACTCATTGTTTTGTTTGGTAGGAACTTCATGAGAAATACAGCTCTCTAATATTAGTTTAGTTCCAGTGTCAGTCCACTGTATTCAATTAGTGAGAGATTCATCATTTCCTGACGCTCTGAAAGCACTAAACAAACAGAGCAGTCTGTAATTACACTGCACGCTCCACCTCTTGAACCTATTAACACCGGAGGGGATGTTTGAGAAAGTGTGTCCTCTCTGTGTTTATACCAACACTGATAGAAGCCAAGGTGCTCTTGATGACTCTTTAACATCCAGATGTAAACTAGCAGACTTATTTACTCACCTTTCACATGTTAGATAGTCAAACTCAGCCCCTCTGGAGTGGAGTCAGCATCATTGTATTTCTGTGAAGATTTGGTTCTTTACATTTCATCCATCCATTATCTTTACCCGCTTATTCCATTTTGGGTCACGGGGGTCGCCGGTGCCCATGTCCAGCGATCACTGTGTGAGGGGCGGGGTACACCCTGGACAGGTCTCCAGTCCATCACAGGGACACATAGAGACAAACGAGACAAACAAACATTCACTCTCTCACTCACACCTAGGGACAATTTAGAGTTACCAATCAGCCTAACATGCATGTTTTTGGTCTGTGGGAGGAAACCGGAGTACCTGGAGAAAACCCACGCATGCACGGAGAGAACATGCAAACTCCACCCAGAAGGTCCCTGGACCAGGGTTTGAACCAAGGACCTGCTTGCTGAGAGGCAGCAGCTCTACCAGTTGCGCCACTGTGCTGCGTTCTTTACATATATTTATTAATTTTTTTTTTTGAATGACTTCAGCACTCATAAGTCAAAACCTTCAGCACATTTAGGATACAATGGCCATGACTTTATTTTTTTGGGGGATTTTTTATGCTTTTTTAAACATTTCACAGGAGGGGGGGACTCCACATTCTTGAGAAACTGTTCTTCGAAGTTTATTGAATATTTGCCCTTTTTTATTTTACTTACCATTTTTCTAATTTACCATTTTTCTAATTTTAGGTTTTGCTACTGTTTTAATAATAATTTTAATTCAGTTCAATTCATTTTATTTCTATAGCTCCAAGTCACAACAGAAGTAATCTCAGGGCACTGAACAATCATTCACATACATTAAAAAGACCAGTCAGTAAAAGTTGTCTATCTAAGGAAGCAGCAAATTGTGTTGAATCTTCATTTTATCACAGTCTCCCATCCTGAGCAAGCACAAAGGAGACAGTGGAAAGAAAAAAATCCCTTTAACAAGAAGAAGCCTCCAGCAGAACCAGGCTCAGGACAGGCTTGGACCGATTGGGGTTTGAGAGTACAGGAAGTAGAAACAAACACAGAATGACAGATCCAGGTAGATTTTCTATTGGAGGAAAGACACAAAATACATGTTAAGATAGAGATAATTAAATGTATAAAAGGGTAGAGTAGAGCAAATAAGGACATTTTCAGAGGGAGGAAATGTGGTCAATTTGTCCTCCAGCAGTCTAAGCTTATAGCGGCATAACTAAGGAATAGCTCAATAAATCCAAGCCAACTCTAACTATATGATTTATCAAAAAGGAAAGACTTCCACCTAATCTTAAAAGTAGACAATGTGTCAGCCTCACAAACAGAAACTGGAAGTTGGTTCCACAAGAGAGGAGTCTGATAACTGAAAGATCTTCTTCCCATTCTGCCTTTGGAAACTCTGGGAACCACAAGTAAACCTGCAGTCTGAGATCAAAGTGTGCTGTTAGGAAAATAGGAAACAACAAGATCTGTTATATAAGATGGACCTAGGTTGTTGAGAGCTTTGTAAGATAGAAATTAGATTTTGAATTCAATTTTGAATTTGACAGAGAGCCAATGGAGAGAAGCTAAAACTGGAGAGAAATGATCTCTACTACTAACTCATTTAAACTCTGCCAATTGCATCAGCAGTTTTTATCTACTGTTTTTTAGTTTTAGCTTTTAGATGCTGTTTTTGCTGGTTTTACATATTAACTACTGTTTTGCCAATCAATTTTTGTTTAAGCCATTTTTTTTAGCTTTGATCACAACTGCAAGTTATTGGAATAACTAGAATGGCAAAATAAGAAACATCTAAACCCTGGAGATGTAGGAGGTCCGATTTAAAATATGTGTAGGTTTTATTTTTCCCACTTGATTCTGGTAGAAATAGAAATGAAGTGAGTACCTCACTTAGCTGAAAATTTAGGAGACTGGTTTGCAATATGCATTCACAAAGGAGTATCAAAAATGTTTGCAGGGATTTTCAGTTTACTTGAACGAGACAGAGGCTTGTAGTCCTGTGGATTAGATTTGAAATCGTTCCAAGTAGTATACAAGACAAATTTTCTCTCAAAACACTGCTGTCATGAGCTTCTTGAACCCATCTCAAGTGTGCTGCTGCTGTTTTTTGACATCTGCATGGGACATCTCCAGTGTCAGAAAACTTTCAAGGCTACAAAATTGTGGGAGTGGATGCCCAAAGGGGGGCAATGAAATAATGTGCCACGGCTAGAATACAGTTTTACAAGCTGTGCGCTGAAAATAAGCAGTGGTGGAGAAAGTACTCAAACACTGTTGTAACATGTATGATATACTGTAGATGCTAATAATCAGGTAAAGTAAAGTGGTGATCACTCAACAGTATTAGTAGTAGGCCAGTTATCAGAAGGTTCTAAGGTTTGCCTCATGAAGGGTTATAGTTGCATTTAAGAACACACAGGGACAGAAAACAGTGCATAATGTGCTTTGTCACCTTATGCACTGTTCTGTCATCAGTGCCATCAATCCATTCATTATTTCAATAAACAAAATATTTCAATAGATGAACAGATCTCCCAAATTATCCAGACTAAATCCAAATGTGGGTATTGATCCCACAACTCATGAGATACCAAGACCAGGACAATAGTTCAGATAAATTCAAGGGGTTTAAACAGTTTGATAAGTCAGTAAAGACTAAATAAGGGTGCATTCACACCAGCCCTGTTTAGTCCACTTTAATCGAACTCTAGCTCGTTTTCCTAGAAAGTCCGGTTTGTTTGGGGAGGTGTGAACGTGCCATCAAACTCTGTCATGGAACAAGAAGGTGAACTCTGGCCTGGGCTAAAACCTAGGTCTCGGTCCAGTAGAGAAGAAGAAGAAGAAGAGAACTCCAGCGCGGTTCGAGTACAGTGTGAATGTAAATAGACCGGGCCCCACTCCACAAGCAAGAAGTGGAGTACACCGCAGGGCAAACAAACACGCATTTCTCTTACCTTAGATGGAGCTGTCAGCTGCCTTGTGTGAAAAACAATATTCTCCATGGTCTTCTGCCTCATCTTCTGCTCATGCTGAGTCCATTTTTGAAAAATGACAACATATAACTCCTAAAACTGCTAAAACTTGATGCCACTTCGTTTTTATTTCCAGAAGAAGTATCTTCAGAGGTTTTTGTGTTGTTTCTTTCAGTAGTTCTTGGTGCAGTGCCCCCACAGGCGAGCGGGGGAATAGGTTGGTTCATCAGGTTGGCTCGACTGCACAGTGCAGTGTGAATGCAAACGCATCAGCTCAAATGTAAACAAAATGTCATGAATATTGGTCCCCAACCGAACCGAATCTACTGGACTATCAGGTGTGAAAACAACCTAAGTCTTCAGGGGCCTTTAGTGCATGTAAATGTTCTTGGGTGTGTGTAGGGAGCAGGCCACAGTGTCTCCTACCTGTAGGAGTTTAGGTCCACCAGCCATTCTCTCACTCATCAGCTGCAGCCAATCCTAATCAACCACCACTCCACACCTGTTTGGAGGACTACTCTGCTTGGGTATAAGAACCTCTGCCAGACATCCCTCCAGCGCCGAGACATTATCATCATCATCATCATCATCATCATCATCAACTTTATTTATAAAGCACTTTAACATAGCCATAGCTGAAACAAAGTGCTGAAACATCAGTTAAAAACAAGATAAAAGACAGCATAAAAACAGAGCTACAAACCCAAGCACACAACTCAATTTAAAACACAATAAAACAACAAGTTAAACAGATAAAATCAACACTAATAAAATAAAGTAAAATCAAGACTCAGATGGGTTGAAGGCCAATGAATAGAGATGAGTTTTTAGATGGGTTTTAAAAATGGACAGCGAGGGGGCCTGTCGAATGTACAAAGGCAGAATGTTCCATAATTTAGGGGCACTAACAGAGAAGGCCCAGTCTCCTCTAAGGTTCCTCTTACTCTTGGGGATGACCAGGAGCAGCTGGTCAGCAGACCTGAGTGACCGAGGTGGAGTGTAATGGTGGAGAAGCTCTGTTAAATAAGGGGGGGCAAGACTGTTTAAAACCTTAAAAACAAACAAAAGAATTTTAAAATAACTCTAAAATACACGGGCAGCCAGTGGAGCGAAGCCAGGACAGGTGTGATGTGCTGTCTTTTGTGTGTTCCAGTTAAAAGACGTGCAGCAGCATTTTGCACCAGCTGCAGACGTGCGAGTGAGGACTGGCTGACTCCGAGATAGAGAGAATTACAGTAATCCAGCCGTGATAAAATGAAGGCATGGATTACTGTTTCAAACTGTTGCCTTGAAATAACAGGTTTTACTTTTGCCAATTTTCTCAAATGATAAAAAACAGACTTTACTGTGGCCCTTATTTGACTGTCGAGTTTAAAATCACTGCCCATCTTAAAACCAAGATATGTAACTGTAGACTTTACGTACATTGTTATGGGGTCTAAGTCGACTGGAGGGCTCAAACAAGCTCCACTAGGTCCAAAAACAAGTACCTCAGTCTTTTTTTCATTAAAATGCAGGACATTTAGGGCCATCCAAGCTTTAAGATCCTCGAGACACGATAAAAGAGGTTTAATGGACCAGGCATCAACTCGCCTCAAAGGAACATAGATTTGGCAATCATCAGCATAGCAGTGAAAGGAGATGCCGTGTTTTCTAAAAATTGATCCTAGAGGAAGCAGATATAAAGAAAAAAGCAAAGGCCCTAAAATTGATCCCTGAGGTACGCCACATGACAAGGGAGCAGAATAGGATTCATGCCCAGCAGTTTTTACAGAGAAAGTTCTGTCAGTCAGATAGGACCCCAACCACTCCAGAGCAGTCCCACCAATGCCTACTTGATGCTGTAGACGTGACAATAAAATGCTGTGGTCCACTGTGTCAAACGCAGCAGTTAAGTCCAGTAAAACAAGAATCACATGATCACCTGAGTCACATGCCAGGAGGACGTCATTAAAATCTCTCAGCAGAGCTGACTCTGTGCTATAGAGAGTTTTAAATCCAGACTGGAACACATCCATGATGTTATGTTCATCCAGGAAGGATTTTAACTGAGCATAAACAATTTTCTCCAACATTTTTGACAGGAGGGGAAGCTTAGGGATGGGCCTAAAATTCCCCAACACAGTGGGATCGAGACCAGGTTTTATCATGCTTATGGTAAAGTGTGTGACCAGCCACTAAATCTGTTTGAAGCACTTTGTATCTGAAGACCTTGTTTTAGATCTCGTGCAAAGATAGTTTTTTTCCACTTCAGGTGACCTGCTCCTCTCTCAACCAACACTCACCTCATATCCTGATGCATGCTCAATAATCCAGGTAGAAAAATCTAAAAAAGTTAAATCTGGTCCTCTGGACATTCAAAAAAACAAAACAAAGCAAATCAACGAAAAATGTAGAAACGTTTCGTCTCTCATCCGAGAGACTTCCTCAGTCTGAGGAGCTGTATTCAGCTCAGTCTCTTAAATAGCACCGTCTCAGAGTGGATCAACCAGTTTTGCTGCTGACAACCAAAACCAGCTGATCACATGCTCAAGAAGGACCATCAGCCTAACAATGGATCATTAGCACACTGATGGCTGTTGACTGTTCACAGAGGGCTGAGTGATACTAGCAATCACAGCATTGTAAGAGGGGGACAGTTGAACCCAGAGGCCTCCACCACTGTTTAACGATGGACGGTTTCTTTTCACAAAGATGGCCTCCTTTACTCCTCTCTCAAACCATCGTTCCTCTCTGTCCAGGATGTGAACATCTTCATCCTTGAAAGAGTGACCACTGGCCTGGAGATGAGTGTAGACCGCAGAGTCCTGGCCTGATGATGTTGATCTTCTGTGCTGGGACATCCTTTTGGCCAGTGGCTGTTTTGTTTCCCCAATGTAAGACTGATCACAGCCCTCCTGACACTGAACAGCATACACAACATTGCTCTGTTTGTGCCGGGGGACTGGATCTTTGGGATGAACCAGTTTTTGCCATAATGTATTTTGGGGTTTAAAAGCCACTGGGATGTTATGTTTAGAAAATAAACGTCTCAGTTTCTCTGATACTCCCTCAACATATGGAATGACCACTGGTCTGGGTCTGGGTTCCTCCTTTTCACCTGTTGGCTGACTGGAGTCTTGTTTGGGTTTCTTCTCTGCTTTCAGGAAGGCCCAGTTAGGATATCCACATTGCTCTAGAGCAGGGGTGGGCAATTATTTTTTCCATGGGGCCACATGAGAAACAGAAAATATTGTGGAGGGCCGGCCAAAAGGCTGATCTCAATTCTGCATAATATTAACTCTATTTCTTTATAAAAAGCTGTAAATAGCATTGTTTTGACAAGCTGGTAAGAGTATATGTTATAATTAAGCAATGAAAACATGAGGTTGCCTTCCAAAAAAATGTAATTTATTCAAGCGAATTTCCCAAACAATGGGAATGGCAATAAATCCCTAAAACAACATCATAAAAACACACAACACGTGCAAATAAAAATAACCACAATACAATTAAAATCATGCACAACTCAACCATCAAAACATCATTTAAAACTTCTTACATTTTTAAGTTGTTTTTTCTTGTTCAGTGAGAGAAATCTAGTCTCTCCTGGGCTTTAACGAGTGCATCAAAATCAGGTTGAATGTCTGAGGTGGAGATGCGAAGCACAGCTGACAGATGATCATCAGTGAGAGATGATCTGTACCTGGATTTCGTGAACTTCATCATTGAAAATGTTTGTTCACATATGTAGGTAGAGCCAAAGAGAACCAACATCTTCTGAGCATGTCTCTTCATGTTTGGAAAGTTCTCCTCTTTGAGAGAAGAGTAGAAATCCAGTAGGGATCCTGATTTAAAGAGCTCTGCCAGTACTGCATCAGACTGCAGATCAATGAGTTCCAGCTGAACATCACCGGGTGCATTATCCACACTGCAGGTAAAGGGAGAGGAAATCATGTGCATTGCATCCTCGATTGTTCTGAGATCTTCAAATCTCCTTGAAAACTCACAATGCAATGCTCCTAACATGGATGAGTACCTGCGGAGGTGATCGGCTGATGGTGTGACTTCTTTCAGGGTTTGCATGTGAGTGAGATTGTTGCTCTCCAGTTGGCTTGAAAGAAACAGCATCTTTTTCATGAAAGCCTTCACCAGGGTGTGCATTTCATGAACAAAAAGGCCCCTGCCTTGCAGCTTGGTGTTCAGGTCATTCATCAGTGCAGTCACATCAACAGCAAATGCAAAATCTGCCATCCAGTCCTCATCTGAGAGCTCTGGGATGTCTTTGCCTTTCATCTCACAAAACTCTTGAATCTCTGTTTTCAGGTCCCAAACTCTTTTTAGCACTTTGCCCAGGCTGAGCCATCTGACAGGTGTGTGGTAGCCGATGTCACTATGCTCAGACTCATGATCCTCCAAAAGTGCGACAAACTGTCTGTGATTCAATGCCCGTGCCCTGATGAAGTTTACTATGTTAGTAACAACATTAATAACATGGTTAATTTTTAGCACTGACTTGCACAACACATGTTGGTGTATAATACAATGCAAAAATACCAATTCCTGATCTGAGTCGATTTCAGACACTTTATCTTGCATACGTTTTAAAAGTCCCACATTTTTCCTTGTAAGATTTGGACAACCGTCCGTTGTGACACCTGCCAGTCTGTCCCATTTCAGTCCCAGTGTTTCCATGCACGCATTCACCTCCATGAAGAGATCGCTCCCTGTAGTCGTCCCTTTCATCGACCACATTGCTGCCAGCTCCTCCGTAATCTTGAAGTCCGGAGTGATCCCGCGGACAAATATGAGTAACTGGGCTGTGTCACGGACATCACAGCTTTCGTCCAAAGCCAAGGAGAAAAAGTCAAAACTTGCCACTTCACGTTGCAGCTGAAGCTCTAGATTCCACGATATGTCCTCCACCCTTCTTGTCACGGTTCGCCTGGAGAGCGGGACTTTCTCAAATGCTTCTTTTTTTTCTGGGCATATTAAAGCTGCGGAGTCCACCAAGCACTCTTTGATAAACTCCCCCTCCGAGAATGGCTTACTGTTTTTAGCGATTTTGTGAGCTATCACAAAGCTGGTCTTGGTTGCTGCATCCCTGGATGTGTGAAGCTGGGTAAAAAAGCCTTGCTGCTTTTGCAGTTTAGCTAGCAAAGCTTCCGATGTCAGCACCTTTTCAGCATCAGTCATGTTCTTGTATTTCTCCCCGTGTTTCGTCTCGTAATGCCAACTCAAATTGTAGTCCTTAAACACGGCGATCTGCTCCCCGCAAACTAAACACACGGCTTTACCCCTGACTTCAGTAAATAAATACTTAGCAGTCCAATTTTTGTTGAAAACCCTGCATTATTCATCTACCTTTCTTTTTTTAGCATAAGCAGACATTTCTGAGGGCTGAAGTCGTCTTGTGACTTGCTAGTGACAACGATCAAATCACGCGCATGTCTCAATATATGCTTTGCGTCATCATGTACGTAAATAAAAAAAAACTTCAAAATAAAAGCATTGCAGCTTCAGTCCATGCATCAGGTAAAATAAGAAAATATGTTTATTTTGTAATTTCCAATTAACGTTGCACGGGCCGGTCAGAGTCAATCAAAGGGCCTCATGCGGCCCGGGGGCCGTACAATGCCCAGGTTTGCTCTAGAGCCTGTCTTGTGTGGGATTTCTCCTTCTGCCTGGCTCCTGAGCTAGTGGGGACGCT
Organism: Nematolebias whitei; assembly: GCF_014905685.2. Lineage (NCBI taxonomy): Eukaryota > Metazoa > Chordata > Actinopteri > Cyprinodontiformes > Rivulidae > Nematolebias > Nematolebias whitei. The sequence continues at coordinate 77,086,794 of NC_056498.1, read as the reverse complement.
GTCTGCTCTGTGATACAGAGTCCTGATGACTCCTAACTTGTGCTCCAAAGGGTGATGGGAGTCAAACTGCAAATACTGGTCTGTGTGGGTGGGTTTGCGGTACACCTCCATTTGCAAATGTCCTCTATCACAGACTGAGACCTCACAGTCCAAGAAAGCCAACCTGCCATTTTTTACATCTTCTTGTGTGAACTTGATGTATTTATCCACA
>NC_056498.1:77065411-77086483 GCF_014905685.2 Nematolebias whitei | reverse complement strand
TCCTTCTGCCTGGCTCCTGAGCTAGTGGGGACGCTGTCTGCTCTGTGATACAGAGTCCTGATGACTCCTAACTTGTGCTCCAAAGGGTGATGGGAGTCAAACTGCAAATACTGGTCTGTGTGGGTGGGTTTGCGGTACACCTCAGTTTGCAAATGTCCTCTATCAGAGACTGAGACCTCACAGTCCAAGAAAGCCAACCTGCCATTTTTTACATCTTCTCGTGTGAACTTGATGTATTTATCCACAGAGTTGATGTGGTCAGTAAAATGTTGGACTTCCTGAGATTTAATTTTAACCCAGGTGTCGTCAACATACCTGAACCAATGACTTGGTGGTGTCCCTGAAAAGGACGTCAAGGCTCTCTTTTCTACCTCCTCCATGTACAGGTTGGCAACAATAGGAGAAACTGGAGACCCCATAGCACACCCATGTTTCTGCCTATAATATTGCTCCCCATATGTGAAGTAGGTTGACTGCAGGCACAGTTTCAAGAGTTGACACAGTTGTTCTGTGGAAAGCGTGGTCCTGCTGCTCAGAGTGGTGTCTGATTTTAATTTTAAACTGACCACCTCTACTGCATCATCAACAGGAATGCACGTAAAGAGTGATGTGACATCAAAAGAGACCATTGTTTCATCAGTCTCCATGATGCCATCCCTCACCTTGTCCACAAAGTCCATGGTGTTCTGTATGTGGTGTTCTGAGCTGCCAACTAAAGGGATGAGTACAGACGCCAGATATTTGGAAACATTGTAAGTGACAGAGTTAATCATACTAACAATTGGTCTTAAAGGTACACCTTGTTTGTGGATTTTAGGTAAACCATACAGACTAGGTTTGGCCTCCCCTGGGTACAGTCTGTGGTACAGAAAACGGTCAATAGCCTTGTCCTGCTCCAAAATTTTCAGGCAATCTATTAACTTTTTCTTGTAACCACTTCCTGGATCTCTTTTCAGAGGTTCATAAGTGTTTAAGTCACTAAGGAGTGTCATAACTTTCTCATGATAGTCTTTCTGGTTCAAAATCACTGTACACCTTCCTTTGTCTGCTGGGAGAATGATGCTGTTTTTGTCCTTGCTAAGAGTGGTGAGTGCATCCCTCTCCTCTCTACTGATGTTGGAAGGTGGTGGTTTGGCATTGCTGAGGCAGGCTGAAACTTTGATTCTGAGCTGTTCTGCTTCACCCTCTTTCATTTTGTTGTTGCGGATGGCTGACTCAGTAGCTGTGATCATCTCCACCAGAGGAATTCTACTAATTCTAGTAGAATTCCTGCGCACCGACATTACTCCACTACTGAGCCTCAAGTCTCGTGAGAGCACTGTGTCACCGCACCCAAAACTCGCGAGACTATGTCTGTGAGAATACAAGTCAAGGCTTCGCGTCGCCCGCGAGCGACTCGTTGGGCACACCTGATGTAAACCCTGTGACCTCATTTCTTGTACAATTGTAGGCATGTAGTCTTAGGTGGTGTGCATCTTCTGGCTGACTCTCCCTGGTGGAATACATTTTGGGTGTGTTAGCAGTGCTATGGGTGCATCCAGCTCAATGACGTATATACTAGAATATACGTCACTGACCCAGATCTTTTGAAGGTGGGTCTAATGTTACCTGCCCACTTTGCAGTGATTTAATGAACCAACTCACCTCTTGACATTGGTTACTTTCAAACTAATGAACAAATTTCAAAACCGCAACGTGAATGTAACGTGAAACGCAACGCATTATAGAAATGTAGTGTAGTAGAAAGTACAGATACTTAATGTAAAATGTAGTGAAGTAAAAGTCGAAAGTACCCACTTTGAACTCTACTAAGGAAGTACTTGTACTTATTTACATCCCACCACTGAAAATAAGCAGCCATTTTCAATAACTGACTAAGCGAAACACAACCTTTCAGCTTACAGATTCCAATAAGACTGCAAGAGAAAATTTCCTTTTTGTTACTTTTTTTCAGTTTAGCGTTTGATAATCAGTTTCCAACACTCACAGCCCAGACACTACCTTCAGCCGTCGATGAATACAGACAATACAAGAAGAAAGAGAAGAATTCAAAGTTAAACAGGTTTTTGTTGTTCACAGGTTTATATTATTTCCCTCTGGGATTAATAAAGTATTTTTGAATTGAATTGAATTGTTCCTGATGACTGTACAACAAAGTTTCAGTCTTTTGAAATAAAATAAAATAATTGAACAGATGTTATGGACAGCACAAAGAAGTGGATTTAAGAAAGGGAAAATAAAAGTCATAGAGTTTGATTTTCATAATGAAAGCAGAGGCTTTGTTGCATTTTAAATAGATCATGACTACATGAGAAACTCACCCACAGCTAACATTTTAAAGATTTGACATTAAGAATTCCACTACAAAATGTAAAGTTTATATAAAAGCCATTTTATCAAAATATTCTGGATCCACATTGGAGAAATAGAGTTCAACTCTGACCGTATTAATGAGGAAAACTAAGAAAAGGAGAACTACATTGTATTAGTGCTGTGTTAAATAGCTCATGTAAACACTGGTTTATAAACCTTTACAGCACAAACTGTGTAGTATTACTGTTATTTAAATATAAATAATATTATCCTGCAGAAAGTACATAATTATTCCAAACCCACACCCAGATTGCTTTCATTTGATCATGTTAACAGGAAACTAAAAAGCAACTACTGCTACATCTTTGTGAAAGAAGACTGTCATGAAAACCCTCCTATCACTAAATATTGCATTTATGTATATATTAATAACTAACATATGTCTATGTATGTATTATGTGTATGTGTGAACATAAATATGCATCTTGTGTGTTTTACATGTGCACATTTAAACCTCTCAACAAACCTGAATGAGACAGAAGATGTGACCTCTGTGGTGCAGCGTGGCAGAAAGGTCAAACCAGATCGATATCTCAGTGACTCCTGTTTTGGCTTCAGATGAAAGGAAATCTTATCCCAGATATTTGATATTCTTACACATAAGGACACATTAGACAGAAAACAGCCCGATGGGACTGCACACAAGAAAGCAATCAACTGCAATTAATTTCTATGGATGAAAAGGCTCTATTTTAAAGTTTGAGCATCTATAAATCATATTATGATGTCTACAGATTAAATCTAGATTTATCTGGTGCTTTTGGCCATGGCTAAATAAAACATGGAGGACTTCTGTTGAAAATCTGTGACTAGATTTATAGAACAGCATCAGGATATTTGTAGAATAGGTTTGGTCATACTGAAGCAAGTTTTGCAGAAAAATATTTTTAAAACTAGATAAATTGCTTTTCCTGTGAAAATGCAGTGTAAATGCTTATTGCAGAAAAACTTGCTGAAAAACAGCTGAAATTAGCTAAAAAAAATGCTGAAATGAACAAAAAAGCCTAAATTATCAGAAGGAAGCAGAACGAACACATAGTTTTTAAATTAGGTTTAAATAAGCAGAACTGAGCACAAAATTTAGGAAATTGCCAAAAAAGCTGAAATTAGCTTAAAAATAGCAGAAAAGTAGCTGAAAGGGAAGAAAGAAGCTTAAACTACCAGAAGGAACTGGGAAGAACTGAAATGAGCTAAAAAAAAAGTGAAATTAGATGAAAAAGCTAAATTTATCACAAACACAGCTAAATAGTTCTTCTTCTTCTGCTGCCTTTCATTTTATTTCAGTGATTGTATATCTTTTTTCTTTTCTTTAAATTGTATTATAGTTGTTGTTTGGATGAAATGAAATGAATAAATAAAACATACATACAAATAGTAGCTGAAACAGCAGGAATAAGCTGAAAGGAGAATAATAAGCTGTAAGTAGCAGAAATAAATTAATTAGGCTGAAAGGATCAGAAATAACCACAAAAACTTAAATTTATCTGAAAACATCTGAGATTATCTAAAAATGCTAAAAAGGAAGCTGAAAAGTAGAACCAGCTTAAATTATCAGAAGAAAGCAAAAAGAACACACATTTTCCCATTAGGCTGAAATAAGAAGAAATGAGCACAAAAAGTGGAAAATATCTAAAAAAGGCTGATAAGGCAAAAACATAAAACAGCTAAAAAGGAAGAAGGTAAAGTACCAAAAGAAAGTGGAGAGATCACATTGTTTATGAATTAAACTGAAAATACTTGAAATGAGTGCAAAAAATGTGGAATTAGCCAAAAAAAAAAAAAAAAGAAGCTAAAATTAGCATAAAAACAGCTAAATAGTAGCTGCAATAGTGGAAAAAGTTTAAACTTGCAGAAATGAGGTGAGGGGAGCATAACAAGCTAAAATTATCAGAAAGTACCTGAAAAAAAAAGTTTAAATTTGCACAAGAAAGCTGAACCAGAACAAAATGTAGTAGGTTGTAAACACATCTAAAGATCTGAAGGATGAAAAATGAGCTCTGTTCATTTTCTATGAGAGAAGAATGGTAGAAAAGGCTAAATATTTCAAAAAGCTAAAGTTGCACCAATACCAAATGTTATAGCAGGATTGTCCTGAAAGAGCTGAGCGTTTTGATAAATGATTTGTTGAAATAACACAAAAATTATGGAATGAGAGGACAGCACGGTGGCGCAACTGGTAGATCTGCTGCCTCTCAGTGAGCAGGTCCTTGGTTCAAACCTCGGTCCAGGGGCCTTTCTGGGTGGAGTTTGCATGTTCTCTCCATGCATGCGTGGGTTTTCTCCGGGTGCTCCAGTTTCCTCCCACAGACTAAAAACATGCATGTTAGGCTGATTGGTAACTCTAAATTGTCCCTAGGTGTGAGTGAGAGAGTGAATGCTTGTTTGTCTCTATGTGTCCCTGTGATGGACTTGCGACCCGTCCAGGGTGTACCCCGCCCCTCGCACAGTGATTGCTGGACACGGGCACCAGCGACCCCCGTGACCCAAAATGGAATAAGCGGGTAAAGATGATGGATGGATGGATGGATTATGGAATGAGAAAGATGCCGAAAAACTTACAGAAGAAAAATGGATCACAATAGTGTGAATGCTTCATAAACATTCACACAATAATAAAACCCTCCTGTTGTAGATAGCTTGTTGAATGACCTCAGTTTGGACAAAAAACATTTGACAAATCTATCGTCACATCCAAGGCCAAAGTGCATCGTTGCCATCTTCAAATGGCTCCAATCTCTAAAATTACAAAGCAGTTCATGAGAAAACCATTAATTTATTTTTTTTATTGTCTACCTCCAGAGAGTCAGAGCTTTCTCAACCTGTCTAGATCTATAGACCTGCTCTGAAGACTGAAAATTCTCAATTATATTTTTTAGAGGTGTCATGCAAAAGCACTGAAGCATTCTTATTACCATCCTGTTTATGTCACCTCCATGGTTCCCCAAATTGTGCTTCTTCATCAGGAGTTCTGTGCTGTGACTTCTGGTAACAGAATGCTGCACAACGTGGTCAACTTTTACATAATTCTGTAAGACAAAAAAATGATGTTGATTAGATTCTGGCAAAATCAATATGAAAACACAACTCTCTTGAGCTTTATAGCTAAAAAAAAAAACAACAACATCTCAATAGAAATTTCAGTACGTTTTTAAACGGTTCACTAAAAATTGTACTTTACATGACTGAAAAGGCATTTTGATATATTTTATATTGTTTACACAGTCACCGTTTAAGTTCTAGGATTTTTACAGATTTTTTCACATAATGTTGCACTGACTGTTGTGACACTAACTGTTGAAATGTCTAAAATTTTTACTGTTTTGCAAACAAAATGTTACTTCCACAGTTGTCTTCAGTGCAAATACAAATTAATAATGCAATCATTTTTGTCTTCTTTTACTCAGTGTCTCGCTCTGCTGTAGAATTTGTGGGTTTCTCTCAAAATGAGAGAATGCACAGCCAAGCTTCCACAGATTCAGTTATATTTTAGCTCAAAATTATATCTTTAAACTGGAAAGGTCTTTTTATTTGGTTTTATCTCATATGTAAAATATATAACAAATTACTTCTGACCAGTTTTTGCTGCTTGTATTTCAGTAATGTTTAAGATCTGACTAAGTTTTCTTCTGATTGTTTGATTGAGGCTTACTTTCCAGTCTGTTTCTGCCTGCAGTCAGCGTGCATGTGGTTACCATGGTAACCATAGTGAGATATTGTTAGGGTCTTTAACATTTCTTGGTTCTTTTTACACTTATAAAATTTTGTACATCATAATTAAGGCGTTCAAAATTTCCAGAAAAAGGAAGACCAAACTAAATGCAAATACTTTTCGGACCAGATTGTTCTGTGTTTTTGTCGTCAATTGTATCTTTCTGTTCTCCATAAAATCTATGTCTTCTCTGTACTGTGAATCTTTTTAAGATTTGCCTTCAACTCATTCATTAATGGTTGTTGTCCTTGTGTTTGTTCAGGCAGTGCCAAAGCTCATAGCCATGGAGCCATGCCAGGGGGGCCAAGCGGGAGTTCTTACGATGCTGCTGCGTCTCCCCAGAGTCCCGTCTGGAATCCCTCCACCTGGACAGTCTGGTATGAATCTCACACAAAGTGCTGACTTGCAGAAGCTGCTATTGATGGAAACCAAGAAATATTACCAGAAAAGCACAGTCCTGATCCATGTTGCAGTGAGAGAACTGTGGCATGCTGTTAAATCCAATAATGCTATGTGTGTGTGTGTGTGTGTGGGTGTGTGTGTGTGTGTGTGTGTGTGTGTGTGTTCTGGTATTTGTTACCGTCTAAGGCCCATCCTTCCAACACATTCTACACTGTGAAGAGCAGCTGCTCCTCAGGGGGCACAAAGCCCTGACCCCATAAGAAGAAGTGCTGTTGGTGGGTTTGTTAGGTTTAGGGCTAAAGCCCCCAGTATACTCCCGCATACGTCCGTTCACGCGTACATACACATGTACGGTACGCAGAGGGTTCAGACATGATACTCCAGTGTACACCCTGAGCAGCTGCAGAGCAGCTTCACAGACAAGGGGCGTTTACCTTCGGGACAAATGGAGTTTGCTGATTGGTCATTTGCTGACACGCCTACTGGATTGATTGACAAGTCGGAAAAAAAAAAAACCAGAGTGCTGGCAGTCTCAGCTGTAGCTGTGTTCTGTGTTTATATGTTGTTAATAAAAAAGATCTAAAAAAAATAATAAAAAAACAAGGAGCGCTAGCTCTGTAGCCCACACTTCAGATCAGCCCACCAGGAAATCTCCAGACCCTCCCGCAGCCATGCTGGACCTGAGTTTAATTCGCTCGTGACAAATTCTTTCATTTCTCACCATTTCAGTCATGGAGTCAATGGAGGAGGAAGAGATCACTGCCTCTTGGCAAAAAACAAAAGAAAAGGCCAGATCAGGGATGAAGAAGGGGAATTTAATACATTGGTGTCGCATACAAATCAGTCCATCGCTGGGCAGTTTATTGTGCAACACCGTGTACACGGTTGTAAAAAATGAGCTTTGCATGGACATGCCCTGGGGGATACGCTCGTATCTTCGCGTACGTACGTGCGTCCCTCTGCATATGGACGTACACGGTAGTATACTGGGAGCTTAAGGTGTGAACTGAAGATAGGGTAGGGTTAGATGTGCACGGGTAATGGTTAGGTTTAAGGTAAGGATCAGGATTAGGCTATAGAAATTAATGAAAAATGAATTGAAATCAATGCAAAGTCCACATAAAAATAGCAAGACAAACCTAGCACCCTCTAACAATTTTCAGTCAGGTCATCTGGGCAGTTTTTTTTTCTGAAACGTTTCACCTTCCATCTGGAAGGCTTCATCAGTCAAGGAAACACACAACACAAAACTGATTCTTCCCCCAAACAGCTTACTCCAAAGTGGAACAAACCAGATATGTTGGTGCTAAGATGGTGTCTTTGGCACGCCCCCTCCTCTGTTGCTGGCCCTGTTCCTCGTCGACAATCATGTCAAACTGGTTCAAAACCAACAAAGTCCAAACTCAATAATCCAGGTATACAATCCAACAATTTTCAGGCAGGTCATCTGGACAGTTTCTTTTTCTTTTTTTTTGCTGAAACATTTCACCTTTCATCCAGAAGGCTTCATCAGTCAAGGAAACACACAGCACAAAACTGATTCTTCCCCCAACGGCTTACTCCAGACCATCTTAGCACCATCATAACTGGTTTGTTCCATTTTTGAATAAGCTGTTGGGGGAAGAATCAGTTTTGTGTTGTGTGTTTCCTTGACTGATGAAGCCTTCTGGATGGAAGGTGAAACATTTCAGCACAAAAAATAAACTGTCCAGATGACCTGACTGAAATTTGTTGGATATCTGACACAATCATGTTTCACATACAAAATTTGAAATTGACATCACGATCAATTACTTTTAGACATGTATTCACAAATCTATAAGGGAAAAATCTAGAGTTAGCATGAAAATATAATATCTAAAAAATAAAAGTTTTCAGATTCCGAGCTTGTGGTGGTGAATAAGCAGGTTGTGCATAAACAGCAGCTGCAGTTTAAGCTGCTATCAGCAGACAGTACTTCTGCCAAACTCTACATAGCTAATGAGACTTTTTATGATGAATCGGACTACGGAACAGCTCTTGTGGTGGTTGTTTCTACTGGTACTTTCCATTGATTGTTTTTATTCTTAGAAACCATCAACTGTCCCGGGTGCATTTCATCACTGCAGCTTCACAGAAAGGGCTCAAACAATATGTGATGCTTTGAAAAGCTGAGCTGTTCCCTGACTGTTCAGCCACGCATAAAAAGCTCAACATGTGGTGAGCGGTGCTTCTGGTGTGCCTTACAGCATCTTTCTGTCAGATGTCATCGTAAACAGCCTCAGGTATCTGAAACAAAAGCAGTGTAAACACTAATGGAACATCTAAGGCTTTGTGTTTCCTGGCTGTCGTCATTAAAGGGCAGTTTAATCGACCAAATGTTAAATTTTACCTACATAATTCAACAAGCCTACAAAGAATATGTCAAAAAACAGGACTTCTCTAGTTGAATACATTTTGCATTATGTGAATGAAAAACTATTCTTTTGCACATGATATGGTCTGTTTCACACAATCAGTTTTTCCTTGCATTGATCCTTGCCTGTAAATAATCTTGTATTTTTTTTTTAGAGAGGTTAAGGACATTTGATACAAGTGAACCCAAAGGTGTTATAATTTCCTATAAATAAGTATGTTCTGTTTACATTAATAGATCTTGTGATCCAGTGTTGTGACTTTTTGGTTCAAGTCAATAGGGCAGGCTCCTGATACAGTGGTGCTTGAAAGTTTGTGAAGCCTTTATAATTTTCTGTCTTTCTGCATAAAAAATTACATAAAACATCATCAGAGTTTCACATAAGTCCTAAATTCAATTCAGTTCAACTCAGTTTATTTATATAGTGCCAAATCACAACAAAGTTGTCTCAGGGCACTTTACAGAAACATTCACATACATAAAAGCCAACTAGTAAAGTTCTCTATATAAGGAAAATAAAATAAAGAAATCCCAGTTAAACACATGAGACAAAATGTTATATTTGCTCATTTATTTATTGAGGAAAATGATCCAATATTACATATTTGTGAGTGGTAAAGGTATGTGAAGCTTTGCTTTCAGTGTCTGGTGTAGTGTGACCCCCACCCCCTTCATGCAGCAATAACTGCATCGAAATGTTTTTGGTTTCTGGTAAAGAGCAGTGACGTCCTCCTCCAACCCTGCCATGAACACCATTGCTGTTCAGTGTTCTCCTGATGGTGCAATCATGAACATTAACATTAGCCAATGTGAGAGATCTTCAGTTGTTAGAAGTTATCCTGGGAAACTTTGTGACCACGCCAACTCCTGGGGAGGGCAACATTGGTCTTGAATTTTCTCCATTTGTACACAATCTGTCTGACTGTGGATTGGTGGAGTCCAAACTCTTTATAGATGGTTTTGTAACCTTTTCCAGCCTGATGAGCATCAACAACTCCTTTTTTGAGGTCTTCAGAATTATCCATTGTTCCTGACATTGTAGCATCCATCCAAGTTCCTCCAAGGCCCAGCAAAAGACAAGCCATCCTCAGAGACAGAACACCCTAAAGACAGAGACACCACATATCCTACCACCCCACCTTCTGTGTGTTAAATCTACAAGTCAGGATGATTCTACCCCTGGTTCCATACTGACTATGATAATTAACTCTCTGTGCTAATTAACCCTCTTTTCTGAGTGGCAGACTTCATTCTCTGAAAGAAATCTCTACCAAAGAAGTGAACCTTACCCTGCTCACAGGGACTGTTGTTGCCATGGTAATAAAGGAAGTCACCCCCCCCCCCCCCCCAAGTTGGACAGAGTTTTTGTTTGTAACAATCGGGTGTCAAGATCAAACTTGCATTTTAATAAAATAAATTGTGTTTTTGTAAAAACAAGGTGTTGCCATTTTCAACAGAAGCCATTGTGTTTTCTCTCTGAGACTTTGAGGGAGGTTATAATTACATCTGTTATACAGTTAGGTTACACGCACTGTGATAGCACTCTGATTGGTTAAAATCAGGGGGCACTTTCTCGTCTGGTGTCAGGTAAACAGACACCTGAGAAGTCAGTTGTTTTCGAGTGGCTGAGATGACCAGTTGCTGAAAAGTTGTTGTCCAAGAGAGTTGTAGAGAAGAACGATCTTGGGGAACGCAGCTATGTTGGAAGAAGTGGGTCCTGGTGGAGAGTTGGCTCTGAGCTAGCCCAGAAATCCTTAATGCTCAAACACCCAGGAGCGAGATGGTGCTTGCCGAATGAATCGCAATGCTGAGAAAAAAAACATCCTTTCTTGAGACAGCAGGCTACCGGCTCTCCCCGCATCCACTGTGGTAATGAAAGAATGGACATCTTCCCGGTAGGGTAAAACATCTTCCTTCTGATGACGAAACAAGTGCCAACTTAGTCTGTTTAGACGTAATTTAGTTCACAAAGCTGAGATAAGCTTACCTAAATTTTAACGTTAGAATTAGACCCTTAGTCCAAATTGAATCTATACCCTTCTCAAAGTCTCTCTTATTTATGTTATTCACTTTCTGAAATAATACTATTAGTTATTCATCCATATTTCATATTTGCCATAATTTCACATTATTATTATTCAAACTGACAATAAACTTTAGGGCAGCACGGTGGCGCAACTGGTAGAGCTGCTGCCTCTCAGCGAACAGGTCCCTGGTTCAAACCCCGGTCCAGGGGCCTTTCTGGGTGGAGTTTGCATGTTCTCTCCGTGCATGCGTGGGTTTTCTCCGGGTGCTCCGGTTTCCTCCCACAGTCCAAAAACATGCATGTTAGGCTAATTGGTAACTCTAAATTGTCCCTAGGTGTGAGTGAGCGAGTGAATGGTTGTTTGTCTCGTTTGTCTCTATGTGGCCCTGTGATGGACTTGCGACCCGTCCAGGGTGTACCCCGCCCCTCGCACAGTGATTGCTGGACATGGGCACCAGCGACCCCCGTGACCCAAAATGGAATAAACGGGTAAAGAAAATGGATGGATGGATGGACAATAAACTTTACAGAATTCTGTATTTAAATAACTGGATTCTTTGTCTTTTCTCCAAGAGAGGGGGATTGAATTTGTTACAAGCACTCACGTACATGTTTTGGGGTTGAGGCTGGTCAACATTTATTCCATAACTCTGAACGGTTAGCGTACACCTGTTAAAGAGTGTTCAGACCAGCCTATGCAATACACCATGATAACTTCCACAGACATGTTGTGAAGAGCAGACTTTGATAGAGCCCTGTTCTTTAAATCAAACAGGGTACCTACTCACACCTGATCATCATCAAATTGGTTGAAAACAACTGACTCCAATTTCACCTTCAAATTAACTGCTAATCCTAGAGGTTCACATACTTTTACCACTCACAAATATGTAATGGTAATATTGGATCATTTTCCTCCATAGATAACTGACCAAGTATACTATTTTTGTCTCATTTGTTTAACTGGGTTCTCTTTATCTACTTTTAGGACTTGTGTGAAAATCTGATGAGGTTTTAGGTCATATTGATGCAGAAATATAGAACATTTTAAAGTCTTCACAAATTTTCAAGCACCACTATATGTGCAAGCATCCACCTTGAGGGGTTCCTTGAACTTGATTGGCTTATGGGTTGGAGCAACTGCAAACCAGGAGCCTTAAGAGATGTACAATCCTTGTTTTATACATTACAGAGCCACAACTTCCTCAGATTCTTGAACTCTGAAGAAAGTGTGACCTGAAATGGCATTATCCATATTTCTTTCTTCTTCTTTTTTCTTAATAAATCACCACTTGTTTACAATTATACTCCTCCTTAATTCCAGAAAATCCATAACAGTTTCCATCTAGCATAGTTCAAAACTAGATCGTACAGAGTCACAAGCTTTAGACTGTATGTGGTGCTCTAATATGCAACCTAAATTCACACACAGGTCTCCCTCCTGTCTCTCTGGAGAGTCAATAAGTTCTTTGTTTTTCTGTCTTACCAAGAGATGTTTGGGTCATACTGGAAGATGACTAAGTATCAAGCTTAATCCTTTTTTGTAAGCTTTGGGGTCTGACATCAGTGAACAAAAAAAGGTGACCAAAACATCTGTCTGAGAGCCAGGCAAAGGCCCTAATGATTCTCTGTTGGGAGGGGATGAAGATTAATCTGTATGTGAATTTAGCTGCATAACAACTCCACACTCTCCAGTTTTAAAAAGAGAAAGCTCAACAAACAAGAGGCAAATATTTTCAACTATACAATAGAAATCCTGTTTCTTTGTTTTTTTTTTTTTAAAGTCCTGTACAACTGAGAATCTACACCAGCATAATTATGAGGCTGCTTCACAGCCATACGATGCATCATTCAGAGGAACTCTGTAATCTAAACTCTGTGTGAGATGGTCAGACTTGCTAGGTTTTCCTCCAACATTTGCTGTTGGATCAATTGTTCCCCTCCATGACACATCCTGACTTTCCATCATCTGAGCTCATGTTGCCGCACGAATGACTGACACTTAATATTCCCCTGCTGCTCCAACTGACCACCAAACTGGTGTTGGAATCACTAAAAAGACAGCAGCACTTCCTTACTGACTCGATCGAGGGCCTGCAGCGTTGTGCACCGTCAGCACGAGGCCAATCTTCCCTAAACCCACTCACATTTAGTCTGTTTCCCCTCTTTATTTTGCTTCCCTCCTCCAGGTTTTTAGTCAAATGATGTCAGTGAAGGTTTTCAGGATGTGAAGTGAACGTAACTTGAGTAGGTGTGAGGTTTTAGTTCAGGGGCTTGATGGGGCAAATGAGCAGAGCAGACAGGGAGGTAAAAGCTTTTTTTTTTTCTAGAAAAGATTTTTTCTCATGAAGGGAGCTCCATACTGGAGTCATTAAAACAAACATAGGTTTGACCTGACAGACAAAGAAACTTGGCATAAAAAGCAATAAATAATAAATGGAGCGCCTCAGCTGCTCTATGACCACATTGGTGGTCAATAAAAAAATCATACACATAAATATGAGCCAATACATTGTTATAGACAGTCTTATTTAAATTATTGTTTTCCATTTCTGGGGAAAAAAAATACAGGGTGACTCAAAGCATAAAAAAAAAAAAAATAAACAACTTAAATATTTTGAGAATTTAATGCAGACAGATTATGTAAGATTTAAAACATTTGTTGTAGTGTTTTTTTATTTACAAATTAAGGTCAAGTTTATACAAGGTCTTTGTTTGTCCAGGCCATAGCTTTAGATTGGTGTATTGCATATAATGAAACATATCCTATAAATACTGTATTTGGGTATCTTGGTTGATTCGCATCTATCTTTTAAGCTCCACGTGGAAAATTTGGTAAAGAAACTGAAAGTTAAACTGGGTTTCTTTTTCAGAAATAGATCCTGTCTAACCCTGAATGCTAGGAAACGCCTTGTGACTGCGACTTTCCTTCCCTCCATTAACTAGAGTGACATTATTTGCATGTATGCTCCTACAAGCACCTGCAGATGATGGATGCTGTCTATCATGGTGTGCTAAGATTCATAACTGGCTGTAACTACTGTACCCACCACTGCACCCTGTATTCACTGGTTAACTGGACATCAGTAACTTCACACAGATGCTCCCACTGGTACATTTTCATTTTTAAATCACTTCTTGGTCTGCTGCCTTCATACATCTCCTCCTACATGTCTCTGCGTGAGTGCAGCTACAGTGTGTGCTCTCAGGACATTATTACCTGCAGTGTTCCCTCAGTGCGGACTGAACTAGGCAAAAGAACCTTCTCCTACTCCGCTCCTGTTTCCTGGAATATCTTGCAAAAAGATCTGAAGCTCTCGACCTTGACCTCTCTAAGTGGCTTTAAACATCTAAGTTCCTGGGGGAAAAAACAATGCTGATATATTCTTGTTTTTAGTTTTCTACATCGCCTTACAACCTAGCTGCTTTTATTTTTGTTACGTTGCCTTTTAAATACCATTTTATTTCCACTTGTTAAAAAAAAATCTAAATTTGTATGCATATTTTATGTCTATTGTTGACTTTGTTGTTCCACTGTTGTCATCACTCTTTGCTAAAATCAGGTCTCTCTTGTAAATGAGTCTCAAGGCTCAATGGGATTGATCTGTTTAAATAATGGTTGAATGTTCAAGATGATGAAGTTTTATCTGCTACTACAAAATGTACACTTTGAATCAAACATTGCTTTAAATCAACTGCTGAGAAAACTAAACTAGTTTGAGAAATCAACAAAAGTCCAGATTATTTTTTAAAAACAGGCCATCAGATTGTCGACAGGTTAGGAAATGAAGTTAGCTGAGAAAAGTACCATTACTACACAGAAAAAACTGGAAATGCTCCTATTGCTCTTAATGGTCACTGAGCTTCTGCAGCAACAAATGCATAAAAAATGTTGACATATTAGGATTATTAAGGCATTCTGGGAAATGTGTCACACAGTTTTAGAAAATTGAGCATCGATGGGTCTTTCAGCAGGATGACCCTTCCAACAATAAGAGAAAAGGAAACAGACCGACGTCAGAGTCCAGATCTACATGTGATTATTGAAGCAGCTGAAAGCTAAAATTGACCTCTGCAGGCATGACTTCTGCACACTCACAAGCTTTGCTAAAAAAAAAAAGAACAAAAATATCAAGCAGGATAAAGTGCCCTCCTTCTGGATGGTTAGACAAGAATTTGAAAAGTTTCATTGAGGACAAAACCAAGTATTGTTGAAAGAAGAAAATCTCTGATAAATTATTTTAAAATGTACTCTAAAGTGGATTGCTGCTGCTGTGCAGTGACCCTAAATGCCCCCAATCTTAACGTTATCAGATTTTATGCAACCATCTCATTTATTATACTACTTTGGACTGTTTTTTGCTCAAATATATATTTGCTTCATTATAAAGAAAAATCTTCAGATAAATCAAGAATAAAAAATAAAAAAAACATAATTTTTATTCCAAGACAGTTGATAAACTTAATATTAAAGTCACATTCTCATAAAACTTAACTTGTCAGTATTTACCATTTTAGTTTATTTAAGATTTCCATCACTTCCCCAAATTGCAACAGTAGTATGGTAAAAGTCCTTTCTATTTAATGTCCAAATCTCAGCTCCACAAAGCAAGACTGTGTGCACCATCATCTTGTACACTTTCCCTTTAATATGAATCAGCATCTTTTTGTCACAAAGCATTCCTGTCAGCTCCTTCCATTTATTCCATGCCACACCATTTCTGTGTTTAACGTCTTCTTCACAGCTTCCTTTGGCATTTATCACGACCCCAGATATTTGAATGTTTCGATGTGCTTCAGTACATTTCCTCTGTTATCAGTAATTGTTACATCTTTTGGCTTTTGAGCAGACCATGGTCCCTGTTTTTGCTGTGTTTATTTTTATACCTTTACTCTCAAGTGCCTGCTGCCACTGTCTGAAACTATCTTAGAGATTAACTTCAGAATCTCCAGCCACAACTAGGTCATCTGCATACAACATATCCCACAGCACTTTGCTCCTAAAATGCTCAGTAACTGTGTCCATCACAACAATAAACAACAGTGGGCTAAGACATGAACCCTGATGAATGCCAACTTTAATCTCAAATGCTGTTGTGTTACCTTTCCCAGTTCTGACTGTTGTTTTAAGACCTTTGTACATGGAACTAACAATCCAAAATAGCTTCTCTGTAATGCCTTTCTGTGTGAGGCTCCATTAAACCACCTCTCATGGAACTCTGTCAAAAGCCTTTTCCAAGTCCACAGTCGTCCAGTATCTGCTAAGATAAGATAAAATAAGATAAGGTAATAAAAGATAAGATAATATAAGATAAGATAAGATAAAACTTTATTGATGGCACATTGTTGTGCCAGAGTTTCTTTACAAAGGAACATACACAAGGAATCGCATAATATATATATAAAATAATAGAATATAAAAATACCAACAATAAAGGTCTAAAACAGGTCAGGTGCAGACAGAAATGTTAAAATGTTTATTGTAGTGCAGGATAAATGTTATTGTCCTATATGTAGAAAGGGGAGGAGTTGAACGTTTGAAAGCCACAGGGAGGAAGGACTTGCGTTGGCAATCTGTGGAGCACCTCAGTGGTCTCAGTCTATGACTAAAGGTGCTGCGTTAAGTGTCCACCATGACATTGAGTACATTCATACATACATACGTGGGGGAGCAATGGCACAGAGGTTAGAAAAGATGGACCTGTGATTGGAAAGTCGCAGGTTCAACTCCAGATACCATCAACATCAAAATGTGGGTGGAAAAGGTGAAACACAGACACACCTGTCTCTACCCTATTTGCCCCACTCTGCCCCCTGAGTAAGGCCTTCAACCCCCACCATCTGCTCCCCAAAACAGGTCTTTTTTGAAAATGAGTTATTGTGACTCAATGAGACTACCTGTATAAATAAAAGATAAATGAAAAAAAAAAATCAGGGGGTGTGGCATGTTGTTCAGGATCTGGAGCAGTTTCCTCAGCATCCTCTGCTCAGACACATCTGTCAGAGACTGTAGTTCCACTCCCAGAGCTAAGCCAGCTGTCTTGATGAGTTTATTGAGTCTGTTGGAATCAGCTTTCTTGACCTTGCTGCCCCAGCAGACCACCACGTAGAAGAGGATTCTGGAGACCACCAAGTGGTAAAACATCGCAGACGTTAAAGGACCCGAGTCTTCTCAGAAGAAAAGGGTGACTGCCATTTCTTGTGGTGGGCACTGGTGTTAGCTGTCCAGTCCAGTTTATTGTCTAGGTGGACCCCTAGGTACTTGTTGCAGTCCATGTCCACTTTAGTACCCTTGATGTTGATAGGGTTGGGCGGGGGCTGATCTTCTTCCTACAGTCCACCTGCAGCTCTTTAGTTTTTCCAACGCTGAGTTGCAGGTAGTTCTGTTCACACCACTCCACAAAGCTGTCTACCACACCTTTGTATTCTCCTTTCTGGTCACCAGTGATGCATCCCACAATGGCAGTCATCTGAGAATTTATACAGATGGCAGGATTGTGAGTTGTACCTGAAGTCCGAGGTGTAGAGTGTGAGCAGAAATGGCGAGAGGACTGTCCCCTGAGGAGCCCCTGTGCTGCTCAGTATGGTCTCTGAGATGGTGCTCTGCAGCCTCACATACTGTGGCTGACCTGTGAGGTAGTCGCTGATCCAGGTGACCAGCGAGTTTTTCCTGCATGTCCCAGAGCTTACTGCAGAGTAGAGCAGGTATTGTGGTGTTAAAGCACTGGAAAAGTCAAAGAACATGACTCTTACAGTGCTGCCTGCCCTGTCCAGGTGCATGTAGGCTCTGTGTAACAGGTAGATGATGACATTGTCAACTCCAATGTGTGGCTGTTATGTAAACTGTAGGGGGTCCAGGCACGGTTACACCATTGATCTGACATGCTGAAGAACCAGCCTCTCTAGCAAATTCATGGCATGTCAAGTCAAGTCAAGTCATATTTATTTATAGAGCACAATTTAAAACAGATAGACTGTTATCAAAGTGCTTAACACTAAGGGTAACACTGAGAAATAAAAAGCAGTAAGAATATACCTTAAAAAATTAAAACAACAGCATTAAAATGAAGACATGGAACAAGATATACTAAATCAACTCACACAGTATGAAATGCCAGATAGAACAGATATGTTTTTAGCAGGGATTTGAACACAGGAAGGGAGGTGGCATGCCTAATGTTGGGGGGTAGGTTGTTCCACAGTTTGGGACCCATGACTGAAAACGCCCGATCTCCTCGGAGCTTCAGTCGTGTTTTTTGGAACAACCAAAAGCAGCTGATCGGATGATCTCAGAGCCCGAGAGGGAACATATGGTTCCAGTAGCTCAGAGAGGTAGATGGGTGCGAGGCCATTTAGGCACTTATAGGTCAGGAGGAGAATTTTGAAATCAATCCTAGTTCTCACAGGAAGCCAGTGTAGGGAGGACAGAACTGGTGTGATGTGCTCATACCTCGGTGTACCGGTTAAGAGCCGAGCTGCAGCATTCTGGACGAGCTGTAGCCGTGAGATAGAGGCCTGGCTGACCCCAGCATACAGTGAATTACAATAGTCCAGGCGGGTTGTGATGAATGCATGGACTAGTGTCTCAAGGTCGAGTCTAGACAGCACTGGCTTGAGCTTAGCTACCTGCCGCAGTTGGAAGAAGCTTCTCTGCAGAACTGAACTGATCCGTTTGTCGAACTTAAAATCCGAGTCAAAAATCACTCCAAGGTTTTTAACAGAGTGCTTCAGATAAGGCTGAAGGGAGTCCAGGTTCACAGGATAAGAGGCGGCAGCTGAGCTAGGGCTAAAGACAATGACTTCAGTCTTCTGGTCGTTAAAACTTAGAAAATTTGAAGCCATCCATGTCTTAATGTCGTCCAAACATTTGAGGAGAGGGTGGACGGAACAAGCACTGGCTGGTTTCAGTGGCAGGTAGATCTGACAGTCATCCGCGTAGCAATGGAATAGAATACCATGTTTTCTTAGGATCGACCCCAGCGGAAGCAGATAGAGTGAAAATAGAAGGGGTCCGAGAATCGAGCCCTGCGGGACAGGGCAGGAAAGAGGCATTGAAGTGGATAGATTTTTACCCACCTTCACATAAAAACTCCTGTCAGAGAGGTATGAGCGGAACCAGTCTAATGCAGCACCTGTAATCCCAACCCAGTGTTCAAGCCGAGAGATGAGGATACTGTGGTCAACAGTATCGAAAGCGGCAGTAAGATTGAGGAGTACAAGAGCCACAAAATGGCCAGAATCATTTGCTGTTAAAATGTCATTACAAACCCTAACCAAAGCTGTTTCTGTGCTGTGGAGCTGCTTGAAACCAGACTGAAAGACATCAAAGATTTTGTTCTCAGTTAAAAACTGATTTAACTGAGTAAAAACTACTTTTTCCAGGATTTTGGACAGAAAGGGGAGTTTTGAGATTGGCCTGTAATTTGAGCAGGCTGAAGGATCAAGACCAGGTTTCTTAATTAACGGTGTGACTACTGCATGTTTGAACGCCTCTGGGACCACGCTTGTAGCAATACTACTGTTTAGTATTGTTAGAACAGCAGGCCCAATCGCTGGTAGAACCTGTTTGAACAATGCTGCTGGGATGGGGTCCAATGGTGATCCTGATGGCATGTGATGTCAAGTAGTCACTGTACAAGTTTGGTTGGTTGTTTTTCGGCACCGGGACCAGGCATGTTGTTTTTGACAGAGCAGGAACCACCCTCGTGCTCAGGCTCAGGTGAAAAATTTGCTGAAAAACATCACACAGCTGAGCTACACATCTTTTCAAGGATTTGGGGCTTAATCCATCTGGACCTGCAGACTTGCCTGGACGTAGATTGCTGAGTTCCATCCTCACAATCTCCCTGCTGATGCTGATTGGAGGCTCAATCAATCAACCTTTATTTATACAGGTAAATCCCATTGAGCCTCGAGGACTCATTTACAAGAGAGACCTGATTTCAACAAAGAAAGATGACAACAATGGACAACAGCAACAACAATAAGCAATTATAAAAACTCATACTACAGTTTTTTTTGTTTTTTTTTTGTTTTTTTTTTAACAAATAGGATGGCTAAAAGGAAAAAGGTAACAAAACCAAAAAAACAGCTAGATTCCAAGACAAATGTATAAAACTAAAAACAGGAACATGTCAGCATTGGACCCTGCCAGGAGTCCAACAGATTCTTAAAGCCACTTAGAGAGGTCAAGGTCGAGAGCTTCAAATCTTTTTGTAAGATGTTCCAGGAAACAGGAGCGGAGTAGGAGAAGGCCCTTTTGCCTAGTTCAGTCCTCACTGAGGGAACACTGCAGGTAATAATGTCCTGAGAGCGCACTCCGTAGCTGCACTCACGCAGAGACATGTAGGAGGAGATGTATGAAGGCAGCAGACCAAGAAGTGATTTGAAGATGAAAATGTACCAGTGAGAGAGTCTGCGTGAAGTTAATGATGTCCAGTTAACCAGTGAATACAGGGTGCAGTGGTGGGTACGATAATCACAGCCAGTTATGAATCTTAGTGCACCATGATAGACAGCATCCAACATCTGCAGGGTTCTTGTAGGAGCGTTCATGTAAATAATATCACCAAAATCAATTGAGGGAAGGAAAGTCACAGATACAAGGCGTTTTCTAGCATTCAGGGTTAGACAGGATCTGTTTCTGAAAAAGAAACCCAGTTTAATTTTCAGTTTCTTTACCAAGTTTTCCACATGGAGCTTAAAAGAAAGATGTGAGTCGACCAAGATACCCAAATATTTATAGGAATCAACAAACTCAATGGGGACACCATTTGAGGATAAAATCGGAGGAAGAACTGCTGGGACCAACTTCCTATTTGAAAAAAGCATCCCTTTGGTTTTTTCGGCATTTAGGACAAGTTTGAGGTGAAACAAATCAGTCTGGATGTAGTTAAATGCAGATTTCAGAAGCTGGAAAGCCTTAGCAACAGTTTTAGCTCGACAATAAACAACTGTGTCATCAGCATAGAAATGTATGGATGCATTAGGGATGTTTTTACCTACATTATGTATGTAGATTGTAAAGAGGGTGGGTCCTAAGACTGAGCCTTGTGGTACACCATTGTTGACTGTTAAATAACTGGAGGAAGTACCATTATGTTGAACACATTGCCTCCGGTCTGAAAGATAGTTAGAGAACCAACCAATGGTGTGTTCTGAGAAACC
>NC_056498.1:77048374-77065311 GCF_014905685.2 Nematolebias whitei | reverse complement strand
AACAAATCAGTCTGGATGTAGTTGAATGCAGATTTCAAAAGCTGGAAAGCCTTAGCAACAGTTTTAGCTCGACAATAAACAACTGTGTCATCAGCATAGAAATGTATGGATGCATTAGGGATGTTTTTACCTACATTATGTATGTAGATTGTAAAGAGGGTGGGTCCTAAGACTGAGCCTTGTGGTACACCATTGTTGACTGTTAAATAACTGGAGGAAGTACCATTATGTTGAACACATTGCCTCCGGTCTGAAAGATAGTTAGAGAACCAACCAATGGTGTGTTCTGAGAAACCGATTTCTGAGAGTTTATGACACAAGATGTTATGATCCACAGTATCAAAAGCTTTAGACAGGTCTAAGAAAAGTGCAGCACAATAATCCTTAGCATCCAGTGCTTCAACAACGTCGTTAAGAACCTTCAGTGAAGCAGTGGTTGTGCTGTGTTGTTTCCTGAAACCAGATTGATGGGGAGGTAAGATGTTAAATGAGTCCAGGTAATTTTTGATTTGAGAGTTTATCAGTTTTTCTAGAACCTTGGCTAAAATACAGAGTTTAGAGATTGGTCGATAGTTGTTCAGTGAGGTGGGGTCACCTCCCTTCAGCAAAGGAAGAACAAAGGCTGTTTTCCAAGTGTCTGGGATGGAGTTTTGTCTTATGGAGAGATTGAAGATGTGGGTCACAGGGACTGTGATGATATGAGCAGCCAGCCTTAAGAAATAAGGTGGAAGTTCATCTGGACCTGCAGATTTTTTAGGATCAAGATCTTTTAACAGTTTATTGACCTCACTGACTGAGAATGGAGAAAAAGAGAAGGTGTGATTAACTGAGGATTGACTTGTAGGAGGGATTTGATTTGTAGAAGTTTGGTTATTAAGTGAAGTGGCTGATTTTCCATTAGTTACTGTGTCAAATAAAGAACCAGAAGCAACAAAATGTTTGTTGAGACAGTTCAGGATCTCGTGCTTATTTGACACAGGAACAGAGTTAACGAGAAGTTGTGATGGGAGTTCAGATGATTGGGGGGTGCCTGAGAGAGATTTAATTGTTTTCCAGAATCTGTTAGGGTCATTTAGATTTTTGGAGGTCTGAGATAAGAAATAGTTTCGTTTTGCTGCTTTGACAGCAGTTGTACATTTATTCCTCATCTGTCGGAAACTCAACCAATCAGTGTCTGAGTCAGATTTTCTCGCTGCGGCCCAAAGATGATCTCTCCTGTGCAGGAGGTCAGCTAGCTCTGGAGTAAACCAGGGGCTGTCTCGTCCCTTTATTCTGAACTGACGAAAAGGAGCATGTATGTTCAGGAAATAAATGAAATTATTATGGAAATAGTTCCAAGCGGAGTTCACGTCATCAGTTAACAGAATACGATGCCAGTCAAAGTGAGACAGATCCCAGAGGAATGACTGTTCACAGAAATGTTTCAGATCCCTTTTTTTAATTAATCTGGGCTTAGAAGGTGGAAGTTTACTATTTCTTAAAGCCGCTGTCACACAATGATCACTCAGAAGATCAGCGAATACACCTGTACCAGGGAATTTGTGAGGCATATTAGTTAGAAACAGGTCTAAGATGGAGGAATTGTCAGGATGGCTTTTATTTAATCTGGTGGGGGAGTCGATCAGTTGGGTTAAATTAAAAGACAAGCAACATTCCTTGAATTTGTCACAGAGGGGGGTCGACTTACACCAATCAATGTTGAGATCTCCTGCCAAAAAGATCTCTTTGAATTTTAAATTACCAAGGAATTCCTTAATGGCATTTAATGCTTCAGGTGAAGCTGTGGGGGGGCGGTAGCAGCAGACTACAGTTAAAACCTGGCCTCCATTCAAGGTGATGTTTACAGATAAGACTTCAAACTGGTTTGGAATTGTTTTGAAAGTCACAAGACTTGAAACCAAAGTGTCTCTAATGTAAATAATGACTCCACCCCCCCTTTTTTGACGATCACAGCGGTAGATGTTAAACCCATTGATTGCCACGTCATTATTCATTACAGATTTGTTGAGCCAGGACTCAGAAATAAAGATAACATCTGCCCCAGAAGAACTGACCAGGATTTTCACAGCATCAAGTTTTTTCAGAAGGCTACGAGCGTTTACATGCAGGAAATGGAGCCCAGAGGCGTTTTTAAAGTCATTTGGTGTGCTGTAATTAGTGGGGGGTCCAGGATTAGGTTGAATTCCTGAGAACAGTAACAACATTATTATCAGACATTTTCTTGGGTTTTTTGTGACTGATGTGTAATTACAGCAGTTAACAATGTGACAATTAGCCCCCATAATCGAACCATGAGAAACATTAATGAAGACGCGATCATTCAGAACCCAAAAACATTGAAAGTTGCAGTGATGGACAGATTCAGGTGTATTAACAAGATTCAGTGACTCCAGATAATCTGAGAACTGAAAATAGTGACAGTAATATGAATGATGCAGAAAAGATTCAGACCATAAAATGTCACAGTTCAAATGGGCAAACAAACCCGACGAGGTGGCCCAACTGCAGTTTAAGTCAGGCTGAGGGGGGCTCCGGCCCCCCTGTGAAGATGGATGGATGGATGGATGGATGCTCCCGTGAGAAACAGAAGCTGGGTCCAGAATCAACAGGCCGAAACAGAAACTGAAAATTCGCAGCAAATAGCAGAGCGAGCTGCCAGAAAATCCTCCTGAAGTGAAAGGCATGGTCCAAGTTCGTTTCAGGTCAACAGGGGCCAACAACGTGATCCGGAATAAAATTAATTATTATCCAGGTGAGTTTGGATGGAGGCCTGCAGCAGCTCCGATACAAACTCCGAACTTCTCTCGAGCACCACGCAGCCCTGCTCCTCCACGCTGCTCCTCCACGCTGCTCCTCCGCTTCTCAGCACCCGACAGCACGGGGCACCCCCGGTGAAAAGCGAGACTGACCAGAGAGGCTGAGGCTGAAGTCGGCAACTGGTCCGGTCCGGTTCTGCTCCAGTTCGGCTCCGGCGCTCCAAGCACGAGAGATGAAGAGGCTGAAGATATCCCTGGCCCGGTTTTGCTCCGGTCCGGCGGCCCAGTCTAGCAGCGCGGTTCTGCTCCGGTCCGGCGGCCCAGTCCGGCGGCGCGGTTCTGCTCCGGTCCGGCAGCCCGGCGGCGCGGTTCTGCTCCGGTCCGGCGGCGCTTCAAAGCACCGGAGCGTCTCCTCCAGGTGAACACAACGACTCCACGGAGGTGGATCGTCTTTCAGTAAAAGTAACGGGCTGCTCACTGAAGCTGAGACCGGCTCTGTAGAAGACGAATTTCCCCACAGCCACCTCGATTCGGTTCTGGTCCAATTCGAGGGTCACAGGTAGGCTCTGATGTGTTATGAGAAAACAATGATGGTGGAAAGGGGTGGCAGTTGAAGGGGGTTGCAGCTAGGGTCCATTATGATGTTTCCCTCCAAGATATTTTTTCTGAACCTGTCAGAGAATGAAAACTACATCAGTCATGCCCTTTCCAGGCATGAATCGGAACTGGTTGGAGTGCATTTTCACTATGGCAGCGCACAGAAAGTGCAGTGGCTTTTAATGCTCCTGGGTTTAAGCCTTATTTTAATTCCTATGAGGCTGTTTAGGCACTGGTTCAGTGCTGGATTTGCGGCTCAGGTACAGCTCAACCGAGCTGATGGCCATCAGAGACAGTTCGGTCTGAAATCTGTACTCGGCAGACAGCGGCTCCTGAGGACAATGGAATGGCACAGCAGAGGGTGAAGAGCAACAGTCAGGAGGAGGAGGGGGAAGCAGGGGATACATTGGCCCAGCAAAATGCTAGAAAAACCACTGATTACTACACTCTTTCTGGTAAATGTTAGCTCACTAGATAACAAAGTGTTTTCTTTGTCCTATGTGGAGTGTTTCTACAGAGATGAAGAACTGTGCTGTTCTTTGCCTAACGAAAACCTGGCTTAACAACAACATGCCGGACTTAGCCTCAATGGTCTTCAGTTATTCTGAGCGGACCATGACCATCGGTCGGAAAAAACATGGGGGGAGGGGGGGGGGTTGTGTGTTCGTGAAAGAAGAAAGCTGCTGAGAGCTGGGAGGGCTCTGTCCTGAGGAGCTTCTATTGCTGTGTGGTGGAAAGCGTTCTCTCCACCTGCATCACCGTGTGGCATGGCAGAGGGAGGCTGCAACTGGGGAGCAGCCTTCCTACCACCTCGGACCTCCACACATCACGATGCAGGGGGAAGGCACTCAGAATCATGAAGGACTCATCCTGCAAACAGTCTGTTCCAGCATCCCCCTTCCCTCATACAGGCAGCTGACTAGCTGTCAGACTGCTGAACTCGAGCTGCACTTAATTCAGCTTCATCTTTCTTTTTAAACTTTATTTATTTACACACCCACGCACACGTGTGTATCGGTGTGTGTGTGTGTGTGTGTGTATGTGTGCACATATGCATGTATTTATACTCTTGTATTTATTTATTTGTTGCTAGGCTTCTTGATCTGGGACCTGAGTCTGAATTTCGTTCCATAAACATGCAAATGTGAGCTGGTATGACAATAAAAATCCTTGAATCCCTGAATTTTTACTCTTTCTTGTATCCATCTTTCTATTACCCTTTTGTATATTTTCAGAGCAGTTTCCAGTAGTTTTATGCCTCTGTAATTTCCCCATTCCATTAAATCTCCTTTATGCTTGTAGACGGTGACTACATCACTAGCTTTAAAATCTTCTGGGAGTTTCTCATTGCTCAGAAACTTGTTTAAAATAACTTGCAGCCATCTTGTTCCTTCTTGATCACCAATCCATAACATTTCAGCAGTCATACCAGACGGTCCCGGTGCTTTGTTGTTCTTCATCTTATTGAGCGCTTCTTGACAATTAATTTAATTTTATGGTCCTTCCACAGGTTTTACCTCCTCCAGTCATCATCTAGAAAATTCCTCATTCAACAGGTATCAAAATATGATCTCCGTCTGTCCAAGATCTCTTTATCATCAGTCAGTATTTTGCCAGCTTTATCTTTAATTATGTTCACTGACTGCATATCCTGTCTACTTCTCTGTCTTGCCCTTGCAATCAAATAAATCTTTTTTTTTTGCCTTCCTTGGAGTCAAGTTCTTCATATATCTGCTTAAGAGCACCACCCTTGGCCTTTACCGCTGCCATCTTTGCTTCCTTATTTGCCTTTCAATATGCTGCCTTTAGCTGTGTGTCTTGAGTATTTTCCTACCATTTTTTAAGTATTCCTTTTTATTTACTATTGACAGTTGAACTTCTTGTGTTCACCACCATGAATCTCTTTCCTTTGTCTTTTGTCCTTTGGTCACTCCGCACAATTTCCAGGATATCCAGGATAATTGCCTTGAAGTTTTCCCAGGTCTTCTCATGTTGTTGCCATTTGACTACTCACTTGCTGTCTAAAAGTGTTCAACATGTCGCCTTTCTGTTTCCATGTTCTGATACTATAGGGTTTCTGGAGATTTGTCCTGTCCTCCTGTTTCCTTATGTTTTCATTCACCCCTTTGTTTTCCTTTTCCATGTGATCCTGCTCTTGTCTCACCTGTATTCAACCTTAATCATCACAGGTGCCCATCATTTCACCCTTGTTAGTGTCTGCATATATTCAGCTCTCTTGTGTCTTGTCATTTTTCTCTGGATTGTCCTACATGGCTGTTGTGATCTGTCGCCCTCCGTGTTCTCCTTAAAGTAAGTCAGCTACCCCGTCTGCATCTTGTTTTGTTTATATAGTAAATAAACAGTTTACTTATTTTATCTGGAGTCTCCAGTTGCTTTTTTGCATGTGGGTTCAACATTATGAGCCAGATCATGTTAGAATCCAGCGACCAAACTGAACCCAGCAAGAGGATCACCCTGTTTGAGTTCCTGGCCCGAGAGGCAGAAAAAACTGCCCAGCAGGTCAAAGAGGAGGAAGAGAAAAAGAAGGCTTAGTTTCGTGGTACCTGCCTAAATTACTTTCATACCTGGGTCCTCCACTTCACCGTCTCTCCTTCCTTCACTGCCTCATCCTGTTGCTGCTCCTTGCTACCCACCTCCTCCCCATTCTCCTCCTGTCTGTCCCGAGTGGTCCTCTGAGGGAGGGGGTCAAACTGCTGGTCCTCCCCAAGTCTGACACAAGAAGAGGAGAGTTTCACAGGCAGGAGAGCAGCCAATCTCTCGCTAGCCGAGAGATGAGCCAGTGAAGCAGTACATCCCTTGCTGACCGGAGGAGCAGCTCAACACAACCCCAATAAGGAAGCCAAGTTCCAGTCAGCCAAACTCACCTTCTTGGGTGTCTGTGTTCGTGGGGGAGCACAACCCCCACACCTGCTTGTCCATGTGCTGTGAAGAGGATGACCCTAACTCCTTGGTCACTATGTGCATGGTGAAGGACAAACCACACTCATGTGTCACTGTGGAAGTGCAGGATGGTGACATCTGTTCAACACCTCAAGCTGTAGATCCATCTCCTGTCTCACAGCTGCAGATCCAGCTACTGTATCAACAGCCGCTGATCCATCTCCCTTCTCATCAACTTCATCTCCTGGGTCTTCTCGTCAGCTGCACCCTCTTGGGACATCTTGTTGGCTGCGCCCTCCTTCTTCTTGTCAGCTATTGCCTCCAGGTCTTCTATGTCAGCTGCAGCCTCTTTGGTCCCCACGTCAGCTGCAGGCTCCTTGGTTCCCACACCTCCAGATGTAGACCTGCTGGGCCCACATCCAGACGCAGACTTGCTGGGCCCATCTCTACACACAGCCCTGTTGGGCCCATCTCCAACCACAGTCCCCTCAACAGAGTAGACTGTGGAGGTGAGTATAGAGGCCACTGGAGAGGCTGTGACTGCAGACAAAGAGACCATTAAAGAGGTCATAGCTGCAGGCGAAGAGACCACTGGAGAGGCTGTGGCTGCATGCCAACCAATGATGAGAGCCCTCCTCATCCCTCTTTTGCCCGAGTCCAGGAGGGCACAGATGGACATCACTGCTACCCATAGATGGACGGTCTCCTGGCCACCCGCTGGATCTATGGCCTGAAGGTGGATGGTTTCCAGGCAACTCCCCTATACTTTGGCCTTATTGGGTATGGTCACCGGGTGCCTGCCTGAGTGTTGGGCCTGCTTTGGACGGTCTCTTTGGGTCTGCTTTGGACCACCCACCTTAACTCTGGGGGTTGGGGTTTGGTGCTTCTTTTTTTTTTCTTCTGATTATAAGAGATCACCCCTACCTGTCAGTTTTTTTTTTTTGTTTTGTTTCTAGGTCTTCATGTTTCCACTGTGTGTCCTTTGTCCTGTTTTTTTCCTGCCTCCCACTCAAGTTAGATGTAGCACCCTCCTTGGAATTTCAGGGGCCATCCCTTGAGTGGGGGATCCTGTAGGGTTTCTGGGGTTTTGTCCTGTCCTCCTGTTTCCTCATGTTTTCTTTCACCCTTCTGTATTCCTCCTCCCTGTGTTCCAGCTCTTGTCTCACATTTGTTCAGTGTTAATGACCACAGGTGCCTGTCATTTCACCTTAGTTAGTGTCTGCATATATTCAGCTCCCTTGTGTTTTGTCATTTTTCTCTGAATTTCCCTACATCGCTGTTGTAATCTATCTCCTTCCATGTTCTCCTTAAAGTAAGTTAGCTACCCCGTCAATATCTTGTTTTGTTTATTTGGTAAATAAACTGTTTACTTATTTTATCTGGAGTCTCTCCTCGTTTTCCTACACGTGGGTTCAACACTATTAGCCAGATCTTGATAAATATGCAGTTTCTGCCTTCTCTTTCTGGCCGTTGAGGTTCATGGACATTATTAGCATACAATGTTGTTTAGCAGCTGGTTCTCCTGGTATGACTTTACAGTCTTGAACATATTTCCTGTCTTCCTGCCGCACCACCAGGAAGTCAATCTGACAGGAGTATGGTCCACTTCAATACGTGAACAGGTGTTACTCATTCTTCTTGTAGCACATGTTAGCTATAATCATGCCAAGAGCTTGAACAATTTCAAGAAAGTTGCAACCCTCTCCAATTTGATGGTCTCATTCATGTCCACAATGAATTCCAACATATGCACATCATAGTGCCTTAACAGCTGTGGCAAGTCATAAAGCACAGAATATGGATAAAGAGGCAAATTTTTCTTCCTGGCTAGGCTATACAAGGTACAGTGTTTTAGTCAACTGTTTCTTTAAAATGACATACTGATGTGGAAAATATGATACCTTTGCTTATATTAAACCTCTATGCTTTGCATGATGCTGTTAGTCATTTTCACAATCCAACAACATCTAGGTTACTACAAGATAGTACATCTTTGAAGTAAAGATAGACCGTGTTATGCCGTTGGTGCTCAGGCTGCTGAATGTATTAGCCCACCAGGACTTGAGTAAACCTTTGACTGACTAGATGCTCAGATCATAATCCTGATTCTGTCACGTTTCTGTGCCCAGCTACCATGTTTTGTTCCCCCTTCATGCCACAGCTCCTTTGTTTTCATGTTTATGTTTACTCTTTCATACTTTGCTTAGTCATGCTCTGCTCCTGTCACTTTCTCACCACTCACACTCACTCCCTGCCTGCAATCAGGCTCATGCATGACACCTGTTCAGTCCCCTATTTAAGCTCCCTGTTCACAGTCCTCAGTGCCAGATTATTGAAAACCTTGAGTGAGTAAATGTCCAGCATCCATGCCAAAGCCTTGTCTGTCTTTCACGTTCTGACCCCACGCCTGTCTTCTGGATTCTTCATCTTGCTATGCCCTTGCCTGTTCTGGACTCTGAAATCTGACCACGGCACTGACCCAGTTTCTGATTATTTTGACTACGTCTCCTGGATTATTCTCTGGATTTGGTTTTTGATCTCTGACCAATGGTTCTCGACCCAAGCCTGTTCCACTGGACCTTCTCTCTGGATTTTCCCTAAAGCTGCATTCTGTGTACTCATTCTCTGCTGCTGCCAACTCACAGTTCTTGACGTCATTCTTCAGAACCAGCAGAAGGACTACACGTTGCTCTTAACTGTGAAGGTTAGTGACTCAGACTATTATTATTCCTTGAACCTTCACAGTCTTGCCCAGATCACTAAATCCCATATCTCTACAGATCAGACCTGGGCCTGGAACCAGACCTCCACCAGTGGCAATTTATTAATACATCTTTTTAACCATTCCTGGTTGGTTTTGTCGTGCACAAATCCTAAAACCCACTCTTGTCAGATTCAATACTTAAGATCAGTTCAAAACATCATTTATAGGCACATTAATCATGCACGGTTTGCAAAAGCTGACATTTAATTTAGTTTATTTTAAATTTTTCACTTTTAACACCGGGTTGTGATTATTTCAAACTGCATAAATATCTATGACTGGTTTATACACAGCATAATATTAGTTTAGCACTTATTCTCAGTATTTATTCCCACTCTTCTTAATTTTGAGATTATTTTTCTAAAAGCTGATCAGCATCTGTTTAGAAGCTGTCTTCATAAGTTTATAACCAGAAGAGGAGGTTTGGGGTTTGGATAGTATCCTGTAAGTACAATTTATTTGAATTATACCCTTTATACCAGTGATTCTGCCACTGTATGCTGTTTTTTTTTTTTTTTGGGGGGGGGGGGGGGGGGGTTGTTTTTTTTTTTTTTTTTTTTGGGGTTTTTTTTTTTTTTTTTTTTTTTTTTTTTTTGTGGGGGGGGGTGGGGGGGGGGTTGTTACATGTTTTGGCTTCTGATGTGTGGGTTATTCGTATTTCTGAGTTTTCTGTATTTCTGAATTGTTTGTAGTGCCTCTGCAGTTTTTATCTAATTTTCACACAGCTCTGTTAATCAGCTCACCTGCTTCTTCTTACTAATCACCCAACCCAGTCCATGCAAGCTCATTCTTTTCATTTTGCCTGATCCTCGTCATCCACATTCTGTTCTAGGTCCTCTTTATATCCATAAAAAAAAAAGAAAAATAAATAAATTTAAAAAATTGGATTCATCTTACCTGCCTACAATGCGGAATAGCGATGATGTTGTTTCTGAGAATAAGCTCATTTGGCTAAGTTCACCAAAAAGCGCCACAGTTGTTGGCTTTAAGGAGTTCTTTACTAAGTATTACTTATTAAGAACAGTGCCAAAAAGCCAACTCAGAGCCAGTTCAGACTCAAGGCATCATATCTATACAGTAGTCTCTCTTCAACAACCCTTTAAATTTGTTGTTGTTTATTATTTCTTGGTACGACCAGCTGATATTTGCTGCACCAGTTTTTTATTTTTTTTTAATTATAAGAGAGTCTACCTTTAATGTGTATAAACTCACAGTGTTTCTTCTTGTCACCAGCTTCTGCCCTAATGGTCAACACGCCAACGTGAGACGTTGCATTAGTAATAAAAACATGGTGGCATTCTTGTTTTGATGGAATTGTTCAACAAAACTGACAAGGTTTCAGTCATTACAGACACTTCAAACTTTTTCTTGGACTATAAAATGAACAAGTCATACAGCAGAGTTTTTACGAATCTATTCAAACTATGCAGATATTTTTAGATACTCCAGATTCCAACCTCATAACTAAGCTCTTGTGTGGCTTTTTTACCACTTGAACCTGGAATGAGACAATAATAAGCTCTATTTAAAGCCAAATAAATTGTCATAATTATGTTTTGTCCAGTAATTATTTACACTCAAATAAAGTGAATGACTTCAGAACAGCTGTCAGACAAATCCTCGTGGACAGCTGACACATTGAGGCTTTCACCAGAAAGGGACAGCTTGTCAACTGAGCGATGGAGTCAAAGTCACAGTGGCCTGAGATGATGGACAGAGCAGGAGAAAAGGCCCTGACAGCCTTGGTAGGGAAAAACAGAAATTAGCTTATTTTTGGCTCCAGCTACCATTTTTCCATTTCTCCGTCCAACTTCGCTTGAAGTTTTTCAGTTTTACCTTTTTTTTTCCTTATACATCTGTAGCCATGTTTTTAGTTTTTTTTTCTCTTCTTCTTTTTTTAAAGAAGCCAATCGGGGCAGTAATGGACTTACAGGGATGCACATATTCTCAGCTCAGTACAACAGAAAGAGTGTGTGTGGATTATATTTTTTAATCAGGGTGCCTCCTGAGCTCAGATACTGGTTCAGTTGATGCTGCAGTATTCACAGAACCACTAATCCACCTATTCAGATCCACACCTATATTCTGGAGTCTCTGAAAGAGAGGAAATACAGGTAAATTAGCGTGCTCAAAGTGTTTCTGAATAGGAAAATTATATGGCAAGAAGAAAGTAGGCCTCAAAAGGATGAGATGGTTGGTAAAAGTTTTATTTTTTCTTTAAAAAAATTATTTTAAACACATCAAAATAGCAATTCAGACCAAATATTCATAGCAACAATGTGATAATCAAACAAAATATTTGAAAAGGAGTGGGATGAAACATATGCTCATCTAGCTCTCCCCATCCTTTTTTTATTTTACAATATATTCATTTCAGTATGAATTCTTTACTGCCACGCATTGTTAAAGCCTTGCTTAATCATATTAGCCTTTATACTCTTCCCCAAACCCTTCCCCCTCTCTATAACCTGAGGATTTATTGTTTTTAAACATTTTCTTAAACTGACCAATAGATCTGCTTCCTTTGATTTAATCATCCAAACCATTCCACAAGGTCACACCGTGGCATAAAACCCCAACCCTCTTTAAATTTGTATGGGTGTAGTCTTTCATCAAAATATATTTTCCTGTTAGATTATAGTCATCTCCTCTGTTCCTAAATATCTTCTGGATATTACCAGGAAGTATATATTTTTTGCTTTATACAATATTTGAATAGTTTTTAACTTAACTAAATCTGTAAATTTAAGACATATGGGCTTTATAAATAATACATTTATGTGTTCTCTGTACCCAAAATATGTACAATTCTAATAGCCTTTTTTGAAGTAGACTATACATAATGATTGCAATGTTGTACAAGCATTTCCTCACACTACCTCACAATAAGTCAAATACTGCAATATAAGAAGATGCAACACACAATATGTCAGTATGTCTTGCTTTGCCTAGCACAGAAATTCTTTAAGCTAATTTAGCTCTCGGTGTGATTTGCAAAAATAATTACTGTCTAGAATTACTCCCAAGATATTAATTTCATATACTCTTTCAATATTTACATGATCTATTATGAGTTGGACTTGTATGTCCATTTTTGGATTACCAAATATCATGAATTTAATTTTATTGTTATTTTATTTTATTTATTATTTTTAATCAGTTTTATTATACTTTGTATTTTAACCATATCCATTAGATTTAGTAAATTATGCTCTGGACAATGTTTGCTAGTATCATCTGCAAATATAATTGATTTCTGAAGTCCAGATACTTTATAAATATAATTTATGGACATAATAAACAATTGTGGTCCAAGCACTGACCCCTGTGGCACCCCACAAATGATGTCTAAACATTTTGATTTGTAATCACCCAACGGCACAAACTGGTCCCTCTTATTAAGCTAGTAAGTAACTGTTTAACCATTTCCATCCCACCCCTCTAATGCCAAACCTTTGCAATTTACTGAGCAATGTACTTTGTATTAGGATCTATAGTATCACAAGCTTTCTTTAAATCAGCAAATACCCCTACTGCATACTTTTCCCATCTATTCAACTATAATAATAATAATAATAATAATAATAATAATAATAATAATAATAATAATAATAATACTTTATTTATAAAGCCCTTTAAAACAACCACAGCTGCCACAAAGTGCTGTACATATAAAATCAAGAACATTTAAACACATAAAACAGTTGTTAAAACATTAATATCAATAAATAATAATAAAAACGGTGCAGAGAAAAATTCAGTCTGTGCTAAAAGCCAGGGAGTAAAAATGTGTTTTAAAAAGAGTTTTACAACTGGACAGTGAAGGGGCTAGTTATTACTGGTTATTTACTAGTTACTAGATACTAGTTATTTCTTCAGTTAAATCTATTATTGTTGTCATTTTTGACAGTTTTGCTCTGAATCCCTATTAGCTTGCCGACAACAGCTGATGCTTCTCAATAAAATTACCCAACCTGTCCACATAAAGATTTTCCTTAGAGATCTTATAGAATTGTGAAAGTAGGGACGCTGGTCAATTATTTGTAAAATAATGTTTATTTTGTTGAAAGTTAAATCTGAGATTCTGAAAAGAACTGAGTGAAAGCTGAAGGCTGGAGATGCAACAGGACAGAGAGCAGGAGATAATTGAGTTAAAGGGCTTTAAATGAATGCATTGGGTGGTAAAACTTGTTATGGCATACACTCATCCTCACAAGCAGATTCACAAAGCTGCTGCACTGAGTCACTGGGTACATTTACTGCTGTCTTGTTTTAAACCAGCTCAGGAGAAAATAAATATCTTCATCTCATTATTTTCCAACATATTTTCATTCAACAACAATTTTTCAGTCAGGTTTGTTCCACTTTGGAGTAAGCTGTTTGGGAGAAGAATCAGTTTTGTGTTGTGTTTCCTTGACTGAAGAAGCCTTCCGGATGGAAGGTGAAACGTTTAAAAAAAAAAAAAAAAAAGATCTGTCCAGATGATCTGACTGAAAATTGTTGGACTGTATACCTGGAATATTGAGCATGGACTTTTTTGATATTTTTAATCACTTTTTTACGTTTTTTTACATATATTTTTTTTTTAGATAATTTGACGTTTATAAGATTGAAACAATTTGAGGTCATATTAACTATTAGGTCCTGCAGGCTCCCATTTAGGTCCCTGTGCAAAAAAACAAACAAACAAACAAACAAACAAATAAAACAAATAAAAAATAAAAAAAAGTTTCTCAGCAATTACAAGCTCACTAAATCATCTTGGTATCAAAATAAAGCTAATATTTTTGAAATTCCACTGGAAGTGTAAGTATTGCAAGAGATGCTTCAGTTTCAAAGAAAATGAGGATGGATAAGAAAGGGAGGAATGCTTTTCCTTGGCCTGAAGTTTTCCTGCATTATACTGTGGCGGCAGGTCTTCAGGGTGGATGAGATTCACTCTGATTTCCTTAAGACTCTGGATGTTATGGGGCTGTCTTGGTTGACACACCTTTGCAACATTGCGTAGACATCGGGGGAAGTGCCACTGGATTGGCAGACTGGGGTGGTGGTTCCCCTCTTCAAAAAGGTGGCCCAAAGTGCTCCAATTATAGGGCATCACTCTCCTTACCCTCCCTGGTAAGGTCTATTCAGGGGTATTGGAGAGACGAGTTAGATTGTTGGTCAAACCTCAGATCCAGGAGGAACAATGCTGGTTCCATCCTGGCAATGGATCACTGGACCAGCTCTTTACCCTTATGAGGGTCCTCGAGGGGTCATGGGAGCGTGCCTATCCAGTCTTTGTGCGTTTTGTGGACTTGGTGAAGGTTTTTGACCGTGTTCCTCAGGGTACACTGTGAGGAGTGCTCCGTGAGTATGGGATTTGGGGCCCGTTGCAACGGGCGTTTTTGTCCCTACAAGCAGTGCAAGAGTTTGGTTAGCATTGCTGGAAGTAAGTCGGACCCCTTCAGGGTGGGAGTTAGACTCCACCAAGGGTGCCCGTTGTCACCAATGCTATTCATAAGTTGGACAGAATTTCTTGGTGCAGCCAGGGGGAGAGGGTTTCCAGTTTGGTGGCCTAAGGATTCCATCTCTGCTCTTTGTAGATGATATGGTCCTGTTCACAGCGAAGTATGAAGCGGTTGGGATGAGAATCAGCACCTCCAAATTTGAAGCCATAATCCTCAGTCGGAAAAGGGTGGATGTTCAGGTCGAGGGTGAGGTTCTGCCTCAAGTGGAGGAGTTCAAGTATCTTGGGGTTTTGTTCACTAGTGAGAGAAAAATGGAGCGTGAGATTGATAGCCAAAGTGGTGCAGCATCTAGAATATTGTGGACTCAGTACCAGTCCGTTTTGGTGAAGAGGGAACTTAGTTGTAAAGCAAAGCGCTCTTTTACTGGTCAGTCTATGTTCCTACCCTCACCTATGATCATGAACTCTGGGTAGTGACTGAAAGAATGAGTTTGCAGATACAGGCGTTTGAAATGAGTTTCCTCCGCAGGGTAGCTGGACTCCCCCTTAGACAGCTGCTCCTTCACATCGAGAGGAGCCAGTTAAGGTGGTTCGGACATCTGATAAGGATGTTTCCTGGGCACCTTCCTAGGGAGGTGCTTTGGGCTTGTCTGACTGGGAAGAGACCCCAGGGAAGACCCACGACACGCTGGAGAGATTGGTTGGCCTGGTTGGCCTGGGAACACCTTGGAGTCCTCCCAGAAGAGCTGGAAGAAGTGGCTGTGGAAAGAGATGTCTGGCCCTACCTATCAAGCTGCTGCCTCTGCGATCTGACTTTGGAACAAGCAGAAGATGATGGATGGATGGATGGATGGATGGATGGATGGATGGATGGATGGATGGATGGATGGATGGATGGATAAAGAATACATGATGAGGAAAACATGAATCTGCTTATGGACATTGTGCAAATATTCATTCTGTTAAAGTAAAAAAGAGCAAAGTTACAGAGGTTTTAGTTAAAAAAAATAGCTATGTGTTTATATGGCACAGTTTGGCTCCATCTATGAAAACTGAAATTTCTTGAGGTATTATTGTTTTTTTACTGTAAAAGTTAATTAACTTTTATTGCATGCCTAAAGGCTTGTTTGTTTGTTTTTTATTCCCCAGACATTCATCACTCTGTTTAATTAAAACAGTAGAGAGGCATTATGTTTGACTCCCCCTTGAGCATATTTACTGAAACTTACATTTTACAAAAATCTTCACAACATATGCAGGGGAGGGGTGTCACCAAAGTGATTGATAATGTCAAACACAAAAACAAGTTTAACACAAATTTGCAGGAATTAAGCTAAACTTAAATGTAGGAATAGCTGAGTGTTTTTTCCAACACATAATCTGAGCAATAATGGAATGTACAAGATCTTGCATAACGTTTTTTTTTTTTTTCAAGGTTTGACCAAAGAAGCTACAGCTCTGTTTTTTCTCAACCTAAGCTGAACTTAGTCTAAAACTATGTCTTGAATGGCAGTGGGTGATATGCAGTTCTTTAAGTCGGAATACATCTGTGCTGTTATCAGTATTTAAGTTTACTTTGATTTTATGAAATAAAATCAGTAGTAGAGTTGTGTGTAAGCAATTGTGCATTTGGATGGTAATGTTCCATAAACTGCAGTGATCTTTTAATTTCCCCCATCATAAAGCGAAGAAGGGGAATTGTAAATACCCTTCGCCCGTCCTTACATGTTGTGACCATAACGTAAAAGATATTTCACACTGGACCTCAAGCAGTATGGGTTCTGTTCCTCACCCTTCTTCCTCCAAACCCTTGGACCTTGATTTCTGAATAAAAGCCACACTTTACTTTCATCGGACAAGAGGACCGAGGAACCAGACAGTTGTAGTCCATCTCCCGGATGCGTCTGAATGTGATGGTTTTTGAAGCTGTGACTCCCGCCTCATTCCACTCTTTCTGGATCTCTGCCAGATTCTGAAATCTTCTCAGTTTTATAATCCACTGAAGCCCAAGGTCATCTCTTTTGCTGCTGCATCTTCTCCTACCACATTTTGCCCATCCACTAGACTTTCCATCGATATTCTTGGACACAGCACTCTGTGAACAGCCAGCCTCCTTAGCTATGAACTTTTGTGGCGATGTCTTCTGGCCAGTTGTTATGTCTGCAGTCTTCCCCATATTGAACCGAACTGAGACAATGAATCAAACTGAAGCAGTTGAATGATACCTGGGGAAACCTGTGCAGGTGCTTTGAGTTTAGTAGATGATTAGTGTGTCACACTCAGTTGAAAACATTCATGTCTGCAAAATTTGGACTGATTTCTCAACAGTATTCTAATTTTTTGAAATTCTGTTTTCGTGGGTTTCATGAGCTGGAAGCCCAAATTATATAAAAATAAATTCTTGAAGTTGTTTAAACTGTGGGCCCTGAATCTATCATCTATTAAAGATGAACTTTTTGAATGGAATTAT
>NC_056498.1:77042170-77047974 GCF_014905685.2 Nematolebias whitei | reverse complement strand
TATGTATATATTATTATTATTATTATTATTATTATTAGTAGTAGTAGTAGTAGTAGTAGTAGTAGTAGTAGTAGTATTTTTATTATTATTATGTTCTTTCAGCTGCTTCGTTCATCAGGGGTTGCCACAGCGACTAACTTGCTTGAACACTTGGCAAGTTTTTTCATGCTGGATGTCCTTCTTTATGCAGGGTGGAGGCAGATGTTTCATCTTTCCTACTTACATTTTTTATTTAATTTTGTCGTTCCTGAGAGTCAATCAGTGATCTTCCAATTACAGGCCCACATTGTTTAACCTCTGCTCCACCACTCCCCCATATTTAAATATATACATATATACTGTACATATAAACTGACTTCCTCAGTCATTTGAGAAATTTATGCTTTCTAGTTTTTCAAGGCAACAAATGTCATGCTCAATCATCCAGGTACCAAATCCAATACTTCTTAGTCGGGTCATCTGGACAGTTTTTTTTATTTTTTTATAGAGAGGTTTCACCCTTTATCCAAAGGACTTCATCAGTCTGAGGAGTTCCAGTAAACAGTTTCCTCACCAAGCAGTAAACTCCTTAACTGGACAAACCAATTAGACATATATATATATTTTTTTTCCCTTGAACCCTCGTTCTCCGTTTGACATTTGGGGTCGGGGTTGGGCTGGGGGGGTTGGGGGGGGGTAGGCTGTCTGGTTGGGGTCTGGGCTGTGGGTGGGTTTTGGGCCTTGGGGGGCAATTGGGGGTGGGGCCGGTGCTTCCGTTCTCCCTGGGTTGTTTGGATCTTTTGATCAGGGTTCCTGGTTGCAGTGGCCGGCCCTTTGGCTGGGGTGGCTGCCGGGTTCTGGCGAGGAGTCGGCTGTGGTTGTGTGTGTGTGTGGTCGTTGGTGGTGCATGGCGGCGGTCGGTGGCGTGGCTTCACTTTGACACGGTGCTGGCTGGTTAGCCTGATGTGACATTCGCGGTGGGAGGTGCTGTGTGTGTGTGTGTGTGTGTGGGGGGGGGGGGGGCATGGGTGGCATGCCAGGGCCTCTCCAGGCCTGTGATGTGGGGCTGTATGGAAGCATTGGTGCGCTGGGCCGGCCTTCCTCAGCTGCTGCTCCCTGCTGCTCTGGCCCCCAGCCTGAGGCTGGCTTGCGGTCGCTTTCGAGTGGGTGGGGCGCATGGACGGCCCAACAGAGGCTCTGTCGGGCTGTCTCTGTGTGCCTGTTTATTTCTTGGGTTGGGTTTTAGGTGGTCCCCTCTCTTGGATCAATTTTGGCCCCCCATTTAATGTGGGGTCAATTTCCCTCTGTCGTGCTCCCCTCCGGTGGTGGGCCCCCCTGCCGCTGGGGCATTGGCGGCTCTCAGCAGCTGGGGCTGGGTGGTGGGGTGTGTGCCGGCCCACCCTGGTGGCTGCTTTCCGGGGCCTGGGTGCCCTGGCTCTGTCGGGCCTCTGTTGGGGGGTGGTATGACCTCGGGACTCGGTGTCCATGGCCGGATCCACTCTGGAGGGGCGGGTTGCCAGCAGGGCCTGTGGACTCGTCGCTGCAGCCTCCTGGGGTGTCTGCATTGTGGTTGCTGGGGATCGCCTGGGGCTTCCCTTTGCTTCTCTCTCTGGGGGGGTGTGGGTGTCCCTGTTGGGGGACTCCTGGAGTTCCGGGCTTGGGGACCGCTGTGTCTCTGTGGTTCCGATCTTCCCTGTGTTACCATAGTGCCCTGTGGAGACGGGTCTGTGGGTCCCCACATCCACTATTGAACATTTTTATGGAGAAACCTTATAGTGATAAGCATGCTCACACAGGTGTTTAGATTCAGGTTTTTATCAGATACAAACTCAATTACCATACCATACCATACCAATTTATTTATATAGCACTTAAAACAGCAACAAGGCCAACCAAAGTGCTGTACAAAAGAAACAAACATGCACAGCAGACAGGAAAACATAAAATAGAAATACGGATACAAATAGCAGCAGAAGCTAACTAAAATGGCCAACAGAGTAGAGAACAGACCGGACCAAAACAAATCACACCGTGTTAAAGGCAAGCGAATAGAAGTGGGTCTTCAAGCGAGACTTAAAGACTGAGAGTGTGGGAGCCTGCCGGACACTCAGTGGCAACTCATTCCACAGTCGTGGACCTGCAACAGAGAAAGCCCTGTCACCCCTGAGCTTACGACGGGTTTCTGGGACTGAGAGAAGCATCTGGTCTGCTGACCTCAGAGAGCACGGTGGGACATATGGCTGCAGAAGATCAGTGAGATAGGATGGGGCGGAACTGTTCAGTGATTTAAAAACATACATGAGAATTTTGAAACGGATCCGAAGGTGAATGGGTAGCCAGTGCAGGGAAGCCAAAACTGGCGTGATGTGCTCTCTATAGCCTGTACCAGTTAAAAATCGGGCTGCAGCATTTTGGACCAGTTGTAGACGAGCAATGGAGGACTGACTGATTCCAAACAGAAGTGAATTGCAGTAATCAAGCCTGGATGTTATGAAGGCGTGGATCACTGTCTCGAGGTTCTTTTTGGAGAGTATAGGCTTCAGCTTAGACAGCCGTCTCAGCTGAAAAAAACAGGATTTGACCATCATGTTTACGTGACTGATGAGTTTTAAGGACGGGTCCATTATCACCCCCAGATTAGTCACCTTTTGTTTCTCTAGCGGGGCTAGAGAGAAAAGGTCAATGTCATGGTTCATGAGTGAGCCACTGGGATGGAACAGCATGACTTCAGACTTCTTCTCATTGAAGCTTAAGAAGTTTAAAGCCATCCAGTCCCGGATGTCAGCCAGGCAGTCAAGAAGAGGCTGAATAGAGCGTGTGCCTCTGTGCCTCAGGGGGAAGTAAATTTGGCAATCATCGGCATAGAAATGAAAGGGTATGTCGTGTTTGCGGAAGATAGCACCTAGTGGCAGCAGGTATAAAGAAAAGAGAAGGGGACCGAGGATGGACCCCTGTGGTACCCCCCACTGGAGTGCGGTC
The DNA here is from genome assembly GCF_014905685.2 of Nematolebias whitei. NCBI lineage: Eukaryota > Metazoa > Chordata > Actinopteri > Cyprinodontiformes > Rivulidae > Nematolebias > Nematolebias whitei. Next base: position 77,045,016 of record NC_056498.1, on the reverse strand, counting down.
GATGCCAAACTAAAATCTTTGATATTGACACAGAAGGTTCTGTCAGAGAGGTAGGACCCAAACCATTTAAGGGCTGACCCTGTGATGCCCACCCACTGCTCCAGTCTAGAAATGAGGATATTGTGGTCGATGGTGTCAAAAGCAGATGTAAGGTCCAATAGGACAAGCAGCACAGAATCACCTGCGTCTGTGGATATGAAAATGTCATTAAAAACCTTCAGTAGAGCAGTTTCAGTGCTATGGAGAGATTTGAAGCCAGATTGGAATAACTCAAGGATAGTGTGATCCCCCAAAAACTGTTTCAACTGAGACTCCACAATTTTTTCCAGTAGTTTAGAGGTGAATGGGAGTCTGGAGACAGGCCGGAAGTTGGACATGACTGAGGGGTCAAGGTTAGTTTTTTTTCAGGAGGGGCTGGACAGCAGCATGTTTAAAAGTCTTTGGCACCACACCTGAGGATAAACTGCTATTCAGAATAGCGAGGATAAAAGGACCCAGGGTAGGAAAAACTTCCTTTAGCAGTCGAGGGGGGACCACATCAAAGGGGGAACCAGATGGCTTCATGCTGCACATTACCTGCTCCAGAGAGGACAGAGAGATGGGCTCAAAGTGGTCAAACACAGCCACACACTGAGAAGGGATGGACAGATCATGAGCTGGTGGAGAAATGAGTGCCCGGGTGTTTGCCACTTTTTCTAAAAAGAAATGGAGGAAGTTCTCACACAGCTCAGTTGAGGCTTCCAGAGGTGAAGGCTCACTGAGGTGTAGAACTGAGTTCAGGGTGGAGAAAAGAACTCAGGGGTTGTGGGAGTTGGAGACAATTAAATCAGAAAAGAATTTACATTTGGCAACTTTAACGGTTTTCTGATAGTGACGCCAACTCTCCCTTAACATTTGAAAAGACACCTGGAGCCTGTCCTTCCTCCACTTTCGTTCAGCTTTGCGACAGTGCCGCCTAACGGCTCGCATGACGTCATTCAGCCAAGGCTCTGATTTAAGTTTCGTTTTTCTGGTCTTAAGAGGAGCAACACGGTCCAGAACATTTGAACAGGCAGAGTTAAACTGAGAGGTTAGCTCCTCAGTGGTAAGAGACACCGGGAACTGTTCGATCCTCTCAGAATTAAAACCTTCATTAAAACGAGCAGCAGTGAAACGGTTAGTGGAACGCGTACGTGCAGGAACGCGCATCTTAGCAGTAGGACAAGGGGGGGTGAAGTCAAATAATACAGGCATGTGATCTGAAAAAACATTGTCACCGATTTTCAAATTAGTAACAGAGACATCGCATGTTAAAACGAGGTCCAGCGTGTGACCATGTTCCTGGGTGGGGCCGCTCACCTGCTGAGCTAAATTAAAAGAGTCCAATAAATCCAGAAAGTCCTTCACTAAGGGCTTCTCCTGACAACACACATGCAAATTAAAGTCACCAATAAGCAAAAAGTGAGTGTATCTCTGTGTGATATCAGCCAAAAAGTCAGAGAATTCATTTATGAAGTCCTTAGAACGAGGTGGGCGGTAGATGAGCGCACACAGGACCGGAGGAGAGTGTCCAAGTTCAAAGGCGCTCAGCTCGAAGCTGGCGCGGGACACCGGGATGGGCAACTGTTTACAGGCCAAGTTTGCTTTAAAAACTGTTAATAATCCCCCCCCGCGCCGACCTGATGGCCGCGGGGCATTGAAACACAGACAGTCCGGAGGAAGTAGTTCCACCAAGGCGCTGGACTCACCATCAGAAATCCAAGATTCTGTGACGAACAGAAAATCCAACTCCTCATCTTTAAAAAAGTCATTGAGGATAAACGTCTTGTTGGAAACAGACCTTGCGTTGATTAAACACATCCTGATATTGTCCGACACAGGCACAGCCGTGGAGGGAGACGCGCACGCCAGCGGGCGCAGGTTATGAAGAACAGCTCCTCCTGGTCTGCTGGTGCAGCGCACAGGTAAACAACTCCAGGTGTTTCCATGGACTGAGCGCGCGGGCAGCTGGCCAGCAGCCAGGCCCCGGGAGCACCACGGGTCAGAGAGGAGATGATCAGATCCAGAGCGAGTCCTGTTAGAATAATCCACACTTTGCCTCAGTTTCACCAAAATCCCTGCACGCTTCCCACGACGTCTGCGACGTTTCCTCCATGGAGAAAGGCCAGGGTCACGCAGAAGGAACGCAGGAATCTCAGATAGGACCGGTGGGGGAGAGTGCTGGCCGCTGTTCAAAAACTCCGCGGGAATTTCAGCAAAAGTACGGAGCTCCAAAAGTGCCCGACGATCATACTGAAAATATGACTCGGCACACTGCACAAACCATTGTAAAAATAACAAAAATAAAATACAAGCAGAGAGCGAGAGACGGGCAGCCCTAGACACCGGCGCCATCTTGGTTCACAATTGGGTTGTGGTGGCCACTAAATATATCTTGTATTACTTGTATTACCATGTACTGTATAAAATACTTTCTAATGATTTTATAAGTATCATTATATATGTTGTTTGTTGTTGTGGTTTCTCGGTTTTGTCTTGGTTTTTTTTTTCTTGTTTTTTTTTTCTTTCCGCAGGTCTAAAGGCAGACTTCAACGATGTTGATTTGTGTTCTCATTATCCCTCTATTCCTATCTCCTTCTTTACCTTTTAACCCTTTTCTTCTTTGTTTGTCATCCCCATGTCCATTACATCTGAAACAAACCCAAAGCAAATTCTAATCAAATTTAATTTATATATCAAGCAGAGCATTAAGGCCAGCCATAATGCTCTGCTTGTGAAAGTAAATCTGTTGGGCATCACTTTGACACTCGGACAATAATTCTAAGTGTCACGATGCCGGACAGGACAAGGGGGGGGGGGGGGGGGGG
>NC_056498.1:77034527-77042070 GCF_014905685.2 Nematolebias whitei | reverse complement strand
GGGGGGACAACCACTGTGCTGGAGCTAAGATGGTTTCTGGGGGCTGTCCTGTCCCTCATCTACTCCTTCCAGGCAGGGAGCCACAGCCAAAGTGGTTCAAGGCAAAAAAGTTCATGCTCAGTCATCCAGGTACCAAATCCAATAATTCTCAGTCGAGTCATCTGGACAGCTCCAGCAAACTGGTTGGTCGACTTAAGGAGTTTACTGCTTGTTGGGGAAACAGTTTACTGGAACTCCTCTGACTGAGGAAGCCCTCCGGATAAAGGGCGAAACGGCTCTATTAAAAAAAAAAAACTGTCTAGATGACCTGACTGAGAATTATTGAACTTTCTAGTTTTTATTTTATTTAAAAGTTTTGTTTCCTCCAATGATTTAAACAATGTTTCAATTATTCCAATCATTCCTCCATTTTTATCAAGTCTCTATTGTAAACGAGTCCTTGAGGCTCAATGAGACTAATCTGTATAATAAAGGTTGAATGACTGAAGTCGCTGAAGATTAATCCATGGTGCTCAAGACCACCTTTGGCCACCCACTGATACTATGCACCTTTTGGTGGATTAAATTGCTCCCTTCATTCAGCAGAATCTGTCACTCTACGTCACTTGGACAAGAAAAAAACAAAAAATAAAACATCTCTCTGTTCTTCAGAGTATCTTCTACCCACTTGAATATCTTGCACCAAAAACAATTAGGTTTACTTTAATTCCCTGCTCACATTGAAAACTACATTCACTATTCAAATCCCTCTGCGACAGGGAACATCGGCATACTGCTTGTTTATTTGAGTCTTCCTCCTGATCTAACAGTGTGAGACAACCAACAAATCTAATCTTACACCAAGTTCACTCACATGGCTTAAAAAAATGACAGAATTGATTTCACTTCACTTTTCTCTGTACACAAAGATAAAAAACAAAGTAATCTTTTTTGTGATTATTGGCCCACAAAAAGAATCAGAACACGAATGTTCTCAGAAAACTCACTTCCTAGAAAGAACCACTGGCCTGTAAAGATACGTGGCTCCTTCATCCTTTTCTTCCCTTCATTGCGTTGACCTCATCATCATCATCATCTCAGAGTGTCACAGGCTCCCTTTGGGTTTCTGACTGGATCACTTCCACTGGAATCAGAGGGCAGAGGTCTCAAATTCAGCCTCATTGAGCCAGAATGGATGTGTAGTACATTGATCCTCTTTGAAACCACCAGTCTTTTTAATTACACATTAATTGGTCTTCACAGGAAACACATGAACATGATTGTTCAAAATCCAGTACCTACCTTTCAAAACTCAAAGCAATTTAGTATTATGAAGTGAAAACAGATTTAAGAAACTTTTCCAAAACAAACCAACCCTTCAGGACTCCTTTCTTCATTTATTGAGCTCAAATCCAAAGTTCAGGTAGGTCCAAGGCATTCTCAGCGTGCATTCTTTGAAGAGAATGAGCTCAAACTAACACTCGCATGCAGTATTCATGAAAGGCATCCCAGTTTAAACGGGATCAAACTCAAAGATCAAAGAAGCTGCTGCCGCCCGTCATGTTTACTGGCATTTTAAGCCTAAAATCAGACACATTAATATTTGAACATCAGTGTGCTGCTGTTCCACTGACCATGATTTTCATGCTGTGCTAGTTTATGTTTACAACTCTGGATCCTCTGAAAGTTTCCATCTCGTGGGTTTTCATCCAGGGTGAGCTCAGTCTCGGAAGCTTTGATGTTTCAGCTCAGGTTGACCCGGCTGTGACCGGGTTAGCTCTCAGTCTCCTCCTCTCGCAGATGCTTTCCAGCTGCAGACCCTTTTTCCACATCAAACTTGTGCTGATACACGTTCACAGGGAATGTGTTCCTTGTTAATGAGCCCATTAGGCTATCAGAACGTGTGGAGCATCAAGGTGTGTGCGTGGTGATGGGGTGTTAATGATCTGTCAGCTCACCTGACAAACAATCACATTAACGCGCTTGGGTCACCCAAGAAGCAAACGAGCATTTCCACTCACCTGCAGGATAATTTAATTATGTTTGAATGGTTTGATTTTGAAAATGGAGATGTTTGTTCACCTGGAAGAATCAATACAAATTGAATAGTAATTTGTCAAAACTGAAAGCTATTTTTAAGTAGAAATGTTCACATTAGAGTATTATTATGTCCAATTACCTCAAAATGTCCAGTCATTGTGGATGGAGTCATAAAGGGTCAGTTTTAGTAAAAAAAATAAATAAATAAATAAATAAAATTGTTGTGTGACTGGATTTAAAACTTTGGGGCACTCAGATGAGTTTACAGAAAATATAAAGATGTGATATCAGTGTTTTTGTTTAGTTTAGTTTAGTTTTTTTTTTTACCATGGGGTCACAATCAGCTGATCCAATCAGAGGCTAGATGATTTATTTGAAAACTGGTTGTCCCCATCACTGGACAAAAGGAGGAATTGGACATGTCCTCCATTCGTGCATGTTATGAGCACAATAACTTGACAAATAAGTGAAGTACCCACTTACATTTTGGTGTCTGGCTACAACGAGACGTAGAAAATGGTCACTATCAAAAAATGGTTTGCAACGTCAAAATCTAAAATGGCCACAACTAACTGACTAACTGACTGACTGATTGACTGACTGACTGATTAACTAACCAGCCAACCAACCTTTCATCCAACCAACCAACCAACCAACCATCCATCTATCCATCTATCTCTCTCTCTCTCTCTCTCTCTCTCTCTCCATATATATATATATATATATATATATATATATATATATATATATATATATATATATATATATACAGTATATATGGTACATACATTTATATATGGTGTTTACTTTATAAACTTTATACGGGATTGTACAAAAAAATTATTTCGGTCCAGGACCGGCTGCTCTCACCCCACCGGTCACTCTGAGCTCACCCTGCCGGCCAGGTGACCCCTCAAGCCAGGGAGTCGTCGCACGAAGGTCAGTTTTTTTCTCTCTTTCTCTGGACCCAACAAACTTCTCATCTGGACCTTCTCTTCTGGACCTTTCTGGTTCTACCTGGTTCTGACAAGAATTGCTGGGTGGTATTTTGCTAGCTTTTTCACTGGCTTTCTGCTGGACTGGCTCCTCGTGGTGTCTTCATTGGTGTGGGGGAAGTGCATCTGTGTCCCCCGAACAGGACCAGAACTGAACCGAGTTGGCTGTGGGGGAATTCGTCTTCAATAGAGCCGGTCTCAGCCTCAGTGAGCAGCTCGTTACCTTTAAACGAAGGACTGTCCACCTCCGTGGGAATCGTTGTGTTCGCCTGGAGGACGCGTTCTGATGTTTTGAAGCGCCACCAGAACCGGACCGGAGCAGAACCGGGCCAGAGACAACTTCAGCCTCTTCAGTCAGTCTTGGCATTGTTCACCGGAAGTAAGCCTTTCGTGCTGTGGAGCGCTGGAGCCGGATTGGAGCAGAACCGAACCGGACCAGTGATGACTTCAGCCTCTCCGGTCAGTCTCGTCGTTTTTCACCGGGGGTGTCCTCTCGTTCTGTTGGGTGCAGAGGTGACATGCAGAGAAGTGGAGTGAAGTGCGGAGGAGCAGTGCTGTGTGGTGCGTGAGAGAAGTCCAGAGTTTACATTGGAGTTGCTGTAGGCTCCCATCCGAACTCACTTGGATAATAAATAATTTTCATTCCGGATCACGCTGTTGTCCCCTGTTGGCCTGAAACGAGCTAGGGCCATGCCTTTCATTTCAGGAGGATTTTCTGGCAGCTCGCTCTGCTATTTGCTGCAAATTATCTGTTTCTGCCTGCTGATTCTGGACCCTGCTTCTGTTTCTCATGGGAGCATCCATCCATTTTCGCAGGGGGGCTGGAGCTCCCCTCAGCCCAAATCAAACTGCAATTGGACCATCTCGACGGACTTGTTTGTCCATTTGATTTGTGATGCTTTATAGTCTGAAACTTTTCTGCACCATTCATATTATTGTCATTATTTTCAGATCTCAGAGTATCTGGAGTCACTGAATCTTAATACACCTGGATCTTGAATTCTAGAATTAAGCCGCTTGAGGTGGCTGCATGTTGGAGCAGCTCTGTTACTTTCATTCTGAGATTTTGCTTTTGGAAACTTTAATTCCTCTTTTTCTGGATATAAATCACATTTTTTGGGATGGTTGTTTCCTCTGGTATCAGATGCTGTGCAGCAGGAAGGATTTTTACTGAAATTTTTTTTAGTTTTGGACATTTGTTATGATGCGTAACCATGGCAACAAGGCAGTTTTCTACAACCAACAGCAGCTGATTAACATCTCAAAAGCTCAAATAATACCTCAACTACAGCCTCAAATCTCAAATGAGTTGAAAGGATGTTCTGTGGACGCATTCTCATCTACCTGCCGGCTGTGCTTGAGTGCCTGACCACTGCGATCCTGGAACTAGCAGGAAACACGGCTCATGACAGTGGAAGGACAGGCTCATCCATTGGCACCTACAGTTGGCTGTCCGCAGCGACGAGGAGCTTGGCAGACTTCTGGAAGGAGTGACCACCGCTCTGGGAGGAGTTCTGCTCGGCCTTCGGGTGGTCCTACAGCCCGGGGGAACCGAAGGCCAGCCGAGTCTGGGTGGACGGATCGGACGGCATCTGCAGCCAGTTTCTTAGGATCCACTGTGGGATGGACCTTTACAAGAGATTCTTCCTGCCTACAGCCATCAGTATCTATAACATCTCTTAATAAAATGAGGATAACGAATTACAACAACAAATAATGTCCCTTTGGGATTAATAAAGTATTTTTGAATTTAATTGAATTTAATTCAAAACAAAGGGACGAGACAGCCCCTGGTTTACTCCAGAGCTAGCTGACCTCCTGCACAGGAGAGACCATCTTTGGGCCGCAGCGAGATAATCTGGTTCAGACACTGATTGGTTGAGTTTTTGGCAGATGAGGAATAAATGTACAACTGCCATCAAAGCCGCAAAACATAACTATTTCTTATCTCAGACCTCCAAAAATCTAAATGACCGTAACAGATTCTAGAAAACCATCAAATCTCTCTCAGGCACCCCCCAATCATCTGACCTCCCATCACAACATGTCGTTAACTCTGTTCCTGTGTCAAATAAGCACGAGATCCTGAACTGTTTCAACAAACATTTTGTTGCTTCTAGTTCTTTATTTGACACAGTTACAAATGGAAAATCAGCCACTTCACTTAATAACCAAACTTCTACAAATCAAATCCCTCCTACAAGTCAATCCTCAGTTAATCACACCTTCTCTTTTTCTCCGTTTTCAGTTAGTGAGGTCAATAACCTGTTAAAAGATCTTGATCCTAAAAAATCTGCAGGTCCAGATGAACTTCCACCTTATTTCTTAAGGCTGGCTGCTCATATCATCACAGTCCCTACATCTTTAATTTGTCCATAAGCCAAAACTTCATCCCAGATGCTTGAAAAACAGCCTTTGTTCTTCCTTTGCTGAAGGGAGGTGACCCCACCTCACTGAACAACCATTGGCCAATCTCTAAACTCTGCATTTTAGCCAAGGTTCTAGAAAAACTGATAAACACTCAAATCAAAAATTACCTGGACTCATTTAACATCTTACCTCGCCATCACTCTGGTTTCAGGAAAAAACACAGTACATGGGGGGGCGAAACTGTTCAGTGATCTTGGTCGACTCGTATCACTCTTTTAAGCTTCACATGGAAAACCTAGTAAAGAAACTGAAAGTTAAACTACGGTCATTCCGTATGTTGAGGGAGTATCAGAGAAACTGAGACGTTTATTTTCTAAACATAACGTCTCAGTGGCTTTTAAACCTCAAAATACATTATGGCAAAGACTGGTTCATCTCAAAGATCCAGTCCCCCGGCACAAACAGAGTAATGTTGTGTATGCTGTTCAGTGTCAGGAGGGTGATCAGTCTTACATCGGGGAAACAAAACAGCCACTGGCCAAAAGGATGGCCCAGCACAGAAGATCAACATCATCAGGCCAGGACTCTGCGGTCTACACTCATCTCCAGGCCAGCGGTCACTCTTTCAGGGATGAAGATGTGCACATCCTGGACAGAGAGGAACGATGGTTTGAGAGATGAGTAAAGGAGGCCATCTTTGTGAAAAGAAATCGTCCATCATTAAACAGGGGTGGAGGCCTCCGGGTTCAACTGTCCCCCTCTTACAATGCTGTGATTGCTAGTATCACTCAGCCCTCTGTGAATAGTAAACAGCCATCAGGGTGCTAATGATCCATTGTTAGGCTGATGGTCCTTCTTGAGCATGTGACCAGCTGGTTTTGGTTGTCAGCAGCAAAACTGGTTGATCCACTCTGAGAAGGTGCTATTTAAGAGACTGAGCTGAAAACAGCACCTCAGACTGAGGAAGTCTCTTGGATGAGAGACGAAACGTTTCTACATTTTTTTTTTTTTTTTTTTTTGAATGTCCAGAGGACCAGATTGAACTTCTTGGGATTTTTCTACCTGGATTATTGAGCATGCATCAGGTTAAACTGGGTTTCTTTTTCAGAAACAGATCCTGTCTAACCCTGAATGCTAGAAAACGCCTTGTATCTGTGACTTTCCTTCCCTCCATTGATTACGGTGACATTATTTACATGAACACTCCTACAAGCACCCTGCAGATGTTGGATGCTGTCTATCATGGTGCACTAAGATTCATAACTGGCTGTGATTATCGTACCCACCACTGCACCCTGTATTCACTGGTTAACTGGACATCATTAACTTCACGCAGACTCTCTCACTGGTACATTTTCATCTTTAAATCACTTCTTGGTCTGCTGCCTTCATACATCTCCTCCTACATGTCTCTGTGTGAGTGCAGCTACAGCGTACGCTCTCAGGACATTATTACCTGCACTGTTCCCTCAGTGAGGACTGAACTTGGCAAAAGGGCCTTCTCCTACTCCACTTTTGTTTCCTGGAATATCTTGCAAAAAGACCTGAATGGTAAATGGACTGCACTTATACAGCGCTTTTCTATCTTATTTCAAGATGCTCAAAGCGCTTTACACTACAATCTGTGTCCTCGTTTACCCATTCATACAACACTCTACTAGATCTCTACAAAGTTAATTGAACAAATCATTCTAAAGAGAATAATCAGTGCTTTATCACATTCATACACCGATGGGACACACATCAGAGGCTATGAGGGGTTCAGTGTCTTGCCCAGGGACACTTCGACATTTGACTGCTAGTGGATTCGAACCCCCAACTCATGCATTGCAGGACGACTGCTCTAACCACTCAGCCACAGCCACCCCCCTCTCGACTTTGACCTCTCTAAGTGGCTTTAAGAATCTGTTGGACTCCTGGCTAGGACCGATGCAGACATGTTCCTGTTTTTAGTTTTCTACATTCACCTTATAATCTAGCTGTTTTTGTTACTTTTTTTGCCATCTTATTTTAATTTGTAAAAAAATAATAAAATCTGTATGCCTTTTTATAATTGTCTATTGTTGTCATTGTTGTCCATTGTTGTCATCATTCTTGGTTGAAATCAGGTCTCTCTTGTAAATGAGTCCTCGAGGCTCAATGGGATTAACCTATCTAAA
>NC_056498.1:77020903-77029527 GCF_014905685.2 Nematolebias whitei | reverse complement strand
TTATTTATTTTTATTTATTTATTTTTTTTTTATTTTTTTTTATGAGCAAAAGGGAGCCTCCTCAGTGAACACAACAAACCACTATCAACTCAGTCTGTGAGCCTCATCAATGCTCTGGAGTGAACACTGCATTATTTCACACATGCCGTCTAAAAAGGCGAAGATGTGACTTTGATTTTCTGCTAACACTCTTCTCTCTGGTATTCCAGGTATTGCTTTAGCGAGCGCTCTGGCGGACACGTCTCAGCAGCGAATTGTGGACTTTAAAGAACGAAGCCTTGGTCTGAAACGCCGCAAACACGTCGTTCACCACCAAGGAACGTGCGTATGAGAGAAAGGGCGACCCCACTGAGGGGTTCCACAGGAAAAAATCTCATAACCTTCAACTATCGGCTGAACAAGCTCCACGAGAGGAAGAATAAAGGCAGAAGTGTTGGGATTCTTAAAGTTAAAGACACTCCAAGTCCTGTTTTCTCCTGTGTGTTAATGAAAAGTCCAGTAAAGCAAGAAAATGGCTGCTCTGATGGACAAAAGACTTTTGTTTTTCACTAATACAACAAACCAAATGTCTCTAGAGCTTCAGTGAAACGGCAAAATACAAACTCTTTCCTTCCAAGCTCTCTGCTGCACATCCATCGAGGAAACAAAGCAAGTTTTTAAAGGGACATTACAAACTTTTGAACTGGGGTTCTGTGAAGAAGTTATGAACAATATATAACTCATTGAATGATGTCAGTTAAGTGAAATAGTTTACGTCTGACAGGATTGATAAATCAAAGGCTAGTCCAAACACAGCTAGATCAACAGGGTTTACTGCCATCTTTAAACATCTGAAATCTTTTCAAATGGTTCATGGTAACAATATTTTGAACATCTTGACAGAACTTTAATTTTACTATGCATAGCTGACATACTGTGGTTGTTTACAAGCATGAATAGCAGCAGCTAGCTGTAGCACCTCAGGGAATAAGATATGCATAAATAATGTGTAATATAATTTGTAGAGGAGAAATGATAATCCATTCATTCAACCTTAATGGGGTTAAGGTTTAGAAAAACATTGTTGGATAAAAGTAAAACAAAGCCATGAGAAGAGGATAGTGGCATTGCAAAAAAAGATATCTTCACACCTTGTCCTAACAGCACACGATTTAAGACATCAAAAAACTCTGCCAGCAGCACATTTATGAACACGTTACATATGCATTTGATGCCGAGGTGGTCCATGAAGTACTAACAGATAGTCCATTGTCCTGATAAGATGACGGTCAGTTGGTACAGTTCTGATAAGCCTGCACAGAAGTTGTGGGGGATAACACAATTATTTTGGGTCAGGCAGCCTCTGCTTGAATTTCCATGTCTGCCTTCATGGTTCAGCTGGTACGTCTCACTGGCAATTCCATCCATCCATTATCTATTACTCGCTTCTTCCATTTTGGGTCACGGGGTCGCCGGTGCCCATGTCCAGCAATCACTGTGCGAGGGGCGGGGTACACCCTGGACAGGTCGCAAGTTCATCACAGGGACACATAGAGACAAACAAGACAAACAACCATTCACTCTCTCAGTCACCTAGCAGCAATTTAGAGTTACCATTCAGCCTAACATGTATGTTTTTGGTCTGTGGGAGGAAACCTGAGTACCCGGAGAAAACCCACACATGCATGGAGAGAACATGCAAACTCCACCCAGAAAGGCCTCCGGACTGGGATTTGAACCGGGGACCTGCGCGCTGAGAGGCAGCAGCTCTACCAGTTGTGCCACCGTGCTGCCCCAGGCGATTCCAAGCAGCCTAATTTTGTGGTCACACCGCCGGATCAAGCTTGTAGCTTCTCCAAGGTTGATTCCTTCCATCCAGTGAGTCCCAGGAGACACAAGTGCCCTGTGATTCTAAGAAATCTCGTCCAGCTTACAGCTCAGCTCATGCAGCGTCTGAGTCTGAGAGCTTATCGCTCGATACATTCCTTCATACAAGGCATGCAGCCTCACAAGCCAGAACTGCTGCCGCCGTCTTCTGAATTTGTCGATATGCCAGACCAACACCAAAAAGCAGAAATCCGGTTATCATAAATCCAATTATGTACGCGTCTTCAACATCCTCAGCAGACAATACAGACAGACACAGCATCTTCCACTGCCCCCAGGAATCCATCGTTGATCCAGCTGCGAGTGTCCCTTCAGGGCATGAGGGCTTTCCTTCGCCCTGTCTTCTCATGGAGAAAATGTTATCAATTGCGTTGAAAGACCAGCTGACCAGATCCATAATTTACAATTCAGAGGATATGTAGTGAGAGGCTCTGATAGGAACCACAAGACAAAGAGAAAAGCAGGAGGGAGGTAGGAGCAGGAGGGAAGGAGGGAAAAGCATCTGTCCTCCTCGAGAGCAAACAGGAAAAAATAAATAAATAAAAATACATATTTACATATATATCTTCTTCTTCTTCTTCTTTCGGCTTTTCCCTTTTCAGGGGTCGCCACAGTGAGTCATCCTCCTCCATCTCTGTCCTCTGCATCCTCTGTACTCACTCCAACTACTTTCATGTCCTCCCTAACTGCATCCATATATCTCCTCTTTGTCTTTTTCCTGGCAGCTGCATTTCTAACATCCTTCTACCAGTATACCCACTGCCCCTCTTCTGGACATGTCCAAACCATCTCAGTCTGGCCTCTCTAACTGTATCGCCCCGTTGTTCAACCTGGGCTGTACCTCTGATGATCTCATTCCTAATCTTATCTATCTTTGTCACTCCTAAGGAGAACATCAACATCTTCATTTCTGCCACTTCCAGTTCTTTCTCCTGTCTTTTTGTCAATGCCACTGTCTCCAGACCATACAATATAGCTGGTCTCACCACTGTCTTGTAAACCCCTGACAACAAGATGGGAACAATCTACGTTGAACTTTGCTGTGTTTGGACTAGCTGAAAGTTTTCCAATCTCATCATAAGTAAACTCAGTTTCTCCAAATTGTGGATGTTCACAGAGCTCTGTATCTGCGACAGGTAAGATAATAGCTCATAACCTTTCAACAATACTCCTTTTAAAATGCACCAAACATATTTTTTATTTAATGGTATAAGTTGGTAGAAGGCAGTTTTAAAATTGTTCGGTTGTTGAACTGTACTTCTTATCCAGATTCCTAATGTCTGACGTTCAATTTCCCCCTGGATTTTAATTTGACGTTGCTAACTGCTCAGGTTTCCTATGGTGAGAGGGTCCGTCTGCCCTTCAGCTGGAGGGCTTCAGCGGGTGCCTCGTAGGAATTATTTTATGCAAACATCATGTTGGGTCTAAGTTTTTGTCTCATCAAACCCTTTTAATTTACTGTGAAGGAACAGAATATATCCTTTTATTTTTATTTGTAACATATTAATATATCAAAACATGGACTGTTCATACATATGCAAGAGAATGTGAACATGTTTATTGGTAAAACAAATGCACTAATGTTTTCTCTTTTAGACTGATGTTGTTGGGAACCTTTTACTCTATGTCCTCAATATTTTTTTATTTTATTTTATTATTACAGGATGCCAGAGTTACAGCCAGATGTGTGTGATGTGTGGTATTGGGGGAGTGGTGGCGCAGAGGTTAGAGAGGTGGGCCTGTGATCGGAAGATCGCTGGTTCAAGCCTCAGTACCGACAACATCAAAAATGTGGGTGGGGTAGGTGAAGCACCCACACCTGCCCCCACCCTCATTCGCCCCACTCTGGGCCCATGAGCAAGGCCCTTAACCACCATGTGCTCCCTAAACAGGTCTCTCTTGAAAATGAGTTCTCGTGGCTCAATGAGACTTCCTGTTTAAATAAAGGGTAAATAAATAAAATAAAAAGTCAAACAATTAATCTTTACATATTAAACCTTCATTTCTTGTTGTAAAGTAACACATCAAGACTGAGACACTTATGTTTTCCTGCATTGGTATGATTTTATGTTATTTGCACCAGTTTGTTGCTGAGGTTACCAAAAGGCAGCTCACCGTGACGTTTTTGGTCATCCAAGAATAAAACCTGTAGAATTAAAACAGTTTCATGCTTCTTTGCAAACAGACCTGCTGTATCTGTGTGTGCCTACTTAGGATGATTGGTAACTCTACATTGTCTCTAGGTGTGAGGTAGGGCTACAAGCTTAGGACCAGAAAGTCACAGGTTCAACTCCCCGCCACATGTCCTGGTGCCCTTGAGCAAGACAACTAATCCCTAATTGCTCCCCTGGCGCTTACACAGCTGCCCACTGCGCCACCTGTGTGTTTCTCATGTGTGATGGGTTAAATGCTGAAAACTAATTTTATCATTGTATGGGAACATACAGTGACGACACATAGCACTTTCTTTCTAATTCCTAAATACATGTTGACCTGTTTTTATAGAGACAGTTCATTTGGTTCATCTGTGCATGTTGTGAGCACGATACGTTGAAAAATTAGTGAGGTACTGACTTCCATTTTTGTGTGTGGCTACATCTCAATTCAATTCAGTTCCAATTATTTGTATGGCGTCAAGTCACAATTCGTCTCAGAACACTGAACAGAAACATTCATATATAAAAATAATAATTTGACATTATTTATCTGAGGAGCAGACAGCTTTGAGTTTAACTCCATCACAGAACTCTCATCTTGAGCATGAAGGCGACAGTGGAAAGGAAAAACTCCCTCATGAGAAAGAAACCTTTAGCAGAACTAGGCTCAGGACAAGTGGCTATCTGCTTCGACCAGCTGTTTTTGAGAAGGCAGGAAGGAGGAATAGATACACAATGGCAAATCAAGTATCACATGTTAAGAAAGAAATTGTATCAAATGAAAACTATTCAATTTTAACAATTCATTTAAGAAAATGAGGTCAGATTGTCCTCCAGTAGTCTAAGCCTAAAGCAGCATAACAAGCCAACCCTAACTATAGGATTTATCAAAAAGGAAAATCTTAATCCCAGTCTTAAAACTGGATAATGTGTCAGCATCACGGACAGAAACTGGAAGTTGGCTCCACAAGACAAAAGCCTGATAACTGAAAGATCTTCCTTCCATTCTGTTTTTGGAAACTCTAGGAACCACAAGTAAGCCTGCAGCCTGAGAAAGAAGTGCTCTTTTAGGAGAATATGGAACAATAATATCTTGAATATAAGATGGAGCTAGGTTGTTGAGAGCTTTGTAGGTTAGAAGTAAGATTTTGAATTCCATTCTGGACTTGCCAGGGAGCCACTGGAGAGAAACTAAAACTGGAGAGATATGATCTCTACTATTAACTCAAGTTAAGACTCTGGCAGCAGCATTTTGGATCAACTGAAGATGTTTTAATTAAGTTTTTGGACACCCAGATAAACCATTACAATAGTCCAGTCTGCATGAACCAGTTTTTCAGCATCCTTTTTTTTATATTTCTAATTTTATCGATATTATGCAGGTGGAAGAAGGTGGTTCTAGTAATATCCTGATGTATGCTCAATAATCCAGGTAGAAAAATCTAAAACAGTTAAGTCTGATCCTCTGGACATTAAAAAAAAAAAAACATTGTAGAAACGTTTCGTCTTTCATCTGAAAGACTTCTTTGGTCTGAGGTGCTGTATTCAGCTCAGTCTTATAAATAGCACCTTCTCAGAGTGGATCAACCAGTTTGCTGCGGACAGCCAAAATCAGCTGCTCACATGATCAAGAAGGACCATCAGCCTAACGATGGATCATTAGCACCCTGATGGTTGCTTACTATTCACAGAGGGCTGAGTGATACTAGCAATAACAGCATTGTAAGAGGGAGACAGTTGAACACGGAGGCCTCCACCCCTGTTTAACGATGGACGATTTCTTTTCACGAAGATGGCCTCCTTTACTCCTCTCTCAAACCATCGTTCCTCTCTATCCAGGATGTGAACATCTTCATCCCTGAAAGAGTGACCACTGGCTCAAGTAGGTATCTCTGCAGACAAATTCGGAAGGCCTATCTGGCGGGCCACATCTGATTGGAAAAAAAAAAAAAGGCTGAACGAAAAAAAAAGTTGTTTTTGTTAACCACAGACATATCATGTCTAAAAACAAGTCTCCAGAACTTATCTTTCCGCCTCTCTTAACTCAGAACTTCCGGTTACATTTCAAAATAAGAGCAACATAACTGGGTAGTGGAGAAGGCTAAATGTTTGTTTTTGAATACCTAGCTATTACATTAAAAAACAAAATCCATTTTGGTTGTTGAAAAATGTGAAAATAGTTACAATCGATTCATAAAGAAAGAAAAATAAAGTATCCAAAATATTAATGATACTTAAACTGGCCTTGGGACAAAGGATTTTTCCTTTAACTTCCCATTTTCTTGTTCAACCTTTTAAATCAGTCACTGCAGAGGAGTGATTGTCAGTTTCTGTAAGATTTCTGCAACTGGAGCAGGTATTTCTGTTTAGTGATTAAATTCCTCAGCTGTCTCACATTTGAAGGGTCAATCCTACTCCACGTTTCAGCTCCTTTCATAGATCAGCTCTCATACAAGAGAACTGCTAATGAGCAAATTTTGTTTTTAGCATTTGTTTTGGGCCATTATCTCGTTACAGGACTCATGATCTTTAATTGAGACCAGACTTTTTGACAAATAAGAGCAGATGCTTCACATTTCATTGTACCCAGACCACATTCAAGGCAGCCTGTGTCAGGTGCAGCCTACAACCAAGAATACAAGAGAATCTTCTTGGGTTTGACAGTAGATATAACGCTGGTTCTTAGAAACCTTCAGTTTTAAAAATGAGCTGACGTAACTTACCTAAAGAGCCAGCAAATACAGCTAGCCAATCAGTGTTTGTCCCCTACAAACCCCCTATTCTCCAGAAACGCCCACAGAGAACCCCCTCTCCGCTGGCCTGGAGATGAGTGTAGACCGCAGAGTCCTGGCCTGATGATGTTGCTCTTCTGTGCTGGGCCATCCTTTTGGCCAGTGGCTGTTTAGTTTCCCCGATGTAAGACTGATCACAGCCCTCCTGACACTGAACAGCATACACAATATTACTCTGTTTGTGTCGGGGGACTGGATCTTTGGGATGAACCAGTCTTTGACGTAATGTATTTTGGGGTTTAAAAGCCACTGGGACGTTGTGTTTAGAAAATAAACGTCTGAGTTTCTCTGATACTCCCACAACATATGTAATGACCACTGGTGTGTGTCTGGGTTCCTACTTTTCACCTGATGGCTGACTGGAGTCCTGTTTGGGTTTCTTCTCTGCTTTCAGGAAGGCCCAGTTAGGATATCCACATTGCTCTAGAGCCTGTCTTGTGTGGGATTTCTCCTTTTGCCTGGCTCCTGAGTTAGTGGGGACGCTATCTGCTCTGTGGTACAAAGTCCTGATGACTCCTAACTTGTGCTCCAAAGAGTCATGGGAGTCAAACTGCAAATACTGGTCTGTGTGGGTGGGTTTGCAGTACACTTCAGTTTGCAAATGTCTTCTATCAGAAACTGAGCCCTCACAGTCCAAGAAAGCCAACCTGCCTTTTTTTTTTTACATATTCTTGTGTGAAGTTGATATATTTATCAACAGAGTTGATGTGATCAGTAAAATGTTGGACTTCCTGAGATTTAATTTTAACCCAGGTGTCACTGACATACCTGAACCAATGACTTGGTGGTCTCCCTGAAAAGGACGTCAAGGCTCTCTTTTCTACCTCCTCCATGTACAGGTTGGCAACAATAGGAGAAACTGGAGACCCCATAGCACACCCATGTTTCTGCCTATAATATTGCTCCCCATATGTGAAGTAGGTTGACTGCAGGCACATTTTCAAGAGTTGACACAGTTGTTCTGTGGAAAGCGTGGTCCTGCTGCTCAGAGTGGTGTCTGATTTTAACCTTAAACAGACCACCTCTACTGCATCATCAACAGGAATGCACTTAAAGAGTGTTGTGACATCAAAAGTTGATGGTTCTAGTATTTTTTTTTAATGTGGGGGATAAAAGACATGTCCTGATCAAAAATAAAACCAAGATTTTTAATATTAGAGCTGGAGGCAAGATTGATGCCATCCAAGGAGGGCAAAAGACTGAAAAATGTATTCCTAAAATGCTCAGGTCCAAAAACTGAAACCTCAGTCTTGTCTGTGTTCAAAAGCAGAAAATTTAGGTTTATACAGGTTTTTATGTCTTTAAGCCATGTTTGTAGTCTAAGTAGATGATTGGATTAATTTGGTTTCACAGACAAATATAACTGTGTATCATCTGCACAACAATGAAAATGTATCCCACGCTGTTTAATAACTTGACCTAATCGGAGCAAATATAAGGTAAAGAGTATTGCTCCAATCACTGAGCTCTGAGGAACTCCATGACTAACTTTGGTGTATGATGACGATTCGGTATTTATATTTACAAGTTGGAATCTATCAGATAAATATGATTTAAACCAAGTTAGAGCCGTTCCTGCAATTTCTATATCATATTCAAGTCACTGTATTGAAATATTGTGATCAGCTGTATCAAATGTAGCACTGAGGTCTAACAGGGCCAGTATAGACACAAGTCCATTGTCTGAAGCCATGAGAATATCATTAGTGACTTTCACCAGTGCTATTTCAGTGCTGTGATGAGATAGATAGATAGATAGATAGAGATAGATAGATAGATAGATAGATAGATAGATAGATAGATAGATAGA
>NC_056498.1:76996727-77020893 GCF_014905685.2 Nematolebias whitei | reverse complement strand
ATAGATAGATAGATAGATAGATAGATAGATAGATAGATAGATAGATACATAGATACATAGATACATAGATACATAGATACATAGATACATGGATAGATGATAGTGTAAAGACGCAGCAATGTTGGCCTCAACACCTGAAGGATTACGGGCCATCTCCCCCACGGACGTGGGGAAAACATAGCGCAGCCCAATCACCTTTCACGTAAACACGGATACACCCATTTGGGTCCCACAATACCCACATAAACAACAAGCAGAAGAAGGAATTGCAGACTGCAGGAGTTTTAGAACCCTCGCAGTCTGTGTGGAACACACCCATCTTGCCTGTAGAGAAAAAAAGGAACCGGTAAATATCGAATGACACACGATCTACGAGCCATTAATGCAATGTTATAAACACCCACAGTACCTGTTCCAAATCCTTATGTCTCTATCTCATCGCTGGACCCTACACACCACTGGTATAAAACAGCAGAGATTTATTCTCATTTACATATAAAGGACAGCAGTGGCGCTACACTCGACTCCCAGAAGGATTTGCTCTGTCTCCAGGTATCTTTAATCAGGTGTTAAAAGATGTACTGCAGTCTTGCCCTCTCCTCAGAGACACAAGACTGATCCAATATGTGGATGACCTGTTGTTGGCAGCACCCACGCCTGACACCTGCATAGAAGCAACTAGGTTGGTGTTGGAACATCTACACAAAAATGGCTTTAAGATTAGTAAAAATAAATTATAGATTGGCAGAAAACAGGTCTCCTTCCTGGGATGAATAATCTCTGCAGGAACCACTAGCATGTCCAAAACTCATAAACAGATTATCTTGACACACCCCAAACCGACACGTGTAAAAGACATGCTTTCCTTTTTGGGCCTAACAGGGTACAGCAGAGGGTATATTCCTGAATACACAGATTTGACACAACCCCTGAGGGATTTGGTCAAAGAGCAAGGCATGAGAAACTTGAACAACATTCTAATATGGACACAAGAAGCTGAAGAAGCCTTCATAAACTCAAACAGCACATGTCATCTGTAGCAGAACTGACATTACCCGATTACAACCTACCCTTCTTTTTAGAGGTTTCTGTAACAAAACTAGCCATAAATGGTGTTTTATTCCAGAAAAAAGGGGGTGGGAGAAAGGTACTACAGTACTTATCGACAACGATGGATAATATGGAAAAATGGCACCCTCCATGCACACAACACGCAGCAGGGATTGCAAACTTAATAATAAAAAAACCAGCACACATTGTTAAGGGACACACCCTAGTGGTATTAACCACACACAGTGTAGTGGCATATGCAAATTCTCAATGCTTTACTATGACCACTTTAAGACAACACAGGTTATCTAAAATACTAGAAGCCTCAACATCACCTTCACACATGAAGGAATAAACATGTTGGACTGCATCTCCGAAGGAGAACTGCACCCGTGTGAAAAGCTTGTGACCACACTGGAAAAAGTAAGACCGGACCTGCAAGCTGACTAAATAATTTTTCTCTAAAATTTAAGCTTTGTTCAGTTGATTTAAATACCTGTATATAAATTGTCGTTTGTTTGTCGATGACATGTGAATGATCCGACGTGGCTGAAGGTTTAAAGCCCCATGTAAAAATTGTGTTGTCATTTTTGCTGACATTAAAATCTTTACAAGAAGTGTGCTCTGTCTGAAAGATGTTCCGGGTGTAATTGTCCATCGCTGTTTACTAGAAACACGTTAAAACTTGGACGTCTGGAAAGCGTCAAGAGGTGTGGCCATGTGACAGTTTGAAGAAAACTCTACTGGGTTTTTGAGTGCCTGTGAGGAGTTTTTTGCTAAACTCTTTGAAAGAAGTTGATGACCTCGGGTTTCTGTTTATTATAGCCTCTTTAGGTCTGTAGTTGAAAACAGACTGGTCAGCAATACATCCCCGAGTAACTTTTTTTTTTTTTTCATGCTCGAGGCTGTGCTTCTGATATGGCAGAATCCTTAAAATAAACACCTATATTTGGATGATTCCTAGAAAGAATCTAGAAGAAGAATATCTGCAGATGACCATATGGAGCTGTTATGGTTAAAGACAGGGATTGATAGCTTTTTAGAATAGGCAGTGATGGAAATGTTTTTTTATAAGTTGAGGGACAAACAAGAACCTTAGTTAGGAAGGTATAGGGAAATATAACATCATAAGATTCAACTTGTCTGCTGGCCTCCTTAGATAGAGAACTTTACTAATTGGCTTTTAGGCATGTGCATGTTTCTGTGAAGTGCCCTGAGTCAACTTTGTTGTTTTTGGCGCTATATAAATAAACTGAGTTGAACTGAATAAATGCCATGTATATTTGTTGCATGAATGATGTTGGAGTGTGAGTGAGTGTCTGCTGTATGAATGATAGTGTTTGTTAATGTATAACTAATATGGGTTACTTTACAGATGTATAAGATTGAAAACTGATAACTTTAGCAGCCATCTAGTACAAGGTCACTTAATGACAGGAAATGTACACAGACTTATAAAACCAAAGGTGGAGGAAAAAAATCATCACATCAGGCATATAATTAGTAAGTGACCTTTTTATATTAACATAAATTTATTTAAATAACTTTTCAAGATCAACAGGTACAGTTCAAACTGGCATCCCAGACAGAAAACAGAAATCTACGCACTCAAGTTGATTTAAAAAAAAGGGGGAATCCCTGCAGTGTTCTGGTCCTGATCTTACTTCTTCCAGTAGTATGTGCAGATTTTTGCATATCCAACTATGAGGGCCATCGAGCTGAATTACACCTTGGGCAAGGCAACCACCTTCCAGTTCGACCTGTGCAGTGTCATAGCGTGTGGAGAACACCAGGCCAGCTGGAGAGGGTATGATCTTTATTTGTGTGTGACGGCATTTAACCAAAAAAGATGTATGGATAAATTGCATGTGCTAGAGGCCTGGTGCCCGGCCTGGAGCTCAGTGATCGCCTATACTGGCCCATTTTGGACCTCAGACTACTCAGCCATGTACGCACATAAGTTACGGGACGGACTATCACTTGTCTCCCTCCAAAGGGGGCAACTGATTGGCAAACTGAACTAGAGATGCTGTAGAGGGTCTGGCTGAGCAATTAGGACCTACCTCTCTGACGGCCATACAAAACCGCAGGGCACTGGACATGGTATTAGCCGAAAAGGGGGGAGCCTGTGCTATGATTGGAGAAAAATGTTGTACTTCATCCCTAACATTATTGCCCCGGACGGATCGGTGACCAGCGAACTGGAGAGACTGAGAAGGCTGAGTAAGACCATACACGGACACTCAGACAGTGAGAACCCCTTTGTAGGGGAACACCACCTCAGAAACAGTTCATCACCTCAGAAAAGAACACCTCATCTCAGAAAACAGTTCATCTCAGCTGAAAAAAAAGAGCTCACCTCATCTCAAACAAACATCATTCATGTGTTTTGTGTTCAAACTGTTTAAAATAAGATGCATCTATTCCCTTGGGAACAAACAGACGTCGCTTTACAGGTGTCCAGCTCAGCACTAACTTCTTTGTTGACACTAATGAAAGTGTAATAAAAAAACTGTCACTGTGTTAACTTCACTCATGAAGTGAAGTATGAACTCATTTCCCATGAAACAGACAGATCGTTTTAATGAGTTTTAGTTCAACTGACCTCGAAGTGAAACATCTTCTGAGACTTTAACTTTTATCAAAAAAGGAGAATTACTCCCAGGATGGGTTCCCATGAAGATAACACATTTTAAAGAACCCTTTTGTTTAATGACATTTTCTTTCCAGGAGATGAACAGCGACACCTTTTGATGAACACTGCATGTTATTTCAAAATCTTCAGAATTGAATGTTTATTTATGAAAATGTCTAAGTAATCTCTCTTTAAGAAAATCATTTGTCTTGATTTTTCTCTTTTAAAAGAAGAGTGACTTTTTAAAGACAGATAGAGAAAATGAACTTTAGATTTTATAAAATGTTACAAAGAGTTAGGACCATCCCTCTTCCGAGAGGTGGACCAAAGTCAATAGGTAACACACAGACAAGTTTTGCTTCTTCGCCTACTTCTTCTTCTTTGCCTACTTCTTCTTCTTTGCCTACTTCTTCATCTTCTTTACTTTTTCATCTTCACTAAAACTTCAATCACCTCTTCTACTTCTACATAACCCACTTCAACTTCCTCCTAGTGAGATATCCTAGGAAAGAAGAGAACGGGAGAGAAGCAGCCTTTTCTGCAAACATCTCAGAACAAGAGAACCTGACTGAACCAGAGCCATCGCACTGCAGAGTGATAAATCCCAGCTGACTTCAGAGCCAGTGGCCAGACCTTCGTCCCTCCAACGGTGATACGTGACTTTTGAGGAGAAAATCCGCCTCTCAGTCACCAGAGTATCTCAGGCCTTGCTGGTATCATTTTAAGCAGTTGTGGAACATTCTGACAGTTTGTTCTGGTGAGAGAGACCATTTAATGCCCTTCTGGTGATCATACATCACAATAATCTTGCTTTACACACACTACAGCTCATTTAGACATAATTTTAACTACTTCACAAACAGAACCAGTCCAAAAATTCTGCCTTTTTAAAGTTTCACTGATTTGAATAATCAAGTAGACCTTTGATTCAAAGCTATTTGTTATTCATTTGTGTGTTATGCATAATCTTCATCCGATATATCACAGATTATTATTTTTGTAATAAAATACATAAAATCAACTAAATTTGTGATTATTTTGGCATATCTGTGTGTATTAACTGATTTAATGCCCTTTAAACACAAGAAAATAATTCACGTTTCAGTTTACATTTAATTTGGTGTTAGAGACCGTTTTTTCCTCTGAAAAGAGGTGGTGCCCATACACACAACAAGGTTATTTGCATAAAAATGCATATCTTATGAGCTTAACTCATAACTGATAATTTACAATATATATCCAACCCCATATCCCTCTATACCTTAGAAGAATGGTTTTCAAGCATGTTTGGTAAATGGAAAACATTAGTAATCTCTCTGTTAGTGTCTGTGGTTACATAGGGATCATGGTGGTCTGTGGCTGTTGCTGTGTGCCCTGCTGTCATTCACTGGCAGTCATATTCATCACCTTTACAATTGAGAAAGGTGGCAGTGAGCGCCCTCCTGCTTACCAGATGTACAGCCAGGGACGAGACATGCAACTATCCTTAGTGGCCATCGCACCGCTACTGGAAGAGGCTGACTGCTCCCGCCAGTTTTAAAGTTGCCTGTTTTGCTAAAATGCTGCATTGTGTGTTTACCAAGAAAGATGAGGGAAAGTTTATTTTCTTGTACAGGTGGGGTCTGGATCAGAAATGTCCACTGTCACAGAGGTGTGAGGTGATGTCCTGCTTTCCTCCTTAAAATGAACAGCTGCCTCATGGGGTTTTCCAGGACATGCAGAGCTACACCTATTCAGGGATAGATAGTTAGGAGTAATAGTCTCTTTCAGAGACAAAAAGGGGGAAAATGTAAAGACGCTCTTATCTGCTGTGCTGTATTGCTCGATGTATCACAACTGTATCTTGTCCTTTATTTGTATCTGCTTGGCTTCTGGATCTGCTTGCCTTTTGGTATCAACAAGTACAGATTGAACTAAGTCAGAGAATGTATTTGAGTTTTTGTGTACGGGACATGAACTAACAGGGAGCTGCTGATGTGTATCCCGCCTGATGACAAGATCACGAGTAAACTGGAATGGCAGAAGAAAATAATAAAACAACTCCATTAAAGGACTTCCAGGAAATGAAGACATCAGTTTGAACTAGTTTAGAAAAAGAACTGTAAGAATATTGTGACACGTCTCTGGGTGGAGCTTTTGTGTTTAAATACAGAAGAACCTGAAAGCTCCGGTCAGATGCATCTTGGGTTTTTGTTGTATATCTGTTGGTTTGGGGTAAGAGCGTCTCCTTTCAGCTGAAAGCTTTAATAAATGTTGGTAATACTTTTTAACTTGAATCTCTCTGACTGATTATTGTGTGTTTTCGCCATGTATCTCCAAACCAATCAGAGGAACAGGTGAATAAGCTGAAAAGTCTGAGTTGCCATCAGGTGAGAAGGAGGAACCCAGACCCAGAGGTCATTCCATATGTTGCGGGAGTATCAGAGAAACTGAGACGTTTATTTTCTAAACACAACATCCCAGTGGCTTTTAAACCCCAAAATACATTATGGCAAAGACTGGTTCATCCCATAGATCCAGTCCCCCGGCACAAACAGAGTACTATTGTGTATGCTGTTCAGTGTCAGGAGAGCTGTGATCAGTCTTACATCGGGGAAACAAAACAGCCACTGGCCAAAAGGATGGACCAGCACAGAAGAGCAACACCATCAGGCCAGGACTCTGCGGTCTACACTCATCTCCTTGCCAGTGGTCACTCGTTCAGGGATGAAGATGTTCACATCCTGGATAGAGAGGAACGATGGTTTGAGAGAGGAGTAAAGGAGGCCATCTTTGTGAAAATAATTCGTCCATCATTAAACAGGGGTGGAGGCCTCCGGGTTCAACTGTCCCCCTCTTACAATGCTGTTATTGCTAGTATCACTCAGCCCTCTGTGAATAGTAAACAGCCATCAGGGTGCTAATGACCCATTGTTAGGCTGATGACCCTTCTTGATCATGTGAGCAACTGGTTTTGGTTGTCAGCAGCAAACTGGTTGATCCACTCTGAGAAGGTGCTATTTAAGAGACTGAGCTGAATACAGCACCTCAGACTGAGGAAGTCTTTTGGATGAAAGTCGAAACGTTTCTACATTTTTGTTGTTGTTTGGCTTTGTTTTGTTTTTTGAATTTCCAGAGGATCAATAAGTTATGTTTTTCCTCCATGTTTGTTCACATTCTGCTTTCAGTAGAGCTCACAGCTGGAGACACAAAGTGGCTGTGTTCACCATCAGGGACCACGAGGAGATAAGTGCTCCTTTTTGCAAGCTTACTTCACAGTATTTTCTCCTCAAGATGAAAGAATGCAGTTTTTAGCATTAATTGGATTGCTGGCCTTTTAGCACTGTTCAATACTTGCATGTAAGCAGCAGGAAGAAGTGGTGCTCATTCTTCTTCATCCTGATCTTGGATGTTTCCGAACATTTTCTCAAGATCAAAGATGGTTGAGGGTTTTAGCAACGAAGTCAATGGAAGAAGCTCAATATAAGAGGACAAAAGGCTAATGCAAACGGACAAAGTGGGTTAGAAAAATGAAGGGTAAGTGTTCTTTAAAGTAAAAATGTTTCACATCTGTTCAACTGAAGTTACTCCATCAGTTGTTTTGGTCAAGGTTTTCTCTGCATTGGAATTTAAATGGCTTTCTTTAATATATATATATATATATCACTATCAACTAAATGCTTTTCAGGAATATGAGGTTCAGAGTGAAGCTTGAATGACTTGTTTTTTGTAATTTGTGCTAATTTTGAGCTGAATAATTATTGCAAGGCTTGGATAGAGACATTTATTGAACTGGGAATGCAAGTAAACCTTAATAAGGAGCTGAGATGGTGTAGAGGGCAGCTAACTCGGGACCCATAAGTCCCGGGTTCAATCCCCAGTCATTGCACATCGTGGTGTCTCTGAGCAGCACACTCTATCCCCAAATGCTCCTCGGGCAGGCGCCCCAACAGCCGCCCACCCCACCACCCACCGGTGGATGGGCCAAATGCAGAGAGCCCATTTCACAATTGTATGGGAACATACAATGATGACAATACATAACACATTATTATTAACATTTTGATGCAAGATATTCATAGGCAGAGCCAGGGGGTGGCCAATGGTGACCTTGGCCCCCATCGATAGTCTTCAGGCACAACAATAATTTAAAAAAACTACACTTTTAAGAACTTTAAATACTATAAGGCATAGTTTCCTCAGATTATATGGGTGGCTGGTTTACATAGATAAATGGTGGAGGGCATCTTGGACTTTAATGCAGATTTTTTTAATGACATTTTTACATCTAGATGTAGCCAAACACCAAAATAGAAGTCAGTACCTCACTTATATTTCATCAAGCTCACAACATGCACTGACGGACAGACAGTTGATACTTCCAATTCCCTCTCTTTGCTCTGTGATAGAGGACAATAATTCTCACAATGCAGATTTTAGAAATTGGGTTTAGCTAATGGTTAAGCTAAAGAGGGCAGCACAGTGACGCAGTTGGTAGAGCTGCTACCTCTTAGCGAGCAGGTTACCCTGGTTCAAATCCCGCTCTGGGGGCCTTTCTGGATGGAGTTTGCATGTTCTCTATGTGAATTTGTGGGTTTACTCTGGGTCCTCTGGTTTCCTCCCACAAACCAAAAACGTTGGTTACGTACTGTAACCCCAGATTCTATGAATATAGGCGTAGCCCTTTAAGGCTGTTGCTGATGGGTTTATCCCGTTATGCACAGCATAAGCACTGAAAAAATTTAGTCCACGCCCACCTGCTGTGTGGGCCCCACCCGGTCCGTATAAATTACGTTAAGAGCGGGAAATCGGCTCCCAAAATAGCTTTTTCTTCAGCCATTTAGGAGCCAGTGAGGCCCGACGCTTAAAGGGCTACGCCTGTGTTCATAGAATCTGGGGTTACAGTACGTAACCAACGTTCTATGTCATATAGGCTTTGCCCTTTAAGGCTGTCGCTGATGGGTTAAGGGCGAAGCGGATGTGGTCCTCGCCTCACTGGGTCCATTCGAACACAGTAAGAAGCGGAAGCTTGCCCAAAAAACGTCTTGTCACTCAGCTCCCCGTGTGCATGACTACGCATCGCGTAATTATGTGCCATGCACAGACGCATGTTGTGTAACTATGCGTTCTGACAAAGCATGAACGCCCCGGAAAAAAACTTTCAACGGGGAGAAGATGTTGAAAGGAGGGGGGGTGGGGGTGGGGGGGCATGAACCAACTGGTTCATGGCTGAACAGTATAAACAGATTAATATCAATGAACTGATTATTGATCAAATGAACTGATTGGTAACAATAGTCATGAACTGATTAGTGACAATAGAACCAAAATCACAATAGTCATGAACTGATTAGTGACAATAGAACCAAAATCACAGACACAACTTGTGACTGATAACAACATCTCACACTGTAGTGCATGCAGACAGATGTGAGCTTAAACAGAGTTCCATGAAAAACAACAATATTCATTCTGTTAGAGCACTAAGGACAGAATGTGTCATGGAACGAGCCGTCACATCACGTAGGTAAAAGAGAATAAATGAGCAGGGTGTTGACCATGCAGCCGCAGTGCAAATGTCCTGCATTGACATACCATTATGCAAGGCAGTCGAAGACGCGATACCCCTGGTCGAGTGTGCTTTGAGGTTGACAGGAGGCTCTAGATCTGATGCTCTGTAGGCTTCAGAAATGGCCTCACACAGCCAGTGTGACAAGCGCTGGGTGGATAACGGGCGACCTGCAGATGCATCTCTATAATGCACAAACAATTGTTGAGTTTGACGCATTACAGCTGTGCGCGCTATGTAACACGTCAACGCCCGCACCGGACAGAGAAGATGAAAAGATGCTTCTTCTTCTGATCTGTGGGGGGGGGGGGGGGAGGGAAAAAATCCCTCCAACGATATTGCTCTTGATTTAAAAGTGCTTGTGATGTTTTAGGCATAAAAGCTGGGTTTGGTCTTAAATAAGCTGAACTACCGTCAGCCTGAATTCTGAGACATGACGGAGCGGCAGAGAAGGCTGATAAATCACTCATCCTCTTAGCGGATGTTAAAACCAGCAGCAGGGCTGTTTTAAGAGACAAGAATTTAAGTGAAAAACTGATCCAGAGGCTCAAATGGAACTTGATCAGGGCTCGCAGGACCAGCGTTAAATCCCACTGTGGAACAAGTGGGCGTGAAACAGGCCTACGTCTTTGTACACCTTTTAGAAACCGCTCCATCAGCGGGTGATTAAAAGCCGTTCTGTCTCCGAAACCTTCGTGGCAGGAAGAGATGGCTGCAGCGTACGTTTTAATCGTGCTGAATGCCAACTTCCTATCCATCAGCTGTTGTAGAAAAGACAACACGACGCCTAATGGGCATGAGGTGGCCTTTACACCTTTCTCTGTACACCAGCGCTGAAAAACCGTCCACTTTGATGTGTACAGAGCTGTGGTAGATGCAGCACGTGAATCTTGGATTGTACGCACTACCTCCTGCGGGAGACCCATCCTCTCTAAGCGGGACAGCTCAGCGGCCAGACCCACAGGTGCTGGCCTAATTCTGAGTAACTCCTGATCGCTCCTCCTGCTTGAAGGAGAGTGACCTCCCTCTACGGCAGTTTCCACGGACGACCCGACAACAGACGTTGCATGACTGGGAACCATGGTGCGTTCACGCGCTCGGGAGCCACCAGAAGAGCTGTCAATCCCTCCTCCTGAACTCGGTTCAGGAACCGTAAAATCAGAGGAAGTGGGGAAAAAACGCGTACAGGAGCGTTTTGGGCCATGGGCTGTGAGCAAATGCATCCACCCCCAGCGGTGGATCGTCTCGCGGGCTCAGGGGAAAACCATAAATGACACTGAGCGTTCTTCTCGTGTCACAAAACAGGTCCACAGCTGCTTTGCCAAACTTCTGCCATGTCTGAACCATCAGGTCTGGATGGAGAGTCCCGTCCCCGTGACGTGGGCCGCCCCTGGACATCACATCTGCCCCTCTGTTCAGAACACTGGGTATGTAAACTGATGGTTATGTATGCAACAGTCATCATGTTGTCTGAGTAAATCAACACCTGTTGATTCTGTAGCATGGGAGCAAAGTGTTGAATCACATTCAGCACTGTGCGACACTCCAAAGACATTTATTTGGGCTGATGTGTGGTGGGGCCACAGCGCCCCTACTGCTTGAGATAGGTATGTCCCCCCCCAGCCTGACAGCGACGCGTCCGTGAAGACTGACACGTGTGACGTGGGTCTGCTGACGGGAACTCCCTCTGACAGAACCAGGGTGTTTCCCCAGTGTCGGAGGTCTGCTCTCACGGAGGGAGGGGCAGTGATCGTCCGTCTCTTTTGTTTTACTGGATCCACACGCAGACGCACAAACCACCTCTGGGGGCGTCTCATGTGTAACAAACCCAGCGGAACCGCTGTGTGAGCTGATGACATCATTCCTAACAGCTTCAAGATTGAAATAGCTGTTCCCACTTTGCCAGGTCTACAAGGCGAAGTTGACTTTTAAAAGTGTCGAACCTCGTTTGTGATAACGAGCCTTCATGGTGGTTGAATTTAATTCTACTCCCAGATAAACAATTGTCTGGGCCGGGAAAAAATCGAGCTTTTCTTCCAATTTATGGCGAAAACCAGATTTGACAGGTGTGATGTCCACACCTGAGCCTGCATCAGCGCCTCCTGTCTGGAGTGACAGGAGCAGCAGATCATCCAGGTAAAACAAAAACTCTCATCCCTGCTCTGTGTAACAGATACTTCATCCCCTGAAAGGAGAAAAAATGCAGGAATTTTCTGTGTTTTGAGATGATCGGTATGCGTTTCTCTGGATGTTGTACAACAGCTGTCTGGTTGTCAACATGTGAAAAAAACGGTCTGTCAATGATCATCTTGTTGAAAAAACTGACAGATCCACGATCGGTCTCATTCCTCCGGTCCGTTGGAAACCGGGAAGTAACGTGAGTAAAACCCTGTGTTTTCTCTCTGTTGGGGAACTCTGGAGATTACTTTTATCAGAAACACTTGGACTTTTGCATTTAGGGATGAGATTTGGTCTGATGATGACAGGACCGTTTCTATAACTCCTCCGAACGGAGGGGGTCGGGTTGCAAACTGTAACTTGTAACTATTTGCATAACGCCCTGTCCATCCATCTGACCGGCGAGCATGTTTTAGCCCCTCTACGTAATGTTCGTGGAGTGAACGTGCGTTTAAGGTATGCGTCACGTTGTACGGCCGTCAGCAGTCCACCCCTCGAGACCGCTGTCATGCATCGCGGGAATGTTTTCTGCGTGACCCAAGGCGAGGCTTCCTCGAAAAAGGGCTCTGAACGCGCTCGTGCGCTGCGTTCGGGCCGCGGACCAACCTTCATGTACGGTGGGCCGGTGTGTGCTGAGGCAAAGCGTGTGACAGCTGATGACGCTGTGGGGCTGCGCGATTGACGTCGCTGTGCGAACGTTGAGAGGTGGAGGGCGTGACTTCATCTACGCCGTGCTGTTGGAGTGAAGGCTGCGAGCCCCGCGGGAGTACACGTTTTCTCTGGAGGGACGCGCGCCGCTCTCGCTGGAAGGAGGCGGAGCTCGTCATCAGGGTTCGTTCAGCTGCCTCACGCTTATGCTGAGACGCGGTGGGTGACGGCTGCCCGCGTTTGATTCGGTGGGGCGAGTGCCGCTCTTGTGAGAGCGAAGACCTCCACCTCACCCAGCCTGCGGTCCACATTTATACCGATGTGAGCCGGAGAGCACAGGGCAGCTGTGAGTGTGTGAGCCACATCAACACAGCGCCGTTGGATGGAGGCTGTTTCATCCCACGAGTGCGAGTTTGACACCGCTTGGGTGAGGATCGTGCTGCTCTGGATGATAACGAGTTATTTTCGATTACCATTGTGTCGTGTGATCGACTCGTCATGTCTTGGAGCGACGGTGAGTTTAAAAACCCCTTATTTAAGGAAACCGGCTCGTTATGTGTGAAGGATGTGTGCGCAGCCGCTGTGAGTTCATCCGAGCTTACAGACTGGCTAAAAAACAGACACTTTGATCATTGAATGATGATTTATTTCAACTTTCGTGTCACTTTTACGCACACCCTCCGGAGACCGTCATTTTCAAAACTTCTCCCTCTTGAGCTCTGCGATTTGTTTGCCCAGAGCGCTGTCTTGCAGGCGAACTCTGGGGAAAATGCCGAACTGCAGGTTGCCGGAATGAAGAGGGCTGGATTCTGATGGGCGGGGCTGGTGGTGGAACTGAGCGAGAGCCGCGGCCGTGGAAACGTCGGTGCTTGCTAGCGACGGTCCCTCCAGTGGGCCGGGGGGCGGGATGAGCCGCGCAGCTTGATGAGGTGGCGCACAGCCTCTGGCACCTCCTCCGACTGCTTCAACGCGCTAGCATGGAACTGAAGCTGCTCTCGGAACAGCGTGTCCGCCGTGATGGGCCCTCCATCAGGTCTTTGTGCAGTTTCTCCGGCAGCGAGGGAGAGTAATGAAACCAAGTGGATCGTTGGATCATCATCATCCATGCTGCAATCGTCGACAGGCAAACCGTAGAAGAGGCACACATGTTGAAGATAACCTGCTGCCTTTCAGAGGGAGTTCTTTGTCTCCAAGGCAGGTCTGTGGCCTTCAGCCCCTTTGGACAGACTATATGCTAGCAGCGCCACGTTGTTGCTAGCTGCGGCTGCCTGAAAACACATTGATGGGCTCGATTGGAGAGCGCGGTCAACGTCTGGTTCGTGTTTCTCCGGAGGGATGGGACGCTGCTCCGACCTGGACAGCTTAGCTCTGAAGCTTCCGCAAGGCTCGGCTCCAGGGGGGTTACCGAGGGATAGTCCCGCCCGGTGAACCCTTCCACTCTGGTGATGGGTGCGGACTGGGGACCGACTCTCCCAATCTACCAGGAAAAACCCGTCTGTGGCCTCGCCCGTAGGATGTCCTGTTGGGAGCGCGAGGCCATATGGGTCAAGACGGTGAGCCGGAATGGAGCCCAGAAAACAACCTTCCTGCCGGATCATCCGAACTGGCGGGAAAGGCGTAGGACGTAAAAAAGGGTCCTTTCATGTCAGCCTCCTCCTGGGTTACGCCGGGCAACCCCTGGGGCGCCATCGGACGGGAGCGGTGTGATCGCCGATGCGAAAAACGAGGTGGGATGGGGTGAGCATTCACTCAGCCCCCCCCCCCCCCCCCCCCACCGACACTACGCTCCCCAGGAGGGAAAAGGCAGCGGGGGCTGCAGCTGAGCACGCCTATCCCGGAGGAACCATCCGATTCGCACCGAGGGTCGGCGATAAGAGGAAAAAATACAAGATGGCGTTGTCCAGCGTGTAGTGACCTGTCATTGGGAAATATTCCTCGGCGCTTACCTTGAATAGGACTACTCGTCATCTTCTCCTCGGGGGGGAGAACTCACCGGACGACCGGAGGTCGACTGCCGGGCCAAGCATCCTTAACAAAGGTTGGTCATCTACACAATTTTCCTTCTTTGTTCTTCTGACAGTGCTATATTAGCTCGCTGAAGAAAAAATGGGAGCCGATTTCCCGCTCTTAATGTAATTTATACGGACCGGGTGGGGCCCACACAGCAGGTGGGCGTGGACTAAATTTTTTCAGTGCTTATGCTGCGCATAACGGGATAAACCCATCAGCGACAGCCTTAAAGGGCGAAGCCTATATGACATAGAACATGCATGTTAGGCTGATTGGTATCTCTGAATTGTCCCTAGGTGAGAGTGAGAGAGTGAATGATTGTTTGTCTTGTTTTTCTGTATGTGTCCCTGTGATGGACTGGAGACCTGTCCAGGTACCCTGCCTCTCGCATAGTAATTGCTGGACATGGGCACCGGCAACCCCCTTGACATAAAAAAGGAAGAAGTGGGTAAAGATAATGGATGGATGGTTTAGCTAAAGGCACCAGACAAGGTTTGTTTTTTGGTTCCAAATGTAGGTAATCTAGTTAGCAAATTTACTTTTATCAAATAGTTTTCAAGAATAAAATTGTCAGGATTCCTTCCTAGTTACCCTCTGAGGTGTGTTTCCTTCATGGTTCCATTTCTCTTTAACTTATCTCCTCCTCCCCACAGTGGAAGACTCAGGGTCAGCTGAGCCATGTCCTCATGATTGATGCCCCATCCAGACCTCAATCTTTATGCCTTTATGGGCCAATTGTGGTGAGTTAATTTGGGCCACAGTTTGAGGACGACTGACCGAGTCATCCAGAGGAGGCAGGGAATTACAAAGCCCACTGCTGTCCTCCACCCTCCTTCACAACAAAATCAAACGCTCCTCAGTGGAGCAGTGAAGAATGACTCTCCTGTCAGCGTTGTCCTCTACTCAATCCCAGCATGCACTGCTTTGTCATGAGTGGCCTTCTGCATAGACAAAGGATGACTCGTGTTTCCCTCCCTGCATACAAAGTGGAAGAACATGAGGCTCAATTGAAGAAGGTAAATCTTGTCAAACTGTTGGTCAGCATGAAAACTAACCACAGACACACCGAACAAAAGAGTCACATGATATGTATCACACATACACACTTCATGAATTATGTTTTTTTTCTTGTGTGGAGTCAACTTTGTTAGACTGTTCGTAAAATATCTCCTGAACCACTGAACAGATTTCAATAAAATGTAAATGGACTGTACTCATATTCACGTTTCTATCTTATCGAGATACTCAAAGCTCTTTACACTTGAATCTGTGCCCTCATTTACCCATTCATACAGCACTCTACTAGATCTTTACAAAGACTTATAGATCACATTTGCACACCCATGGGACACACATTGGAGGCAATGAGGTGTTCACTGTCTTGCCCAGGGACACTTCAGCATGTGACTGCTGGTGGAATCGAACCTGCAACTCTTACATTGGAGGACAACTGCTCTAACCTCTCAGCCACAGCTGCCCCAGAGAAAAACAGAGCTGAGTGTCATTGATTACACTCTGAGGGCTCGCAGATTGTGCAGACCTTGCAGTATGGCATGAGATCAAACAAACCATTATTTTCAAGCTTTGAGCTAACAGCAACCATAAAACTCCATCAATTCTAACCATAAATTGGTTTGTTCAAAACTGTCAGAAAAGACTGCAAAACAATACACATTCTCAGAAGGAAATCTGGGCCTAGAGTTTAATATGTGGCTCTGAGGGTCCAGGAGGTTTTACCTGACAAGACCAAGGCCAGTTAACTTATCTTAGTGATTATGCTTGACTGCAGTTTATAGTTTCTCTTTGTCCATTTGACAGAACTTATTGAGTTGACCAAGCCTCAGAACAATGGATAATTACACATTTTAAACATCTTCAGGTTTTGAGATCATCAGTTTAAACTATTGTACAAAAGATGTGCCAACACTTTGTCAAGCACAAAAAGAAGAACCTGACTATCGACCTGCCTCAAATGTTATCACCCATTAAATGGTCCGTTATTTGTTGTTATCATCCCCATATTTTGCGTTCAGACTGTCCCTCCTACATCCTATTAGGTGTAAAGTACATTGTTAGAGCTGATAATACGGTCATGTGGTTAAGAGTAAAGGGTCTGGGGGTTAGGTTAAGGCTCAAGTGTAAGGGGGTTAAGCTTAGGGTCAGTGCTCTGTGTCAGGTGTAAGGTTAGGTTTAGGAGAAGGTTTAAATACAGCTAACAAAAAACACCATTCCAGTTTTACATGCGTGCGATGCTGCATATTATCAGAGATAACAATGTACCTTAAAACTACTAGGAGGTAGGAGGGACAGTTTGAATGCAACCTATGAGGATGATAATCAACTAATAACACTAATTTAATGGGCTGATATTCAAAACCCCTGGACTGTCACTGAGGACAGGTCGGGTGATTAGCTCCCTTTAATCAGCACTTACCCCAAAATCACTGTGGGATAAAAATATCCTCTCATCTACTTACTCAAATAAGCCACACTCGACAACAGAAGATTTTTTTAAACTCAGTTTACTTGCAAGTGCAGACAGTCACAAAACAGGCTTATACAGATGTTCACATTTACATGCTCAAAGCCCCGTCATGAGATTCTGCAATGGACAGTGTGCAAGAAGTTTTATTTATACACACTTATCAGCACTGAGGTTATGACCCTCTGCTCTCCAGCTAGCAGACCGTCCTTGGAGTTTTCAGGTGCCTGCAGGCTCCTCTCTGAGAGGAAAATGAACTCTCTGAACTCTCACACATGGTTCAACATCCTTTTTCACATTAGCAGTGATAAACATTCATAAACCTTTGCCAAACTTCCCCTGACAATCACCTACCAAAATCATTCAGCAAGTTCACCTGCCAGGTGTTTCGGGGAGATCTAACACCCACAGCCATACTGGACTAGGAGAAAATTGCTTAAATACAATGTGGCTGCAATACACTACTCACTTAGCCAAGGGACAGTTGAGATACTCAGAAAACACAGCCTGCTTGTTGGGGCCAGCGTCTCGCAATAACTCCTCTCTGAGGTTTCAAGAGGGAGAACCCTAAAGCCCTAGTTTACCTCATCTTCATCTCAATAGAAGTAGTGGTGTGGCTCTCCAAGTTTCTACTTCTGGATGGTTGTTTGTCTCGTTTGTACCCTCAGGTAGACCAAACATTTTTTTAGGCTGTCCACGAAGAAACCAGGCTCAAAGCATGTCATGAATTGGGAACTACTGGAACACAAGCGCTACTGTCCACAGTGAAGCCTGTTTTACTTTGCCAATGACAAAACTATTTGACAAGAAGTATGTTAAAGAAAACTTTCAAACAAAAGAAGAATGTAGAAGTAATAAATAAATAAACAAATGAGATTTTATTGTGAAAGGGAGAGATTGTTGGGTGAGTATGTATATGTGGAGGGGAACAGGATGAGATAATTTTTCATCTAAATGGTTGACATTGTTCTTTTTTTTAACAGCTAAAGTCAATTCATATTCACAGGTTTGGGATGGATTGGCCAAGATTCCAAACCAGAAGTTGTCCAAAAGGATTCCAGTATCTTGCAAGGGATCGATGTTACCCAGGTGAGAGGGAAGAGAGCAGACAGGCAGGCAACGATCAGGCTGAATCTTTTTCTTTATTTCTCAGGAGGTTAGATATAATTATTATTACATTAATTAATATTAATAATTATATCAGCCATTATTAAAGAGACATTCATGGTGATTTTCAGCAAGGAGTTCCAGAAACACAGAGAGGATTTGTGTGACGTTCAACCGTCTATAATGTCTATAATGATAGTTCAACTCAGCCTTAACTATAGTGTGGAGCAGGAGCGTCCAATCCTGGTCCTAGAGGTCCATTATTCATGTTTTACATGTTTCTTTGCTACTGGCCACCCACTGGCTCCTCCCTTGCTCCTGGTGGTGGACAGATTTACTCCTTCCGCTCTCCAGAATCTGCCACTCTGCACTGCCTCAGCAAAAGGAAAAAACTTCATCAGTCCTTCTCCACAGTGTGGCTCCTACCCACTTGAATATCTTGCATCAAAAACATTAAGGTTTACTTGCATTGTCTATGGCAGCACAGTGATGCACTTGGTAGAGCTGCTGCCTCTCATCGAGTAGGTTACCCTGGTACAAATCCCAGTCCGGGGACATTTCTGGGTGGAGTTTGCATGCTCTCTACGTGCATGCGTGGGTTTTCTCCGGGTACTCCGGTTTTCTCCCACTGAGCAAAAACATGCATGTTAGACTGACTGGTAACTCTAAATTGTCTCTAGGTGTGAGTGAGACAGTGATAGGTTGTTTGTCTCGTTTGTCTCTATGTGTCCCCGTGATGGACTGGAGACCTGTCCAGGGAGTACTTATCAAATTCTACTCATATGTACCCCACCTCTCACACAGCGATGGCTGGACATGGGCACCAGTGACCCCTGCAACTCTAATAGGAAGAAACGGGTAAAGATAA
The DNA here is from genome assembly GCF_014905685.2 of Nematolebias whitei. NCBI lineage: Eukaryota > Metazoa > Chordata > Actinopteri > Cyprinodontiformes > Rivulidae > Nematolebias > Nematolebias whitei. Next base: position 77,002,367 of record NC_056498.1, on the reverse strand, counting down.
TGGATGGATGTGTTGTCTGTTCAGTTGTAGTCCTGAAAAACACTTTTCTCAAAAATGACAAACAGTTTTGATTATCTTGGACGGCGAATGGTTAGACTCATGCAGGCAGACACAGAGAGAGCTCTAAGTAATTAAAAAATAAAATAAAATTAACAAGCAAATACAGTAGTCCCTCATTACTTCCTGGTTCAATTTTCACAGACTCGCTCTTTTGCAGTTTTTCAAAGTAAGATTGAACATGTCACACTTTTTTTTTTTTTTTAAATACCATTTTATTTCATTTATTCTTCTCAATTTGTATGCTTTATTTTATGATGGTCTGCTGTTGTCTTTGTTGTCTGCTGTTGTCATCACTCTTGGTTAAAATCAGGTCTCTTGTAAATGAGTCCCCGAGGCTCAATGGGATTAACCTGTAGAAATAAAGGTTGAATGCTGCAACACACCTGATTTGAATCAATAGGTGATTACCGGTAAAAGTTTTCTGCAGAAGATTAAGAGTTAATTATGCTATTTAATCATGTACATTGAAGCAGAGAAACAAATGTAGGATGTAGGATAGTGACCATCCAGGAAAAAAAAAAAACATCCTAAAATTATTATGAATAATGCCAATAATGAATTAAGGGAAACTTCTGATCATAGGGATATTTTACATTACTCCAGAACTAATCTCTTGTATTTATGCATCTGTTTTATGTTAGACTGATAAATCTAGAGTTGTAAACAACAACTACAGCAAGTGGATATAAGAAAGATTATAAAGAACCAACGATGATTCCAACAAAAACTTCTATTAGTATTCATAATCTATTTGTCACAGTGACATAAAATAGCCATCCATGAGTTTACAGCACTGCACAGCATCTCCCTCACAATACATTATTAGTTGTTAATTCATGCTGGTGTCAGGACAACCAAAGTGTTTATGAGACGTTTTATGAGCTCCTCTTACAAACTGTCCTATCATAAATAGAGCTGCTGTATTGATGAGCAATAGACATCCATCAGGAGGCTTTTTATCCAAGCAGATGAAACCACAGAACAGTGGTCAATTTTAATGACAACTCTGCATCTAGTTTATTCTGGTTCATATTTAAATGTCTGTCTTGAAAATGCTGCAAATAATAAAAATAAAGTAACAGTCACATTAGAGTGGTTTGTCCTTGACAAGTAATAAACTTTAACTGTGTATCACATTTCACTGTCAAGAACTAGTATTTAAACACCTTCAAATGTATAAAAATGTCTGAAAAAGGTAAAATAACATGGTCAAACTGTTGTTAGGAATTGTGATTCTGTCCCACACTTGTTGTCATTTCAAGTGCTGTGAACCCTGCTGTGGACAATTACAGCAATCAACCACCCTTTAAAAGGCCGAATCATTCCACAAGTCTTCGCTGGAGCGTTAATAAGTCACTCCTGGTGATGTGCTCTCCTTGTTGCCTTGAACCACTTTGGCTGTGTCTGCCTCCCTGGGAGGAGTCAACAAGGGACAGGACGGCCCCCAGAAACCATCTTAGCTCCAGCAAACTGGCTGGTCCACTTAAGGAGTTTACTGCTTGGTGGGGAAACCGTTTACTGGAACTCCTCAGACTGATGAAGCCCTCTGGATAGAGGGTGAAACGTCTCTATAAAAAATAAACTGTCCAGATGACCTGACTGAGAATTGTTGGATTTGATACCTGGATGATTGACCATGAACTTTGTTCTCCTTGTGGTTCTTCTCCTGTGGACAGTCAGTCCTATCTGCAACAAAGAACAAAACCTGTTTGTCAACTCAGCCGACTACTACTCCCAGCCTGCCTGCTCTCAGCCACAGAGCACCTGTTCCTGACATCTGGACTTTCTCCCCTGAGCACAGATCCACAACCCTGGCAGTTCCCCTCCAAGCCTGGAAAATATAACACACCAAGTAAGCGATTCAGTGATTCTGGATTTAACTGATCTCTTGTAGGATCAATGCACACCTCTCCTTGTTTTCTGCAAATCCTTCACTCCATGGCCCATCCCCTACTACTTTTTTACCTGTGTCCCCTGTGTGGTCCTTTTTTGGTTGACTGTATTCTTGGTCTTTTTGTAAAACTTTAACTGGTCAAAATGACAGTATATACATCTATCAATTGAGACCAAATGTTTTGTTCCTTACTTTCTGAATATATTTACAGCTGTTGCAAAAATAATTAATGGACTTGCTGTCAAGCAGACTCAAAATAAGATAAATTTAGTTAATACAATAAATGTAAATTAAAGAATGATGCAAATTAGCGACATTGAGCATAACTGGGCATAATAGTGATCAAACAAATAAATTTTCTAGTTCCAGGTATGTAAAATACTTTGTATTTTATTAGTGCTGCTATTGTTCAAATAGGGCTTTGAAACTGAATTACAGTTGTGCATGTTCCTTCATCATTGCATTTAAAATATGAATACTGCTAAATGACTTTGCCGCACAGTCCCAAAGAATGACTGCTAGCTCATGCAAAGTGCTTCCATCATGATCCTCAGTCTATCTCGATGATACATACACAAGCTTTAGACCAAAGTGGTTTGAAGTGAATCAGTTTGTAGATAACAAAACAAAAATAACTATCAGACATCAGACAGAAATCAAGCAGAGTTGGCCTGACCCAAAATACCTGTTGTTATGTGAATCTGGCTCTCCTGTGTCGGCCTTGAATTGGCCAACTATCTCAAACTCTCATGGCTGTCAACATCATCAGGCCAGGACTCTGCGGTCTACACTCATCTCCAGGCCAGCGGTCACTCTTTCAGGGATGAAGATGTTCACATCCTGGACAGAGAGGAACGATGGTTTGAGAGAGGAGTAAAGGAGGCCATCTTTGTGAAAAGAAATCGTCCATCATTAAACAGGGGTGGAGGCCTCCGGGTTCAACTGTCCCCCTCTTACAATGCTGTTATTGCTAGTATCACTCAACCCCCTGTGAATAGTAAACAGCCATCAGTGTGCTAATGATCCATTGTTAGGCTGATGGTCCTTCTTGACCATGTGAGCAGCTGGTTTTGGTTGTCAGCAGCAAACTGGTTGATCCACTCTAAGAAGGTGCTATTTAAGAGACTGAGCTGAAAACAGCACCTCAGACTGAGGAAGTCTCTCGGATGAGAGACGAAACGTTTCTATTTTTATTTATTTTTTGCTTTGTTTTGTTTTTTGTTTTTTTGAATATCCAGAGGACCAGATTGAACTTTTTTGAATCTCATGGCTGTTATGTGAACAAGAAGCTCTGCTCCCCCTCCCCCCCCTCCCTTCCTGAGGACATCTGTGGAGCTGTATCAGAGCTGAGCCGGCTGATAAACACTGCACCATCTCTTATCAGACTATGAGGACTATCTGGCAATGTCCACAGATAATTCAATGCCTTTGTCTTCCTTCCTTATGCATATATATTATAATGTTATCAATATGTTGCCGTTTCTGTGCTGGTTTTTTTGCACCTTTCACACTGTGTCCCGTCTTTGACACAGTGCAGTGTGAGATATGATTTTTTTAATCCACCCCCCCAACCCGTGTTTCTCTTTTCCTATCTAAACAAAAAAGGGCGCAGCCTCAGACACCTCCCCATGTCTGTTTGTGTTTTACTTGGACGGGCTGAACTGAAATGTAATTTGTTGTGCTTTGGTGCAATGACAATAAAACTGATTCTGAAAAATAAAACAAAAATAAACCACTTTGTGACTCGGTGAGGAGGCAGACATTTAAAAATATGTACTCTGGTTGCCAAAATTATTATTGTTTTATATTTTTTAATAAAGAGCTATTGTCATCTCTTGACAGGGGAGCATCTTAAATACAAATAGGACTCCAGTACATTCCAGTTCATTTGACATAAATTTATTTTGTGATAATACAAATGCATTCTTGTAAAAAAAATATTTTGCTTGGTTTTGTTCACGAGTGAGGGAAGAATGGAGCGTGAGATTGACAGATGGATTGGTGCAGCATCTGCAATATTGCAGACTCCACTGGCCTGTGGTGGTGAAGAGGGAGCTGAGCTGTAAGGCAAAGCTCTACTGGTCGGTCTACATTCCTACGCTCACCTATGGTCATAAACTCTGGGTAGTGACTGAAAGAATGAGATCATGGATACAGGTGGTTGAAATGAGTTTCCTCAGCAGGGTAGCTCGACTCTCCTTTAGAGATAGGGTGAGAAGTTTAGTCATCCAGGAGAGACTCAGAGAAGAACTGCTGCTCCTCCGCATCAAAAGGAGCCAGTTGAGGTGATTCAGGCATCTGGTAAGGATGCCCCCTGGGCGCCTCCCTAGGGAAGTGCTTTGGGCATATCCGACTGGGAGGAGACCCCGGGGAAGACCCAGGACACGCTGGAGAGACTATGTCTGTCGGTTCGTATGGGAACACCTTGGAATCCTCCCAGAAGAGCTGGAAGAGGTGGTTGTGGAAGGAGATGTTTGGACCTCCCTGCTCAAACTGCTGCCCCCGAGACCTGACTTCAGAATAAGCAGAAGATGATGGATGGATGATAATGAACCTGCAGAGTGATTTGAAGTAAGTTGTGCGTGTTTAACTTTTGAATAACAGCAAACACTTCTCAATTTAAATACAAATATTGTCAAGTACAGAAATCAACATTGAAGAAGATTTTGGAAATGGGACTCCATACATAAAGGATGAAAGGTTAGTAAAATGCATTTAAAATACTCAGCTGAAATTTAACAGAAGTTGTCCAACATTTCCAAATGTACAGGTAATTCAGATTAATTCAGTTTATTTAAAAGGCTCCAAGTCACAACACAAGTCATCTCAGGCCACTGAACAGAAACATTCACATAATGTATAAAAGACAATAACATTATTTATCTAAGGAAGCAGCAGATTGTGTTGAAATTTCACTTCATCACAGTCTCCCATCCTGAGCAAGCTCAAAGGAGACAGTGGAAAAGAAAATTCCCTTTTAACAGGAAGAAACCTCCAGCAGAACCAGGCTCAGGATGAGCAGCCATCTGCTTTGACTGGCTGGTTTGAGAGGACAGGAAGTAGAAACAGACACAGAATTACAGGTCCAGGTGTATTTTCTATAGGAGGAAAGACAAAAACCACATGTTAAGACAGAAACAATTACATTTACAAACAGGTAGAGTAGAGGAAGTAAAGACAGCAGCAGAGTGAATAAATAAGAAAAAAAACCTATTTTATTGCATCTGCAATGTGTTTAAATAATTTTCCTGCAACAGATCACAGATTTTTGAAGTCATGTTGACTGAAGTAATAGGCAGGTAGTGCTTTTTGTTTCAGTGCTGACATCAGGTGATGCTGCTCTGTGCTCCATCACAGTTCAGCACATCTGGAAACAGCACAGCAAGAAACAAGGACTTTAATGACCCTAGTGGTCCTAAAGTCTGCATGTGAAATGCTGCCTGTGATAAAATAAATAAAATAAAAATCCAATTCCCTTCATTTACTGAACATAGTTTTTAATAGCTGTATTTACAGCTCCATTTTTAAACCCTCAGGGTTTAATTTCAGGTATTTGTGTGACACTATTAGCTTTATTTTTTACAATGGAAGGGAAAAAAATAGGCCCCCTGAGTATGTGCTGTCTGAACCTGTTCCAGTTCCTTTAAAGCTTTAAAAGCGTTTCTGTATATTTTAAACTGAATATC
>NC_056498.1:76974773-76996627 GCF_014905685.2 Nematolebias whitei | reverse complement strand
TATATATTTAGATATATATATTTATATATATATATAACATGGCTGTTGTTCAAGTTTGGTTGTTGTTCTTTGAGCTGAGGTCATAAATTCTCGCTGCTGAAAGGCAGAAAGTGGTGATAATGTTTTCACCCATGACTTTGTGTTTGTCTGTTAGTAAAATATTGAATTCCACTCTTAACAGATTTTATTGACAAATCTGCATGATAAATGTACAACTGATTGATCAACGCGTTAACCGCTGGAGTTGATCCAGTTTAAGATGGCCGCCACAGCCAACTGACCATAGAGAACATTGAAACGGCTAAAGTTCAGCTCGTTTTACCAACGTCAAGCTAAAGTTTAGAACACCTGAGAATTGTCCCCAGTGAGGGGCTCTCACAGGGTGCCCTTCATGCCAGAACCAACACTGTGCGAGGTCTTATCATATATAAATACATAAAACGTGAGGCCTCTTTTTATTTGTCACAGATTTGGACATAAACATGGAGAAAATTCTGCCCACTCAGAAACTCTGCAACATTTCATTAAAGACATTTCTATGGACGTGCACGGATGCTGATGTGTTGTTGTTAGATGCTAACCTGGAGGTTTCCAGGGGTGAAGAGATGAGGAATCCTAGCTGGGCCAGGAACAGGTTTGAATCATCTCAGGTTCCACAAGATAAAACTATGGTTTGTCACTTTTGAAGAGTTCTGCCATGACATCTTTTCACTTCTTTGTCTCTCCTCATTTCAACACGTTCTTTTTATGTTGTCAACAAAATTGTGCAAAAATTCCTTACATTTAAACATTTTCTGTTTTGTGTCGTGAGAGACGTCCTTCTGACCTCTGACCCTGACTTTCCTGTCCAGCATCGTTCATTCAGTTATGACCAAGTCCTCGTTGTTTAATTCAAGACTCAAAAACAGGATTTAGATGAAATCTGTTCTTTTAGCTGTGAAACATTTTAAAATGTGAAAAATGATTGTTGATCATTTTTATTCATCTAACATGATATTAGCTGAAGGGTGGCACAGTTGGTAGAGCTGCTGCCCCTCAGTGAGAAGATTGTTGGTTCAAATCCCAGCCTTGGACCTTTCTGGGTGTAGTTTGCATGTTCTCTCCGTGCTGCGTCGGTTTCCTCCCACAGACCAAAAACATGCTTGTTATATGTGTCCTTGTGATGGACTGGAGACGTGTCCAGGTGTCCCCCGCCTCTCCCACAGTGCTTGCCAGATATGAGCACCAGAGACTCCTGTGATCCAAAAATTAAGAAGTGTGTAAAGATGATGGATGGATGGTTTAACAGATTTTATTATATGTTCTTGTAGCAGGAGACAGTTCACTGAACAACATGACAGGATCTTTGTGTATTTTTGTGTATGTGTCTTCTTGTGGTATGTTTTACTTGTGTTCAGTTTCCTCATGTGTTTCTCTCCTCGTGCAGTCGCCTCCTGCTCCACCCACTCTCACCTCTTCCTCATTGTGTTTTCCCAGGTGTTCATCATTGTGTCTCATTAGTGTTCCTTTAAGTTCATGTCTTGTTTGCTCCCTGTCTGTGGATTGTAGTTCTTACAACCGTTTTGTTCCTCTGTGTTTTCTCATGCTCTGGATTTTTTTTAGTTTTACTGCCACATCAGCCTCTTGTTTTTTCCTTTTTCTTAAATGAATCCATTTCTTTACTTTATCCTCGAGTTCCTCGGTGTCTGTCTTCATCCTGGCTTCAACTCTCAGAACATGGTGATGCTCGATGGTCCTGACCTTCTCAGGAGCCACAGTGTCAGGTAGCATGTCTCGTATGTTGTTTTGTCAGTTTGTTTAGTCTTTGTCTTCTGTGCTGGTCCTTTTTCCTTTTGTATCGTCTTATTTTTGTTTATCTCAGTTCAAATTATATGTTTTTTCTAGATTTGTTTAGTAAAGTCCAGCAGTAGAAAATCTACCAAAATTTAATAATTTGTAACTTCACAGGTGCATCTAAAACAATTAGAATATGAAAATGTTTTTTTTTTCTTATTGACACAAACAATTCAAGTAAAACTCATATTTTCCATAGATTCATTCCACAGAGTGAAATATTTCAAGCCTTTATTTCTTTTAATTTTGATGATTATAACTTACAAATGATGTAAAAGCAAAAGAAACTGAGAATATTCCACAGTCAGGTTCTGGTTCCTTTGTCAGTGTGGACCTGTACCGAGTCCTGGTGGAAAATGAAACCATCATCACCATGAAGCTCGTCAGCAGAAGAAGCATGAAGTCTCTAAGGTTGTTTTCACACCAGATAGTCCGGTAGATTTGGTTCGGTTCGGGACCAATATTCATGACCTTTTGTTTACATTTGAGCTGGTGCGTTTGCATTCACACTGCACTGTGCAGTCAAGTCAACCTGTTGAACCAACCTATTCCCCCGCTCGCCTGTGGGGGCGCTGCACCAAGAACTACTGAAAGAAACAACACAAAAACCTCTGAAGACACGTCTTCTTCTTCTTCTGTAAATAAAAATAAAAACGAAGTGGCATCAAGTTTTAGCAGTTTTAGGAGTTATATTTTGTCATTTTTCAAAAATGGACTCAGCATGAGCAGAAGATGAGACAGAAGACCATGGAGAATATTGTTTTCCACACAAGGCAGCTGACGGCTCCATATAAGGTCAGAGCGATGCGTGCTTGTTTGCCCTGCGGAGCGGGGCCTGGTCTGTTTACATTCACACTGTACTCGAACCGCGCTGGAGTTCACTTCTACTGGACCGAGACCTAGGTTTTAGCCCGGGCCAGAGTTCGCCTTTTTGTTCCGTGACAGAGTTCGATGGCGCGTTCACACCTCCCCAAACGAACCAGACTTTCAAGGAAAACGAGCTAGAGTTTGATTAAAGTGGACTAAACAGGACTGGTGTGAATGCACCCTTAAATGTCCTGCTAGATGCTGCGTGGACTGTGGACTTCAGAAAACCCAGTGGACCAGCACCAACAGAGGACATGGACCCAAACCATCACTGACTGTGGAAACTTCACTCTGGACTTGAACAACGTGGATTCTGGACCTCTCTACTCTTCCTCCACACTCTGAGACCTTGATTTACAAATTACATGAACAATTACTTTCATGTGAAACGAGGACATTAGACACTGAGACAGTCCAGTTCGTTTATCGTCATCAGGTCAGACATTTCTGAAGTCTCTGGTTCAGGAGTGGCTGAATTCGAGGAATGAGACATTAGTAGCTCATGTTGAGAGTTAATCAGCTGATCAGAGTGACACCAGGAGTTTATAATATTGAACCTCTTCAAATATTCTCATTTCCCGTGAGACTGAGTTTTTTGGGTTTTTCATTATCTGTAAACCACAATCAACATTACAAGAAATGAAGACAAAATATTTCACAATGTATGTAATGAATCTGTGGAATATATGCCTTTCACTTTTTGAAATCCATCCATCCATCCATTTTCTTTACCCGCTTGTTCCATTTTGGGTCGCGGGGGTCGCCGGTGCCCATGTCCAGCAATCACTGTGCGAGGGGCGGGGTACACCCTGGACGGGTCGCAAGTCCATCACAGGGACACATAGAGACAAATGAGACAAACAACCATTCACTCTCTCACTCACACCTATGGACAATTTAGAGTTACCAATCAGCCTAACATGCATGTTTTTGGTCTGTGGGAGGAAACTGGAGTACCCGGAGAAAACCCACGCATGCACGGAGAGAACATGCAAACTCCACCCAGAAAGGCCCCTGGACCGGGGTTTGAACCAGGGACCTGTTCGCTGAGAGGCAGCAGCTCTACCAGTTGCGCCACCGTGCTGCCTCACTTTTTGAAATGATTTACATTTTTCAAACATAAAGCTTGCTTCACAAGATGTTGTTTTTGAACGGACAGTTTGTACTCAAAAAGAAACTCTTGGTGAGCCGTCCCACTGCAACACACATCACACACAAACAGAAACAACTACACAGCAGCAGCCTTGCTGGCAGAGATGGAGTTTATTTCCTGTTGAAAATAGAAATGGACTCTGGTATTTTAGCTGTGATCCAAGAAGAAACATTAGTTTACAAATATGTCCTTAAGAAACCATCACCGCTTCTGACAGATGGAGCACAAACCAAACTAATTTAGTGAATGTGTCTCCAAACCACCTGGTCGAGGCTGAAAAATGTCCTTTAAACAGTTCTGTGACAATCTGTATTTGATTTATTTGCGTATTTTCATACGTTTTGCTGGAACGGGCTCGGTTAACCTGCAGTTGTGAGAACTTTTCTACTTTGTACATAAACACGCAGAGAACTGGTTCTTGGAGATTCTGTGAGAACAAAAAGACAAGTTTTGTCACACAACCTTTGCAAAAAGAACAACGTTGACATCTGTCAGAGTATAAATCAGCCTTTCAGGATAAGAGCAGATACAGACTTTTTCTTAGATGTCACATCACTCCCCAGCTCCTGACTCCATCAGCTGCCGAGGTTCAGACCCTTCAGAAGCCATCCCCTTAACTCTTTCTGGGGGACCTTCCACTGACCTTAACCAATCCTCAGCTGACTCTAAGGTTTACGCCATCCTTCCACGAGTCTGGTCAGGAACACGCACCATGAATGTCATTGTTTCCAGGGAAGGCCTACCCAACCAGCTGTACCACAGTAAGGCACCTTAATGGTTTTCCTTGTGAATTGAAAAGAAATGTGTGGTTATGACCACTGAAGATGATGCAAACTGACAAATGTTCACTTGTTCTTTGATTCCTCAAAATAATCAGACGATTTGGAAGAATTCTTAACATTTATCTGACCTAAATATCAAAATAAAATTTTATGCTGCATAAAAAAACAAAGATAACAAAGATAGAGAAAGATAACGCAAAGTTTCAGTGTGAGCACATGAAGTCTAAAAAAATGAGCCTTTATTTGAACCAAAAGGAATGAACACTTGAAGAAGCTTCATCTGGCCATCACTAAATGACACCAGCCTGAGGACGCTAACTTAAAGACTAAACACATAACAGACAAAGGTAAATCCAACAGACACCAACCGTCTGCAAGCAGCAGTGAACCAAATAAATAGTAGAGGAGCTGATTACAAACCCAGGAGGAACTCCTGGGGAGTGAAAACAGAAGCAGGAAATACAACTATGAACCGTGGAACAGATCCAAATACTCACAGAAAACACCACGCATGACATTATGTTGTATTGATATTTTTATTGTGTTCGTAGATTTTATTTTAATTTAAATTTTTGGGATAATAAAAGCTTGAAAGGCAAATTTGATAATTTTTCTTGCTAATGTGTTCATGAAATTCCTAAAGGCTTGACTCAGCATTCGTCCATTAAGATCTAATAAATAATAAGGCTGATGAAATCAAGTAATCTATTTATTGATTCCTAAAATGTATCAGTAATAACAGAATAATAGTTTTGCTTTAGAAAGATGAATTTGATCTGGTGTCACATTTGAGCATGAGTTTAAGGTAGATGATTCTGCTACACTGAACTTTGTGTTCACTCTGTTGTTGAATCAGGAGAGCCTAAAGAAAGATAAATCTTAGACATAAAGTCAGTGGAGGAGCTTCATGTGAAGAAACAGAGTTATAAAACATGATGCCTCTAAAATAGCAGAATGTGGCCTTTGAGACCCTCTTTATGGTTGAGGGTGTTAGATAAGAGATATTAATCTTCACCATGGAAGACTTCTGCATATGATTTTTTACGAAAAAAAGAAACAAGTTTGCAGTGCGCATCATCATCAAATGTCAGAAAATGAGTTTGACATTTGGGTTTTTTCTTGTCATCGTTCTTCATATTCTGAATCATCCATTAGCTGGACTGCAAGTCCTCCAGCGTCAATGCAGAGTCGGCTTTTTTTTGTTTTTCTTTCTTGGATGCAGTGCGAGCACATTGTGCAAGAATGTGGCTAAGTGGAGACAAGACGTGGACACATACAGTATACACTCGTTATATCTGAGTTCAAAAAGAGGATTCTGTGGTTGTTTAATGGATGGAATGATTTGATTATCATTTATAGCAGAAACCAACAGGAAGTAGAGTGCAGGGGAAATAAACAAATAAACAAAAACATATGTAAGCATGGAAAGCACAACAAAGAAAAGTAACAACGTCTCAATCTCTTTATTTTTTTTTAATCAAATATTTTTTATTGTTTTTTTTTACTTTTGAACATACCTGAACAACAACCTCAGCTGGAGCAACAACACCACCAGCCTGATCAAGAAAGCTCATCAGAGACTCTACTTCCTCAGACGGCTGAGACGAGCTGGTCTGGGAAGCTCAGTCCTCACCTCCTTCTACAGGTGTGCAGTGGAGAGCATCCTGTGCTCCAGCATCAACGTGTGGCATGGAGGCTGCACAGCTGCAGAAAGAAACGCTTTGCAGAGAGTGGTGAAGGCTGCACAGAAGATGTTGGAGTCAGCCTCCCCACCATCACAGACATCTACACCTCCAGATGCAGGAAGAGGGTCACCTGCATCATGAAGGACCTCACTCACCCAGCAGTCACACTTTTTACCCTGCTCCCCTCAGGCAGCAGGTTGAGGAGCATTAAGTGTAGAACCACTAGACTGAGGAACAGCTTCTACCCTGAGGCTGTTAGACTCACGAATCTCTAAACAGGATAATCACTGTAATGCTGCTTTAACTGGTGATATTTAACATCTGTGCTGCTGATTTCTTGCCTTTAAGCTGCTGTATTCATACGCATCCGCTCACAACAGACTCATGTTCAGGCTGCTGTTTAATAAACGGTGTTACATTACATTATTATTGTTTAGCCTATATCTTAGATCCGTATATATATTGTTCATTTTTATATTTTACATTTTGGCTATTTTTGGTGTAACTGGGACCTTGAGTACACAATTTCATTCCACTTCATGTACCAGATCTGATGCGAATGACAATAAAGAACTTGAACCTTGAGTGTGGTTCTTTTTGGGTAAACAATGTAAGCATGAGCATTTTTCTCTAAGCTAGTCATAATCTAGTTGATGACTACCCCCACTGGAAGGGAAAAAGCAGTAATATTTTTGCCTACGTGTGTGCATGTGTTTACACGCACACACACATACACACACTGGTACCAACCCCTACTGAAACAGTGTCAGCTCGCCTACAGCCACAATTAATCCAAACAAAGTTTTAAAAAAGTAAATCACTAAAATATAAAATTAACACTGACACTTTACCAGAACAGAAACATAAATCTGTTATTGAACTTTTCTGCGTCTCTGTTAGTTATTGATTTGACAACTGATCATCATGTTGATTATTTCATCTTACAGAAACCTGGCTCCAGCAGGAGGATTTTGGAGTTTGGCAAACACTTGTCCAAATTTATTCTGGGTTTTCTTCAGCAGTGACTTTCTCAAGAACTCTGGCAACAGTTGTTGTATGCTCAGTCACCATCTCACCTCCTGAAGCTTGCACTTCCCTCAGAGTGGCACAGGTGTCTGGTCTCTTTCACTATTCTCCTTCACAGTCATTCACACTGCAGGTCTTAATGCTCAATTCAGATTTTTTGCACAGATCTCATGTAGTGTGTAGGCGTCCATTTTATATTTTAAATGTGACCATCATCAGAATCCAGTGTGAACAGTCTACAGCCATGTGGTGAACCTCGTGGGCAGAAAAAGACTAGACATCACTCAGCATGTTGTGTTTATGGAGGTCAATATAGATGCAACATGATAGCATGTGTGTATCAGTAATCAAGCTGCTGTGCAATCAGACCAAACTAAACAAGACGTCCTTGTTTAGTCTCCTGTCTACATTTCATCTAGCCTCTTCCACATACTCTGTTGCACAATTGCACTTCTGAATCAAGAGCGATGAACTGAATGTGAAAAATAACCAACATATGTGTTGATCTAACACCAACATTCGCATCTGGTGTAGATTACGTTATCCAAGACATGTCAAATAAAACAAACAAACAACACATATGGTACATTATACCAAGGCTGAGGCTATACTAAAGTGAAGGCTGCACAGAAGACTGTTGGAGTCAGTCTCCCCACCAACATAGACATTTACACCTCCAGATGCAGGAAGAGGGCCACCTACATCATGAAGGACCCCACTCACCCAGCACACACACTTTTTGCCCTGCTTCCCTAAGGCAGGAAGTTGAGGAGCATTAAGTGTAGAACCACTAGACTGAAGAACAGCTTCTACCCTGAGACTGTTAGACTCATGAATCTCTAACTAAAATAATCACTATGAAAAATCACATCATGTTGCTGCTGATCTGTTTCATGTTGCTGCTGATCTGTTTCATGTTGCTGCTGATCTGTTTCAATGTTGATGTGTTCATTCGTGCTCATCTGCTCACACAGACTCATGTTCGTGCTGCTGTTTGGCGTATTGTTTTTACTGTTTTTATGCTATTAGTGCTTAGTGTATTGTTTTAATTGATGTTTTTCTTCATTCATATTTTAGATCTTATTACAGTTTTTTTTTTTTTTTTTACATTTTATACTATTGTTGGATGTAACTGGGACCCTGTGTACACAATTTTGTTCTACCACATGTACCACATGTGGTGCAAATGACAAATAAATAAACTCTGACACTGACTTGAACACCTGCAGACAAACTATTATACAGTAAACTATAGCAAAGGTCCAGACAAGCAAAGACCTTGTATAATATTTGAACTTGATTTGTGACCGTGACCTTGAAAGTGGGGTCATGAAAAGTGTACGTCACACTCGGTGATGCACACATGTATCAAGTTTTACTGATTACTGAATTAGGACTGATGAATTATTAAAAAAACTACGAAACTCACTTTAAAACTGGTGAATATTTATGCATTCATTTGTATAAACATGTTTTATTTCATTGGTATTACTTTTGAAAACCCTGATTTAATTTTGACATTAAGGAACTTTTTTTTTTTTAAAGCTTGATAAAACATATTGACCAGGAGTGAACTATGAAACATCCAGTGGGTTGAATATATATTTTATTTTGAAAATAATACAAAATTAACTATATTCTTCTGATATAAACTTGAGAAACCAAAGCTTGTTTTGAAGCTTATGTGGGAAACTGGTTTGCTCATATTGAGATAACAAGAGCAGAAAACATAAAAATAATAACCTTTAATAATCATTTTCACTTCTAACAAATACATATCAAACACAGAAACAGACTGAGTGAAGTAACATTTTTAATTATAACTTTTGTACAATAAATTTTACATCTTCACAAGTTAGGAAAGTACCGATGCCGGACAGTTCGAGGGAGTTTGCATCTCCAAGGGAAAAAATAAAAGTAATTATTGGTCATTTTAAACCACAGAAGGTTCAGTGAAGGACAACAAAGAGTTTACCTTCTTTAAACCTAAAGTTATACCAGATTTACAACTGAAATACAATAAAAAAAATAAAATAGAACCCAGTTTTTTAAGATACAACACTGGGGTGTTGTTTAAAATAATCAGCTATATAAGAAATAATTGTGAGTATCATTGCTGGTAAAGCAACTCAACTTATTTTTGTTAAACTTAAAAATAAAACTTTCATTGTAAGAGTCCCCCCCCATCCCCAAATCCCATCCAACTCATTAAATATGAGGCAACAACATATCTGCTTATAAGTTTCTTTTAAACTCTAATTAAATTCATGCAGTTTTCTTTTTTGCCTCATTTTCTAATTATTGTCATCACAATCATTTTAGCAGTTAAGCCAAAATAATTCTGATAACGGCTCACAGCATCATAAAAAATATCTGGTCCATTTCATTCACTTCAGCTCCTCAAAACGAAAACAAATTGGTAAAAAAATAGAAAAAACAAGTGTAACTCTTAGCCAAAAAGAAAAACTAAACACATCCCATCTCACTTGGGGATCTTTATAAATGGGGTTATGGTACAAACTATATGCTTTTTAAATACAGTAGGAGTGTTACACTGATATTTTCTGTCTCAGATAGTTCATAATCATACAAGGAGAGACACATCTACGCTGTTGTAAAAAATTTACACGTGTGGCTTAATGTTCTCTAAGCTGTATCTGTGTGTTAAAATGGCTCACAATGCTCAGTAATAGAATAATAATAGATATTTTGTTGTCCAATTTCAACCAAGTACATACAGCGCACATATCATGTTAATGCTCATAACATTAAAGTTCTGCGGTACATCAGCAGAGCGTGGAACACAAGCAAGTCAGAAATGCTCCAGTTCCTGTCAAACACTTGAAAAGAGTTGAACGTGCCGCAGTGACGTAAATGAGCCGATAATATGGTGGGTGGAAATTAATCTGAGTGATGTAAAACAAGATTGGTCCAACTGACTACTGGTTCTGCTGCTTCTAAACACTGAATCATTCTGACTTTTCTTTCTGTACCACGAAGAAAAGGCGGAAACAAATCCATGAGGTACACGTTTTAAAAAGAGAAATTGTCTGTTTGCTAACTTCCTGTCAGAAACTGTTTGATTGTAGCTGCTGTAGTCAAGAAGTGAATCCTTACATTTGTTGCCACATGTGAAAAATAGTCAGCAAATTCATTCTTACGTCCAAAAATGTTGATTTTGAAGCCGTGATAAGATAGGTGATTTTCCAATGTTTCATTTATCATCCTAACATTGTCTACATAATTTACTGATGGTTTAGTGGTTAATAGTTAATGTAGCCCTGACCCTAAACCTAACCCAGAAACCCCTGCCATAAACCTGATCTCTGACCCTAAACTTGACCTCGACTGATAAACCTAATCTGGGCTCCTGACCCTAAACCTAACCCTCTGACTTCCATCCATCAATTATCTTTACCCGCTTCTTCCTTTTGGGTCGCAGGGGTCACTGGTTCCCATGTCCAGCAGTCACTGTGTGAGAGGCAGGGGACACCCTGGACAAGTCTCCAGTCCATCACAGGGACACATAGAGACAAACGAGACAAACAACCATTCACTCTCTCACTCACACCTAGGGACAATTTAGAGTTACCAATCAGCCTAACATGCATGTTTTTAGTCTGTGGGAGGAAACCGGAGTACCCGGAGAAAACCCACACATGCACGGAGAGAACATGCAAACTCCACCCAGAAAGGTCCCCAGACTGAGATTTGAAGCAGTGTAACCTGCTCGCTGAGAGGCAGCAGCTCTACCAGTTACACCACCGTGCTGCCCACCCTCTGACTTTTGACCCTAAATTTGACTGCTAACCCTGACCATAAAACCCCTGACCTTTGACCCTGGACTTGAACCAAGATTCAACTTGTCTGCTGGCCTCCTTAGATACAGAACTTTATTAACTGGCCTTTCTATGTATGTGAATGTTCTTGTAAAGTGCCCTGAGACAACTTTTTTTGTGATTTGGTGCTATATAAATAAACTGAATTGAATTGAATTGAACCCTAACAAGGACCCCTGTCCCATCGCCCCACCTGATACTCTCCCTTCTCGAAGTATTCGATTGAGTTGGGTCATGACAAAAGGCCTGGGTGGGGGGGATAGGTATATGTGCATGGAGAGCCAGTGCAGTGATGAATCCTGCACAATTATGAGTAGTACCAACTTTTTATGGATGTGGAGAGTGCAACACTTTGTTTGTTTTAGTAATCCATTATGGTGCAAAAGTTTCTACTAACCATTTAGCATTAAGTCAGTTATATACAAGGCATTTGTCCTCCCAGACCTTTATAGTAAACCTGTACACACAGTGCTGGAACACAAAGACTGAAAATATTGTCCAAAATATGTGGCTGGTTTTAGAGAACAGTCAACTGGAAAATAGGATAGTTTTGGGAACAATCTGAGCCTCACAGTAATTAAAGCACATATTTTTGGACCTGCTCTGCAACTATAAGCCTATTTGTTTGTTGACTTTTGGTCTTTTTAGGGCTCAGAGCAGCAACGTTCATCACATTTCAACAGAAAATGATCATTCGGGTGCTTCATGGTCACCTTGCATAAAGAAACGTGGCATGGAAAGTTAGAGTTAATCACAGATTAGTGGATTCAGCCATCCACAGCAGCACAGCCTCCTGTGATCAGTGTGTAAAATGAGGCAGAAAGACTGGGAGCAGAAAGCATGGCACTGTTTGTATGTGTGTGTTTGCTTCTTTTTGTCCGAGTGTGTGGAGTGTGCAGTTTTTACTTGTGGGACTTTGCCATATGTGCTTTTGCCAGTGGCCATTTGTGTTCAAGTGTGAGCTGCATTAAAGACAGTTTGGGCAAAGGTGTTGCAACTTCTTTGATGTTTTAAATCTTCATTATACATTTAGAGGCGTGCTCTTTGTACCCAGTGTGCATGTGGACCTTCAATCAGTTCATAAAAATATAGAATATCAAATCACATTATTCTTTAAACATAACAAATCACAGAGGAATAACACCAAAAAGGCTGCCCAAGTGATAATATGTAGCCTTTACTGAACTTGCAGTAAGTTTTAAACAACAGATTCCACCAACAGCCTCAACACGCAAACAGACAGGTGGAGAATGACTCTGAAAGGTGATGTTAATTTACATTATGTTCCAAGTCACCACTTGTCGTTTTGTAGAATGTAGTCCTCAATGTGATTCATTGAATCTGCTCACAAAAAGCAGCATACATAAGATAATTAATCATTTGTTTTTCAGTGTGAACATACAGCTAAAACAGTTTTAATGTGTAGAATAAAATCACAATTTTAGCACTAAGCTGCAATGCAAAAATCAACCAACCAACAAACAAAAAACTAACTTCCAAAACATAATTCCAAAAAAATGTTTCAATCAAAAGAGAAAACTAGGGGACCATGTATCATTGAAAAGAAAAGGATATCTTTTCTTTTTTGCATTTCATTTATACAAATGTGAGTTTGTCAGTCCATAGTAATTTGTTGCTTTGAAGCAGCAAGGCTACAAGGAGCCTAGTGAGGTGAAGCTGGAGTACCACATCCAGAGCAGTGGGGGAAGCAGGGAGGCTAGGTCAGCAAACCATCTGCTGACAGCCGAGTCTTTCAGGATGGAATTGGATGCACTTGGATCGTCTACCTTAGGAGCTTGAGGGTCCGACTGAGAAGAAGGAAGGAAAAATAAGTGAACTTACATTTCTAGACCTTGAGGTACTCAGTAATGTTGGACACATTTTGCTAAAGTTTGCTGTAAAACATTTAGTGTGCACATAAGTGCTCATGAGCTAAATTTCAAAACACTTTACTGATAGAACAAGGGAAAGCAAACTGTTTCTTTAAAACTGTGGTAAAACATTGATGCTACTTAAAGTCTAAAATATATTTCATTTCTGAGGTTCAAATTTAAAGAATCTCTGTGCATGCGTGGGTTTTCTCCGGGTACTCCGGTTTCCTCCCACAGACCAAAAACATGCATGTTAGGCTAATTGGTAACTCTAAATTGTCCCTAGGTGTGAGTGGGAGAGTGAATGATTGTTTGTCTCGTTTGTCTCTATGTGGCCCTGTGATGGACTTGCAACCCATCCAGGGTGTACCCCGCCCCTCGCACAGTGATTGCTGGACATGGGCACCAGCGACCCCCGTGACCCAAAATGGAATAAACGGGTAAAGAAAATGGATGGATGGATGGAAATTTAAAGAATGATCGTAGGTGAGAATTGGAACACTTTTTCACTTTTTTTACTCAAAGCTTCTTCACATCAACTTATTGGTGAAGCAATCCTTTCATTACTATGGGAGAGGCTCAGATCCATTGGTCACTCGTGAACAAAACTCCTAGATACTCGATCTCCTATGCTTGAGCAAAGATTCACCCCTGACCTGGAGGGAACATTTAACCTTTTCCAGTTGACAACCATGACTTTAGACCTAGAGTAGTTGACTCTCATCCAAACTGCTTTACATTCAGCTGCAAACATCCCCAGTTCATGCTGAAGGCCATAGACTGAACAGAATTGCATCATCTGCAAAACCAGACACAAGATCCTGAGTTTCCTAAACTATAAAATCTCTGCTCCATGACTACATATTGCGATTCTAATTATGAATAGCACAAAAGATTGGGCAAAAGGGCAGCTCATAATGCCCACTTGTGATCTAGACCGCCAGATGAATGATATCTTACAGTATATCTTGCCTCAAGTGGAGGAGTATCCATATCTGTCTTGTTCAGGGTTGATGATAGAATGGAGCAGGAGATAGATTGACAGATCAGGGTCTTGTCTCCAGTAATGTAATTTGTTCACTTTGTTGTGGTGAAAATGAAGCTGAGCTACAAAGGCAAAGCTTTCAGTTTACTTGTCTGTCTACCTTCCACCAGTCATCTAGAGTTATGATGTTGTAAAGATATGAGCAACTGAAATCAGCTTCTTTAGAAAAGAGGCCAAGCTCAGCCTTACATATAATGTCTGTAGCTCTGTCACATAAGGGAAACTCAGAGTAAAGCCACTGCTCCTTTGAATCCAAGCAAGTCAGTGTAAGTGGTTCTGGCACCTGATCAGGATTTCTCCTGGACAACTCCCTTTGGAGGCTTTTCATACATGTCCCGCTGGGAGGAGATCCCTTGGGTAGATCCAAAACTAACTGGTGGGATTATACATTTTCCCTGCCTTGGGAATGTCTTATGATTCTCCAGAAGATCTGGACAGTGTCACTTGTTGGAGTGATGTCTGAATTATCCTCCTAAACCTCCTGCCTCCTCAGCCTGAACATGGAGAAGTGGCAGAAAATAGTTGAATGGGCTGATGGTTGCAGAAGGTTCAGAACAGGTGCAGTCCAACCCATACCAGAAATTAGTCTGTGCCAAGAATGTAGACACTTTGGTTTCACAGGACCAAGACCTTAAGAGCCACCCTGGAAACCCATACTGCTGCAGAAACCCAACAGAAAGATTTGGGGAACAGTCATAAGCCTTCTACAGATATACAAAACACATATGGACTAGGAATGCGCAATATATACAGTACACGGTAGAAACGATAGAAATTTAGCCTACGATAGAGATCTGTCTTCTACTGGCTAACCGCAGTAATGCTGTGTCTGATGTAAAATCAGAGTAGTCAGTTTAATTGTTACTTTTTTTAGTTGAAAACTGTGCGTAAGTGGTGTTAAAGTATTTTCTTCGAGAGCTAAGCAGTGAAGCTACAAGCAAACTATGGCCAGCTTGCCATATTGTTGTCATATTCAGACGCATGCGCAAAACGCCATGTTCTGTCTAAAGTTTTTCTTTTCCCGTCGAAAGTTAAAGTAAGCTTTGGTCAGCTTTAGAGAAACCTGATCTCTGATCTGTGAAAAGAACGCTGTGTTTTGTGATTTTACTGTGAGACCCTCTGGTCAAAGCCACAGACTCATTTTGTGTCAGCTCTCCATTAAAGCGGAAGGAGTCGCCCACTAGAGGTTTGGAGGATGAAGTGTTTCAGTGTAAAATGCTCTGTTGCTGTTCATTTCTTAAGTGAGAAGACTGGAAACTGTTAAGAGTTAACAACATATTATTTTGTTTAAAACATATGGCTAAAACTACATTTGATATCTTTTGCACTGTTTTGCATTACAAGAAAGAAGCCTAATACTTGATTTGTTTATTATTTAAAAACTCTCTGAACCTAGTGGTGGCATTTTCTTAATTCAAAATAAATGATGGCAAAAGGACACCCTATGCTTCATTTCATTCCTATTGCAAGTTTTATAACAAAAACATATCGTGATATACATCGTTATTGCCACCCTTCACAATACATATCGTGATATGAATTTTATGCCATATCGCACATTCCTAATATGGACTGGTATCTATTCAGTAATAGAGATATTAACTGTGTTTTATTTTTGCTATAAAATTTAATTAAATCATACACAATAAAAAAAAACTGAATATTTTTATGTAACAAAATCATTACTGTGTAAAACAAAACAACATATTTGTGTGGGCAGCTGTTTCAATTTGCATATGCCTTATTGAATAAATATGAGTATTTCTTTTTTTGGCACCTCTCTTAGATTTACTTATAAAGCTTCAAGCTAACGGCTGGGTCATCTCCCCTAGACCTGGTTCTGCCTCAACTAAATGTCAGTCCACTGCATAACAGTGCCTTATTATTGCACAATGACATTTACAGTGAACTTTAAAAGCCAAGAGATAAGCAACAAACCCATTTCAGCCTCAAAGGAACTACAAAGACCGTGAGTTTACAGAGGAGGTGGGAAAGATTGCTGTGGCAATCATCGTCAGACAGAGGGCCAAGACTTGCAACCATCAGGTCCAATTAGACCATGTGATGATTGGATCACTGAGCCAATTGCTTTGTGGTTGAAAAGAAACAAAGAAAAAAAAATGTTTAAAGTTTTCATGTAATGTCTTGTTTTGAAGGCTGAGGCACATTTTTCTAAAATTTAGGACTATCTTTTCACCTAAAAGTTGAATAAATGAAAACAAAGACTTAAAACATGCTTAAAACATATCAATACTTTTTTGCAGCTTTATTGTCAGTCAGAAAAAAAGGGGGTTTGACCCCCTTCAATTAAGACTTGGACCCTCCTAAAAGAGGTAAAGACAACATGTGGGGAAAGATTGAACTGTATTCCATAACATTTCTAATCCTATGTTTTAAACTTAATTTTTCATATTTAAACACTGAATATGCTGATATGGTTTCAGCCATCATGAAGCAGACTGCACCAGCTTACAATGTTCCTGCTACATGAACCACCCCCTGCTGTCAAAATACAGTGAACTGAACCCCCTGACCCGAATTCCCATCTAAAGAAGTTAATATTCATTACAAGTCAAACAGACAAAATCAGCAGGGATACATTTTCTAATTATTGGTTATTTTTTTAACCAGCGATTAACTCATTAACACTGGCAAGCTGCTGTTCTAATGTCAGAACTCCCTTTTGTGTGCGTTGGGGGTAAGATGGGGATAGGGGATGTTCGTTGTTGAAGAGTGTTTCTTCCACGCTGCACATGCCTCCAGATGAAGTCAATGTTCCACAAGACTCTTTCACTTGATGATACACACACCAAATTTGGAACAAATAATGTCTAGGACCTATTTTTTTCTTAAAACCCCAGTATTCTCCTGAAAGTCAATTATGGTGGCCATGTTTCAAGATGTCTACTATTTTGTATGTGTAAAACTGTGTAAAAGTTTGGTCAGCTCAGCCATTCATGTTAAACTGAACAGTGGAAGAGGCAAATGCTTCTGCTTTGGTCTCAAGTGCTCACAGGTTTG
Source organism: Nematolebias whitei (assembly GCF_014905685.2). Classification (NCBI taxonomy): domain Eukaryota; kingdom Metazoa; phylum Chordata; class Actinopteri; order Cyprinodontiformes; family Rivulidae; genus Nematolebias; species Nematolebias whitei. The sequence goes on along the minus strand of NC_056498.1, from coordinate 76,979,505 downwards.
TGCAGATGTGATGAATAGAAAAGAGCAGTTCTGTGTCATTGTCAAATTTTCAATGCAGGCTTTGTGCCCTGTTCTTCTTTTGGCTTTTCCCTCTTCAGGGGTCTGTACAGTGAGTCATCCTCCTCCATCTCACTCTGTCCTCTGCATCCTCTGTCCTCACTCCAACTACCTCCATGTCCTCTCTAACTGCATCCATATAGCTCTTATTTTGTCTTCCTCTTTGTCCTTTTCCTAGCAGCTGCATTTCTAACATTCTTCTACCGATATACCCACTGTTCCTCCTCTGGACATGTCAAAACCAGCTCAGTCTGGTCTCTCTAACTTTATCTCCCAGTTGTTCAACCTGTGCTGTACCTCAGATGATCTCATTCCTAATCTTATCCATCCTTGTCACTCCTTAGCGGAGGTGGAAAGAGTAATGATTGTTTTTAATCAAGTATAAGTACAGTTACACCGCTTAAATTGTACTCAATTACAAGTAAAAGTACTGGTGTTATAAAAAACACTTAAGTAAAAGTACAAAGGACTCCTCAAAAACTACTCAGAGTATTTAATTACTTTTTAACCAATTGATGTTTTATTGTGTCAATAGAAGGCATTCAGTTTGATATAACATCTACATTCAAAGCACATTTCTCAGACTCTCAGAAGCTCCGTCTTATTTTGGTACCAGTCAAACCAATGACAGTGATAATAGCTAAGCTCTTTGCATATTTAGTCAAACTAATAACCCACAAGCAATGCCATGCAGGTAGTTGTAAAACCTCATATACTGCAATATGTTTTTAGAGATTAGATGCTGCTATCACCGTAGAGATAAACAAAGTTTGCATCTGGACGCTGTCTCCTTTTCACCCTCTGTACATGAAACATTCCTCCAGGTACGGTCACGAGCACTCGGCCTCAGCTTGTACCTCGTCATTTTCTCTGTTGATGGTGTTGTCCTCTGTCTCCATTTTGGCTTTTTCTCCAAATCTTCGGTCCATAAATGACTCTCTACTCTACAGACTCGTCCTTTGTTTACATCAAAGGTAATTGGTGTGTTTGCGATCTGAGAGCCTTATTGGCTACAAAGATGCAGATGAACGGTTTGAATGTTAATTCAAATTGTGGCCGTACTCAGGAGCAACATTTGATTTTAAAAGTAGCAAAGTAGATTACATGGTCTAAATTGTACTTAAGTAGGAGTAAAATTACACACTTAAAATAAATACTCATAAAAGTACAAGTACCCAAAAAATCTACTTAATACAGTAACGTAAGTATTTGTAATTCATTACTTCCACCCTTGCTCCTAAGGAGAACCTCAACATCTTCATTTCTGCCACTACCAGTTGTTTCTCCTGTCTTTTTTGTCCATGTCTCTGTCTCCAGACTATACATATAGCTGGTCCCACCACTGTCTTGTAAACTTTTCCTTAGACCTTTGCTGACACCCTTTTGTCGGAAATCACTCCTGAAACTTTTCTCCATCCTGCCTGGACTCTCTTCTTCGCTGTTTACCACTCTCCCCAGGCTTTATGTAATCAGTCAAAATCCATGAAATGTTTGAAACTGATACAACTGCGTTCACACTGTAACCTCACAAGACATTCAAGTCCCTCTTTAATGGTATTAAAATACTTTTACACTCACATTTTTTTGAATGCTTAACTTGTTTTATTCCAATATCACATTTAGGATGCATAAAAACCTACATTTTGATTAAAAAATTAGAATATTAAAAAAATTAAATCTTAATTTATATCAATGTAGTGAACTTAACCTGATGTCAAAACTAAGCCTAAGGTCAAAACCCTTGACCTTAAGAACCTTGTGGGACAGAAACTGTCATTTCATTGATTTGAATCCAGAAATACAGGTTCACCCATCCTGAGACTCTCTTTCTTGAAAATCAAGTGAAAGAACACTCTCTTTTTATTATCATTACTATTTTACAAATGTTGATAATCAAAGTGTCTTAGTTCAAACCATTTTAGATGTTGCAGTGAACTAATCAATTTTATTAACTGTAAAACAGTAACAATGATTTTTAGTTGCTTATGCAAAGTAGAATTCATGTTAAGGCCTGTTACAGATTTTTATGCATTTTCTGATTTCTGTCTTTGAATGAGCAAGTGTGCGTTTTCCAAGGTCAGGAGTCGAAGCAGACATGTGTTGGAACAACTGTCTTGTTTACATCCTCTCAGACGTCAACGGAGGAGTTGGCACCTGTTTCTAAAACTCGCCAAAACAAAACTCTCTCTGTCTCTGAGAACAGTTTAATCTGTTCCATAACAATTCTTGCTGTTTTCTGACTTCTAGTAACCTCTTACGTCACAAACCACACCCCTGTCTGGTTGTTTTTGACCAATCAGGGACGATCAAATATACCGGAAATAGAGCTCTTTAAAATGCCGGTACTTCCTAGTTCTCTCAGTTCGGCGGCGCGGAGAAGTTCTGAGATGTTCGCAGTTCTGTGAAGTCGTTTGGGAGAACAGAAGTCCAGCCATGATAAGGCTCTTCGAGTTGGATTATAACATCTTCCACCTCTGAGTGGAACTTCTGAAGGACTCCACTCATGTGAAGTCCACTTGCTGAGGTGAGCTGGTGTCGGACGGAATCTCGTCACTACTTCGGACGAGTCACAGCCATCCTATGGAGACGCTGGACAGGTAGCGTTAACTGGACCTCCATATCTGCTGATTTATCTTCAGAAAGGTAATGAGTCAAGTTTCCTACCAAAGCGTACCGAGGAAAAGCTGGGTTCTAATGGAGAGTGTCGGTTCTGGTCAACACTTCCCCTCACACACCATCTTTTACTCCCTTTAAACTTCATTTCCATCTTTAAATTCTTCTATCAAGTAGAAATCCTTCCAGATAATTTAGAAATGTCTGTGTAAAGTGCTCATCCACCGCCATGTGGATAATTGATCATAATTGTACAGTTTTCATTGATGTCTGCTGTTCTGCTGAAGAGTGGAAACAATCGCCGCATTGTTTCTCACTACCTGTAAAGCTGTTAATTATGTTGTTATTTTCATATTTTGCCAAATTAATGTAAATGTTTGATGTTAAACTTTGATTCTGTAAAAATAAATGACCGCATTCATTTTGATGGGTCAAAGATAAATGACGTCTCACGTTTACATTTAATTAAATTCAATGCACGTTTTATTCAGTCCAGAAAAATGAGGAATCCGTTTTAATTGATGAATATATCTCGGCATTTGTTCATCTACATCAAAATCCACAAAAAAATGACTTCAAAAGACAGCCATCTTTCCCCCCCCCCCCCCCCCACCCCCTTGTCCTGTCCGACATTGTGAAACTTAGAATTATTGTCTGAGTGTCAAAGTGATGCCCAACAGATTTATCCTGATGCATGCTCAATAATCCAGGTAGAAAAATCCAAAAAAGTTCAATCTGGTCCTCTGGACATTCAAAAAAAACAAAAAACAAAACAAAGCAAAAAAATATAGAAACGTTTCGTCTCTCATCCAAGAGACTTCCTCAGTCTGAGGTGCTGTTTTCAGCTCAGTCTCTTAAATAGCACCTACTCAGAGTGGATCAACCAGTTTGCTGCTGACAACCAAAACCAGCTGATCACATGCTCAAGAAGGACCATCAGCCTAACAATGGATCATTAGCACACTGATGGCTGTTTACTGTTCACAGAGGGCTGAGTGATACTAGCAATCACAGCATTGTAAGAGGGGGACAGTTGAACCCGGAGGCCTCCACCCCTGTTTAATGATGGACGATTTCTTTTCACAAAGATGGCCTCCTTTACTCCTCTCTCAAACCATCGTTCCTCTCTGTCCAGGATGTGAACATCTTCATCCTTGAAAGAGTGACCGCTGGCCTGGAGATGAGTGTAGACCGCAGAATCCTGTCCTGATGATGTTGATCTTCTGTGCTGGGCCATCCTTTTGGCCAGTGGCTGTTTAGTTTCCCTGATGTAAGACTGATCACAGCCCTCCTGACACTGAACAGCATACACAACATTACTCTGTTTGTGCCAGGGGACTGGATCTTTGGGATGAAACAGTCTTTGCCGTAATGTATTTTGGGGTTTAAAAGCCACTGGGATGTTATGTTTAGAAAATAAACGTCTCAGTTTCTCTGATACTCCCTCAACATACGGAATGACCACTGGTCTGGGTCTGGGTTCCTCCTTTTCACCTGATGGCTGACTGGAGTCCTGTTTGGGTTTCTTCTCTGCTTTCAGGAAGGCCCAGTTAGGATATCCACATTGCTCTAGAGCCTGTCTTGTGTGGGATTTCTCCTTCTGCCTGGCTCCTGAGCTAGTGGGGACGCTGTCTGCTCTGTGATACAGAGTCCTGATGACTCCTAACTTGTGCTCCAAAGGGTGATGGGAGTCAAACTGCAAATACTGGTCTGTGTGGGTGGGTTTGCGGTACACCTCGGTTTGCAACTGTCCTCTATCAGAGACTGAGACCTCACAGTCCAAGAAAGCCAACTTGCCATTTTTTACATCTTCTCGTGTGAACTTGATGTATTTATCCACAGAGTTGATGTGGTCAGTAAAATGTTGGACTTCCTGAGATTTAATTTTAACCCAGGTGTCATCAACATACCTGAACCAATGACTTGGTAGTGTCCCTGAAAAGGACGTTAAGGCTCTCTTTTCTACCTCCTCCATGTACAGGTTGGCAACAATAGGAGAAACTGGAGACCCCATAGCACACCCATGTTTCTGCCTATAATATTGCTCCCCATATGTGAAGTA
>NC_056498.1:76971754-76974673 GCF_014905685.2 Nematolebias whitei | reverse complement strand
CTGTTTTTGTTACTTTTTTTGCCATCTTATTTTAATTTGTAAAAAAATAATAAAATCTGTATGCCTTTTTATAATTGTCTATTGTTGTCATTGTTGTCCATTGTTGTCATCATTCTTGGTTGAAATCAGGTCTCTCTTGTAAATGAGTCCTCGAGGCTCAATGGGATTAACCTATCTAAAAACAGGTTGAATGAATGAATGAATGAATGAATATATATATATATATATATATATATATATATATATATAGGTATGGGTGTGTGTACCCCAGTCACCCCAATCATTTGAGGAAACTATGCTTTCTAGTTTTTATATTGCAAAAAAAATATATATAAAAGCCTCATATGATAGAGGTGGCCAACCATTAATCTATTGTGAGCATGGCCAGCATTGGCCACCCCCTGGCTCCTCCACTGCACCTGGTGATTGGTAAAATTGCTCCTTCCACTAACTAGGATCAGTCACTCTGTGCTGCCTTAAATAAAAAAAGACAAACAAAAAAACACATCCCTCTGTTCTTTTCCACAGTATAACTACTCACAACAACATTTAGGTTTCCTTGCATTCCCTCTTCATTTCCTGTTCAGATAAACATTCGTTTTGAAAACTACAAACATTCACTGTTAAAATCCCTCAGAGACAGGGTGACATCAATGTAATGTAAGTGATATTTAAGCACTTACAGCTGAAGTAATTGCTTTTGCCCTAAGAGTAATAGCCAGTCTTTGCAGTACAACTGTCACTCTTTACTCCTGGGGGCAAATCTGAAAAATATATGAATAAAACTATGATAATTATCATATTTTCCTAAAAAGACCTTAAAACCAAAAAGCAAGTCACACTGCAACAGGTGGTGAGCCCACCAGCTCCTCTTGGCATATTTGGATGAAAGGCTCTGTCTGCCATGTTGGACCGTACGCTTCACTGTTTCAGGACATGGCAAAAAAATAAAATAAAAAAATCAACAACCTGTGCAGGTGAAGAGACTGACTGGCATTAGTAATCTGCTTTCTCTTTCCTCCCCATTGGAGAAGAAAAAAATCCAAGAAGCACTTCAATGTGAAAAGCTGCAAACGTCCTGCATCATATCAACTCGCTGCACCATTCGCCTGCATTGTTTATTTGGCTCCTGCATACCAGCAGATTGAGCTCCCTCATAATGACCATCAAACCCCCGTCACTGGGAGAAGATGGGCCTGGAAAGATCTGCCATGACACTAAAACACATTAACAGTGGAACACCTGCCAGGGGAAGACGATGCTCCGGGGAATGTGAGGCCTTGTTGCATCCTGCCGGCTCTGTCACTCAAACATTTGGACAGAAATGTCTGAAAGCTTCAGAGCTCTGAGGAGATGTGCTTTAATACGTCAGACTTCCTGCTCCCGTCCTTACTGGTGGGTCACTTGACTGAAATGTTGAATAAAAGGTTTTCTGGATAATAACTTTCTGTTCTATGTGAGCAGATTAGTTCAGCATGTTCTTCTAGCTTCCATCCTCAGTATTTATTTGATGCGGAAAGTTTTTCTAAACCCTCACAGCAGGAGATTCTTTAACGTTTTAGCTTCTGACCCACAAAATGATGAACCTGTGACCCTGTTAACTGCCAGTTTGAATAAAAAGACATTGCTAAGAATTGAAAATATGCTGTAGAGGATCACTCATACATCTGAGCTGATATCTGGAGAATATCAAGATGAGTTTGTGTTTTGTTGGGGTCCCAACTGCAACCTTCAGAACAAACAAAGAATAAATAAGCACAACGTCTATGTCCCCCATCGCTGAAAGATTTGAACAGTGTAAAAGTGAATGTGGTTTTTAAGATAAGTGTTTTGCTGGTCTGGAATTGAACAAGGACTACAAGTAAGCCTTAATGTTTTTGGTGCAAGATATTCATGGGCAGAGCCAGAGGGGGGCCAGTGGTAGTCCTTGGCAAAAGAGATTTACTTATGGCCACCCCAATAATTTGAGGAAATTATATTTTTAAACAAAATTAAAACTAGAAAGCAAATATTTTTCTAATGATTAGGGTGGCTGCTTGACATATTTAGTATAAAGTGGTGGCCATTTTTGGATTTTGACCTGGCAACCCAGTTTTTGATATCTTTCTTACACTGGACGGCATGGTGGCTCAGTTGGTAGAACTTTTGCCTCTCAGTGAGAAGGTTGCCTGTTCAAAGCCCAGCCCGTGGCCTTTATGGGTGGAGCTTGCATGTTCTTTCCGTGCATGCGTGGGTTTTCTCCGTTTACTCCGGTTTCCTCCCACAGACCAAAAACATGCATGTTAGACTGATTGGTAACTCTAAATTATACCTAGGTGTGAGTGAGAGAGTGAATGGTTGTTTGTCTCATTTGTCTCTATGTGTCCCTGCGATGGACTGGAGATATGTCCAGGGTGTCCCTGTGATGGACTTTAGACCTGTCCATGTGATGGACTGGAGACCTGCCCACAGTGTCCCCTGCCTCTCACACAGGGACTGCTGGATATGGACACCAGTGACCAACACAACCCGAAAAATAATAAGCAGATAAAGATAACGGATGGATGGACCTTTCAGATGCAGCTGCACACCACAGTGGAAATCAGTACCTCACTTTTTTCAAATAATCAAGATTTTGTGTGTGTGTCTGTGTGTGTGTGTGTACGTGTAGGGGGTGGGGTAGCAAAATATGTAATGAACTTGTGGACAGACTTGACTAAAACTCTCAGAAATTTTTGTTGGACAAACATCTAACTGATTTACTTTAGGAGTACATCCCATTCAAGATGGCCACCGCAGCTCATTTACCTCAGCATAAATACAACATGGCTACAACTCCATCAGTTCAACATATACTGAGCTTAAATTTGACCTTCTAGAAGCTGTGAGTTATCACAAACTGAGATGTTTGTTTAAAACTCTGCTGTTTCAGATGGCAGG
>NC_056498.1:76969612-76971654 GCF_014905685.2 Nematolebias whitei | reverse complement strand
GCACACCCATGTTTCTGCCTATAATATTGCTCCCCATATGTGAAGTAACAGATTTACTTTCACAAGCAGAGCATTATGGCTGGCCTTAATGCTCCACTTGATATATAAATTAAATTTTATTAGAATTTGCTTTGGGTTTGTTCCAGATGTAATGGAAACAGGGACGAAAAACAAAGAAAAATAACAAAGCAGAAAAGTGAGAGAAGGGTTCAAATGTAAAGAAGGAGACAGGAATAGAGGAGAGAGAGAGGGATAAAGAGAACACAAATCAACATCATTGAAGTCTGAATCTAGACCTGCGGAAAGAGAAAAAAAACCCAACAAAACCGAGAAACCACAACAACAAACAACATATATATAATGATACTTATAACATCATTAGAAAGTATTGTATACCGTACATGGTAATACAAGATATATTTAGTGGTCTCCACAACCCAACTGAGTGTGCATCTGATAAACATCTGAAGCTAAACACCTGTGTGAGCATGCTTATCACTATAAGGTTTCTCCACAAAAATGTTCAATAGTGGATGTAGGAACCCACAGACCCGTCCCCACAGGACACGATGGAAGGGAAGACCGGAACGACAGACACAGAGCAGTCCCCAAGCCCGGAACTCAGGGTGTCCCCCAACAGGGACACTCGCACCCCCCAGAGAGAGAAGCAAAGGGAAGCCCTGGGTGATCCCCAGCCACCACAACACAGACACCTCAGGAGGCTGCAGTGATGAGTCCACAGGCCCCGCCGGCAACCCGCCCCTCCAGAGTGGATCCGGCCATGGACACCAAGCCCCGAGGTCATACCACCCCCCAACAGAGGCCCGACAGAGCCAGGGCACCCAGGCCCCCGCAGGCAGCCACCAGGGTGGGCCCACACACACCCCACCACCCAGCCCCAGCTGCTGAGAGCCGCCAATGCACCGGCGGCAGGGGGGCCCACCAAGGGTGGGGAGCACGACACACCAAATGGGGGGCCAAAACTGATCCAAGAGAGGGGACCACCTAAAACCCAACCTGAGACATAAACAGGCACACAGAGACAGCCTGACCGAGCCTCTGTCGGGCCGTCCATGTGCCCCACCCGCCCGACAGCAACCACAAGCCGGCCCCAGGCTGGGAGCCAGAGCAGCAGGGAGCAGCAGCTGAGGAAGGCTGGCCCAGCACACCAATGCATCCCTACAGCCCCACACCACAGGCCCGGAGAGGCCCTGGCACACCACCCATGCACCCCTCCACACACACAGCACCCCCCACCGCGAATGTCACATCAGGCCGACCAGCCAGCCCCCCGTCGAAGTGAAGCCACGCCTCCGACCGCCGCCACGCACTACTAACGACAGCTATCTTGAAAAATTACAGCTATTGTTTTTTTTTCATGTGGATACAGTTGGGTTTTGGAAATTCTCTGCTTGTATCGCCAAGTGAAAGATTGATTCAGCACTACACGCATAACAGTAAAGTACTGTATATCGATATAAAAAAGGAAAAATGTTTTATATATCTCTTTGAATGCACACAAGTAGCAACAAACGTCTATATATCAAAAACCCTAATTCATTGCATTTTGGTACCTCTATAAGTCATTAAAATTTGATTTATGTTTAATTTACACTAGTAGATAAAACTAACTTAAGTTGTGATTTAATGTGAGATTATTAGAAATGTGCATCTGCTCTATCATAAAGGACAAATTCAACCTAACTCAACAGAACGTTGAACTAGGTTGAATATTTATCTATCCCTTTAGTATTATTCTGTGTTTTCAAGAGGACCAGACACCGTTTAAATGTTGTATTGGTCCCTGCTTGTCTGTTGATAATTATGGAGCTCTGCTCATCTCAGTCTGTTTGTTGAAAATGTGGGCCCAGAATACTTTGTGATATTTAATTACAGAAATGATTGTGTTCTATGTGAATTAATGGACTGAATGTCATTTATTAGTATCTACATATGTATGTACATATGTACGTATGTATGTAGGCATGCATGTAAGTATGTATGTATGTATGTATGTATGTATGTATGTATGTATGTATGTA
>NC_056498.1:76968452-76969602 GCF_014905685.2 Nematolebias whitei | reverse complement strand
TGTATGTATGTATGTATGTATGTATGTATGTACAGTATGTATGTGTGGAAAAATAAACTAACTCTCATGAGGGAGTGAAGGGGGTTTGATCTGCAACTGATTTAGTTCCATAAACAGAGCAATTAAACTGCAAGCTGCACAGAAAAAAAATGGCGGTAGTTGTCTTTTATGATATAGTATCGATCAGGACAGTAATATGATCGTGTTTCCAGGCACTTAGCTGTTTTCTGCCCATCATTCAGTTATTGAATTTTATAAAAGCTACCTTTAATTATTTTAAATGTAACTGATAGAATTTTACTTTACATTTATATTTGAAACTTGACTTAGTTTGAATAAAAGGATCAAAACTTAAACATACAGTAAGGTCAAAAAATAAAAACTTACCGAACAGACATCAACAGTTGAGTTTGATTTCAACTTCTGAGCCTGCAATTTAAAGAGAAACAACAAAAGACACAATTTAATATAATCTGCATGTACTTCAGACAATGTGTGCACCATACAACAACAAGTGGTAGCCCGATGTCCTCCACAGCTGAGGGATTTGAATAGTTATACAGGAGTTCATGTTTTTCTGTTATTTAGTTTATCTTTTAAGTAAATGTTTCTCTGTGGTTTATGTTTTTATTTTTATGTCCCTCGTGATTTGATTTGGCCCCCTGTGTTCCCCGTGCCAGTTCTCACTCTCACTCTCAGTCACCCTGTCATCCAGCTTATCACTCTCACCAGCTTCCCATGATCAATCACCAAGATGCTGCCACCTTCCACTCACCCCCTGCTCTATTTAGATTGACTCTGATCTTTACTCCCTCAGCGGGTCATTGTCCTAAAATTATTAATTATTATTATTATTATTATGGGATTTACCTGTATAAATAAAGGTTGATTGATATTAAGATGTCTCGGCTCTCTTCGTGCTCCCTCATGCCTCGCAGTGTTTCTCCCTCCTGAAGTTTATGTATGTTTTGCCAAAACGTCTACATTACAGTAGTCCCTCGTTTATCACAAGGGTTATGTTCCATGCCCCCTCCCACACGATAAGTGAAAAACCACGAAGTAGAGATAGTAGTACAAGTAGCAGTACAAGTAGTTGTTTATTTCAGTATATATATATATATATATATATATATATATATATATATATATA
>NC_056498.1:76968063-76968352 GCF_014905685.2 Nematolebias whitei | reverse complement strand
CACCCTGGACAGGTCGCAAGTCCATCACAGGGCCACATAGGGACAAATGAGACAAACAACCATTCACTCTCTCACTCACACCTAGGGACAATTTAGAGTTACCAATCAGACTAACATGCATGATTTTGGTCTGTGGGAGGAAACCGGAGTACCCGGAGAAAACCCGCGCATGCACGGAGAGAACATGCAAACTCCACCCAGAAAGGCCCCCGGACCGTGGTTTGAACCAAGGACCTGCTCGCTGAGAGGCAGCAGCTCTACCAGTTGCGCCACCGTGCTGCCCATATCC
>NC_056498.1:76963848-76967963 GCF_014905685.2 Nematolebias whitei | reverse complement strand
CATCTTGGATTAGGGTTATTTTCAATATTGTCCTTTTTCAATCTTAGATGCAGCCACACATCTAAATGGAAGTCGGTTCCTAACTTATTTTTAATGTTATCATGCTCACATGCACAGACAGATGGATGGACTGATGAAGAGTATTTCCAATTACCCCTCTTCACTCCCCAACGGGGACAATAAAATAATTACAGCTGGTTCAGAAGCCCATTGGGTTGTTTTCCTCAGGTTTAGTGTAAAAAAAAAAAATTGTTTCTAACATTTTGCCAAAAAAAAACAACTTTGTCTTTTCTCGAAACTCATATAAACAAACTGCTCTCTTCATTGTTTTTTCCAATCCATTTTCATACTGGTCACCACTGTAAATGAGCCCTAATAAAGCGACCATAAACACAGCACTCAAACACTGAGACTGAGGTTGAAGGAGTTCAGAGGTGCAATGACAACTGATGTGCCATTTAATTAATTACAGAACAAAACTGAAACTACTGAACAAACGAGAAGCTTTCATTAGTGCACAGTGTGTGCAGTCACATGCTGAAGTGTCCCTGGGCAAGACATTGAACCCCTCATTGCCTCCAATGTGTGTCCCGTCATTGTATGAATGTGATAAAGCACTGACTAATCTTTGTATAGATCTAGTAGAGTGCTGTGTGAATGGGTAAATTAAGGCACAGATTATGTTGTAAAGTGCTTTGAGTATATTGGTAAGATAGAAAGGAGCTATATAAGTACAGTCCAATTATCATTAGTGTCTAAACAGGTTGAGTCAGGTCCTCTGGATGAATTCTTCTTGATGAAACGTTTTGTCTTTTATACAAAAGACTTCTTCAGTGTGAGGAGTTACATAAATGCAGTGTTATAAATAACACCTTCTAATAGTGGATGAACCAGTTTGTTGTTATCCAGAAAGAACTACTGTAGCTAGCTGTTCTCATGTAAAAGGAGGGCCATCAGCCGGACGACCAATCGTTCGGCTGATGGTCATCTTTGTTAGATTCATCTACCTGGATTATTTCATTAGTATCCTTTAGAAAGATCTTGATTATGGAAAATAGTTGCTAGAGCTGTTATCTCTCAGCGAGAAGGTTGTTGGGAAAGAGTTGTGGGTTCAAATCCACCACATGTCGAAGTGTCCCTGGGCAAGACACTGAACCCCTCATAGCCTCTGATGTGTGTCCCATCAGTGAATGAATGTGATCTGCACTGATTAGTCTCTTTAGATTTGTTCAATTAGCTTTGTAGAGATCTAGTAGAGTGCTATATGAATGGGTAAATGAGGACACAGATTGTAGTGTAAAGCGCTTTGAGTATCTTGAAAAAAGATAGAAAGGTGCTATATAAGTACAGTCCATTTGCCATTTTCTTGTTGGGGTTTATGGACTGTCTGCAAATTGCAGCATCAAATTAAATCATTGAAACATTATTGCTGATCATATAGACACAATTTATTAAATTGTTTGGCTTTTATTGTTACGTTTGACACTTTGCAGTCTCTGTACATTTCCAGCGGAGCAGAATGCAGGTCTGACTTTGACTCCCTTTTAAAAAATTGTTTTGGCTGGTCTTTTATTCAGGGGTTGCCACTATGAGCCAACTTGTACAAGCAATTTGTTGGTTTAGCTTTAAACCACATGTCACGTAAAGGTAGGGTAGCCGACTTGGGACTGGAAAGTCGCAGGTTTGACTCTCCGCCATGCCCGTATGTTATGGTGTCCTTGAGCTAGACACCTACCTCCTGAATGATTTCATCTTTGTACGGGAACATATAATGATGACAATACATGGCACTTTAAAATTGTTCAATGCTGGATGCCCTTCATCACACGTGCTCGAACTTGCAGCCTAAGGATTACGAGACTGCAGCACTTACCACCAAGCCACTGTGCATACTGGGAGTTTTAGCTCCTGTCTATCTCCCAAATACATATTGCTTCAACCCCCTCCTTTGTAAAAGTGCAGTCACAGAATCAATAAGTAATCATGTTTGGGAAGAAGGAGTGCACGTTTGCTCTCCTGCCAACTGAGCATTTTGACACTTGATTTAGTGACTTTTCAGACATTTTTGCACTTTTATCCTCTTCAAAAAAGCACTGCAAAATACAACTAAGTCAAATTTTTCCTCTCTACTGCAGTCACAGAGAACCTGCACCAATACAAACACTGACAATGATGAAGGAACATCATCACTTTAAACATTATTTGTTTAAAGAACTCGAACACATCAGCTTAAGATCGATGATCAAGACAAAAACAGACATTTACTAAATGTAGTTCAGAGAGTTGCTACTAAGGTTGCAGATGAGAAAGAGAGAAGAATGCTTCAGTGAAGCAGCCATGGATAATGCCTGACCCATTTGTTGTCCCGTCTTGGGGGAAGAGTGGGACTTAGAAATATCTTCTGTTTGTTCGTGCATGTTGTGAGCATGATAACTTGAAAAATAAGTGAGGAACTGACTTCCATTTTAGTTTGTGGCTGCATAGACATAAGAAAGGTCACTGTTACAAATTGGGTTAACGTGTCAAAAATACAAAATGACCACCATCGTAAAAATACCCTAATTATCAGACTATTGAGCGCACCTGAATATAAGCCACGCCTACTAAATTTACAAAGAATCAATTATTTGTACATATATAGGCCACACTTTTTTATAAGTTTCAGTGGACCAATAGTTTCAATGGTCCACTGTGACCTGCTCAGTAATTTCTATGACCAGATTTTTTTTAACCTTTATTTATACAGGTAGTCTCAATGAGTCACGAGGACCCACCCCCCAAGAGAGATGTCTACTGGGCAGCTCTGTGAGTTCCTGTGTGTGACGGGGCTAAATGTTTTGGCGGCATGAAGATCGTTAGCCCGTCAAAAAAAAAAAAAAACTCCATAAATTAGCCACAGTTGTGTATAAGCTGTGGTTTACAAAACGTGTGAAAAAGTTGCGGCTTATAGACCGGAAATTACGGTATGCCTTAATTGACTATCCCACTCATTTGAGGAAACTAGCCTTTCTACTTTTCACATTTCCTAAAAGTACATTTTTCTCAAATAATTGATTTGGCCATTGATTATATTATGGTGATCAAGGCCACCCCCCACCCTACACTATTTTCTTGTTTCTGGATTGATTATCTTAATATTTTCCTGCTCAGAGTAGTTGTTGGCTTGAAAAAAAAACAAAAAACAAAAAAACTCTTTGATTCTCCGGCCTGGGCTCAGTCTGCTGTCTGCTGCAGGTTAGATACTTACTACAGTAGTCAAAGGTACTCCGCACACCACCACATCAGAAGTCTGTATTTAAAACTAAAGTAAATGAACATGAGTAGGTTGGTTGGAGTTTTGTTGGATTAAAGTGGAAACGTTCAGACTGGTTAATAATTATCGTGTTTGTGTGAAGAAAGGAGCGATCAACCAGGAGGCTTGTTCTTCTGACAGCTCCATCCCCCCGAGTGTGTGTCAGTTCCAACAACACTGCATACACAAATACACAAATATAATATCCTCCACACACTGGGGCATGGCAGACACACACAAATACACAGACACTTTGGAAAAGTGTTTAACCACAGAAGCTCTTTCCAGCTTGTAGTTGACGTGTTCTCAGAGCAGTATCAACATGCATCACTACACCACCACAGCTCATTATCACTACAGTCCATGTGTGTGCGTGTGGGGGTGTGGGTGTATATGTGTGTGTGCACCGGAGTGGACTCCAATCTATTTGTATTTCAAGACTGTTGTGTATAAATGAGTTCATCTTCAGTAACATTTTGTGTGCACAAAACTTGCAGCGCTTCCTGCCTGCAGACTGCAAGTGCTCACTACCAAAAACATTAACATTACTTTCTTTCCCTGTCGCGGAGCGAAGAAAAATAATTGGAAATACCCTTTGACTGTCGGTGCATGTTTTGAGCATTATAACTTGACAAATACACCCTGTGCCGACTTCCATTTTAGTGTGTGGTTACAGGGGATGTAAAAAAGGTCACCATCAAAAATTGGTTTGGATGGACCACATCAAAATCCAAGCTGGCCTGGCCCCCACCATATATTATATATACATATATACATGGGGTTTTATATACAGTATATATATATATATATATATATATATATA
>NC_056498.1:76960123-76963748 GCF_014905685.2 Nematolebias whitei | reverse complement strand
ACATGCAGCATGGTGGCGCAACTGGTAGAGCTGCTGCCTCTCAGCGAGCAGGTCCTTGGTTCAAACCCCAGTCCAGGGGCCTTTCTGGGTGGAGTTTGCATGTTCTCTCCGTGCATGTGTGGGTTTTCTCCGGTTTCCTCCCACAGACCAAAAACATGCATGTTAGGCTGATTGGTAACTCTAAATTGTCCCTAGGTGTGAGTAAGAGAGTGATTGGTTGTTTGTATCGTTTGTCTCTATGTGGCCCTGTGATGGACTTGCGACCCATCCAGGGTGTACCCCGCCCCTCGCACAGTGATTGCTGGACATGGGCACCGGCGACCCCCGTGACCCAAAATGGAAAGAGCGGGTAAAGATAACGGATGGATGGATGGATATATATACACACACCATATGGTACACTGGCGTCAGAAGCATTTGTATTTTTTTTTTTTGGGGGGGGGGGGGGGGGGGGGGGGCACTGGTTGTCCTCCCACAGAAAATTTTAAGTAAAGTAGATTCTATTTCCTGCATTATGGTGTATTTTCATCCATCCATCCATTTTCTTCCGCTCATCCGAGGTCAGGTCGCGGGGGTAGCAGCTTAAGTAGGGAGGCCCAGACTTCCCTCTCCCCAGCCACTTGGGCCAGTTCCTCCGGCGGAATCCTGAGGTGTTCCCAGGCCAGCCAAGAAACATAGTCCCTCCAGCGTGTCCTGCGTCTTCCTCTGGGTCTCCTCCCGGTGGGACGCGTCCTAAGGCCACCAAAACTGATCCCCTCAACACCTTGGCTGCGCCTAGAAATTCTGTCCATAAAAGTTATGAACAGGATCGGTGACAAAGGGCAACCTTGGCGGAGTCCAACTCTCACTGGGAACAAGCCCGACATTGCCAGCAATGTGGACCAGGCTCTGACACCGGTCATACAGGGACCTAACAGCCCGTATCAAAGGCCCCGGTACCCCATACTCCCAGAGTACTCCCCACATTGTTCCCCGAGGGATGCGGTCAAACGCCTTCTCTAAATCCACAAAAGCAAATGTAGACCAGTTGGGCAAACTCCCACGCACCCTCCAGGACCCTGTTAAGAGTGTACAGCTGGTCCAATGTTCCACGACTCGGACGAAAACCGCACTGCTCCTCCTGAATCCGAGGTTCAACTTTCCGACGGACCCTCCTCTCCAGAACCCCCGAATAGACCTTACCAGGGAGGCTTAAGAGCGTGATCCCCCTGTAGTTGGAACACACTCTACAGTCCCCATTTTTGAACAGGGGGACCACTACCCCAGTCTGCCAATCCAGGGGAACTTCCCCCGATGTCCACGCAATATTGCAGAGTTGCGTAAGCCAACACAACCCAACAACATCCAGAGCCTTAAGGAACTCCGGGCAAATCTCATCAACCCCTGGGGCCCTGCCACCAAGGAGCGTTTTAACCACCTTGGTGACCTCAGCACCAGAGATTGGAGGGCCCGACGCAGAGTCCCCAGGCTCCGCTTCCTCAGTGGAAGACGTGCCCGTGGGATTGAGGAGGTCTTCAAAGTATTCTGCCCACCAACCCACGACATCCCGAGTTGAGGTCAGCAGTACACCACCCCTACTATTAACAGTGTTGGTGGTGTACCGCTTCCCCCCCTGAGATGCCGGATGGTGGATCAAAATCGCCTTGAAGCCGTGCAAAGTCATTCTCCATGGTCTCTCCGAACTCCTCCCATGCCCGAGTTTTTGCCTCAGCGACAACCCGAGCCACATGTCGCTTGAGCTGCCGGTACCCATCAGCTGCTTCCAGGGTCCCACAGACCAAAATGGCCCAATAGGACTCCTTCTTTAGCCTGAAAACATCCCTCACCGCCGGTGTCCACCACCAGGGTCGAGGGTTGCCGCCACGACAGGCACCGACAACCTTGCAGCCGCAGCTCCGGTAAGCCGCCTCAACAATAGAGGCATGGAACATGGCCCACTCGGACTCAATGTTTCAATCTCAATCGAAAGTATATTCTATTTCCTACATTATGGTGTATTTTCATGGATTGTTAAACATCTACGTTTACCTACGTAAGTAAACACTTGTTTCAATACAGTAACTATTGTAGCGTTAATGGTACAACAAGACGAAGCCTGATCCCCACACAGATAAAACCCTACCCCCTACCCGGGTCGACAACTGCTGACACTAACGTAGCACTAAACTAGTGGCATGCCACACAGCTGCCCTAGCTAAGATGATACAGACGTAGCGCACTTCTCTCAAGCATACTAACCCCCCACCCCCACCCCAGTCAACAACTGCCAGAACTAATGTAGCGCTAAGCTAACACGCAACACAGAGCTGTCCCCCCCACAAACCCATGAGCACCCTGTGCAGTGGGGGAGGCCAAGCCAAGTGACCTCAAGGAAACACTGCATGTGGTGTGGTGAGTTGTTGAAGGCAACCAGGAAAACCTGGAGTGGCCTTTTAGTGGTTTGAGACCTTTTCTATTAATCAAGTGGAATGGATTTGTTCACAAAGATAAAGAAGCAGTGCTGGGTGAATTATTTCATTGTAAATGTGTATATGTGTGTCACTGTCCAAATGAATATTTTTTTAAATGTTGTGGGGGACACATCCACTTCATATATACTTGGTGCGATGGCTATGTGTTGGTGGACATCTTGGATTTTGTCATGGCAACCAAATTTTTAACAACCAATCTTAAACCTAGATGCAAATACACACCAAAATTGAAGTTAGCACATTTCTTATTTTTAAAGTTATCCAGCTCACAAAGTTAACATCTATTCATGTATGGCGGCAGCCATTTTGGATTTTGACTTGGCAACCAAATTTTCGATGCAACTGCACACCAAAATGGAATTTGTTACATCTCTTATTTTTCAAGTTATCCAGCTCACAACAACACACAACACAACGTGAACGGATAAACAAACAGATGGAGGATATTTCCAGTTCCCCCTCTTCACTCCACGACGGGGGACAAAAAATTAGTATAGAGCTGATGATAAATGTACTTTCTTTGTGACAAACCAGCTGTAACAAAAATACTAGTGTTCTCATTTCCTCAAATGAATTTATAAAATACCAATGATAATCCAGTTTGACAGAAAAAAATGATCACTCCAACATGGTGATTCTCAAAAAGAAGTTAGATATTTTATTGTCAAACAGCTGATCATGTGAAGGATGTTGCACATCTCAGATGTCAGATGTTTGGATGTTTAATTCTCCTCTGATGAACGGGGACATTAGTTCATTCGTTGCCAAATTATTTCTCAAACCACAGAATGAATTGTAATATGTGAAAAAAAAGGACTTCTGTTCTGATGCTGAAGACGTTTTGCTTCTTTTAGTAAAACCAAAAATGGTTATAGATTTGTTAATTTACAATTGTAAAATTTAGTGTGCTAGTAGCTGCAAGTCATTCAAAACACATACTTTACTCGAAATGCTGTTGTTAGAGTCAACCCTGTTTGTCTGTTGGAAAAATATCTCATCAACTACTAGACCAGGGCTATTCAACTGGTGGGCTTTCACCCACGAGTAACTTCCAGTTCGCGGGTGACTTCAGTCAGGTCCACCAATGAGTTCATAAAAATATATAAAATATATATATATATATATATATATATATATATATATATATATATATA
>NC_056498.1:76959024-76960113 GCF_014905685.2 Nematolebias whitei | reverse complement strand
ATATATATATATATATATATATATATATATATATATATATATATATACTGCAGATTGAATTCCAACAACAGAAGCATCCAATTTTAAAAAAATAAAATATAATCTGCTATAAATTGACATTGTCATTTTTCACCTCAAAGACAGCAGTAAAACAAACAACAACAGAAAAAAGCATACCATACCATACCACTTTATTTATAAAGCACTTAAAACAGCGACAAGGCCAACCAAAGTGCTGTACAGACAGAACAACCGGTAACACAAAGCAAAATACAAAATGAGGTAAATCAGAATATAGACATAAAAACGATGCAGATAATGACGACAAACCAGTGTAGAACATACAGGATCAAAACACAGATCATCTGGTGTTGAAAGCTACTGAACAGTAGTGAGTTTTTAAACGGGACTAGAAAACCGAGAGGGAGGGGGCCTGTCTGACAAGCAGAGGTAACTCGTTCCAAAGTCTTGGTCCTGCTACAGAGAAGGCCCTGTCACCTCTGCGCTTAAGACAAGTTCCTGGAACTGTGAGGAGCAACTGGTCTGCTGACCTCAGGGAACGTGGTGGGACATATGGTTGTAGCAAATCAGAGAGATGGGGAGGGGGCGACACTGTTCAGTGATTTGTAGACATACATGAGTATTTTGAACTGGATTCGAAAGTGAACCGGTAACCAGTGCAGTGAGGCCAAAACTGGTGTAATGTGCTCTCTTTTGCCTGTACTGGTTAAAAATTGGGCTGCTGCATTCTGGACCAGTTGTAGTCGTGCAGTGGAGGTCTGACTGATACCAAACAGGAGTGAATGCATGTATTACTGTCTCCAGGTTCTTTTTGGACAATATGGGCTTCAGTTTAGACAGCGGCCTCAGTTGGAAGAAGCATGATTTAACAATCATATTTACATGATTGTTAAATTTCAGGGAAGGGTCCATTATCACGCCCAGATTAGTGACTCCTTGTTTTTCTGACAGGGTTAGAGCGGAGAGGTCGATGCAGTGGTTTGTGATCGTGTCGTTGGGAGGGAACAACATGACTTCAGATTTCTTTTCATTGTATATATATATATATATGTATATCTATATACATAT
>NC_056498.1:76955222-76958924 GCF_014905685.2 Nematolebias whitei | reverse complement strand
GTAAAGGAGGCCATCTTTGTGAAAAGAAATCGTCCATCGTTAAACAGGGGTGGAGGCCTATGTGTTCAATTGTCTCCCTCTTACAATGCTGTTATTGATATTGACTCAACCCTCTGTGAACAGTAAACAGCCATCAGTGTGCTAATGATCCATTGTTAGGCCGATGGTCCTTCTTGATCATGTGAGCAGCTGGTTTTGGTTGTCAGCAGCAAAACTGGTTGATCCACTCTGAGAAGCTGCTATTTATAAGACTGAGCTGAATACAGCACCTCAGACTGAGGAAGTGTTTCGGATGAAAGACGAAACGTTTCTACATTTTTTTGTTGTTTTACTTTGTTTTATTTTGCTGAATGTCCAGAGGACCAGATTTAACTTTGTTAGATATAAAATTTTGTTTTTTTGTGAAGAATCAACAAGTGGGACATGTAGCTGATAGCTTCACTACTAATTAATTATTCTTAAAGCTAGTTCAAGCACAAAGAATATTAATTGTTTAATTACAACGGATTCTTTTCTTTTTCGAGTTAAATTTCTGTTATGTGACCAAGATAACTTGAGTGGATTGTTTAATCAGTGACATGAGACGCCATTTTATCTTTGACCCATCAGAATAAATGCGGCCATTTATTTAACAGAATCAAAATCTAACATCAAAACATGTACACATTGATTTGCTGATCTGTTTCTGATTAATAAACTTGGCACGCTTTACTAAACAAGACAACAGAACATTACTGATTGAGACTGATTCGTCTCTGAAGGCATCTAGCTTGATTTACTGGCGATTAGAGAAGTTTAAGAGAAGGAATATATTTAAGGAGGAAGTTTTAGATGGATGAAAGTTATGTGTTGAACCAGAACACGGCACCCTTCCTCCGACATCCAGCTCAGTCCTCCGGTACACTTCAGGGCGTCAACGGCTTGTTACCTGAGATGGTGAAAACCTCCACTCCGGAACAGAAGTCTATTGGTACGCCGTCTTTTCAGCGTCTCCGGTTAGAGTAGCTGGGGGTCATCAGAAATTGTGACCAAGTACTCGGTTCAACGGGATACGCTTCCTTAGAAGTTGAGATTTTAATTTGCGGGTTGAGTCACAGCCGAGGCAAGCTGTGACTACGCTGGAATGGAGAAACCCTTGGCACATGGTCAAATCCATCCGCTACTTAGTTCAGTCTCATCTTTGACTGAAAGTTTCAGCAAGACTGCAAGACTAAGACTGCGAAGACTCCAAAAGACTACGAAGACTAAGCCCAAGACTAAGACTCGTGAAGACTAAGACTGAATAGTTCCAAGAAGTGTTGCCTTTTAAAGGGTATCCACTTCCTGTTACGTGGTAATTCCTGATTGGTTGAAACAACCAGCAGGGGTGTAGTTTTAGTGATGTCAGAGGGTCACTAGGAGTCAGGAGGCAGCAGGAATGTTTTTAAAAACGGTTAGTACAGACAGAGAAATATTTTGAAGAAGTGAGACAATGCAGGTGCCAGCAGCTCTTATTTACTGTCTGAGAGTTTTAAAACAAGACACTTCGTTCTCATAACTTGTCTCTGACTTTTGACCGACATCCATCCATCCATCCATTATCTTTACCCGCTTTTTCCATTTTGGGTCACGGGGGTCGCCGGTGCCCATGTCCCGCAATCACTGTGCGAGGGGCGGGGTACACCCTGGATGGGTTGCAAGTTCATCACAGAGCAACATAGAGACAAACGAGACAAACAAACATTTACTCTCACACCTAGGGACAATTTAAAGTTACCAATCAGCCTAACATGCATGTTTTTGGTCTGTGGGAGGAAACCGGAGTACCCGGAGAAAACCCACACATGCACGGAGAGAACATGCAAACTCCACCCAGAAAGGCCCCTGGACCGGGGTTTGAACCAGGGACCTGCTCGCTGAGAGGCAGCAGCTCTGGTAGCGCCACCGTGCTGCCCTCGACCGACATCCACTACTCCTCATTCAGACAGAAGACTAAATGCACACTTACTTCGTAAATAGACATTTAACTGTATGATCAAAGTCTAATGAGGTTTAAAAATCATTAATACTGTTTCACATTTGATTTAAATGAGTGGTTCACTTCAACATTTAGAAATGGTATGAACTAAACACACTTTTGATTATCAAGATATTGTAAAATAGTAATGATAATGTAAAAAGAAGAGTGTTCTTTCAATTGATTACTTCAGGATACAATTAAATAGTCTCTTGATGAGATAATTTGTATTTCTGGATTCAAATCCATGAAATAACAGTTCCTGTCCCCTGAAGGTCTTCAGAGACAGATTGATGTCTGAGGTCTAGTTCACTACAGACACAATTGTGAAGTGGAATGAAATTTATTGGATGTGTCAAACTTTTTTAACAAATAAAAAACTGAAAAGTGGGGCGTGCAATATTATTCGGCCCCTTTACTTTCAGTGCAGCAAACTCACTCCAGAAGTTCAGTGAGGATCTATGAATGATCCAATGTTGTCCCAAATGACTGATGATGATAAATAGAATCCACCTGTGTGTAATCAAGTCTCAGTATAAATGCACCTGCTCTGTGATAGTCTCAGGGTTCTGTTCAAAGTGCAGAGAGCATTACGAAGACCAAGGGACACACCAGACAGGTCCGAGATACTGTTGTGGAGAAGTTTAAAGATGAATTTGGATACAGAAAGATTTCCCAAGCTTTAAACATCCCAAGGAGCACTGTGCAAGCAATCATATTGAAATGGAAGGAGTATCAGACCACTGCAAATCTACCAAGACCCGGCTGTCTCTCTAAATTTTCATCTCGAACAAGGAGAAGACTGATCAGAGATGCAGCCAAGAGGCCCATGATCACTCTGGATGAACTGCAGAGATCTACAGCTGAGGTGTGAGAGTCTGTCCATAGGACAACAATCAGTTGTACACTGCACAAATCTGGCCTTTATGGAAGAGTGGCAAGAAGAAAGCCATTTCCCAAAGATATCCATAAAAAGTGTTGTTTAAAGTTTGCCACAAGCACCTGGGAGACACACCCAACATGTGGAAGAAAGTGCTCTGGTCAGATGAAACCAAAATCGAACTGTTTGGCCACAATGCAAAACAATATGTTTGGCGTAAAAGCAACACAGCTCATCACCCTGAACACACCATCCCCACTGTCAAACATGGTGGTGGCAGCATCATGGTTTGGGCCTGCTTTTCGTCAGCAGGGACAGGGAAGATGGTCAGACTTGATGGGAAGATGGATGGGGCCAAATACAGGACCAGTCTGGAAGAAAACCTGTTTGAGTTTGCAAGAGACCTGAGACTGGGACGAAGATTTATCGTCCAACAAGAGAATGATACAAAACATAAAGCCAAATCTACAATGGAATGGTTCACAAATAAACGTATCCAGGTGTTGGAATGGCCAAGTCCAAGTCCAGACCTGAATCCAATCGAGAATCTGTGGAAAGAGCTGAAGACTGCTGTTCACAAACGCTCTCCATCCACCTCACTGAGCTCGAGCTGTTTTGCAGGAAGAATGGGCAAGAATTTCAGTCTCTCCATGTGCAAAACTGATAGAGACATACCCCAAGAGACTTGCAGCTGGAATTACAGCAAAAGGTGGTGCTACAAAGTATTAATGCAAGGGGGCCGAATAATATTGCACGCCCCACTTTTCAGTTTTTTGTTTGTTAAAAAAAGTTTGACACATCCAATAAATTTCATTCCACTTCACGA
>NC_056498.1:76951811-76955122 GCF_014905685.2 Nematolebias whitei | reverse complement strand
ATACATACCTGTATATAAATGGACCACTGCTATCATTTAAGGAAACTATACTGTATGGTTTCTAGATTTTGTATTGCTTACAATTATAGACTTTTCAAATGATTAGGGTGGCCAAAGATCAACCTACATTGGTCAAGACACCCCCCCACCCCCCACCCCCTGGCTCCAACATTGCACCTGGTGGTGGATACAACTGCTCACAGATTGTGATTGCTCTCAAAAAGAAAGAGATTGTGAAGTGTCAATAATACTGAACTATTGACAACAATACTGAAATGTTGACAATAATACTGAACTGTTGACAGTAATACTGAACCAAGGGCGTCATAAGCATCCGTAATGTGGGGGGGACACAATGATGTGTGTAGGTTTGTGTCCGCGCATGTGTGCGCGCAAAAAATAGGTGTTCACTAGTGAACAAAAAAAGCAGCAGTTCACCTAGATTTCCTTTAATTCCACACATTTAAAACATGTTTCTCACCAAGTTTGTGTAAATTCAGCTGTGGGTTTAAAGTAATTTTAACTTTAATACACTATAATATAGAGCGTCAGGTCGGCACTATTTGTGTTTATAGAGAAATAAAAAGCATCACCACTAGACATTTTTACTTGTGTTAAACACTAATCATCTAAATTATGTTTCTCGTGAAGCTTGAGGACAATAAGGTGTGGGGTTTTAAAGACATTTCAACTTTAATGCACCTGAACACACAGCGTCTCTTACACCTGCAGCATTTTACAGCGTCACAGTTACTGTTAAGATAAGATGCTACAGACGTAGCGCTCCACTTCTCTACACCTAACATTAATATATGTTTATTATCAACCCCCCGGTCATCAACTGCCTGCACAAAGCTCGCTAAACTGGCGAGCAAGTAACACAGATGTGTCTCCATCTCCTCCACCTGTGCGCGTTTTCTGCCGAGGCAGGAGGAGACACACAGAAACACTGCAGGTGTTACACCATATTCTGTGACCACCATATATTGTGACCGTGGCAACAGGCTGCTGTGTTTAGAGTTGGAGGTAACCAGGAAAACCTGGACTGGAGTTTTAGTGGCCTGAGTATTCTCCTATTAATCAAGTGGAATGGATTCGTTCACGAAGAAAGAAACTGCGTCGACTGAACTAATGTTTCATAGTAAAAGTGGGGGGTCCAAATGAACGTTTTTTTAATGTGGGGGGGACTTGTCCCCTTCACATATAATGGTTGCAACACATATGTACTGAACTATTGACAATAATACTGAAGTGATGACGATAATACTGTACTTTTGACAATAATAATATATACACAAATATATACACAATAATGTTACATTGTTAATGCTATTGTTAATGTTATATTAATAATAGCAACCATCCAGTTGCTATGGCAGCGCACAGAAAGTGCAGCAGCTTCTCATGATTCTGGGTTTAAGCCTTATTTTAATTCCTATGAGGATGTTTAAGGCACTGGTTCAGTGCTGGATTTGTGGCTCAGGTTCAGCTCAACTGAGCTGATGAGAGACAGTTCGGTTGAGTTTTGAAATGAGCACTCGGCAGAAAGCGGCTCCTGAAGACAATGGAATGGTGCAGCAAAGGGCGAGGAGCAATGGTCAAGAGCAGGAGGGGGAAGCGGGGTGGCTTGTTGGCCCAGCTAATGGCTAGAAAAACCACTGATTCCTAGTCTCTTTCTGGCCAATGTCCGCTCACTGGATAACAGAGTGGACTTGTTACATCTGAGGATGAGTGTTTCTACAGAGATGAAGAACTGTGCTGTTCTTTGCCTAACGGAAACCTGGCTTAACAACAACATGCCAGACTCAGCCTACCAGATCAATGGTCTTTAGTAATTCCGAGCGGATCGTGACCATCAGTCAGGAAAAACGTGTGTGTGGGGGACTTTGTGTGTTTGTGAAAGAAGGAAGCTGCAGAGAGCTGGACTTGGGAGCTCTGTCCTGAGGAGCTATCACTGTGTGGTGGAGAGCGTTCTTTGCACCTCCATCACCTTGTGGCATTTTTTCATTCAACCTTTATTTAGACAGGTAAATCCCATTGAGCCTCAAGGACTCGTTTACAAGAGAGACCTGATTTCAACAAAGAATGATGACAACAATGGACAACAGCGACAACAATAAACAGTTTTAAAAAAAATGAATTGAAAAATAAAATAAAATTATATATGTATAAAAAAAAGAAAGAAAAACAGCTACATTATAAAGCGATGCAAAATACACAAAACAGGAACATATCTGTGTTGGTTTATGCCATGAACTTAGCAGATGTTTGAAGCCATATAATCCCTTTAATATCCACTCTAAAGATAGGAATAAAAAATAAAAAAAAACATGTTTTGTGTTAGCAGGATTTAATTCTAACTTTGAAACTTATCCAACATTAATAAAACACTTGGCTCAAGTTGCCTTTTTGGACATACATGCATATATTTGTACAAATTGTACTTGAGAGGAGATTATTACAGCCTCATAAAATCAATTATGGTTATGGTATTGGAATAGTATCGGTATCGGTCGATCTCAAGATATAGGTATCGGATCAGAAGTTTAAAAAATGTGGATTGGTGCATCCCTACTTTTTTGTACCTCCTCTTTCATTGTGTTTCCTTTTCCTTATCTAACAAAAAAAGGCAGCGCCTCTCATGAGGCTGCAGCCTCAGGCACTCTGTCTCCCACGTCTATGTTGTTGGTTGTTTGTGTTTCTTTGAATGGGCTCTACTGAAATGTGATTCCGTTGTACTTCTGTGCAATGACAATAAATTCTGATTCTGATTCTAATATGCTTATTGCTGCTGCACTATGTGGCTGTATCATGTATGTCGCTACCTTACCATCATAATTCATCTCAATGTTACTCACTACCTGTGAAATAATCTGTCACACAACCTGTGTAGTATATGTGATGTGCATTAAATATCATGTACACTTAAGCTAATATTACCTGCAAAATACTTATGTATACTAATTCATCGTACTTGCACCGTTATATTCTACCATGTTGTTTATTATAAGCATATTTTTTTCAATTTTGGTACTTTATTTTGTACTTTAATTGCATGCTTTAGTAGTTTTTGTTTTTGTGTGTGTGTGAGTCGAATCGGTTCTTCTCATCCTGAACATTTCATTGCATTGTTGACCTTGTGTTAACCTGCATATGACAAATAAACAATAAAACTAATAAACTAAAAAAATGTTATGATTGTCAGATAACTTCTCTTTGAGCCATTTGTGTAATTATGAAGTAAATATTAAACAACAGTTTTTATTGATGGGCTTGGTTTCCAATTACCATTTGTTTGCTTATTAAAATAC
>NC_056498.1:76944916-76951711 GCF_014905685.2 Nematolebias whitei | reverse complement strand
CCCCCCCCCCCCCCTTTTTTTTTTACCACATTGGTCAGTTGTTTCAGAAAAAGCACTTTGTTTTTTATGATTTTTGTTTATTTCAATTTGAGTTGTATTTTTGAGGATAAAGTTGACATAACAACATAAGAAACTAGAAAAACACATCACATCAAATAAATATCAGAATGAGGGTGACTTTAGCAAATACCACCTTTAGGCAACAAAGTTCATGCTCAATAATCCAGGTATAACATCCAACAATGTTCAGTCTGGTCATCTGGACATTTTCTTTTGTTGCTGAGACGTTTCATCCTTCATCCAAAGGACTTCTTCAGTCTGAGTAACCACACAAACAAACTGAGTCCCACAAACAGCACACTCTATAGTGGAAACAACACAGTTTGCTGGTGCTAAGAGGGCCTCCAGGGACCACCCTCTCCCCCACCAGCTCCTCTGAAACAGTCATGCCAAAGTGATTCAAAACACCAAAGTTCATGCTCAGTAATCCAGATGAAACTCCAACAATGTTCATTCAGGTCATAGTCATGGTCACCACCTTTAGGCATTCTTGTTTTTCTTTCAGGTATACAAACATAGACAACACGTTTTACATCACAACTAAACACTTGATGTGAAAAAATACTAAACAAAACTTTGTTGTACAAACTCATGGAGGTCAAGGCACACAATGCACTAGAATCGTACGTATACCAATAACGTCAAATGTGACAAAAAAAGGCTTTAAAAACAGTAAAAATCTTCTCCGTAGACATCTAGACGTCTTCTGGCAATTTAGAAAAAAAGGTGAAACACAGTTAGTGTGCAGATGCTTTCTTCACCATCTGTCAATTTCTGCCTCACTTTGCGGTGATGGATAGAAAAAGCTACAGGATCCTAATTCAGTCAGCAGCTTGGCTGATAAAGTAACTGGAGGCGGCGTGTTTTGTCTGCCACACCGAGGCCAAATGGACGCTCCGGAGGCCACTGCTTATTTCCTCTGAGTGCCTTCTGTTTGCTCGTATTTTACTGAAATGTGCAGGGCGGAGGCATCGCGTCGAGCCAAGCATGAAAGGTGACAAACTGAGAGGTAATGTTCAGCTGAATAAGACTTCCTAACAAACAAACAAACAAACAAGGACACATTCTTCTGAAAGTTTCTCTGATGTTTCGACTCCCAGTTTGAAGGAAACCAGCGTCCACAGTCAATAGAATTAGACCCAGTGGAGCACACTGACCCGTTGTTCCCAAACATGGAGAGGAAGTCACTGGTCAGTAAATGAGCCCGGGGTCGCCTCAACTCGTTAAGCCATTAGTTCTTAATCTCATTTATTCATGACCTCCTCCCCATTCTGCTCCTGGTACTCCGTGCTTCCTCCAGATCGACTGATGAAAAATCATCCTCGCCAATCCAGGCAAAGCTGGGATCGTGTCTGCCTGTTAGCGCATACTGTATCTCATGAACCACCAGATGTATTTTAATGAAACGTTCAGGAGATAATCCCATGAGTCAAGTCGACTTAATATGACCAACAACAGATCTTCTAAGGCAGAAAATGGTAGTAGATGAGCCTGATCTGCAACACATATAATGAGAGCTGAAGATGACTGTATTAATCTGTCCAGATTACATAATTTACCTTTTGTGTGTATTTTATCTACCTGGATGATTGTGCTTACATCAGCACTTTTCCGAACCATTTTGGCCCTCAGTCTGGTTCGGTGAGGAGCAAGTGGCCTTCAGGCTTATAATAACTGAATGTTATGCACTGATGATAGATTGTTTCGAGCAGGGGTCTGCAACCTTTATGATCATAAGAGCCATTGTTATGCCTCGGTTCACTACATTAACGTGTCCGGAGCTGCCACAACCTGCTACACCTGTGCTTATCAACTGGTGGCCTGTGAGCCACTTTAGGTTTGCAGGAGGGACGTTTGTAGCCACTAGGGGTGACATGATGAAGCAAAATATATCTAATGATTTTTTTACATTTATTAAAGAAAAAAGACCAGATTCTTGTAAAGGGGAGGAAAATAAATCTGTTTTTACCTTTTTTAATTAAAAATATCTATAAACTATGCACAGTTCTTCATATGAAGAAATAAAGCATCAAGTTAAAGTATGTTTAACTCTTGTACTCGCTCCAGTGTTCACATATTCGCAAAAGAAATGACAGGAAAATTGTTTTGAACTACAGAAGCCCCTTTTTTGTTGTTTTTACATCCAATAAAATTCAGTTTTATGTCAGTTTCGGTCAAAGCTTGAAAGAGCCGCTGCAGAGGGACCCTAAAGCTGCATGTGGCTCCAGAGCCGCAGGTTGCAGACCCCTGGTTTAGACTGATGGTCCTCCATTTTGCACATGTAAAGCCAGTTTCTGGGAATTCCACAGCAGACTCTTGAAACATGTCAGTAAGGTGCTATTTATCAGACAGATCCTGTTGGCAGGCCTCACACAGGCCTCACACTGATGATGTCTTTCAGATGAAAGACAAAACTTTTCTTCCGAGAAGAAATTGTCCATATTTAACACGATTTAACCTTTTTTGCATTTTATCTACCTGAATGATTGAGCTTAGACCAGGACATAACTCATGGGACATAATTATTAAAACTTTCAGCAAATAATTATTTCATGTTCATCTATGGCAGGTTAACTTTTGACATTTTTTTTTTTCATTCAATCTTTATTTATACAAGTTAGACTCATTGAGCCACGAGGACTCATTTACAAGAGGGACCTGTTCCAGACAGAACACATAAAGTACAGACAACAGTGACAATAAACTACAGTAAAAATGCACTTAAAATAAAAGTAGTGTTAAACAATAATCTGTGTGCTGTAAAACAAGGTAAAATACTAAAAACAAGAACATATTTGCTAAAAATGAGAAACGCTTCATGAATCTGCGTGTCATGGCTATCAACACTGGCTATGACAATCAGTTTTTATGGACGTTGGACAAACATTTCCAAGAGCATATTTATTTATTTAAAACCTTTATCTGTAACTGCTGGAGTCAGCCATGTTTGTTGTTTTATAGGTTGTTAGTCTTCCAAAATGGCTATACATCCATTATCTTTACCCGCTTCTTCCTTCCCTTCCTTCAGTGGTGTCCATGTCCAGCCATCACTGTGCAAAAGGCGGTGGACACCCTGGACAGGTCTCCAGTCCATCACAGGGACACATAGAAAATGGCTACAGCTCTGCCATTCTTTATCCTGAAATGATTTCAGCATAACATTCTGTCCTGAAAGGCACATTTCTTCAAACAATACTTGGCCTTTAAATCCTCCTGCTCTACAAAGTAAATGTGTGGAGTCAATGTGCAGTTCAATTCAGTATAACAGCTTGAATCCAGTTTATTTTGCAGGAGGATATATGATTACAATGGTTTGTGCTTTTCTCTCAGCTCTGTGGAGAACCTGAAGCTGCATGAGGAGTCGATAAGACGTGCTGAAGCAGCACTATCAGTAAACGGCTCTCTGCCTGCAATTAGATCGTATTGTCAGCGAGCTATTGATTCACTTCTTTTGCTTGAAATGATTAAACTAAGATGGCTGGTGTTGGGCGACACCAAGGAAGAGGGGTCATGGTGGTCCTCGGTGAGGTCCTTGTGAGCCTGAATCTTTTGGAAGCTGCACTTTCTTTGTGATGTCAACAATTTAATCTAATTTAGTTTATTTATATAGCACCAAGTCACAACAGAAGTTGTCTCAGGGCACTGGACAGAAACATTCATATACATAAAAAAATAATTTAACGTTATTTATCTGAGGAGCAGACTGCTTTCAATTTAACTCCATCACAGACTCTCATCTTGAGCATGAAGGCGACAGTGGAAAGGAAAAAACTCCCTCATGAGGAAGAAACCTTTAGCAGAACCAGGCTCTGGACAAGTGGCCATCTGCTTCGACTGGTTGGGTTTGAGAAGAACAGATACACAATGGCAGGTCAAGAATCACATGTTAAGATAGAAATAATTTCAAATGAAAACTATTCAATGTTATTCTTTGTTTTTATTATTAGCAACTATTCATTTGAAGAAATGTGATCAATTTGTCCTCCAGCAGTCTAAGCCTATAGCAGCATAACTAAGGGACAGCTCAGGAAACCCGAGCCAACACTAATTATAGGATTTATCAAAAAGGAAATTCTTAAGCCCAGTCTTAAAACTGGACAATGTGTCAGCCTCACGGACAGAAACTAGAAGTTGGTTCCACAAGAGGGGAGCCTGATAACTGAAAGATCTTCCTCCTATTCTGCTTTTGGAAACTCTAGGAACCACAAGTAAACCTGCAGTCACCTGCAGGTGAAGTGCTTTGTTAAGAAAATATGGAACAATAAGGTCTGTAATATAAGATGGAGCTAGGTTGTTGAGAGCTTTGTAGGTTAGAAGTAAGATTTTGAATTCAATTCTGGATTTGACAGGGAGCCAATGGAAAGAAGCTAAAACTGGAGAAATATGAGCTCTCCCAGTAACTCCAGTTAAGACTCTGGCAGCAGCGTTTTGGATCAACTGAAGACTTTTTAAAGACGTATTTGGACATCCAGATAATAAACCATTGCAATAGTCCAGTCTAGATGTGACAAATGCATGAACCAGTTTTTCTGCATCATTTTTAGATAAGATGTTTCTAATGTTAGTGATATTACACAGGTGGAAGAAATCAGACCACACTCCTCTGGACAGCTAAAGCCTGACTGGTGAAACAACGAATGTAAAACAAATGTGATGAATAATGATGTCATCATTGTCAGGACTGCATTAAGGATGTCTGTCTATGAGTGTGCATTTGTCTGGAGTTATCTGAAGGTGCTCTTCCTTCTTGTCATCATGGAGCATGCAGGGGGAACTGGACCCTCTGTCCTGTCCATCCTTGCATGTTGTGAGCAGAACATGGAATAGAAGTGAGGTAACAACTTCAATTTTTATGTACAGCTGCATCTCGGTCACTATTAAAAATTGGGTTGTCACAACAAAATCCAAGATTTACATAAATATAATGTCAACTCACCGTCCCTTTTTATTTGACAAAACTATGTTTTCCAGCTTTTATTTAGCTTTGAAGTAAAGTTTCCTCAAATAACTGGGGTGCCTTTGGAGTGGCTGTTACTCCTATCCACTTATCTGGCAACCATAGGTTTACTTACGTTCTCTGTTCAATTTCAGTCCTCATCTCTAAAACTACAAAACATTCACTAATCTGTGAGCGGCGGGGGACATCAGTGTTC
This sequence comes from Nematolebias whitei, assembly GCF_014905685.2. Classification (NCBI taxonomy): domain Eukaryota; kingdom Metazoa; phylum Chordata; class Actinopteri; order Cyprinodontiformes; family Rivulidae; genus Nematolebias; species Nematolebias whitei. The sequence continues at coordinate 76,946,498 of NC_056498.1, read as the reverse complement.
TGCTTCTTTTATTCTACGTTGCATTTGACTTTAGCTTTCTTGTTTAGTTTCTTCCCGGCTCTCCCTCTTCATCCTTACTTCCTCCTCCTCTTCAGTTGTCATCCACCTTTGTCAGCAGTCTGGAAGCTGTCTGCAGCGTTCACACTCCTCTTTTCCTTCATAAGGTTGCTTTCATACACTCTGCATCTCGATCCCCCCACCCCCCCACCCCGCTACGTCTCAACCCTCCCGCTGTGTTTTCCGTTCTCAGCCTGCCAGCAGACGTAGAGGAGTTCTCATCCATTTTGAAGCCAGAGTTTTGACATGCCAGGATGTTAAATTAAAAACATATAGCTCTGAAAGTAGCAGAATGCATGCACCTAAAGGGTCCAAGATGGAGCAGGAGAAAATGAAAATCATCAATCACAAGTTCCCCCAAAAATCAGAAAAAAACATACTGTGTGGTGGAAACAGCCAACAGCTACAGAGTGTGTTTTAAAAAGGCAACAGCAGATCTGAGAGTTTGGATGTGGTAGTTGTAGTAAAAGGCAGCGACGCTCGTAAATGATGTTTGCATTTCTCCTCTTTCTAAGAGAGCACATAAACCTCTCATGATGGACAGGCCTGATGCTAACAGTGGCAGGTAATTCTGCAGTCCGTTTGTTTTGCACAGAAAATGTATTAAACCAGCTTCACAACTAACAGGATCTGAACGTTTTCCCAAAAAAATAATAGACACATTTTAACTGCACCAGTGCTTGCATTGCTTTTATCTAAAGTTAAGATGGAAGAAATCTTCATTAATCTAAATCTTTTATCTATCCACATTTTTCTCTGAAAAGTGCCCATGTTTTAGTCAGGTAAGAACCCCAACTCAAATATTTTTTTAAATAAAACTTTAATTCTGAAAAGGTAGGATGTTATTGGGATTACAGGAATGGCTCTAACATGGTTTAAATCAGGGGTGGGCAAACTTTTGGACTCGCGGGCCACACTTAGTTCTAAAATTGGAGTGAAGGGCCAGGAACAGATGGATGGAGTGTTTGTGTGATGTTACACCCCAGCGCTATTATGGGTGATTCCACCTTCTGCACCACTCAAGCAGCTACTATGTCAGGATTATATGATAGAACAGTGATTTTATTTACAATAATGAAATTATTGACTTTGTGGAGTCTTACCAACTTCAGACCAAAACGACAAACAGAACAAACTCCTGTATTTTCTCTTACCTGAAGAAAAATAAAATGAACCAAACCACACGTCTCTTCCCTCACTATGCTAATGAAACACAGGAGAAAAGTCAAAATAAAGTGTCAGCTCACCTCTACAAACTCCTCACATAACTTTTTACAACTACAGGATCTAAAGTTGATGACAGGTCAGCGGTGGCAGGTTGGGAATGGAAGCAGACTTCACCTCCTGCAGCTCCTCTATGCAGCATCACAACAGAGTACCTGGACAATAATTCACACACACACGTTTTGTCTTTTGGGATAATTCACACACAATTAACAGTTTCACACACACACACACACACACACACACACACACACACACACACACACACACACACACACACACACACACACACACACACAAT
>NC_056498.1:76943796-76944816 GCF_014905685.2 Nematolebias whitei | reverse complement strand
ACACACACACACACACACACACACACACACACACACACACAAAGCATGACTTTCAGTGATTCCTGATGGATGAAAACAGTTTCTTGCCATAAAAACTGCCTTTGACTGGACCTCAGTGAAACAATATGTTGTTGTGCACCCCATTTTAAACACTCGTCACTCACTGTACACTTTTCTTTTTTTTTGATAAAAACATTTTTACAGACCAGTTCGTAGGGCAAAGTAAAAATAAAAGTGTAGAAGAAGAAATTACTTCTTCTCCACTTGCATGTAATACACACCAGTCATCTGCAAACATCAGAAACCCACATTTTATTCACAATGGAATGTAGTAAACATCTAAGTTTAAACTAATAATTTTTAGGGGATATTTAAAAAAAATTTAAAATATATAATTCTGAGTTTTATTCAACCATGTTTCCTGTGAAGTTACCCCGTTTTAAATAATCTGTAAACATCGAGGAATTGAGGAGACCAACTTGTTTGAATTTTTTAAAAATAATTCTACAAATGTAGTTTGGTCACATGGAAGCTGTTTAACAGTTCTGGATCTTCTTTACGGTATTTTATTTCTAGATGGGAGTTGATCCCGTGACCTTCTTGCTGTGTGGCCACAGCTCTTACCACTGTTCCATGCGCTGTCTGTTATGAGAGTTAGCACATCTTAAAAAAAAAAAAAAGTGCAATTAAACATTTATTACAATTCTCAGATATATTAAAAATTGTACAAATTAAACAGGCGTGTTCAACATATGGCCCAAGGGCCAAAATTGGCCTTTAAATGATCTTCATCCAACCCTTAATATTCCAAGTTGCAAAGAAAACAACTTTTATATTATCAGGAAGTGTAAATGAAACAAATACATTAAAAACATTTAAACAGGTAGATTCAGACTTCTTAAGTGTTTGCACACCTCAATTGAAACTTAAAGGCTCCAAAAAGTGAACATTAAACTCTATTTTCTGTATATTTAGGCAAATACATATATTGCCAAAAGAACCAGTTTACAAACAGTATGT
>NC_056498.1:76941477-76943696 GCF_014905685.2 Nematolebias whitei | reverse complement strand
GTGTCTCATTGTAAAATACACATGTATTATGGATTTTATTTGACAAAGCACAACTTATAACATTGATCTTTACTGAATATAGCAAAGAGTTACGTCTGACCATAACCATTCTGACCCTCAAAAACAAATCCATTCAATTATATTGATGATTTCTTGAGGGCCAAGCTTTTGACACGCATTGCATGAAGGCAGAACATGGATGAAGGGGATTAATGATCCTTCAGAACAAAGAAGTAACAACGTAAAACACTTTGTAATGATCAAAAGGGTCAATTATACCGCGTACAAGCCACTTTAACTCAGTGTTAAGGTTGTATTGAGCTGACAGCTGTTACTGTGAGCGTGAATTCTGTGCTATAATGAACTCAATTGCAATTGGGTCACATCTTCAACGACGGAGAACAAACTGATGAACTACAAGCCAAAAAATCTGAGCTTATCATAAACAGCAAGATTAGTTAGATGGTCTGCATCAAAACAGAAAGATCTTCAGACTTTAATCTTTTCTTTGCTGAGCAAAAAAAAAAAAGAAGGTTAAAGCAGATTTTTAAATAGAAATTGAATTTCTGAAACACCTTTCTAGCCAGCCATGACACTCAAAGTGCTTCACAACACATCCATCCATCCATCCATCCATCCATCCATCCATCCATCCATCCATCCATCCATCCATCCGTTTACGGCCATACCACCCTGAACGCAGCGGCTCTCGTCTGATCTCAGAAGCTAAGCTGGGTCGGGCCTGGTTAATTCTTGGATGGGAGACCACCTGGGAATACCAGGTGCCGTATGCTCAGGTGGGTCGAGATAGTGTAGAGCATATGTGTCAAACTCAAGGCCCGGGGGCCAAATGTGGCCCTCGTTGACATCTTGTCTGGCCCCCAAGATGTTATTTTAAATGTCAAATACTTTTATCACTTTCATTTTTTCAATAATCTTTGATTATGATGTCAAAAGTGCAGCCGAAAACGTCTAATGAGACCAATCAAACTCTTGTTGAGGAACCTGCAACCAAGGAAAGATGTTGGGTATCTAACTTGAGTTGGTGTAGATTCTGAAACCAGCACTTAGTTTGAAAAAGGTTTTAATTTTGGCCCTCTTTTGTAATTGAGTTTGACACCCCTGGTGTAGAGGTAGGGCAGCTGACTTGGGACCAGAAAGTTGCAGCTTCGACTCCTCACCATGCCCACATGCTGTGGTGTCCTTGAGCAAGACAACAAATACCTAACTCCTCCCCGGGTTATACATAGCTGCTCGCTGCTCCACCTGGGTGTACCTCAGGTGTGATGGGTTAAATGCAGAGAACTAATGACATCATTGTATGGAAACACAGATAGCATAAAGAAGTAAAAACAATTGACGTGATTTCATACTGGTGGAATTGAACCTTCAACTCTCTTGTTGGAGGATGAATGCTCTAACCACTGAGCCACAGCAACCTACTTTAACTGCTCTTTAGTATATAAATAACATGAAAAGACAGTTTGCCAACTCCGTGACATTTCATAGATGTAGCTGCAGCAACACACCAAAATGAAAGTTGGTTTCTAACATAGTTTTCAAGTTTGGTGCTCACATGCACAGACGGAGGGTATTTCCAATCTCTCCTCTTCACTCCGCGATGGGGGACAACAAAGCCCCGAGTCCTCTGAAAACAACACCGAAGCTCGAGTCACGGGACATTACGGACCACAGCTGGTTAGCTAAACAAATACGAGAGAATCAGACGTGTTGGATACGTCAGAGAAGACGTTCAGGTGGAAATATAAGAAGGAACATGCTGCTGAACGTGACGACAGCTGTGGAGACACATCAGGGTGGAGACGTGTCAGAGGACTGACAACTTTATGGTTTGAACCCAACCCATTTTAAAATCTGCATATGTCACTCAAATCTAACATCGTCCATGGACATCTCCACTATGGACATCATTTTCAGCCACTTCAGCTGTTTCTGATGCTGAACTAACATACACGATCATTGTCAGCCAACAGCTAACTTTGGTTACAAGTTTTTAATCTGAGGATTATAAATCCTGATTTGTTTCTTAATTTTTTTATACTGGTTTTCCTATTGCAGTCAGTTGCGTGGGACGTTTGTTTTCAGAGGGCCAAAAAAAATATTTAGAGCAACCTGAGTCTTTTTCCAGTTTCATGCTTGTGTAGCATAGTTAGCATGCTTGATAAATATATATATGTATATATATATATATATATATA
>NC_056498.1:76929047-76941377 GCF_014905685.2 Nematolebias whitei | reverse complement strand
ATATATATATATATATATATATATATATATACATGTATATACATAAAGGTGTTTTAAACTCTTCCCACACTCTAGCAATATTCTAAACAATGTTTCTAAACTCTAAACGCTCTAAAAGAGCACAGAACTTCATGATTTCTCTGTCTCTGCTTCCGCTGCTCTCATACACCTGCCAACGCTCTTGGCCACGCCCACTTTGCTCTGCACTAAGAACAGCTGATCAGCTGCAGCAGGAAGCTTGGCCTGCAGTACGGGATGCACAGAGGTGAAGGAGGAAGCTTTTTCTTCAGCTGTGGGCTGCACAAAGGTGCAGCAGGTGCTAAATGATTTATTTTAAATTAAAAATCCATCAGCCAATTGCGTGGTGTCATGTGCAATCTTATTTTGAAAAACTGTGATAGAAGGAGTTCGCAAGAAACAAACCGCAAAGTTACGAGGGACTACTGTATACTGTAATTTCCGGACTTTATGTCACACTTTTTTTAATAGTTTGGCCAGTCCATGTGACTTATATATGTGTTTTTTTCTCTATACATGATGCCATTTTTGACGGACATGTTAAATGTTCTTTCATACTGACATGAACCAAAGAGTAAACATTACCATGTGCAGCTGTGAGAGGCCCCTTTAGGATTTTGACAACTACATGTTGTTCCTCTTCTGCTAATCCCCCACCACCATCTTCCTCTGGAGTTGGCAGAATTGTTCAAAAGCGACACAGAGGATGGCAACTTGCTTGTAGGACTCGTTGTCTTGTTATGTTAATGAAGCCTGTTCAGGATCCCAGGTATGTTCTGTGTGTCATTGTTATTTCAGATTAAATGTCTGACCTTGCACTTTGTGAAATACACATCTAAATAAATGCGATTTATACTCCGAAGCAACTTATATATGTTTTTTCCATCTTCGTGGGGCAATTTTTGACTGATGCAACCTGTACTTCGGAGAGACGTTTAATCTGGAAAATAAGGTTTAAACAGTATGTAAACTGGCCACCATAATATTTGAGGAAACTATGCTATCTAGTTTTTATATTAACTAAAAGTATAATTTCCTCAAATGATTGGGATGGCCACCATTGGACACCCCCTGGCTCCACCACTGCACCTGGCGGTGGATATACTGTCTCCCTCTACTCGTCAGAATCTGTCACTCTGCACCGCCTCAGACAAGTAAAAAATAAAAAGTGTAACTCCTACCCAGATGCATGCTCAATAATCCAGGTAGAAAAATCTAAAAAAGTTAAGTCTGGTCCACTGGATGAGTTTAAAAAAACAAAACAAAAATTGTAGAAACATTTCGTCTTTCAGAAGTCTTTTGAATAAAAGACAAAATGTTTCTACATTTTTTTGTTTTTTGAACCCGTCCAAAGGACAAGGTTTAACTTTTTTAGATAACTCCTACCCACTTGAATATTTTGCACCAAAAACATTAAGGTTTACTTGCATCTCAAAAACTACAAACGCTCACTATTCGAATTGCTCAGTGACGGGGACGTTGGCTTACTGCTTGTTCGTTGATGGGATTTAACGTTTCCATTCAGGTATTAACCACTTTAGTAGTTGATGAAAGTTTAATAATAAATTGATGACAATGTTAGGACGAAAAGAGACAGCTACAGAAAAAAAAAGAGTAAAAAACAACAACCTATATTGTTGTTTGGGGTCTAAATGGCAGAAAATGATAGTGGGGGCGAGAAAAACAGACTGTGAAGTGTTTTTAAAACCCTTTTTTATACACCTAATGATTTTTTTTGTCTGTTTTTATGAATCTTGCCTGAATAACACTGAACTTGTGAGTGCGTCTCACCTGTAAATTGCCACAGAATTGGTAGAAGCCGGGGTCTGTGTTAATATAGTTATTGCTGGTGCTGTCGATGAGTTTTCTTTGGTTGGGTGTGGTGATGGAGGTGGTGGTCTGAACAGGAGATATCTGTGGTCCTATCCCAATGTCTGTTCCGTTCCCAAAAGCCTGGATGGCATTACCTGTTGAGGAAGAGTGAAAAAAATATTTGAAATTGTGATAAACTGAGAACAGGTCCTGACTGTTTCTGGTGAGGAGAAACCTGCTCACGTTGAATTAAAGACAGAAGGAGCTGATAATGTAAAATTCTGCCACATCAGATTTTAAAGTGAGCCACTTTAGCACCATACTGAGTCATCTCATGAATCACAAGCTTGTTATTCCCCACGTTCAAATAAAACATTATATTGCAACCACAATTAAAAAGAGAGAGAGCGTTAGAAGGTACTTAGGTTTTGTTATCACTTCCCTCCATTATAAATTCACCACATCGTCAAAAAACTGAGTGCTGATGTGGCTTTTCACCATTACAGTCCATTAGCAGCCCTATTAATAGCCTTCTATAGCTTTGATGTAAAGCACACGAACACATCGGAGGACAGCTGAGCCTTACAGAGCTACTGTTTGAACATAATGATATGCTTCCCTCGAACAGTGAATTATGACCCTGACTCTGTGGTGAAGGAACGACCAGCTCATCTGCATACCTGGTTTTTAACCCCACTAAACTACTGGAGCATGAGTGGAAAAGTCCTGATCATTTTTATTTGATTAACAGGTTCAAGTCGTTGGTTTCTACTTAAAACCTTGTTAAAATTGAGGTAAAATATTTGGTCACTTTTCACAGGCCCTGCATGACTCTCGGCTACCTGCGTATTAATTTTAGCTCAGTGTCTGGTACACTGACAGAGATGAAGATATTTTACTGTTGGCTAATGTTGATTAGCTGTGGTGGCCATATTGAATTTAGTTGTCTCCAATAGCTCATGAGTTGTAGACATTTATCTAACAATTACTTTCTGAAAGTTTCAATAAAATCCATAAAATTATTGGAGATCTTTTCATTTTGAGTAATGTTTGGATGCAGTGGAGACGCTCCAGACCACCTACAGAATTGGTAGCTGAAAACGAGGCCTAGTTTTCAGTAAGATTTACTCGTATCTCATGGTCTTTGAACAGAGTTTTTTTTATACTTTTTTTCCCTTTTTTATTATAATTTTCGCAGCTTCAAACAGTTTGTTTTGTTCATATAACAGTTCGTCCTTGAATCATCAGACCTGTGTAAACTGATGCTGGTACGTGTCATGCCAGTTTTTAAACATTCTCTAACAAAAATGGGTTCTCTGTTTAATAAAAATAAATATCTTCTAATAATTTATCAAGGTTTGTCAAGCAATTTATTAAATGTGACCGTTTATGTACACCAGAGTTAAACTCACAGGTGAATACCATCAGCATAGATGATGCCAAACGGACAAATATCTTAGCCATAGGATTCCAAGCATCTGTAATTCTTGCTTAACCTTTGCTTTTTATCATCAAGTGTGGATCTTGACTGAAAAAGAGAGAATCCAGATACAATCAGCTGAAATGAGCTTCCTCTGTAGATGGGCTCAGGACGAGAAGCTCCTTCATCTGAGGGGAGTTCAGAGTTGAGTCGCTGCTCCTTCGCAACAAACGAAGGCATCAGCTGAGGTGGTTTGCTATGTGATTAGAATGCTTCCTTCTGGAGTTTCTTTGGACATGTACCACTGGGAGGAGACCCTGAGACCAGGGCTTCATTTGTAAATCAACTGATGCCGGAACAAAAAGAGCAGGCAGTCTGGGAGGGGAGTGGGGGGGTTGGTGGTTCAGTGGGTCCTCCCCCAGAAAATTTGGAATAAAAGAGATGCCATTTCCTGCATTTTGGTGTATTTTAGCAGGTTGTTAAACATCTGTAAACATTTGATTAAATTGATTAAAACAGGTCTCTCTTGTAAATGATGAGGCTCAATGAGACTGACAACGTGTATAAATAAAGGTTGAATTGAACACACACACACACACACACACACACACACAGACACACACAAACACACACTTCACTGTCTGACCTGAACTCTTCTCAGCTGAATTCAGTGATTACTCCTCCTGCTCCAATCACCACTGTCAGCTGTTCTGCCTTCAGGTGCTTCAATCCTCAGATGTCCAGCTAAGGACAATCCATCTATCCATTTATTTTAGATAATAAACTGGACTGTCTTTTGGACATTTTGATTGCTGTTATTTTGACAAATTAGTGCCATTGTTTTGAAACATGATGTGAATAACACTCAAACGTTTTACTCGTTTTTTTTTTTTTTTTTACTGTAAGCTTTTTAATTTATGTCTGAAATGTATGCAGGATTTCCGACACATCAGCAGTTGTGCGCAGAGCTGTCTGAAGACGCTCCTGTGCGTAACGTGCACTGTCTGCAGGGCGCACAGCTGAAGGTGGATGAAGACGCTCATCCCCGCGGGACATGCGGTCCGTGTCTCTGCTGGGCAGGAGCGTGTGCGCGAGCTGGTGCGCCTGCTGCAGCAGTATCATCCACTCCACAGACTGAGCAACGACTCCTCACGTTGTACTTTTAACAAATAATCAAAATAAAAATGTGCGATGACTTTGGACTTTTATGGGCGGAGATTTGAGTTGGCAGATCTGAGCAAACAGTTGCTGGAATGCACATGGTCAAAATGAGAGAGCTCCCAGATCTTGTTCCGGCAGGATCCAGCTCAGATTAACCACTGCCTGCGACAGACCCAGAACTCCCTGGTGGGGTTATCTGATCTGGGAACACCTTGGGATCCTTCAACAGGAGCTGGTGAGGGTCATTGGAAAAAAGGATGTGTGGGTTTTCCTCCTGGAACTTGTACTTCTGCAACACAACCGTGAGCTTTTCTAGTAACATTCGAGTTGCAAGTGTATCAAATCATTGTGGACCTTTACAACTATAAACCTCTGTGATATGACCAGAGGAAGGCTTGGCCTGAAACATTCATGCACCAGCTGCTGAGGCCAAAGAATGATTCACGTTCGTTTAGGTGGGTGACCTGTCTGTATGAGTTTTTTTTAAAAGTTTCATAACTCCTGCTGCACCTCTGCATATTTCTTTAATGAAGACCAAGAAGGGCATCCTCACAGTGTGTTCAGCACATCAGGGGTCTGAACCACCCTCAGCCTCTTTAACAGCTTAACCTTTAATAACCTTCTTTTGACAGCTGTAAGAATTCAGATTTCCACTAAAAGTAGGTTATCTGACACCAAGCTTCACCCAAGCAGACATTCTGACAGTAGATCAGAAGCCTGTCAACAACAAGACAACTGGATATTGATCAAGCAAACTTTTGGCTTTAGCTGTCCTTCTAAAGGCTTGCTGAGTTTTAGGTTCCCTTTCTCTCTTTTCAAATTCTGATTACACTTTTCCTGACCTACAAAAAACCTTTGATTTAGTTCCACCCCATACATTTATTACCATGACTGTTCCTTGAATGAAGTAAACCAGGAGCTCCTTTAAAAGGACAGTCGACTCCCTGAAAAAGTCTCTCCTTTCACGTAAAATTAACATTTCTTTCTTTCCTTCTCTTTTTGTCTTTCTTTCTTTCTTGCTTGCTTTCTTTCTTTTGGCCAATGTGCAGGTCCTAGATTACAAGTGGAAAATGACTCCATTAATTGACTGAAATTGACAGAAGTAATATATTTTGTATTGTAAAACTAAGAAAAGTAACAACAGCTGTGTTTTTCCTATCCGTTCAACACTTTGCTTCAGTGGGAGGGATAAAGTAGACAAAGCTGTTAAAATGTGCCAGCATTTATTTCAGTGATACAATTTTCAGAACATAATAAGTAATTTCCTCCAATATCCTGATGGCTTCATTGTTTGCAATTTTGCTCAAGTAAGCATGTGCATATTTGTCTTTTTGCTTATATGCATGTGATTGTGTAGCTGGAAGCTTTATGTTGAGACAGCAGATGGATGATGAGCAAATTGTGAGTAATGATGGACTCTTTTCCATCTTGTCAGTCTCGTCACCTAAGGCCTAATTACAGTAGAATGTGTCGATGGTATACAATTTCATGTCTGGTGATGGTCAAACTCCTCTCTTTGTACACTTTGTGCTTTTTGTAAGTATTGTTCAAACACCTTTGTCAACATTGTCCGACTGATGTTAGGTCCACTGTAAGGCAAACCACATCCTAGTTTGTTCAGAGAAAAAAAATCCAAAATTTAAATTAAATTAGTTCTTTATATCCCCCATCACAGATCGAAGAAGCGGTATACGAAATACCCTCCACATATTGTGAGCATCCATCCATCCATTATCTTTTACCCGCTTCTTCCATTTTAGGTCACGGGGGTCGCCAGTGCCCATGTCCAGCTATCAATGTGAGAGGGGCGGGGTACACCCTGGACAGGTCTCCAGTCCATCACAGGGACACATCGAGACAAACGAGACAAACAACCATTCACTCTCTCTCTCACATCTAGGGACAATTTAGAGTTACCGATCAGCCTAACATGCATGTTTTTGGTCTGTGGGAGGAAAGCGGAGTACCCGGAGGAAACCCATGCATGCACGGAGAAAACATGCCAACTCCACCCAGAAAGACTCCCTGACCGGGATTTGAACCGGCAACCTTCTCACTGAGAGGCAGCAGCATTGTGAGCATGATAACATTAAATTAAAGAGAGGTACTAACATTCATTCATGTGTGTGGCTACATCAGGGCATAAGAAAGTTTCATTTAGAAACTTGGGTTGCCAGGTCAATATCCAAGATGGCTGCTACAATATATCTTTATATGTTAGGCTTGTGCACTTGATAACTTCAAAAATAAGCAACGTGCTAACTTCCATTTATATGTGTGGCTACATCTAAGCGAAGATAAGTCACTATAAAAAAATTGAGTTTGCTAAATACATATACAGTATTTATATATACAGTATATATATATATATATATATATATATATATATATATATATATATATATATATGTGTGTGTGTGTGTGTGTGTATGTGTGTGTTGGGAGGGGGGGAGGGTAAATCGACCACCTCTAACGTTTGAGGAAACTATGCTTTCTAATTTTTATATTGCTTAAAAATTGTTTCCTCAAATTATTGGGGTGGTCAAATATTATTATATGGTGGCCACTGCCACCACTGGCCACCCCCTGTATCCACCATTGTACCTGGTGGTGGATAAATTTGCTTCCTCCACTTACTAGGATCCGTCACTCTGCTCTGCCTTGACTGGGTACATCATAAATTTAACAAGTGGTACCCTGATGTCCCCGTCTCTGATGGATCTTAACAGTGAGTGTTTGTAGTTTTCAAGATGAGTGTTTTTCTGGACTGGGAATGTAAGTAAACCTAAATGTTTTGGTGCAAGATATTCAAGTGGGTAGGAGTTACACCGTGTGAAGAACAGAGGTAGTTGTTTGTTGTTTTGGTTTTTGTCTGAAGCAGCGCAGAGTGGCGGGTCCTGACGAGTGGTGTACCACTTGTGTACTTTTATTTTCATTCTGGAAACAACGGAAGTCTTTCAGTCTCACAGCTGTGTGCTGAAAACCTGTGTGATGTGGCCATAAAACAAAAGTTCATTTGTTTAAATGTCATAGACACTCGAGTTAAAATGAAACATTTCATGAATGTGACACCGACAGGTGCACAGCTAATCTCACTATTTAGCACAATTTTTATGGTTCAACCTCGGCTAATATGAAAGAAAGTTTAAGACTTGAAAGTATTTTAAAAAAAGGTTATAGCTCTAATCCTCAGGTGTATTTGCATAATAAACTCAAAGACACTGAGCCACTGGCTTTTCTCAAGAGAGGAAATGGCTTTTCCAGAAGAAATAAAACCATCTCATAGCCACTGCTGACTGAACAATAACTAAAAAAATATATAATCAAAGTTTATTCATTTATAAACATTTGCTAACACACATTTCTTCTATAACACATGTAAGGTGTGCAGATTTTCATTAAAACTTACTCTCCAAAATGCAGTATCTACAGTTACGTAGTGTGTAAAAGTAAAAGTCTATTATGAAAGTTTGTGAAAGTCTATTAAAACCTTGCAGGTCAAACACACATCTCTGATTTGGGTGTGGTTGCTGATCAGATGATCCCAGCTCAACTGAAAGCTGGACTTTGACTGGACCATTGCAGCTATATATATTCTTTTCCAGCCATCCTGTTGTAGATTAGCTGCTGTGTTTTGGGATCGTAATGACTCAGTCTGGTCAAAGATTCACACAGATGGTCTCACATTACACTCTAGAATCCTTTGGTCCACAGAGGAGTTTGTGGTTGACTAAAAGACTCTCAGGAGCCCAGGTCCCGTGGCTGAACAACCCGCCTAAATCAATCCTTCACCACCATTACGGCCCAATACCTGTCATGCTCTGTGATGGACTGGAGACTTGTTCAAGGTGTCCCCTGCCTCCCCACAAGTGACCACAAACAGAAACTTGCTCTGCTCTGAACAGAAAAGCAGTTTAGAAATAGATGAATAGGTTTTTATACTGGTCTCATCGGTCCAAAGGACATTGTTCCAGACGTCTTGTGGGCCAATCAGATGAAACTTTACAAACTAAAGCTGTCCTGCCATGTTGTTTTTAGGAAGAGCAGCTTCTCTCCTGTCAGCTCTTCTGAACAAGTCCTAGTTATTCAGTTTATGTGTCTCCCATCATGAATCAAAGAGGGTTTGGCTTTGTTATAAATTAATACATATATATCATACAATATTAAATATGTTGTGTATTTTTGAATGTGAGGTTAGATTAAAATAAATTTAAAACTGATAATGACTGGATCATACTGTATAGATTGGCTGGATTAGTAAATCCCAAGAATAGAAAGTGGGTTTAATTGTGACACAGTCCCTTGACTGTCTTCTTCTTCGTCTTCTTGCTTTTCCCTATTCAGGGGTCACCACAGCGAGTCCTCCTCCTTCATCTCTCTATGTCCTCTGCATCCTCTGTCCTCACTCCAACTACCTCCATGTCCTCTCTGAAAGTATCCAACAATCTCCTCTTTGTTTTTTTTTCCTGGCAGCTGCATTTCTAACATCCTTTTACCGATATACCCATTGTCCCTCCTCTGGACATGTCTCAATCACTGTCCCTCTTTTGGACATGTCCAAACCATCTCAGTCTGGTCTCTCTATTTTTATCTCCCAGTTGATAGAGAACTTTACTAATTGGCTTTTATGTATGTGAACATTTCTGTAAAGTGTCCTGAGACAACTTTGTTGTGATTTGGCGCTATATAAATAAGCTGAATTGAGTTGTTCAACCTGTGCTGTACCTCTGATGATCTCATTCCTAATCTTATCCATCCTTGTCCCTCCTAAGGAGAACCTGAACATCTTCATTTCTGCCACTTCCAGTTCTTTCTCCTGTCTTTTTGTCAATGTCTCTGTCTCCAGACCATACAACAAAGCTGGTCTCACAACTGTCTTGTACAGTCAAGGGACACAGTATTTTTGTGCTCTTACATTTGAGTTAATTCATGATTGGTCACAACATCTTATCTTGCCATCAATCTGTTTTTTTTTTTTTTAAACAACACAGCACGACTGCTTCGTTGAAGGTTTTTAATGATTTTGTTGAAGCACTGGATGCTAAGGATTATAGCGCTGCACTTTAGACCTGCCTAAAGCTTTTGACACTGTGGATCATGACATCCTATGCCATAAGCTCTCAGACATCAGTTTTTCAGACCATACTATCTGTTGGTTTTCTAATTACCTCTCAAATCGAAAGCAATGTGTTCAACATTATGGTACTTCTTCCAGCAATTTAACTGTCAACAATGGTGCACCACAAGGGTCAGTCTTAGGAATCACCCTCTTCACACTCTACATAAGTAATGTAAGTCAGATCATTCCTGATGCATCTTTTCATTTTTATACTGACAACACAGTTGTTTATTGTCAAGCTAGAACAGTTGCTAAGGTTTTCCAGCTCTTACAGTCTGCATTTGACATCATCCAGTCAGATTTGTTCCATCTCAAACTTGCCTTCAATGCCGATAAAACCAAAGGGATGCTGTTTTCAAAAAGGAAGTCAGTACCAGCAGTTCCTTCTATCTTGTCTATGAATGGTGCTCCCACTGAGTTTGACGATTCTAACAAATACTTGGGTATCTTGGTTGATTTGCATCTCTCTTTTAAGCCTCATGTTCAAATTGTGGTTAAAAAATTTGAAAGTAAAACTGGATTTCTTTTTCAGAAATAGACCTTGTCTGATTCTGAGTGATAGGAAACGCCTTGTAACTGTGACTTTCCATCCGTCCATTGATTACAGTGACATTATTTACATGAATGCTGCAAGCACCTTACAGATGTTGGATGCTGTCTACCATGGTGCACTAAGATTCATAACTGTGCTTCATACGCATTCATACGCTTTTATATGAATGTTTATTGCTGTGCATACCTCATCTGTGTTTTTTATTTATTTATTTAAAATGGGTCTTTCTTGTAAATGAGTCCTCATGACTCAATGAGACTAACCTGTATAAATAAAGGTTGAATGAATGAATTATCTGGTTGAAAATCAGGCTTTGACTGGCACTTCTGATTGAGGCTCAAACAATTAAAGATATAACAACATTACCCAAATTACCTGCAAAATGTCAAACCAGGTGACTTTACAAAAATACCCTGTTTTCAGGCCAACAGCTTTGAAACCCCTGCCAGCATAAACAGCATAGTGCATCTGAACAGACATTCCTACCACATCATTTTTTTTTTTTTTTTCATTTAGCCTTTATTTAGACAGGTAGTCTCATTGAGCCACGAGAACTCATTTTCAAGAGAGACCTGTTTAGGGAGCAGATGGTGGGGGTTAAGGGCCTTGCTCAGGGGCCCAGAGTGGGGCGAATGAAACTGGAATTCACAGTAGGACACAGTATGACCTCACAACGACACCTGATTTAACATTTTATGTATCACTTTATATGCACGCAGTTTGTTTTAATGCTAGAACTGACTTGGTTGGTGTGACTGCATATTCACAGAACGGGCAATGGACGTGAATACATTAAAGTTCTGGTGTCCTTTTGAAAACATTAAAAAGCAGCAAATACAAATCGTGGCTGTGAAGTCACACAGAAACACTGACAAGTAGCTAGACAAATCTCAGGACAGAAATGTGTTTGCTATCTTCATATTAGATATCCTTCGAACAAGCTTAAAGAAAAAAATGGACAAAGAAGTCATACAGCATAAACCTTTAACCTTATTTTAAGAGAATTAAATGCTGAAAATGGTTCGAATTCTAGAATTAGGACTGATAATTTCAAATATATTTTAATTAGGAAAGCTCAGCTCTTTCTGATGAAAACTCTGAGCAGAAAAATGCATTTACGTCTTTCAAAGAATGCAATGTCACCCCATCAGCCTAACAGAGGTTTAGTCACTTGTACGCCTGCTTTAAAGACTGAAGCCTGAGTTTGGAAGCAGTGGAGGTAGCATGAATAAATAGCTTCCAGTAAAATCTCACTTGTGGAAGATCTTCTTTAGTATGGTGGTGAGCAACTCTGTCGGTCACATGATAGACTAGAGATCGATTCCCTGACAGGGAGGTACATTAACATTATTATTATTAGTCTACTTCTCTGATCTCTACAGTAATGAAACTGAATTTCCACCTTTGCTCAAAGCTGCAACACAACGGCAAAAAGTCCTCTCGTTTTCCTCGTCTAACTTTGTCTTCTTGCAGTTCTCCTGTCTTTTGTCTTGTCCTGACCCTGTAGCTGGCGTTTGTCAGGATCTTCAGAGTTGTCAGTTCCAGTTACTGCTGAGCAAGCTTAATGAGAGCAGAGAGAGGTAGGGCATGAAAGGACGAAGACTAAAACCAGAAGAGTCTGAGCAGCACGCAGTGAGACAAAGGCCAAGAAAAAGAACGAGTCAAAGGAAGGGGAATGGGGAGATGATGGAAACGGTGAAGTAGGACGGCGAAAAAAGAACGAGGAAGCCTACAGTGAAAAACACCAAATAACAAGCAGTATGCCCTCATCTCTGAGGGATTTGAATAGAGAATATAGTTTTTGAGATTAGTGTTTTTCTGGACTGGAAGTGAACAGGGAATAAAAGTAAACCGTAATGTTTCTGATGCAACATATTCAAGTGAGAAGGAGTTACACTGTGGAGAACAGAGGGAGTTTGTTTGTTTATTGCTTTTGCTTGTCTGAGGCAGCGCAGGATGACGAATACTGTAGAGTGGTGGGAGGAATTTTATCCACCACCAGGTGCGATGGAGGAGCCAGGGGGTAGTCAATGGTGGCCTTCACCCCCATAGAATAATCCTAGGCCCCACCAAACATTTGAGAAAGCTAAACATTTAAGCAATATGAAAACTAGAAAGCATAGTTTACGCAATTGATTAGGGTGTTCAGTTTATTCCCCCCCCCCCATATTATTATATTTAATAAAAAAATTATATATATATTTTTTTTTATATATTTTTTTTTTTTTAAAATACAATTAAACATAT
>NC_056498.1:76928498-76928947 GCF_014905685.2 Nematolebias whitei | reverse complement strand
ATATATATATATATATATATATATATATATATATGTATATATACATATACATATATATATACAAGGCAGCACGGTGGCGCAACTGGTAGAGCTGCTGCCTCTCAGTGAGAAGGTCCCTGGTTCAAACCCCGGTCCAGGGGCCTTTCTGGGTGGAGTTTGCATGTTCTCTCCGTGCATGCGTGGGTTTTCTCCGGGTACTCCGGTTTCCTCCCACAGTCCAAAAACATGCATGTTAGGCTGATTGGTAACTCTAAATTGTCCCTAGGTGTGAATGAGAGTGAATGGTTGTTTGTCTCTATGTGGCCCTGTGATGGACTTGCGACCCGTCCAGGGTGTACCCCGCCCCTCGCACAGTGATTGCTGGACATGGGCACCAGCGACCCCCGTGACCCAAAATGGAACAAACGGGTAAAGAAAATGGATGGATGGATGGATATATATATACATAT
>NC_056498.1:76905586-76918498 GCF_014905685.2 Nematolebias whitei | reverse complement strand
TATATATATATATATATATATATATATAGTTTTTTTTTTAATCAAGTTTTCTGTGTTCTTCCTGTTTTTCCACAACTTTGATAGTTTACATGGGGAAATCTCTGAAAGCGGCTTGGATTAAATGAAATAAAAATAAATCCACTTTTTGTCAGAAACATTGTGCTGCAGCTTTAACACACACACTGAAACACAACAGACACTCTGCTGTAGTGGGACTGGTTTCTCTATAATGCTGTGGGATAACAATGAAAGCATGGCAACAGGATATATTTGGTTTTGAGGAGAGATGGAGAAAAGAGAGGAGAGGAGACGAGTCCACCGGCAGAACAGAGGGGATGAAAAGAGACAGCAGAAAGTAGAACAAAGCAGCGAGAGCAAGACTTACGGAGGCAGATGTTCTCCGTGAAAAACTCGGTGAACTTGTCACACTCATCTTTCTTGTTGCCACAGTTGCTGCAGTCGCAGTGGGGGGAGACGCTGATTTTGGGTGTGCGCAGGTAGTTTGGAGTCATGACCGTACCTGCAGCAGGTGGACACCATGATTCACGCATGTGCAGTGAGAAACGTCATTGCAAAGCAAGGCTGCACTGTCATCTGCTGAAGCATAATGTGCTGCTGAGTGTCAAACAAGAAATATTTGAAAGTCTTTACAAGTCCTCCTCATCATGTGTTAAATGATAAATGCCTAAAAACAAATTTAATCATGGGTACATTTATTTTTCTCCTCCTGGAACACAGAGAGCCTCTCTCTCTGTGTGAGGAAAAGCAAATAGCTTCAGTCAGTGATTTCTCACTCTCCCAATGGATTGTTCCCTTGAGCTGGCTGCTCGCCAACATGGCTCTTTTTTATTTTGCAATAGGCAGAATAAATTGGCGCTGTGTGGACAGTTAGTGTTTGACTGGACTGTTTGGTGACTTGTGAGGACCAAGAGGAGTGAGAGGACAGATTAGAATGGCTTGAACTTGTTTTTTTCATGTCAAAGTTTCAACTTACGGTGGTTAGAGACTTTGAGAAACGCTAATGAATTGGACAAGTTGTTTAAAAAAAGAAAAATCGGACTCATAAATAATCCGTCCAATTAATTATGAAGTGTAGAAGAAAGCTCACCAATCAGCCCCGAGTATGAGAGGAGGCAGTCAGCGTAGTTCTCCTTCAAACATCCTGACAGTGAGCGAGGATCCGGCATGCAGTTTACGAAGAAGTCAGCCAGTCGTGACCTAAAACACACACACACACATACACACACACATACACACACAGAAACAGAGCCAAGTTTATTTACTCAAATACATGAGATATTCACGTGGGCAGTGTGACTGTAAATGGGCAGCTAAATGTTTGGTCCGAGCGTGAGTTTAGCTCCATAAACCTCTCATGCAGGTTGAATTGAGAAAGATGGGAAGAAAAGTCTTCCACTACAGAATAAAAGTCCTGAGCTCTCATGTGCAAAGGGTGTGTACACACTAACATGGTGCACGCCCCTTTTTCATGCAAAACTTCAGATGTATCAAGAATGAAATGACTGTGTAAATGTTTGCAGCCCCACAGCAACTTCATGGCTGGTGTACGCATGTTTCTATGGTTATTGGTTAATTGGTGATACTTGGAGGTGATACTGGGAAACTGCTAATGATGTGAAAACTATCATTGTACACTCCGGACACACAAGACGAACAATGAATACATCCACATGTATGAAATTAGATGAGTGTTTGTAAAAACTGTACAAAGTGGTGCAGAAAATACATTTAACAACAACGGCTTTAGCTTTATTAGAGGATAAAGCAAATGGTGCAATACACAGAGATGTATCGAGACAGAGAAGATCTTCACAATGAAGTCTGGTCCATCAGCTCTTTTAGACTTCCCAAGGCAATCCTTTTAGAACTGTGCTTTGAGCGCGATACAGCGAGGAGCCGTGCACATACAGCTGCTGACCACACTGGGGTTCCTATAGCAACAAGGTCATTCCATAGGGAGCTGGCAGACCGATCAGGACTGAGCCAGTGGACCCTGAGCCAAGCCATTCCATCTGTGTGGGAGGGAATTATCTGCACTGTATGCCAACCAGGTACAGTATATCAAAGAGTTGAACAGGCCAACATTAAAGCTCAATTTGCAGCAACAGCCGGTTTTCCTGATGTAATCAGAGCTATCGACTGCACACACATTGCTATTAAAGCACCATAACAGGATTAATATGTTAACAGGAAACATTTTCATTCAATCAATGTGTAAATTATATGTGATGCGCAAAAGCAACTAACCAACATGGTGGCAAGGTGGCCTGGTTGAACACGATTCATTCATTCTATTGAACAGTACGGTTGGGAACAGAGTACTAGTTGGCACGGTGTAGGATGGGTGGCTTCTTGGTGACTAAATTCATTTAATTGTCTTAATATGTTTGCCCTTGTTTTCTTAATTTCTGCAGGTGCACTGCTCTGACCCCACAGCCTTTACAGCTTGGCACACATTGTCCCACTCACTCCTTGTGCTTGGTGCTAATGCCAGAGGAAAGTGTGGAAAACAGAATATTTTTAATAGCCTCTACCTCCCCTTAGAAGCAGCTTTAACTCACGTTCCATGAAGATGCTCTTTTTCCCGCATGTAGACATGCTTTTTGATAGTGCAGAGAGGAGATTCCTCAGGTGAGGGGCACATTTAAATGGAGCCTGTTACATTTAAATGGAGGCGTGTCGAGAGAGGAGTCAGGTATTCCCTCGTGTACTCAAACCCACGTTGATTGGGATGAACACAGGAAGAGTGCTTTGATTCATGCGTATGCTGTTTTCCTGATCTAAGCATGTGCCATGTTTCAATAGGAAATCCTTGCAAGTCTTTATACATGACACTCCTGGTGTTTTGGTTATTTATTCTTTTTTTTTTTTTTTTTTAAGATTTCCTTATAAGTGCTGCAACAAGTAAATAAAAGTTTATTTTCTCTGTAGAACAAGCTTGCCTGATCAGACAATCCAAACCTCTTCTCTGTCTCTGTGTCTCCTGCAAGTGTTCAGCTCTGATCTGTGTCTCACCAACAAGTAAAAGTTGGACAAGCTCCAAAATGACTCATGTCCAGATTATATTTTATATTATATATTATATTATATATATATATATATATATATATATATATGACAATCTCTCAATTAAAAACACTGAAATGACATGAAAGTAAACCAGACCTTCAGAATGATGTTGGTCTGAATGGTATTTCGTTAAAGAACATTATAATGTGTATTTTTACTATCGTCATGTATATAGTATATTGTGTACTTTTAGGAAGGTCATGTACACACTATACTGTGTACTTTTACTAAGGTCATGTACACACTATACTGTGTACTTTTACTAAGGTCATGTACACATTATACTGTGTGCTTTTACTAAGGTCAAGTACACACTATACTGTGTACTTTTACTAAGGTCATATACATGCAATACTGTGTATTTTTACTAAAATCATGTACAAATTATACTGTGAACTTTTATGAAGGTCATATACATACTATGCACGTTTTTAAGGTCATGTACATACTATGTATTTTTACTAAGGTCATGTATGCATTATCCTGTGCATTTGTACTAAAGTCATGTATACAGCACATTTACTTAGGTCATGTACACACTATACTGTGTACTTTAACTAAGGTCATGAACACACTATGCTGTGTACTTTTATCAAGATCATTTACATAGTAAACGGTGTGCATTTACTAATGTCAAGTACACTATACTGTATACTTTTACTAAGGTCATTTACATGGTAAACTGTGAACTTTTATGAAGGTCATCTACACACTACACTGTGTACTTTTACTATATACATACAAAGTACTATACTGCATACTTTTATTAAGGTCATGTACATTCTATACTACAAAGTATATACTACTACTGTATACAGCACATTTACTTAGGTCATGTACACAGGATACTGTTTAATTTAACTAAGGTCATGGACACACTACACTGTGTACTTTTAACAAGGTCATTTACATAGTATACTTTTACTAAGGTCATGTACACAGTAAGATATGTACTTTTACAAAGCTCATTTACATAGTAAACTGTGTACTTTTACTAAGGTCACGTACACAGTAAGCCGTGTACTTTTACTAAGGTCATGTATACATTATACTGTGTACTTTTACTAAGTTCACGTACACATTATATTGTGTGCTTTTACTAAGGTCATCTATACACTATACTGTCTATTTTAATTAAGGTCATGTACACAGTATACTGTGTACTTTTACGAAGATCATGTGCACATTAAACTCCATATTAAGGTAATGTATACAGAAAATTGAGTACTTTTATTAAGGTCTTGTACACAGTAAACTGTACCTTTTCTTAGGTCATGTACACAGTATACTGTGTACTTTTACTAAAGTCATAGTCTCCAGGTGTAGAAAAAAGTCTAAATAGTTTTTTTCTGTTGCTGCGAGTGCCTCTCTTGCAACATCTGATGAGGAAGAAGAGGATGAGGAGGTATTTGTATATAAAGTGCAATAAACTTATTAATTAACTTTTTTTAAATTATTTGCCTTTATTGTAAACAGTGCAGACATCCCAAAACTTTGTGGAACAACCAAATTTTGTCATGAGGTTGTCTGCTGAACAACCAGAAACATTTCCTTATGTGTTTGTTCCCCTGTGCAGCGAAGGTACAAACTAATGTCAAGTTTTGTTGAATTATCAGATCAGAAGTTATGGTCCGGACCAGCAAAAACCTTGTTTTCAATTTGACCTTCATTTGTGACCTTGACCTCGGAGCTGGGGTTATGAAAAT
Organism: Nematolebias whitei; assembly: GCF_014905685.2. Classification (NCBI taxonomy): domain Eukaryota; kingdom Metazoa; phylum Chordata; class Actinopteri; order Cyprinodontiformes; family Rivulidae; genus Nematolebias; species Nematolebias whitei. Next base: position 76,913,702 of record NC_056498.1, on the reverse strand, counting down.
TATACAAGACACTCCATCTAGTGATGATGCGAGGGGGTGTCAAGTTTCATTACGTTGTCTTGATCGATCAGAAGTTATGGCTTGGCCAAGAGAAACTTGACTGAACATTAATGGATTTGGTACCTGGATGATTGAGCATGAACTTTGTTTACAGCCTTACAAACAGAGACATACATATCCCTAAATCTAACCCTTAACCCAAAAATGGTGTTCCAGCATATTAGATTGGCACTTTGGTCCCCAAAAAGACTTCCACTTGATACTGTTTCTATACTGAATCTTGACCTGCCATTGTGTGTCTGTTCCGCCTTCCTGTCCTCTCAAACCCAGCCAAAGCAGATGACCTCTTGTTCTACTAAAAGTTTATTCCTGATGAGGTAGTTTTTCCTTTCCACTGTCGCCTTCATGCTTGCTCAAGATGACAGTTTTGTGATGGAGTTAAATTCAGTGCAGTCTGCTCCTCAGATACATTGTGTTAACTATATATATATATACATATATACAGTATGTATATATATATATATATATACACACAGTATATGAATGTTTCTGTTCAGTGCCATGAGATGACATCTGTTGTGACTTGGAGCTATAAACTGAATTGAATTGAATTTAAATACAAGTTACAAAACCGAGGTACACACACATTTCTACTGTTGCATTTTTTTCTTCTTACAATGAGGAGCTGTTTTAGCCTAGATGTATTTATTATGAAGCCTCACAGATATAATTTTTCTGCAGATGGTGCTGCACACAAACCAGGCATTCCCTGATCATCAGACTTATAGGCTCATAGTTTTAAACACTCAACATATTTTGAGCTCCCAGACAATCTGCAGAGGAGCATGGAGCTCAACTCTGGGTTTAGACATGAGCACAGCACAGCCTGCTTTAGGTCTTAAAGCCCAATGACTGAGCTACTATTGATGTTAGCTTTATATATGAAAATCTAGCTAAGTGATAGCAATGATTGTCTTTGCTAAATTGCATTAGCTGTGTGGCCATCTTGAATCAGGTACAGTTTATCCAATGATTTATTTCTTAGACTTTTCTTGAAAACGGTCATCTGCGCCATGAAATATCCTGAAGCATACTCAATAATCCATGTAGAAAAATCTAACAAAGTTAAGTCAGGTCCTCTAGAGGGATTCAAGAAAAAAAAAAAAAAAAAAAAAAATATATATATATATATATATATTACTTTTTTTTATTAAATAAAAAATTAAAAACTTGAAATGTTTTGTCTTTTATCCAAAAGACTTTGTCAGTCTGAGGAGCTACAATAAACACAGTCTTATAAATAGCACCTTCTCATAGTGGATCAACCAGTTTGTTGTTGACATCCAGAACTAGCTGTTCACGTGATAAAGGAGGACCATTAGCCTAATGACCGAGCGTTAGTACCCTGATGGTCGCTTGCTATTCACAGAGGGCTGAGTGATACAGTAGTCCCTCGTTTATTGCGGGGGATCTGTACCCAGAAGCCCCGCAATAATTGAAAAACCACAAAGTAGGAATAGTAGTACAAGTAGTAAGTAGTAGTTTATATATATATATATATATATATATATATATATATATATATATATATATATATATATATATACACATACATATATATAAAGGTGTTTTAAACCCTTCCCACACTCTTGCAATATTCTAAACGTTTCTAAACTCTAAACGCTCTAAAAGAGCACAGAATGTCATGATTTCAGCTCCCTGCCTCCTGCTGCACTCTCGGCCACGCCCACTTCTCCGCTCTGCATGGAGATCAGCTGAAGGAGGAAGCTTCTCCCACAGTTGTGGGCAGCACACAGGTGCAAAAAAAAAATAAAAATAAATACATGCTGATCATGCAGCTCATCCATCAATCAGTCATTGTGTGTCATATCCAATCTTACTTTGAAAAACCGCGATAAAGCGAGTCCGCAAAAATCGAATCATGAAATAGCGAGGGACTACTGTATTAGCAGTAACAGCATTGTAAGAGGGGGACAGTTGAACACTGAGGCCTCCACCCCTGTTTAATGATGGACGGTTTCTCTTCACAACTATGGCCTCCTTTACTCCTCTCTCAAACCATCGTTCCTCTCTGTCCAGGATGTGAACATCTTCATCCCTGAAAGAGTGACCGCTGGCCTGGAGATGAGTGTAGACCGCAGAGTCCTGGCCTGATGTTGTTGATCTTCTGTGCTGGGCCATCCTTTTGGCCAGTGGCTGTTTAGTTTCCCCGATGTAAGACTGATCACAGCCCTCCTGATACTGAACAGCATACACAACATTACTCTGTTTCTGCCGGGGGACTGGATCTTTGGGATGAACCAGTTTTTGCCGTAATGTATTTTGGGGTTTAAAAGCCACTGGGACGTTATGTTTAGAAAATAAACGTCTCAGTTTCTCTGAAACTCCTGCAACATTCTTAATAACCACTGGTCCAAGTCTGGGTTCCTCCTTTTCACCTGATGTTTATGCTGTTGTTATTATTCCTATTTAACACAAGGTCATCAGATCTGATTTAGTATTTCATTGTTTCTGACTGAGTTTATGCTTTTTGTTATTATTTCCTTGACTTTTGACACAACGTGATCTGATTTAGTATTTCATTGTTTCTAATTATGTTTTCGGTTTCATATTTTTATTCCATGTGCTGTAAATATATCTTGCTACTTTTTATTTGATGTTGTGATATTTTTGTTAAGCACTTTGGTAACAGTTTCTGTTTTAAATGTGCTCTATAAATAAATCTGACTTGACTTGACTGATGGCTGACTGAAGTCCTGTTTGGGTTTCTTCTCTGCTTTCAGGAAGGTCCAGTTAGGATATCCACATTGCTCTAGACCTGTTTTGTGTGGGATTTCTCCTTCTGCCTGGCTCCGGAGTTAGTGAGAACACTGTCTGCTCTGTGATACAGAGTCCTGATGACTCCTAACGTGCTCCAGAGGGTGATGGAAGTTAACTTTGTTAGGTTCATGACAGTACTCTAACAGACAGACTAACACTTGACAGGCAAACAACATGATCACCTGCCAGTCTGGGCATCGGGCAATGGTCACTGCACACAAGAAAACATTTTGTATGTTGCTTGTGCAAATGTGTTTTTTCTATAACTTTCAGAGAAAAGTGAGTTTTACTTGTGTACAGGAACAAATATGTTTACATATTCTACACACACTCCTTGCATGATCTGTCTAATCACACCAATCTGCTGCAGAGCAGAGCCGTGTGTAGGAAGAGAGTTACAACAGCTCGTATACCAAACCTGACATATGTTGAGGGAGTTTGTGGAAATGCATGGCTTTAATCCGTCTGTGCTTACTGACAAATGGACTGGGAGGAAGCTGCAATGCAGTGAGACCTGTTGTTCAGCCCTGAGCATATGTCTGATGGAGCGAGAGCACCGGGGACAGAAAAAAAGTATGAGGGAAGAGCATAAACTTGTATGGATTTAGTGTTGTCATGCTGCCTAGTGTCTAAAAGAAAGCAAAGGTGAGGCAAGAGGGGGAGGAAACCTGAAGCCGAATGATTCCATTTATTCCAAGAGAGCCACAAAACAACCTCACAAAGCCCCCGAACACTGCCCCAACACAAACTCCACAGTGTTGGACGTCCATCAGTGAATTATATTTGTTGGATATATAACCGTTTAAAAACTGGATGAAATTATGTGTGATCCTGAGAGTCCAAGAATGAAAGCAGTTTCTGCTGTCCTTGCTGACTGATACCTAATGTTAATGTTACAATGATTACATCACATGCAGCACTGATTGCAGCACTGACGGGAGCTCCACTTTGATTCACTCTTTTTTATTCTTGTTGTTTTGTTTTATTTTTTTGCACCTGCACTGAGTTTTCTGTGTCGCTGCCTTGCCATCCTGCCATCTTGGTTCTGTCCTTCCAGCCTCGGGCTCAGGCCGAGTTTTGCATGGCGGCTGTCTCCATCTGCCTGCACGGACTGAACTCTACAGACCTGTTTGATTCCACAGGAACTTTGGATGTGTTCCATCTGCCAGAACCGGTTCTGGACGGCAGTCTGAGCGAGCAGCTGTTGTGGTCATTATTACCATCAAGCTGCTAACTAGACCTGGTAACACTACTAACAAGATCTTCCACCTGCCCGCATGGACCAAACTCTATGGACCCGTTCAGTTCCACGGGGAAACCTTGGATGTTATCAGTCTGCCAAACCCAGTTCTGGGGGCAGTCTGGGAGGCAGCTACTGTGGTCCTTCTTATCATCTTCCTGCTAACAAGACCTGCTAACAAGACCTGCTAACAAGACCTGCTAACACTGCTATAAAGACTACGCCACTTAACTGAACCACACCGCTAACAGTACCATGGTGCCAACGAGACCATGTTGCTAAGAGAAACCTCATTGCTAACAGTATCATGCTGCTAACTGGACCATGTTGCTAAGATAACCTCAGTGTCCTCAGAACCACTCTGCCAATAGGACCATGCTGCTGTAGATTTATTTCTTTTTCACTTTTGGCTCCTTGTTTCTGTATTTTTGTTACGTTTTGAATAAATCCTAGTTTAGTTTATGTTATTGCTCGTATTAAGCGTGTGAACTACAACCGAATTGAACCTATGAGAATCGTGCTGCTGGTGTTCGGTGTATTGTTTTGCACTATTAGTGACTGGCATATATCTTAGATCTTTTAGCGTACCATTTGGCGTTTGTTTACTGTACATCTTAGTTTATATCTTAGATCCTTATTTACTGTTTATTTTTACACTTCATATTTTTGCTATTGTTTGATGTAACTGGGACCCTGTGTACACAGTTCCGTTCTGTTTGTATCCCATGCAATGTGAATGACGGTAAATAACCTTGAATCCTTGAATGCTGCTGTAGATGTTGTATTTCTTTTCACTTTTGGTGTATTGTTTTGTACTTTTGTTGCATGCTTTGGTATTTCTTATGTGTTTGTTTTTGTTTTTTTGGCGAGTTAAGATGGTTCTTCCATTGAGTTGTTGACCTTGTGTTGACCTGAATATGACAATAAACCTAAACCTAAAACCTTAAGAAGCTTATGTGAGTCAGTGAAGAGTTCGACTGCAGAGACTTTCTTAACTCATGGAGATGAAGATGATGGAATGGTTTTCGCGGATTTTGGTTTTGACTGGGGAGTTTCAGGTGATGGACAATTTATAGTCAAAAGTCAAACTTAGTTCTACTCATTACAGTCATTAAGGCTGTAAGAAAGTAATCATAAAATAAGAAAAAATCTGCCCAACTTTTTTTAATGTGTCTTTAACAAGATGTTAGAAAAAAATTGTGACCGGCTGCCAACTACAGTACGTATGTGTGTTTGTTTTCCTTAAGAAAAAGCTCTGATGCCCTGCTGGGTCTCCTTAAATTTATTCCAGACAAATCTCTTTAAAAATATTTATTTTATTATTATTATTATTATTATTAATTATTTATTTATTTATTTATTTAAACCAGCCAAAAAGGTGCACAAGCAAGTGTATCTCTTGTGCCAGTGCCAAGCCCGGGTAAATTGTGAGGATTTTGTCATGAAGGGCATTTGACATAAAACACTTTTACCAAAACTAAGATCATCAGGACAAAACCATACCACATCAGTTAAGGCCCGGGTTAACAACCACCACCGGTGCTGTTGACAAACAGGGTGCCGGCAAAAATTGAGCATGGACTTTGTTGTTTTCAACCAGTTTGACAAGATTGTCAACAAGGAAGAGGGCTGGCAATGGAGGGTAGGGCATACCAAAGAGACCATCTTATCACAAGTAGAACTGGTTTGTTCCACTTTGGAGTAAGCTGTTGGGGGAAGAATCAGTTTAGTTGTGTTTCCTTGACTGATGAAGCCTTCCAGACCGAAGGCGAAACATTTCAGCACAAAAAAAAGAAACTGTCAGGATGACCTGACTGAAAAATGTTGGATGTACCTGTTACCTTTTGGTAACAGTACAATGAAGAGTGTAGACATCCATCCATTATCTTTTACCGGCTTCTTCCTTTTTCGGGTCACGGGGTTCACTGGTGCCCATGTCCAGCAGTCACTGTGCGAGAGGCGGGGGCAGGTCTCCAGTACATCACAGAGACACGTAGAGACAAACGAGACAAACAACCATTCACTCTCTCACTCACACCTAGGGACAATTTAGAGTTACCAATCAGCCTAACATGCATGTTTTTGGTCTGTGGGAGGAAACCGGAGCACCCAGAGAAAACCCACGCAGCACGGAGAGAACATGCAAACTCCACCCAGAAAGGCTCCCAGCTTGGATTTGAACCAGCAACCTTCTTGTTGAAAGGCAACAGTTCTACCAACTGTGCCACCGTGATGCTGAGACAATTTTGAAGAAAAAAAAAAATAGGTTCAAGGTTCTTTATTGTCATTCACATCACATGTGTTGCATGAGGTGGAACAAAATTGTAAATAAATAAATTTGTGAAATAAATAAAGTAGCTGAACTACTTTGTATTTTGAGGGACTGTTTCAGAAAACAAAGATGAAGGGATAAAATTTAGGAAAAAATAAGGAAAAGGGTAAACAGTAAGTTTACAAAATACATATTACATACTGTTGCCTCAACATTAAAAGCGCTTAAAATGATTTCACGCCGTGTCTGACCTGCAGATGTAGTTGGTCTTGCAGGAGGCCTGTAGCTCCAGACAGTTGGGTTTCTGTTTTTCATCATATGAACAGACAGGAACGATGGTTTGACGCCTGCGTTCAGAGCACGCTGTCTGGTCGCTGATGGGACATGAGCAGAACAGCATGCCGTAGCTGTGCTTTGGATGAACCTGTACAGCAAAACAATTACAGCATCATTATCTACAATAGAAGATTAAACATTTATTATCATCAATTATATGCTTTTATAATATTTTTTTTACAGATACCAATACATGCATACAGTAACAGTGAACGGGGAATACAAGTAAAGCTTAATGTTTTTGGTGCCAGATATTAAATTGGTTGGGAGTTAAACTGTACAGGAGATTAAAGGCAGTTATTTTTATTTTTTTGTTTTTTCCTTATCTGAGGCATCAAATGAGTGATGGATCCTGGTGAGTGGAGGGAGCAATAATATCCACCACCAGGAGCAATGAAAGACCCAGGGGGTGGCCAGTGGTGGCAATGGCTACCATAGATTAATATTTGGCCACCCCAGTCATTTGAGGAAACTATGCTTTTAAGAAATATAAAACTAGAAAGCATAGTTTCTTCAAATGATAGAGGTGATTGATTTACAGATACTGTATATATGGCTGAAGTCATCTTGGATTTTGACATGGCATCCCAGTTTTTAAAGGGAACCTTTCTTACATCAACATGCAGCCACACACAAAAATAGAAGTCAGTACGTCACTTATTTTAATGTAATCATGCTCACAGCAGCAGGATGGAGGGCATTTCTAATTCCTGCTTATTGCACTGCGACGAGGGGAAAACAAAGAAGATAAAATTGAACGCAAAGCTTAAACTGTAGAATGATTTCTTATCATTTTTCATTAGATAAGGAGGCCACAGTCACTGAAAGTAACAAGTACATATGCAAACAACAAATAAAAGTTGATCAGCTTTTAAAGTAGACAAGAATATACAAAGACCACAGTGCATCGCAAAGTATGTAGTTTGAGCATGTGCATTAATATATGTTAAAAGAATCCATAATAAGATGCTTTGTTACTGATGTTAATTATTATTTTGTGTAAGGATATCCCAAAAAGTTTTAATAAACAAAGCAACTGAACTTCTGTTCTGCAGCTGAAGACAATTTGATTCACAACAAGGGAGCGTTCTCACAACTGGAGTGTGAGCTTTAAACTGCATGAGGAGCTTCATTAGGCAGCTAAATTCTAGAGCAAATTAAATTCACGCCCCTCCAACAGGAAAGTCATCAGGTCTTTGTTTGCCTGGCGAACAGAGAGATGTTTAGATCACCTGCATGAAGGTGGGTCAGAGAAAAATTGATTGAGTATAAAGCTTTAGGTTCCATTCTAAGTTTAAGAAAGCTGAAATATGAAAAATAAGTGAGGTACCGACTTCCTTTTTGGTGTGTGGCTGCATCCATATATATATATATATATATATATATATATATATATATATATATATATATATATATATACAATAACT
>NC_056498.1:76886631-76905486 GCF_014905685.2 Nematolebias whitei | reverse complement strand
TTGGACCTGAACACATTAGGAATACATTTTTCAGTCTTTCTCCCTCCTTAGCTGGCATTAATCTGGCCTCCAGTTCTAATATTAAAAATCTTGGTGTTATGTTTGATCAGGACATGTCTTATCCCCCACATTAAAAACGTTACTAGAAATGTCTTCTTCCACCTGCGTAATATCACTAACATTAGAAACATCTTATATAAAAATTATGCAGAAAAACTGGTCCATGCATGTCACATCTAGACTGGACTATTGCAATGGTTTATTATCTGGATGTCCAACTACGTCTTTAAAAAGTCTTCAGTTGATCCAAAATGCTGCTGCCAGAGTCTTAACTGGAGTTAGTAGGAGAGATCATATCTCTCCAGTTTTAGCTTCTCTCCATTGGCTCCCTGTCAAATCCAGAATTGAATTCAAAATCCTACTTCTAACCTACAAAGCTCTCAACAACCTACACTCCATCTTATATTACAGATTTTATTTTTCCATGCTTTCCTAACAGAGCACTTTGCTCTCCGGCTGCAGGTTTACTCACGGTTCCTAGAGTTTCCAACACCAGAATGGGAGGAAGATCATTCAGTTATCAGGCTCCTCTCTTGTGGAACCAACTTCCAATCTCTGTATGTGAGGCTGACACATTATCCAGTTTTAAGGCTGGGCTTAAGACTTTCCTTTTTGATAAATCCTATAGTTAGGGTTGGCTTGGGTTTCCTGAGCTGTCCCTTAGTTATGCTGCTATAGGCTTAGACTGCTGGAGGACAAACTGACCACACCTTTCACTCTGCTACTGTCTTTACTTACTCTGCTCAACCTGTTTTGTATTTGTAATCTTTTTTTCTATCCTTAACATGTTTTTTGTCTTTCAGGTACACCTGGACCTATACCTGGACCTACCATTCTGTGTTCGTCTGTCTCTCCTTCCTGTCCTCTCAAACCAGCAGGTCAAAGCAGATGGCCGCTTGTCCTGAGCCTGGTTCTGCTGGAGGTTTCTTCCTTTTAAAAGGGAGTTTTTTATTTCCACTGTTGCCACTGTGCTTGCTCAGGATGGGAGACTGCAACAAAGCCAAGATTCAACTTGTCTGCTGGATTCCTTAGATAGAGAACTTTACTAATTGGCTTTTCTATGTATGTGAATGTTCCTGTAAAGTGCACTGAGACAACTCTGTTGTGATTTGGTGCTATATAAATAAACTGAATTGAATTGAATTGAGTTTATTGATTCCTATAAATATTTGGGTATCTTGGTCGACTCGTATCTCTTAATCTTTACATGGAAAACCTAGTAAAGAAACTGAAAGTTAAACTGGGTTTCTTTTTCAGAAACAGATCTTGTCTAACTCTGAATGCTAGGAAACACTTTGTAACTGTGAATTTCCTTCCCTCCATTGATTACGGTGACATTATTTATATGAACACTCCTACAAGAACCCTGCAGATGTTGGATGCTGTCTATCATGGTGCACTAAGATTCATAACTGGCTGTGGTTATCGTACCCACCACTGCACCCTGTATTCACTGGTTAACTGGACATCATTAACTTCACGCAGACTCTCTCACTGGTACATTTTCATCTTTAAATCACTTCTTGGTCTGCTGCCTTCATACATCTCCTCCTACATGTCTCTGAGTGAGTGCAACTACAGCGTGCACTCTCAGGACATTATTACCTGCAGTGTTCCCTCAGTGAGGACTGAACTAGGCAAAAGGGCCTTCTCCTACTCCGCTCCTGTTTCCTGGAATATCTTACAAAAAGATTTGAAGCTCTTGACCTTGACCTCGCTAAGTGGCTTTAAGAATCTTTTGGACTCCTGGCAAGGACCAATGCAGACATATTCCTGTTTTTAGTTCTCTACATTCACCTTAGAATCTAGCTGTTTTTTGCTACTTTTTTTGCCATCTTATTTTAATTTGTAAATTTATATACAGTATATATATATATATATATATATATATATATATATATATATATATTTACATATATATGTGTGTGTGGTGGCCCTAGGTATGGCCAAAGATTAGTTTATGGTTAAGTTAACCTTGAGTCTGTTGTTGCACCTGATGGTGGATAAAATCGCTCCCTTCTCTCACCAGGATGCATCCAATTCTATTCCAGAAAAACACTATCTCAAAAACCTACAAAATTCACTAATCAAATCCCTCAGTGACAGGTGACATCGGCATACCGCCTGTTAAAACTGGTCCTTGGGGGTGGACATCCCTTGCCTCACCTTGTCAAAGAACTGCCGCAGAGCTTTGTGGCACTTCCTCTTGTTGCAGACTTCTGCGGTGGAGACACGACTGGTGCACGGGCTGATGTAGGCAGAGCGGTACTTCTTACACGTGTCGTTCAGGTTGCAAGCCTTGGCGGCATTCAGGCAGTTATTCTCTCGAGCCACTGCAGGTTCACCTGAAGACAGAGAAGAACCAGGTGAGAATGTCAGAATAGCTGGGTAAGGCAACACAAAAGTACCAATATATGGAGATTTTTAGGACTGATAATGAACTTGTTCTATCAAAAAGACATAGAAAGACATAAACACCCATATAAGACTTTTATAGATTATTTAAAAGTCATGCCAATGTCAAATGAAGCAGACGGCTATGCGTGCATTACAAGAAAAAATAGGTTACTGTGGTGGTACACAAACTCTAACAAGAAGAAAGAAAGGAGAAAAGATAATAATACAGATATAAGACAAAGACAGGAAAAAAAAAACAGAATTAATTGTAATAATTTCTAAAAAAAAAATCTTTAGATAAAGTACCAAATAATCAGAGTCAGTTAGAGTCAGAGATCCTTTATTGTCGTTCCACCACATGTGGTACATGTGGTGGAACGACATTATGTACACAGGGTCACAGTTACATCCAACAATAAAATGTAAAAGGAAAACAATGATAACATCTAAGATATGAACTAAGAAAAACATCAACAAAAAATACACTAAGCACTAATAGAATAAAAACATGTCGAACAGCAGCACAAACATGAGCATGAGTCTGTGTGAGCAGATGAGCATGCATGAACACATCAACATGAAACAGATCAGCAGCAACATGATGTGATTTTTCACAGTGATTATTCTGGTTAGGGATTCATGAGTCTAACAGTTTCAGGGTAGAAGCTGTTCCTCAGTCTAGTGGTTCTGCACTTAATGCTCCTCAACCTCCTGCCTTAGGGAAGCGGGGCAAAAAGTGTGTGTGCTGGGTGAGTGGGGTCCTTCATGATGCAGGTGACCCTCTTCCTGTATCTGGAGGTGTAAATGTCTGTGATGGTGGGGAGACTGACTCCAACAGTCTTCTGCATAATGCATGCATATTAGGGGTGCAGAAAAAAATTGATTTTCGATGAATCTAGATTCTTAGTCCTGGCGATTCTGAATCGTTTCTAAAGGTTCATAAATTGATTTAAAAATGCATTTAAGTTTTATATTTTTTCCGCTCCTACTCCCCGTTCAGCCGCTGTAGAATTGAGCCGTGTAGGCCACCGTACAGCAAGCTAGTTAGCCAGCTCCGTTTATCTGAATAGAGTCTGCAAGCATGGAGGAGGGAGACAGCGCGATTCAACCCGCTGCTTTGTCTTTAATAGAAATAGAAAAATAACTTCTGAATCGAAAAATCGATTTTGAATCGTATCGTGACACCAAAAATCGGAATCAAATCGGATTGCCAGACACTGAGAGATTTGCACCCCTAATGCAGCATAATATCCCCTAATATCAGCAAAAAACTTTACTGATGTTATTACAAAAATGTTAAATGAACTTGTATAGCACCAGTATCTCAAGATACTCAAAGCTCTTTACAACACAATCTGTACCCTTATTTACCTCCACACACACATTCATACAACACTCTACTACACACACACATTCATACAATCCACCAGTGTTTATACAGGTTAATCCCACTGAACCTCTGGGACTCATGTACAAGAGACCTAATTTTAACAAAGAGTGATTACAACAGTTGACAACAAAGCTAATAATTCAAAGGATGCGTACAAATTGAGATTTTTGTTAACAAGTTAAAATAAAACGGTATTTAAAAGAAAATGTAACAAAAAATCCAGCTAGGTTGTAGAGTGGTGTAGAAAACTTAAAAACAAGAACGTGTGCATTGATTTTTTTTCCAATTCATACAGCACTCTACTACACACACATGCATACACTGATGGGACACACATTGAAGGCAATGAGGGGTTCAGTGTCTTGCCCAGGGACACTTCAACATGTGACTACTAGTGGAATCAAACCCCCAACTCTCCCAACTTCTCTATCCACTCAGCCACTGCAGCAACAACAAAAAGACCAGCCTATATGTTGCATCTTGACTAGAGCTTTTTAATTGAAACTAACATTCCTTGAAAGAATGCACGTTTCTTGCTGCCTTGTGTGCAAAAGTTTTAAACAAAGATACCAAAGTTCATGCTCATTAATCCAGGTATAAATCCAACAATGTTGAGTCAGGTCAGGCTCTGTCAGCTTTGAACAAAGATCTTGTGCAATCTGTTGGTGCTAACAGCATGTCTTGGAATTGACTCTCAGCTACTACCACACCAAATTTGAGCTCAGCATCTGAAAAACTGAGTTTTTGTCATTTTTTGTGATAGATATAGTTGATTAGCTGTGGCAGTCATCTTGAATCAGGTTGATTCCAGAGGTTAATCAGTTGGACACATACATCCAGTTGTTAGGTTTGTGTATCTGTTAGTATCTTATAAACCACTTATAAACATTGCAGCCCGAGAAAACACACAAAATGTGCGCGTGAGTGACACAGCAGCCAAAGTGAATGTTTTCAGCAGACCGAGTCCAGTGGGAAACCTCGCTCAGCCCAAGCTGTGCGCTGCCTCCTCAGCACACGCCAGCGCACATCAGCACGGATGTGAGCCCGAAGCCTGAGCGCGGCACAAAAGCACCGCGCCCCCGTGGCACAAAAGCGCTGCGCCCCCGTGGCAGCCCTCACCTACATGGCTCTGCATGCCCAGGGGCACGTGCGCCTCCCCTCAGCGCACACCAGTTCACATCAGCACGGACGTGAGCCCGCAGACGGAGCGTGGCACACATGACGGCGGTGATTGGCGTCCGTAAATAATGTGACGCAGCAAAAACGTGTGCTCGCTTCCCGAACGTTGCGCGGAGTGGCAGCAAGCGTGCGCTCTAGTAAGATTGATGAACTGTCTTATCAGCAGAGGATACATGCTACAGTTTACAGCTCAAACCCCCTGTTTGGAGGAACTTTAGAGATGTTTCTGTCACCTCCAGAACAGTTCTCGTTCCTTCACGCAGTAGTTCAGGAAATTCTGATAAAAAAAATAATAATTTCCAGGGTTCCAGAAGGAAAGGAAAACACAGGGTTCTACTCTTGTCACTTCCTGGTGCCAAAATGGACCGGAGGGATGAGACCCATCTTAGATTTGTCAATTTTCAACTGTGAGACAACATTCCATTCAAAATGCATCGAGTCGGCTCTGCAGCCGCTATACAAAGCAGGGAGGAGAATTCTGTTTTATCTGGACGATCTGTTGCTGCTGACCCTTTTTCCAGACAGGTGGCAGCAGTGCAACTCATGTGAAACCGGCAGAGTGATAACAGCTGTTTCCGTCATAAAGTTATTAAGGACATGTCGTTTGCTCACACGGTGCGATGCCTCCAGAGGTGGTTTGCTCGTTTGTGTGTGGACCCGGTGAGGCAGAAGAGACAGTTGATTGCTACGCCCCCCTCTGTGAGAATCAACCTGAGACACTGGGAAACCCTCTTGTTCTGTCGGAGGGAGTTTGCGTCAGCAGACCTATGTCACACGTGCCAGTCTTCACAGACGTGTCCCTGTCAGGCTGGGGAGGCACATGCATGTCTCGAGCTGTGGGGGCGCTGTGGCCACCCCACACAGCGGCTCATATAAATGTTTTGGAGTGTTGCACAACAAAATCTGCTCTCCATCAGAGCAGTGTACATCCCTGGTGTTCTGAACAGAAGAGCGGATGAGATGTCCAAGGGCGGTCCACGTCACGGGGACTGGAGCTTCTATCTCGAGCTGATGGCTCAGACGAATGTGAACGTTCCGTGGTTCCCAATTCCACGACGCCTGTTATCAGAGTGCCCGTGGAAACTGCCGTGGAGGGAGGATGCTCTCCTCTAGGCAGGAGGAACGATCAGGAGTTATCCAGAAATAGGCCAGCACCTTTGAGTCTGGCCACTGAGCGGATCCGTTTTAGAGAGGATGGGTCTCTCTCAAGATGTGGTGCGCACGATCCAGGTTTCACGTGCTGCCTCCACCACAGCGCTGTACACATCAAAGTGGACAGCTTTTCAGCGTTGGTGTACGGAGAAAGGTGTAGAGGCCACCTCAAGTCCACTAGGTGGCATACTGTCATTTCTGCAGCAGCTGATGGACAGAAATCTGGCGTTCAACTCAATTAAAACGTATGCTACAGCCATCTCTTCTTGTCACGAAGGTTTCGGGGACAGAACAGCTTTTAATCATCCGCTGATGAAGCGTTTTTTAAAAGGTGTACAGAGGTGCAGGCCTGTATCACGCACACTTTCTCCACAGTGAGACTTAACGCTGGTTCTGCAAGCCCTGATCAAAGCTCCATTTGAGCCACTGAATCAGGTTCCAATTAAAGTCTTGTCTCTTAAAACAGCCCTGCTGTTGCCTTTAACATCTGCTAAGAGGGTGAGTGATTTACCTGCCCTCTCTGTCACTCCGTTATGTCTCAGAATTCAGGCTGATGGCAGCTCAGCTGATCTGAGGCCTAACCCAGCGTTTATGCAATAAAACATCAAAAACTCATTTAAATCAAGAGTGATATCGTTGGAGGGATTTTTGCCTCCTCCCCACAAATCAGATGAAGAATCATCTTTCCATCTTCTCTGCCCTGTGCGTGCGTTGACGTGTTACGTAGCACGCACGGCGGCACTGCGTCAGACTCAACATTTGTTTTGTGCACTTAGAGACGCATCTGCAGGTCGCCCGTTATCCATCCAGCGCCTGTCACATTGGCTGTGTGAGGCCATTTCTGAAGCCCACAGAGCATCAGATTTAGAGCCTTCTGACAATCTGAGGGCGCATTCGACCAGAAGTATCGCATCTTAAACTGATTTGCATAATGGTATAACAATGCAGAATATTTGCACTGCGCCCGCGTGGTCAACACCCTGCTCATTTATTCGCTTTTATTTACGTGATGTGTCGGCTCGTTCCATGACACATTCTGTCCTTAGTGCCTTAACAAAATGAATATTGTTGTTTCATGGAATCTCATTTAAACTCACATCTGACTGCATGCATTACAGTGTGAGATGTTGTTATCAGTCACAGGTTATGACTGTTGTTCTTGTTCTATGGTCCCTAATCAGTTCATGACTGCAGTCATCAATCAGTTTATTTGATTAATATTCAGTTCACTTATTAATCTGTTCATATTGAAGAGCCATGGATCTGCTCTGTTCACGGCATTTTTCAGCTTGTCCTCTTTCCCGTTGAAAACTTTTCCGGGTGTTCAGGCACTCGAAACGCGTAAACTACGCAGTGCGCGTCTGTGCATTGTGCGCGTAATCACTCAATGCGCATTTACGCACATGGAGAGCTGAGTGACAAGATGTTTTTTGGGCAAGCGGACACTTCTTATGGTGTTCGAATGGACCCAGTGAGGCGGAGACTACATCATGCTACGCCCTTAACCCACCAGCAACAGCCTTAAAGGGCAAAGCCTATATGAAATAGAACGTTGGTTACGTACTGTAACCCCAGATTCTATGAGTATAAGCGTTGCCCTTTATGCGTCGGGCCTCACTGGCTCCTAAATGGCAGAAGAAAAAGCTATTTGGGAGCCAATTACCCGCTCTTAATGTAATTTATACGGACCGGGTGGGGCCCACACAACAGGTGGGCGTGGACTAATTTTTTTCAGTGCAATGCTTTGCATGACGGGATAAACCCACCAGCGACAGCCTTAAAGGGCGAAGCCTATACAAAATAGAACCAGCTGATATGTGTGTTGAATATATGTATAATAAGAGACCCTCAGCCCAAGTGTCAGTGTGGTGGTGTTCATCTGAACACACAACTCTACTGATCTGTCAGCTTCAACTAATTAACAGTTGCCTTGACTTATCATTAATTAACATTTTTATTCCCTGCTGATTTTTTCTCTGTAAATGCACGTTTTCTTTTGAGAAAAGTCAAATTAAACAGGTGATGCCTGGTATGATGAACATGTAAATGAGCCCAAAAAAGCAGTAGTTAATGCTGAGCGAGTGAGGCGTTACACTGAGTAAAGAGGAAACACATAGAGGGAAAGAAGAAATGGGAACATGAAAGAGGGTGGTTTGACTTTATGATCCATTGATGTATCCACTGATTACAGGATGAAAATCATTTTTCAGCAGCTTGTTTGTTCATGACTTTTTAAAGACGAAAAGCAAATTAGAGAAAACATGAGGGGAGGCACAGGGATGGACTGGACTAGGGATGTAAGATGTGTAATGCTCGACTTGGGTGTGAGCTACAACTGATGGACTATTGATTTTTACAGTTACTAATGTGCATGCTCAAAGTTAGTGTTCTGCGATGCTTCAGAGTCTAGAGAGGTTCATGCCTACCTCTGGTTTGTTGAATTACTCTTATTCTAAACAGTGTTCATATCAACCTATGTTTTAGCTGTGTTCTGCAGTCACGCCAACACCTGGAAATATTACACTATCTCAACAAAACTACAATTAAAACTAAAAAAAAAAGATTTTTAGGCTCAATCATCCAGGTAGATAACACAAAAAAGGTTAAATCATTTAATCTGGACCAGTCTCTTTAAGGGAGAAATGTTTCGTCTTCCATCCGGAAGACTTCATCAGTCTGTGGCCTGCCAACCAGATCTGTCCCATAAGTAGCCTTCATTGCTGTGTTTCAAGCCAACCTCCTGTTGGAACCTCAGAACAATTAAAACTAATTTACAGCTACATTTTTATATGACAGTCAATAAAAAAAATCAGGTGCAAAGGACCAAAACAACAGAGATTAACACCAACAGGAAAAATCTAGGAACCTGTTTGATATGGTGGTGCCATTTTTTATGTATGCACATTGGTAATTGCAGAAAGGTCAATATGTGCTAGGGCTGATAAGAAGAGTGGCTGCAGTTGTGCTAAATGAAACGTAGCAGGTGTAGAACTGGCTGAAGTAGCAGGAAGTAAGAATTGTTGGACTTTGCATCATATTTTTCTTTTAAAAAATGTAAAAACTTGTGGTGCAACAAGAGCTTGTTCTTACAAATTTACCGTACAACGCTGTGTCACAAACCTGACCATATTCTGTCGACCCATATTCAGATTTGATGCAAAATTACAGAAAACACTGAGGTCTGAGATGTTGGAGATGTCCAACGGTTTGACCAAAGGCAAGTAACTGTTTGGTTTCTTCATCACAAGTCCTCCATGACTCATTAAAAACAAAGTTTAGACAAATATAAGCTGTTGATGGAATAAAGACACCTCAAAAATGCTCCATCAGTAATCACTTTAAGTACCAAACCTACATTGGTGGTTCATGTGGAGAGATAAAAATTGCAATGATAATCATTTAGCCTGTCATGTCCCAAACAGTCTGTTAAACACACAAATGTGGTGAAGATATTTAAAAAAATTCTGCACCACACTTGGTATTTTACGTTGAATATTGGACAAGGTATAATAACAACAACAACAACATTAATAACTAGAGAAATTGCATTTCCTGCAATAATGCAGTGTTTGCTTATGATGAAGAACTTGTGGAAAAACAGCTGAAATTAGCTAATGAATAATGCTGAAATGTAGCTGAAATGGAGGAACAAGCTTAATTTAACAGAAGAAAGCAGAAAGAGCACATATTTGCTGAATTAGGTTTAAATAAGCAGAAATTAAGCTAAAAAAAAGCTGAAATTAGCAAAAAATTGCTGAAAAGTAGCTGAAAATGCAGAAAGAAGCTTAAACTACCAGAAGGAAATGGAAAAAGCTGAAATACAATTCAATTCAATTCAAAAATACTTTATTAATCCCAGAGGGAAATTAAATGTTGTTGTAACTCATCATCCTGGTTTCATTAAAGAGTTGTTCTAGATGCTGATGGCTGTGGGCAGGAAGGATCTCTTGTAGCGCTCTGTCCTACAACGGATTTGAAGAAGCCTCTGACTGAAGACACTGTGTTGTTGTATGACAGTCTGATGAAGAGGATGCTGAGGGTTGTCTATAATGTTCTTCATTTTATGAAGAATCCTTCTTTGAACACTCATCTCCAAAGGTTCTAGAGGAGTCCCCAGAACTGAGCCAGCCTTCTTTATGAGCTTGTTGATCTTTTTTTAAGTCACTTGCTCTGGTGCTGCTACCCCAGCAGATGATGGCAGAAGAGATAGCACTCTCTACAACAGACTTATAGAAGATATGCAGCATCTTGCTGCAAACGTTGAAGGACTTCAGCTTCCTCAAGAAGTACAGTCTGCTCTGTCCCTTCTTGTAGACGGCTTCACTGTTGCATTTCCAGTCCAGTCTATTGTCCAGGTGAACTCCAAGGTATTTAAACTTCTCCACCACCTCCACTTCTTCTCCCATGATGAAAATAGGGTTGGATCTGTTCCTGATTCTGCTGAAATCTACAATCATCTCCTTAGTTTTGTTCACATTCAGGATGAGATGATTGTTTCCACACCATGCCACAAAGCAGTCCACCAGTTCCCTGTACTCAGCTTCTTGTCCATCTCTGATACACCCGACTACTGCAGTCATCAGAATATTTCTGCAGATGACAGGAGTCTGTTTTGTACTGTAAATCTGAGGTGTACAGGGTGAAAAGGAATGGTGAGAGTACAGTCCCCTGTGGTGCTCCTGAAAAACTGACCACCTGGTCAGACACACAACACTTCAGTCTCACAAACTGTGGTCTGTTTGTCAGGTAGTCTTTGATCCAGGTGATTGTTGAGGCCTCCACCTGAGTCTTCTGAAGATTCTGACAAAGCAAATCAGGCTGGATTGTGTTAAATGCACTGGAGAAATCAAAGAACATGACTCACACAGTGCTGTCTGCCTTTTCTAGATGACAGTGTGTTTGCTGAAGCAGGTGTATGATGGCATCTTCAACTCCAAGTCCACGCTGATAAGCAAACCGCAGTGCATCCTGATATGTGCTTGTTTGTCTAGTCAGGTGGGTCAGCAGAAGTCTCTCTAGGACCTTCATGATGTGGGATGTCAGGGCAACAGGTCTATAGTCATTGAGGACTGATGGGTGCGTTTTCTTTGGCACTGGAACAAGACAGGATGTTTTCCACAACACTGGAACCTTCTCCTGGGTCAGGCTAAGGTTGAAGAGGTACTGCAGAACCCCACAGAGCTGCTCTGCACAGACCTTCAGGACTCTGGGACTGACACCATCTGGACCTGCAGCCTTATTCCGGTTCAGTCTCTCCAGCTGCTTCCTCACCTGACTTCTGGAGACGCAGAGGGGGAGACAAAGGAGGTATCAGCATATTCTGATTTAGTTGAAGACCAATATGTAGAAAAAGGGTCCATGACTGAGGTGGTAGATACAATATTTGAGGTGTGACAGGACAGTCTTGGGTCAATGGAGGGTGGTATGTATGTTTGGCTGTGGGCAAGAGAGGAGGATGCTGAGCTTGTTCCTGAACTGAACCTATTGAAGAATGTGTTCAGTTCATTGGCTCTGTCCAGGCTTCCATTCTTCTGATCCTCCTTCTGCTTGAAGCCTGTGATTTGTTTCATCCCTGACCACACCTCTCTGATATTGTTCTGTTGGAGCTTGCTCTCCAGCTTCTTCTTGTACACCTCCTTGCTGTTTCTTATCTTGACTTTTAGTTGCTTCTGTGTACTCCTCAATAATTCCCTGTCTCTCTCCCTGAAGGCTCTTTTTTATGGTTTAGCAGTTCCTTCAGGTCAGTGGTAATCCAGGGTTTGTTATTGGGGAAGCATCTCACTGTTCTGGTGGGGATGGTGTTGTTTACACAGAAGTTTATATAGTCGGTCACACACTCAGTCAGGGCATTGATGTCCTCTCCATGTGGCTGGCACAGTGCATCCCAGTCTGTAGCATCAAAACAACCCCGCAGGGCTTCTTCAGCTTCCGTTGACCACTTTCTCACTGTTCTCTTTATTGCAGGTTGCCTCTGAACAAGGGGTTTATATTTTGAGCAGAGATACACAAGATTGTGATCTGATTTGCCAAGAGGGGGGCTTGCTTTAGCGATGTATGAATCCTTGACATTTCCATAAAACAAGTCCAGCATTTTGTTTTCTCTGGTAGAGCAGCTGACAAACTGTTTGAATGTCGGAAGTGTAGCAGAGAGAGAGAGGCATGATTAAAATCCCCAGATATTGTAACAAACGCACTAGGGTGTTGTGTCTGTAGCTTAGCAACCTCGGAGCTGATGACATCACATGCAGTCTCGGCAACAGCATTGGGTTGAATGTAAGCAGTTGCCAAAATAACACTGGTGAACTCTCTTGGCAAATAATATGGACGACAACTTAGTGCTAACAGTTCAATATCTAGACTGCAGAGATGACACTTCACAGTAACATGTCCAGGATTACACCATCTGTTGTTCACAAGCACTGCCAACCCACCTCCTTTCCTTTTGCCACTCCTCTTTAAATCTCTATCTGCTCGTATGGTCAGAAAGCCTGGCAAGGAAACGCTGGAGTCGGGGATATGATCCTGCAACCATGTCTCAGTGAAACACATAACACTGCATTCCCGATACTCTGGATGGGTCCTTGTTAGGGCTTGAAGTTCATCCAACTTGTTTCCCAGCTATCTCACATTGCCCATCATGATCGATGGAAGAGATGGTTTAAACTGCATTCTTCTCTCTTTCTCCCTCTTCTTTGCTCCTGCTCTGCATCCACAACGCCTCCTTTTCAACTCATTTGGGATTTGAGGCTGTAGTTGAGATATTATTTGAGATTTGGAGATGTTAATCAGCTGCTCCCGGTTGTAAAAAACCTTGTTGTTATGGTTACGCATCATAACAAATGTTCAAAAGCAAATATATTTCTGTAAAAATCCTTCCAGCTGCACAGCATCCGACACCAGAGGAAATAATCATCCAAAAAAAGTGATTTATATCCATAAAAAAGAGGAATTAAAGTTATCAAAAGTAATATCTCAGAATGAAAGTAACAGAGCTACTCCAACATGCAGCCACCTTGAGCGGCGCAATTCTAGAATTATAGCTTGAAAAATAGCTTAAAAAAAAGGTGGAATTAGCTATAAAAGCTCAAATTAACATAAAAACAGCAAAATAGTAGCAGAAAGAGCAGAAAAAGCTGAAAGGATAATAAAGAAGTCATTTAGGCTGAAAGTAGCAAATTACCAACTACAACTTGAAATTATCTGAAAGCAGCTGAAATTACCTAAAAAGGTAGCTGAAAAGGTAGAACAAGCTTAAAATAGAAGAAGAAAGTAAAAAGAACACGTTTGTCCAAGAAGCAAAACTTAGCACAAAAAGGGGGAACTTGTCTGAAAAAAGCTGAAATTAGCACAAAACAGCTGAAAAGTAGCTAAAAAGGCAGAAATAAACTGAAATTACAAGAAGGAAGTGGAAAGAGTGCAAGTGGAATTAGGCTGAAAAAAGTTTAAATGAGTGCAAAAATGTGGAATTAGTTGAAAAAGCTTAAATTAGCATAAAACAGCTACATAGTAGCAAAAATAGTAGAAAAAGTTGAAATTTGGATAAATTATCTGAAAGGACCATAACAAGCTGAAACTGGTAGGAAGAAGTTAGAAGCACAAAAATGTTTTAGTTACAATAAATAATCTGAAAGGAGCACAAAACAGCTGAAAAGAACAGCTGAAAGTAGCTGAAAACCTTTTAAATTTGCACAAGTAATCTGAAAGAAGCTGAACCAGAACAGAATCTGAAAGGAGCAGTAAAAGGTTGTAAACACATCTAAAGAGTTGAAGGATGTAAAATGAGCTCAATTAATTTTCTATGAGGAAAAAAATGAAAAAACCTTCCTGTGGACCCACCACCTGCAGGAAGGGCCATAAAAGTTGGATGCGTGATGCTATGGGCAGTGGCTGAAGGCAGGGATCTTGGCGCTCTTACCCTGGCTTACCAAAGCTAGTTCTTGGGACATGGAACGTGACCTCTCTGGTGGGGAAGAAGCCTGAGCTTGTGCTTGAGGTTGAGAGGTACCGACTAGATATAGTTGGGCTCACCTCAACGCATAGCATGGGCTCTAGAACCAATCTCCTTGAGAGGGGCTGGACCTTATTCCACTCTGGAGTTGCCCATGGTGAGAGGCGTTGAGCTGGTGTGGGTCTACTTGTAGCCCTACGACTTGGTGCCTGTGTGTTGGAGTTTTCCCCGGTAGATGAGAGGGTGGCTTCCCTTCACCTTTGGGTGGGGGGATGGGCTCTGACTGTTGTCTGTGTCTATGCACAGAATGGCAGTTCAGAGTATCCAGCCTTTTTGGAGTCCTTAGCAGGAGTGCTGGAATACGTGCCAGCTGGGGACTCCTTTATTCTGCTGGGGGACTTCAATGCCCACGTGGGTAATGACAGTGTGATCTGGAGGGGCGTGAATGGGAGGAATGGACTCTCTGATCTGAACCCGAGCGATGTTCTGTTGTTGGACTTCTGGGCTAGTCATAGTTTGTTCATCACAAACACCATGTTCGAACATAAGGGTGTCCATAAGTGCACTTGGCACCAGGATGCCCGAGGTCGTAGATCAATGATAGACTTCATAGTTTTGTCATCTGATTTGCGGCCATTTGTTTTGGACACTCCAGTGAAGAGAGGAGCTGAGCTGTGAACTGATCACCACCTGGTAGTAAGTTGGATCAGATGGTGGGGGAAGATGCCAGACAGACCCGGTAGACCCTAACATGTAGTGAGGGTTTGCTGGGAATGCCTGGCAGAAGAACCTGTCAGAGAGATCTTCAGCTCGCACTTCTGGGAGAGCTTTAAATGCATCCCAGCTGAGGTGGGGGACATTGAGTCTGAGTGGGTCATGTTCTGCACCTCACTTGTTGAGACAGCTGCCTTGAGCTGTGGTCGCAAGGTTGCTGGTGCTTCTCGTGGCCATCCACGAATTCGGTGGTGGACACCCCCAAGCTGAAGAAGGAGTCTTATTGGGCCTTGTTGGCCAGTGGAACTTTGGAGGCAGCTGAGGAGTATCGGAGGGCCAAGTGGTCCGCAGCCTTGGCTGTTTCTGAGGCAAAAGCTCGGATGCGGGAGGAATTTGGTGAGGCCTTGGATAACGACTCTCGGTCGGCTCTGAGGGCATTCTGGTAAACCATCAGATGGCTGAGGAGGGGAAAGCAGCACTTTACTAACACTGTATTCAGTGAAAGTGGGCTGCTGTTGACCTCAACTAATTATGTCATCGGGAGGTGGAAGGAATACTTCTTGGACTTTCTCAATCCCACCAGCACATCTTCCATGGAGGAAGCTGAGTCAGGGGACTTTGGGGTTGATCCATCCATAAGTGTGGATGAGGTCGCCGAGGTAGTTAAAAAGCTCTGAGGTGGCAGGGCTCTGGGAGTGGATGAGATTCACCCTGATTTCCTTAAGGCTCTGAATGTTGTGGGGCTGTCTTGGTTGACACGCCTTTGCAACGTCACATGGACATTGGGGGAAGTGCCTCTGGATTGGCAGACTGGGGTGGTTGTTCCCGTCTTCAAAAGGGGGGACCTGAGGGTGTGCTCCAATTATAGGGGCACCACTCTCCTCAGCATCCATGGTAAGATCTATTCAGGGGTACTGGAGAAGTGAGTCCTATCGCTGGTCGAACCTCAGATCCAGGAAGAACAATGTAGATTCTGTCCTGGCCGTGGAACACTGGATCAGCTCTTTACCCACACTAGGGTCCTCGAGGGGTCATGGAAGTTTGCCCATTCTGTCTACATGTGTTTTGTGGATTTGGAGAAGGCATTCGACTGTGTTCCTCGGGGTACACTGTGGGGGGTGCTCTGTGAGTATGGGATTAGGGGCCTGTTGCTAAGGGCTGTTCAGTCCATATACAAGCAGTGCGAGAACTTGGTTTGCATTGCCGGCAGTAAGTCGGACCCCTTCATGGTGAAAGTTGGACTCTGCCAGGGCTGCCTGTTGTCACGATTCTGTTCATAACTTTTATGGACAGAATTTCTCTGTGTAGCCAGCTGGCGGACGGTTTCTGGTTCAGTGGCCTCAGGATACCATTACCATCTCTGCTCTTTGCAGATGATGTGGTCCTGTTGGCGTCATTGTGCCGTGATCTTCAGCTCTCACTGGAGCGGTTCACAGCTGAATGTGAAGTGGCTGGGATAAGAATCAAATCCAAATCTGAGGCCATGGTCCTCAACTGGAAAAGGGTGGATTGCTCTCTCCAGATCGAGGGTGAGGTTCTGCCTCAAGTGGAGGAGTTCAAGTATCTCGGGGTTTAGTTCATGAGTGAGGGAAGAATGGAGCGTGACATTGACAGACAGATTGGTGTAGCATCTGTAGTATTGTGGACTCTGTACTGATCCATTGTAGTGAAGAGAGAGCTGAGCTGTAAGGCAAAACTCTCTGTTTACCGGTCAGTCTACATTCCTACCCTCACCTATGGTTACAAGCTCTGGGTAGTGACCAAAACAATGAAATCACGGATACAGGAGGTTGAAATGAGTTTCCTTTGCAGGGTAGCTGGACTCTCCCTTAGAGATAGGGTGAGAAGTTCGGTTATTCAATTCAATTCAATTCAATTCAAAAATACTTTATTAATCCCAGAGGGAAATTATTTGTTGTTTTAACTCGTTATCCTCATTTCATTAAGATATGTTATAGATACTGATGGCTATAGACAGGAAGGATCTGTTGTAAAGGTCCATCCCACAGTGGATCTTAAGAAACTGGCTGCAGATGCCCTCCGTTCCGTCCACCCAGACTCGGCTGGCCTCTCGGTTCCCCCGGGCTGTAGGACCACCCAAATGCCGGGCAGAACTCCTCCCAGAGCGATGGCCACTCCTCCCAGCAGTCTGCTGAGCTCCTCGTCAATGCCGACAGCCAACTGTAGGTGCCGAGGGATGATCCTGTCATTCCACTGTCATGAGCCGTGTTTCCTGCTAGTTCCAGGATCTCAGTGGTCAGGCACTCGAGCACAGCTGGCAGGTAGATGAGAATGCGTCCACAGAACATCCTTTTAACCCACTTGAGATTTAGGGCTGTAGTTGAGATATTATTTGAGCTTTTGAGATGTTAATCAGCTGCTGTTGGTTGTAGAAAACTGCCTTGTTGCCATGGTTACGCATCATAACAAATGTCCAAAACTAAAAAAGTTTCAGTAAAAATCCTTCCAGCTGCACAGCATCTGATACCATAGAAAACAATCATCCAAAAAAATGTGATTTACATCCAGAAAAAGAGGAATTAAAGTTTCCAAAAGTAAAATCTCAAAATGAAAGTAACAGAGCTGCTCCAACATGCAGCCACCTTGAGCGGCGCAATTCTAGAACAATCTGAATTGAATTATTTGAATAAATAATTATCTGAATTATCTGGGAGAGACTCAGAGTAGAACCACTGCTCCTCCACATTGAGAGGAGCCAGTGAGGTGGTTCGGGCATCTGGCAAGAATGCCCCCTGGATGACTCCCTAGGGAGGTGCTTCGGGCATGTGGGAGGAGACTCCGGGGAAGACCCAGGACACCCTGGAGAGACTATGTCTCTCGGTTGGCCTGCGAAAGCCTTGGAATCCTCCCAGAAGAGCTGGAAGAGGTAGCTGTGGAAAGAGATGTCTGGGCTTCCCTGTTCAAGCCGCTGCCCCCGCGACCCAACTTCGGAACAAGTGGAAGATAATGGATGGATGGATGGAAAAAAATGGCAGAAATTTTTTTTCAAAAAGCTAAAGTTGCACCGATACCAAAGTCATAGCAGGATTGTCCTGAAGAAGCTGTATGTTTTGAGAAATGAATTGTTGAAATAGATTGAAAATTGCGGGACGAGAATTGTGCTGAAAAACGTACGGAAGAAAAATGGATCACAATAGAATGCTTCATAAACATCCACACAATAATAAATGGAGAAAACTATAAATATTACCTTAAAGTTTCCTGGATTCATGCACTCGTGCACTGAAATCAGCTTTCAGTTTTACTCAACACACTCTGTCATCCGAGTCAACACCTGCTCAGTCGTCACTCTGCTGATTTTTAAATCCTAAAAACACACCAGCTGTTCTGTCGGCATCTGAGTCTGTCCAAACTGTTCCACTGGAGCAGGTTCTGACAACATCTGAGGGGAGAAACGGGTCAGGCACAACCAGGCTGTTTTACAACTAGCTATAAAACCATTAGTGGTTGTTGATAGAGTCGAGCTGTTTCACGCTGAAACAAAATATGACAGTCCTAACACCTCTTAACACTTTCCTGATGTTGTCTGGCATCAAGACAAAAATAAACTTCAGTACAGTGAGCTGCAGACTCTTCAGATGTTTAGACTATTATTAAGGCTGCCTCAGTCATTTTAATTATAGATGTTAACTACGGTAATTTATCAGTCAGTGTTTTTAGTGTATTTGATTTTTATGTTTTTTTTTTTTCTTTTTATCAAACATTTCAGGTGAAATAAGTTTTCCTCCACATTACTACTATGCACTGCATAGGTCATACTCTCTGTCTTAGCTATAGTTTTGTTATCCCCGTCATGGAGTATAGAGGAGGGGTAGGAAATACCCTCCATCCAGCTGTCTGTGTTGAGCCTGATAAATTAAAAAGAAAAGTCAGGTACCGACCCATTTTGGTGTGTGGCAGCATCTAAACATGAGAAAGCTCATTATCAAAATTTAGGTTGCCACATCAAAATCTAACATGGCCACCGCCATATATGTGTGTGTGTGTGTGGGGG
>NC_056498.1:76869677-76886531 GCF_014905685.2 Nematolebias whitei | reverse complement strand
GGTGAATGTCTTTACGTTTGTTACCTTGTAAGGCCCATTTTCCGAACAAATACTACATTTTTAGGACCAACTTCTTCATATGGGCATTTAGGGTTAGGTATGTACTGGTAATGATAGGTTAGGGTTAGGTATGTACTGGTAATGGTTAGATTTGGGGTAAGGGTCAGGGTTAGGCTATAGAAATGAATGGAAGTCAATGCAAAGTCCCTGTAAAAATAGAAAGACAATCTTTTGTTTGTGAAAATATTTGAATTTATTGTAAGCAACAAAGCATACTGTATGTATCTATCTATCTGTCTGTCTGTCTGTCCATCTGTCGCCTGTCCACCTGCCTTTCTCTCTTTCTTTCTTTTGAAATATATTTCTAACTTAATATATATTTTCTTACTTTAGTATATGATTATTTGTATCTTTATGTGTTTATATGGCCGAGCCTGCTTCAGACCTTTTGAGATCACGCTTACAATTATTTATTTAATTATGTATGTATGTATGTGTGTATGTATGTATGTACAGTATGCATGTATGTGTTTGTTTATTTATTTATTTAGTCATTTATACAGATAATAAAAATCACAGCCACATTAATTAAGAATGGAGGTAAATCTAACATTTTTGTCTTTTGCTGCGCTAACTTCATGACGTTTGTTTCAGTCATTCATGGACAGTTATTTATTAAGCAGACATGAGAACGAGGGTGTAGCCGTAATTATAAACCAAAGGAATGAGATCAACAACATCGCCTCATCATTAGAGATGGTGTAACGAACCCCGTATAATGGACCAAAATCACCACCACAAAAATCAATTAAATAAAGTTTATTAACTGATGAAAACGGCAGGATGGACCTCGGCAAGCTTTCGCAGACTGTGGACCGGTTCCAGGTTCCAATCACCGATCCACACGAACAGTCTAAAGATGGAGAACGGTTAGTGGTTGTGCAGGTGACGAGAGTGAAGACAAAGTCAGATGAAAAAACAACCACTAACCGTCTCAGTGATGATGGGGGTTCTGAAGCGCTGAAGCGGGTCCAGCTGACCCGGATGACTGCTGGAGGAGCTGGGTCTGGTGAGAGACGACAGTCGGCAGCAGCTGAAGCTTGCAGCGAGGTCTGCAGGATAAGTTGGTGTCTCCAGCACCGAGCGTGATCCAAAACAAGCGAGTGGTGGAGAGTAGAGCTGGTGGGGATGATCCGAGAGACGTGGTCGAGCAGGCGTGGGTCAGAACCGATGATCAGATGCCGAGATAATCCAAGGAGCAGACGAGAGACGAAGTCAGGAGGTCCGTGGGTCCAGAAGCCGGGAGGTCGAGCCGAGAGGAAGGGAACAGGAAACGACGGGAGGACAGAAACGAGTAAAACAGGAATACAAGGACTTGAGAGGACAGGACAGGGACAGAGCGTGGTCATGAGCGCGAGGTATTTACTAACTAAAAGTGTTCAACTACCGGGCACCGAAAAAGAGTCAGCTGTGAGCTTATAAAGGGAGAGGAGGACAGGTGCAGCCAGTTGAGCGCAATCAGCGCTGCTGGCTGCAGTGAAGACAACGTTAAACTAGGAGTGAAGACAAACCTCAACCCACATGCAGAGAAAGAAAAAGAAAAACAAAAGAGTAGATCCCCAGAACCAAAACAAGTGAACAGAGTGACACAAAAACCTAACTGACAGACGTGATTCGTGACAGATGGTGGTTGTTCCTTGACTCAAACTGACCATGTTGTTGTGTGTGAGATGTCATGTATGTTGCCATCCACCCACATAGAGTCCTACAGTGTTGTGTCTTTATGTTAGAGCACCCTCAGTGTCAGCTGTACATCTGTTGAACTCCCTCTGCACTCCCGGGTGATGGCATTGTCTCTCAAAAACACAGAAACACACACAAGCATTAACATCCATGCATTAACATCTATGCAGATATTCACACAGAGCCTGCACCCGGTTGGGACTGGGGCCATCTGGAGGCCTGGTAGGGGAAACAAGAGCCCCCCTCCTCCACAATAGCTCATGTTTCCGATTCAGCCTCAAATTGATTATGGTGTCGCCTGTTTCCTCCAATACCCCTGCCTAATCTCAATCTCCTTGGGAACTGACTTGGTCAAATCCTGACCTCACCCACCTCTGAGCATCTCTTCTCAACCCCTCTAAGTTTTTAATTTCTCATGTTTCTATTCATCTGCAGCTCCCCGTCCTCCTCTTTATTCGGTTTTCATTTGGCTCTTGATGTGTTCTCGTCATTACCTCCCTTCCTCCTTTTCCATCATCATCATCCATCTCAAGCTTCATTCTTGTGGCTCCCGCTGCTTTTGGTTTTTTGGGTTATCGCTCTGCCATCTGTCCTTTTATTTTCTCTTTGCAGAAAAGAACAGCTGTTCATCGACCCTTAGTGGCCTTACAAATCCTCAGAATACACATGAAAAATCATCATGTCTTAACAAGTTGTTGTAAAAGGTATAATGAGCTAAAAACTATATCAAACTACCAAACCTCAAACTATTTGTCGCTGTCTGTCAGGTAGCAGAACAATACAAAGCATCCAGATATCCATTTTATTTATCCGCTTTTCGGCACAAGGTCACCGGGAAGCTGGTGTCCATATCCAGCAGTCACTGTGCAAGAGGCGGGGGACACCTCCAGTCCATCACTAGGACACATGGAGACAAATGAGACAAACAACCATTCCAACTTTCATACCATTCCGCACTGAAAGTAAGTGAGGCAAACTTACGACTTTTTTGCTGTGAGAAGATGGCACTAACTACTGTCCTATGCCACTCCAATATAATTAAAACTGCACGTATCCTGAAGCTGCTCAATAATTCAGGTAGGAAAATCTAACAAGGTTAAGTCAGGTCCTCTGGATGGATGACCTGTTCAGAAAACCTGACAATCTTATTAGACTACAGTACGTACTTACATAATATGACATAATTACTGTAACGTGCTTAGGATGAGTCAGTAAGGTGCAGATAATGTGAAGGATGAATTAGTTAGTTTGATCATACATGAAGATGTAAATGATAAAAACAGACTAGGAAGTTGTTGGTTTGTGGTAAAAACTGCTCTTATGGTGGTTCATTCTGGTTGGCAGACTTCTGGATCTCCTGCCAGATTGGAAGAACTTTAAAGGTTGAGAAATAAAACAAAAAATATAACGGACCATTGAAAACAAACATAACCTAAAAAAATAAATACCACCCAATGATTACAAAGGGAATACAAGGTAGCTATCACTCATTGAAAACACAGCATACTGCGTTCTACATGTCCTGTCATTTAGACTACAGTCTTTTTGTAATGGACTGAGAGAATACAATAAAAGCCTACATCTGTTCTTCTCCACAGTGTAACTCCTACCCTCTTGAATATCTTACACAAAAACATTAAGGTTTACTTGCATTCCCTGTTCAACTCCAGTCCAGAAAAACACTCATCTCCAAAACTACAAAACATTTGCTGTTCAAATCCCTCAGCGACAGGGACATCGATGTACTGCTTGTTTGAACTTCATCTTTTATAAGAGAACATGTTCCTGTGTTTGTTAGCTTCATAAAATTAAAAATGTGTTGCTGTTTTTGTGGTAACATTCTTAAATGTAACGTCACATTTTCTCCCTGCGATGTTAGAACATACAGTAGGACTCTCCAGCTGTGCAGAGGTCAGCTGAAGGTGTTTATTTCCACCACGTTAGTGGATCTGCAGCAGCAGAAATGGTCAGAGGTTGGCTGTGGTGCTGCTATGACCAGCTATAACTCAGCTGCTCTTTGCTTGTGTAAACCACATGAGACATTGGGCTACTAAACCCTTATCTGTAATTTAGGTTGTAATACTGGGGAGGTCCAGCAGATGGCACTCAGGTTTTACCAGTTGAATTTAGCCAACGCGGTTTGGTCAATTTTCCCTATATTCTGAGGCAGGCTCTTTACACGTGCACAGACCGACCAAACTGCGGACCTTACAACCTGTGTATGAGTGACAGAAGTGACCACTCATTGAGAATTGTCTGTGGAAATCCCAGTGAGAGACCGAGGTGACCGCTTGTTGGGTAATAGCTTGTGGAAATCCCGGTGAGTGAATAACTCAGTTGAGCTCATTTAGCGTGCGGCTAATGTATAGATAAGTTAAATATTAAACTGCCAGATACCGAGATATGTCTCTAAATAAACTAATCAGGAGTTTGTTGGACTTTGTCCTAATGTTTTAATTGCTTTGGTGTGTTTTACATCGTTGTACTGACAGAAATAAGAATAAAAATGCTAACTGAGCTAATGCTAGCACTAACCACAGCTGCTAACGCTAAAGGTCTGTATCATTTTACAAAGTTAGAATTAGCTCTACAGTGACAAAGAATGCACTTTTTGTATTCTAAATCATATTGGTTCATTAAAAATACATGCAGTTCATAGGAAGCCATGTTAAAGCTACTATAAGTTGTTTTTGGTTAAAATAATAAATGTTGAATTGTTATAAATTCATTAATCAACGTGTTAAAAGCAAAAGAAACATAAAATGTTTAATATGCCTAATATGTTATGCAGTCTAACATTGATTTTGATTAACTTACAAGTTATGCACTGCATATTTAAGTTGTCAATGTATTTTGTTGGTTTAACACAAAAAAATACTTAACAGTTAACTACCGTTTATTGCATTTCATGGTAGTTCACCATAAACTTAAGCTGATTAAGCTAAAAACTAAAAGGAGAAATATGTGCATGATTTGTATTCTTGAGAAAGGACATGGAATCTCATAATTGAACGGGAACAGAATGATTTACTTTCTGCACTTTACACAGATTGGTTTTATATTGACTCTGGATTCTTTGATCGTGATGGTGAGCCGAGCCCATGCGAACTGTGGACAGGTGTAAACGGTGTGGCCAGCTGGGACATCATTTCGCAGAAGAACCTTCACAAATCCGGAAAATCCATCTTGGGTTACAGATAAGATTCCATACACAACACCACCCGGGGTAGCAACATTACTAAAGAACTGAACTTGTTTTTATTTTTCATAAGGAGAAAAGAGCTCTATTTAAGTTTTCTTGTATTTGATTTTTCTACATTTGCAAATAAGTTGTTTTTATTGCTTGTGGGAAGCAATAAAATAATAAGTTCAGTATTTGATTGGTGTGACATTACTCTTGGCAGAACCTAGTAGATGTTAGTGCCTGTTCCCTACTGGTCCACTTCAAGTGCGCTACATTTGCTAAAGATAATAAACACTGAGGTTTGCCCTGGTGGCCTGAAGGATGACAGAAGCAATGGGCTGACACTCAGGAGCAAACAGACTCCATGTGATGCTCCAAGAAAGGCAGAAGGTGAAGACAAAGTGCATCTGAGAGCTGCAGAGTGAACGTCTGGCATCCACTTTGCTTATTCATAAAAATAAATAAAATAAAATAAAATGCCATCCCTCTTCTGGAAGACTGAGAACCACCAGCATACTTGTTTAAATAAAGTGTTCTACTAAAACAACTCTTCATCTTACTGCAGCTTTTACAATTTCCTTAATCAGTATTTTTCATTTTTAAGAAAAAAAAATAAACTTACTTGTATTTATTAACAAATTTGTCAAGATTTAGCTCACTTAAGCATAAATCATAAGCAGCTGCAAGACAAAATGTGCCTCTAACTGGCGACCAAACTGAGACAAACTTACAGAACAGCTAAAAAGTTCAAGAAAAAAGGAAGTTTAAATTTATTTTTAACTTTTCTGTGAAATATCATGAGGTCAAGGGAGGAAGCAGACATTTCTAGGACTCAGCAGAATTCAGCTGCAGAATAAAAAGATCTGACTAAACTTACCTGCTTTTGTGATGTGGGTCTGTCTATTGCCTGATGTGGGTCTGTCTATTGTCTGATGTGGGTCTGTCTATTGTCTGATGTGGGTCTGTCTATTGTCTGATGTGGGTCTGTCTATTGTCTGATGAAGCTTATAGTGTGCATGCTGTCAGATTCAGGATTTTACATCTCAGACCATAATTAAAATGATCTGCTCTTCACCACTTATCATAATCTATCTCCAGGTGAACAAATTCACACTAGAGATTCCACCTTTGTCTTCATTTACTAAAATTAAAATTAAACCAAAATGGACAAATTGTGTGAAAAACTAAATCCAGTTTTGCTGCTTCTGCAGGATTTTATACAATCAGTCCGGTGCGGCTGCTGATCAGGTGTGCGAGATCGCCTGTGTTTGTCAGTTTGCTGCTCTGGAACATACTTGTGCATGTGAATACAATGCCGAGATGGAAAAGCATCAGCAATGAGCTCAGAGAAACAACGTTTCTAAAGATTTAGAAGTTTGTCACTCAGCAGAGTGAACGAATGTTTAAAACGTGGAACAAGTGAAGTGCTGTGAATAGATGCACTGTCTGTCCTCAAACATGAAAGCCAAACTCTGAAAGAGGGTGTAACTTCTTTTTCCTAAAATATGACTATTTAAGAAACTTGAGAACTAAATGTTATTTTACAATCTTTGTTATAACAAAAGTTAAAAAGACGTATTACACACAAACAAAAAAATGTATATAACATTTGAGGGTCAAGGCTTTTTACTTTCATTCGCATCACATGTGGGACATGTGATGCGATTTATTGTGTACACAAGATCCCAGTTACACCCAAAAATAGCAAAAATATAAAGCGTAAAAAGGAACAGTAAATAAGGATCTAAGATATAAACTAAGATATACGCTAAACGAACACCCAACGGTATGCTAAAAGATCCGCTAGTACAAAGTATATCCACTATATACGCTAGTCACTAATAGTACAAAACAATACACC
Organism: Nematolebias whitei; assembly: GCF_014905685.2. Classification (NCBI taxonomy): domain Eukaryota; kingdom Metazoa; phylum Chordata; class Actinopteri; order Cyprinodontiformes; family Rivulidae; genus Nematolebias; species Nematolebias whitei. The sequence continues at coordinate 76,879,743 of NC_056498.1, read as the reverse complement.
GAATAACAGCAACACAAACATGAGTCTTTGTGGGTGGATGAGTATGAATGAATGAATACAGCAGCATGAAATAATCAGCAGCATGAGATCAGCAGCATGGATAATCAGCAGCACATATCACCAATCAAGTGGCATTACAGTAATTGTTATTTCACAGTGATTATCCTGGTTAGAGATTCATGAGTCTAACAGCCTCAGGGTAGAAGCTGTTCCTCAGTCTAGTGGTTCTACACTTAATGCTCCTCAAACCTCTATCCCGAGGGTAGTGAGACAAAATGTGTGTGTACTGGGTGAGTGGGGTCCTTCATGATGCAGGTGGCCCTCTTCCTGCATCTAGAGGTGTAGATGTCTGTGATGGTGAGGAGACTGACTCCAACAGACTTCTGTGCAGCCTTCACCACTCTCTGCAAAGCTTTTCTTACTGCAGCTGTGCAGCCTCCATGCCACACGTTGATGCTGGAGCACAGGATGCTCTCCACTGCACACCTGTAGAAGGAGGTGAGGACTGAGCTTCCCAGACCAGCTCGTCTCAGCCGCCTGCGGAAGTAAAGTCTCTGATGAGCTTTCGTGATCAGGCTGGTGGTGTTGTTGCTCCAACTGAGGTTGTCATTCAGGTGCACATCCAAGTACTTGTAGCTGGAGACCACTTCCACTGCAGATCCTCTGATGTTTAGGGGGGTGTAGGTGAGTTTGCTCCAAAAAATGTGATGGTCATTTCATACTTTTTCTTCCAACTCCAGTTTGGAGCTTCTTTGTTCGCATGTATTTTAGTTCTTCTCTGTTTAAATTATCATCATAACAAACCCAGACTGAACAGATCAGGTAATAATCTGCCGATAGTCAGCCAGCCTGGGGTCTGCTGATTATCAGTGGTGAGATACACCATCTGCTTTAATGGGCTCTATGCTTGAAAGTGCAAGACAAGCAGAACCACAGAGTGGAGGGGTCCAAGAGCCGCAAGCTTCACTCGTCAGTCTGTACCTCTTTTTCCTAACCTGTCTTTTTCAACATTTTCTGATTCTCACTTGGCCGTCTTGGCTTCTGTTTCTTCTTCTTTCAGTGTGTATAATAATCTGCGTCTTCTTCCAGCTGCCACGGTTCAATAAGGCAACATGGCACTCGGTGCAGCAAATACCATAACTCACTTTCTAGTAATTGATCCCTACAGTGCAAAGCCTTTTGCTTCTTTCCCACCCTCACATCTTTATTTCTTTCTTTCGCTTCGTCACTTTTTTCAACACCGACTATGTTCCCTTTCAACTCCTTTTCAATTTATTGAGCTTTTTTGGCACAAAGTCCAATAAAGACAGCCAAAGACAATTATGTCTGTCTCCCACTGCTGCGTTCGTTTTCTTGACATCGTGCCCTGGCTCTTCCCTCTGCCCAAAGAGATAAATAAAAATAAGAATCCCTGCACCTCGTTTTATTCATCCTGCTTCGCTACAAACCAGACTCAAACGCTGGTGCTTACCTGCATACATAACATGCACCCTGCACCCATCAGCTCCTTCAATTTCATGCATAAAACTTTTTCTCCGCAGAAATTGGACTTTTTCTGCAAATTGCTCATCCTCAATTCGGGGACTATTGGTCCTGGAACTGATGACGGAGAAGAAATATAACCTGTGGGTAAAACTTCATAGTCACTAAAACATTTTCCTCCTCTGAGCTTTGTGTTGGCCCTCAGTCCCACCCCAGACTTGGTGGAATAAGAGCAAGTCTCTCGAAGTTCGCCTCTCATGTTGAGTGGTTTAAGGGCCAATCAGTTCTCTGCTCTGAATCTGTCCAACTGCTGAAGTGAAGCTTTAAAAACTAATTGATGTTTTGGAAAAGAAATCAGCACCTCAGCAAATCGTGGAGCTAAAACAGCTCGGGCAAGACATCATAAGAAATTCTTCAACACTCATCAGTGTTGTCTGTGAGTCAGACGACACCAACATCATAAATCCTGTTTATTGCCTGCTGCTGAGGGCAAAAGGGCGACAATGTTTTCGCCTGTGTCTGTGTGTGTTCAGTTGTTTGTTTCAATAGCAAAATAGTTCATAGATCACTGATTTTGTAGAAATTCTCAGATTTGTTTGGATCAGGTTGACATTTACAACTTTTAAACATCTGGAGCCAAGATGGCTGCCACTGCTTTAACTGAGTCCGTTTCACAGAAGCTGAGCTAAATGTTGGTCTGGTAGTAGCTCCAACTCTGCTGTCAGTGCTAGCTGATTGTGTGAAATCTGTGTTTAAAAGTTTTGCAATCAGCTCTGTTTTAGCAAAATATTTTATGAGCCGACCGACATTAGAAAGCACAAAATGGCTATAATTTAGATAATTTAACAGATTGATTTTCTTCTTTCGGCCGCTCCCTTCTTCAGGGGTCACCACAGCGAGCTATGTCGCACGAAGACTTGGCAATTGTTTTTACGCCGGATGTCCTTCCTGACACAACCACAGACCACCGAGCTACCACAGCCCTCTGTGTGGAGCAGAGAGCGTCCATCTGGGGCACCCAGATGGTGGGGGTTAAGGGCCTTGCTCAAGGGCCCAGAGTGGGACAAATGAGGATGGAGGCAGATGTGGGTACTTCACCTTTCCCACCCACATTTTGATGTTGTTGGTTCGGGGAATTGAACCTGCGACCTTCCAATCACAGGCCCACCTTCTCCAACCTCTGCACCATCACTCCCTCATGTATTTTAACAGCTATTGAGTTAAAATTTGGTGTTGTAGTAGCTGAGCATGCATCATGCTCAACACATACTTTGTGCAGTCCTTGTTTAAAATATTTGCTGTTTCTGTTGAAGTTTGTTTGTTAGCAAAATATTTCATGAGTTACTGGACAGGGCAGCACGGTGGTGCAACTGGTTTAGCTGCTGCCTCTCAATGAGCAGGTCCCTGGTTCAAATCCCAGTCTGGGGGCCTTTCTGGGTGGAGTTTGCATGTTCTCTCCGTGCATGCGTGGGTTTTCTCCGGGTACTCCAGTTTCCTCCCACAGACCAAAAACATGCATGTTAGGCTGATTGGTAACTCTAAATTGTCCCTTGGTGTGAGTGAGAGAGTGAATGTTTGTTTGTCTCGTTTGTCTCTATGTGTCCCTGTGATGGACGGAGACCTGTCCAGGGTGTACCCCGCCCCTCGCACAGTGATTGCTGGACATGGACACCGGCGACCCCCGTGACCCAAAATGGAAGAAGCGGGTAAAAGATAATGAATGGATGGATGGAGTTACTGGACAGGATTCAGAAAGCAATTATGGTTTTTAATCTACAACTAATAACTGATGACTACAATTCCAGATGACCACCACAGCCATATGCCTTTTTTTACATTAACTGACTATAATACAGTGGATTTTATAAATATTGAGCTAAATGATGGTGTGGTAGTAGCTGACAGTCATTCCCAACACATTCTCACAGGTCATGCAGGATGTCACAATGTTTTACACAGTTTATTCACAAGGTCTCACCAAAATGGTTACAACTCTGTTGTTTCTCAGCACCAGATGAAATAAGTCTTAAATTCTGACAGGAAAATAAAGTCAATTCATTTAAAATTCCATTAAAAATATTAATTTGTAATCAAAGTGCAGAACAACAAATATAAAATAATATTTAGGACAAAAGAAAAGGAAAAATAAACACAAAAATAAGTAGGCGATGAAAAATGTACCAACAAATGACAAATCAACTCACATTAATTGAAATATCAGTGAGAACCAATTTTCTATAGCAGGTTAAACTGGAAAAGACTGATTTTCTCTGAACTTCAACATAGTTTTTGGGATGACCAAACTGTGGATCTTATGGTCTCAGTCTGCAAAGGAACATGAGGCTGACACAAGGTAGAGCGATATGAGGATGTCCAATCATTTACGCAGCTATAAGTCTACACAAGAATGTTTGGATCAAATCTGTGGTGCACAAAGAACCAGTGAAGGGAGGACTGTGCTCAAACCTGAGTGTTCCAGCTAAAAGACAGGCAGCAGCTTTTTAAACAAGTTGGATGTATGAAAACCAACTAAAGTTTTATACAATTGTAATGTTTACCTCTCTCCTTACTTCTTAAGTCTAGCTTCACAAATTATAGCAGAACTGGTGTCATACATTTTTAATCTGTCTATAAAACATAATACTGCCCCAGATGCATGGAAAACAACTTTTATGTTACTATTATTGAAGGGAGGAGACCCCACTATACTGAACAATTATCAACCAACCTCCAAACTGTATTTTAGCTAAGGTTTTAGAAAAACTGATGAATACTCAAGTCAAGAAGTACAAAGTATTTGGACTCTTAATATTTTATCTTCTCTCCAATCTGGCTTCAGGAAACAACACAGCACAATAACTACTTCGCTAAAGGCTTTTAATGATGTTATTGAAGCTTTGGATGCTAAGGAGTACTGTGCTACACTTCACATAGACCTGTCCAAAGCCTTTGATACTGTACATCATGACATCTTATGACACAAGCTCTCAGATGTTGGCTTTTCAGATCATACTGTTGGCTGGTTCTCAAACAATCTCTCATGTCGGAGGCAATGTGTTTGACATATTGGTTTTAAGCCATGCAAGCCTTGATATATTTGAGACATTTTAGTAGAGAGTGGATGAAGCATGAATTATTTGGCTTTAAATATGGCAATCATCAACATAACAATGCCAAAAAAATGCCATGTTTTCTAAGAATAGACCCCAAGGGGAGCAGGTACAATGAAAACAGGAATGGCCCCAGAATCGAGCCCAGAGGAACCCCACAGGAAAGAGGTGCTGAAGTGGACAAAAGATGTCACAGAAGTTTCTGTCACTCGGGTAAGAACATTACTAATACAATGCTGCACCTGTAATCGCAACTCAGAGTTCTAAACAAGAAATAAGAAGACTGGGATCAACAGAATTAAAAGTTTATGATAGGTCTAGGAGTAGGAAGATCAATAAAGAGCCAGAGTCATTGGTTAAAAAAAAACAAACAAAAAAACATTACTCAACTTTAACAAAGCTGTTTCAGTAAAATCAGAGAGGCAGCAGATAATATTCATTACTTAAACCAGCACTTGGTCTTTTATTAAAAATAGATATATTCTCCAAAAACATTAAAACATCATTTTAGCTAGTCGTAAAGTGGGCGAAGAGTGGTTTTAGATGTTCAGACATTTAACACACAAATATTCACTCTTAGCTGGTCCACCAAACCATTTGGACTCAGTTGTTCACAGTTTCATTCCCACATCAAAGATTATTAAAATTATTCTCATTATGTTTAATTCAATTTATTCTCAGTACAGAGCTAATTTAATGAGTCACTTCTGGTCAGGTCTTGTCTCTGCCACATTGCACTTTTCCGGCTTTGATCACCGAGAATCTGTATATTTTCTGATATGAAAAGAAACGTTCTGACACAGATCTTCTCAGTCATCCCACATCCTGAACCATGCACACCTGGTGACATTTTAATATCTTCCTCTGGAGCCTCACTCGGAGTTGTAGCTCCAAATGTTTAATAACACAGATTTCAAGTCAAAAGAATCAAATCAAATATTAAGATCTTAAAACACAACCATTTATATTTGTACCTAAAACAAAAGTCGGTCAGGTTGTGCTTTCTTTGCTTTTCCTCCAAGCAGCGTCCTGCACCTGGTAACTGTTTTTATGAACAGTGATTGAGTAGTTACAGGAATTGGAGACGTTTTTTCTATTTTCTGCATGAAAAAAAATTGATCAATTCAGCTGTCAGCAAAGCTAAACAAATCCAAAACTTTATCCAATATTGCCTGTGAGAGGTATTCTACACATCGTGACAAAGCCATTACACACAAGATGGGTAATTGTTGTCAGTCCCTAAGAATTTACTCTTTTTCACACGTGCTCATAAGTATGGGAAGTGCATGGGTACAAAATACAAACAACTTTGTACCCTATTGATAAAAAAGATAAAAATTATGACTACTTTGCACAAAAACGACAGTCACTGAGTACAAAGTAGGAAGCACAATTTGGTTGATGTTAAAACTGACCAGAACCCAATGCTACTACAGTTAAACCAAACGGGTTTGAGATTACTGTATGTGGCAAATTACACCCAATTAAAATTCTCTGATGTTCAGAGAAAGAATGTGAGCAACAATTTAGCGTCTTATTAGCATGGATTTAAATCAAAGCAAAAGATGGCTGGGTCATTATACTTTTACAAACAAGAGACTGAGTGCTGAGATTGGACATTTGATTGATGAATGATGGGATGTCTTAGGGCTTGTAGGACAATCCGTCTGATAGATCTGGAATAAACTACTGAATGCTTCATATGAAATAAATCCAGTGTCGGACCAGAGGTAAACACTGTCAGTAAACTGCAGGTCTGTGGCGGCTCCTTGGCCCATGAAAACTAAACAATTATTTTAAGGTTTGCAGCCTGAACCATCTTGGGCATAAGCCCAGAACAAACCAGCAACTGAAGTGGGACAAGGTGAGATGTCATGAAACTAAACCCTGCTCACTCATTTATTAACAGATCAACTTGTTGAGAAGTCACTGGAGAGTTTGGGAAAACATCTTAATGTCAAAATATTGTAAAAGTTTATTTTTGAAAGAAGTAAGAACTGACAGAAAAAACCAATATGGCAGCTACATATTTAGGACAGAAGCAGGACAAGATCCTAATTCATGCATACAGTTTTAGAACCGGACGTACTGCATTAAGTTCAATAGATTAAAACTTAAATTAAGAAAACAAGAACAATGGGAGAGCTGCAGAAAGAGTGCACGAGAGAAGCTCACAGTGATGAATCCTCAGTGAGGCTCGTTTCATAAGCCATCTGCCAGTGCAGGGATCAGCCAGTAAGAGCAGCCCCTGTGGGGCTGCGGCACAAATATACGGCTCTTTAATAACGTCCACAAACACGTTCAGTACAGCGTTGTACTGTGCACCACCCCCACATCGCTCCCAGACTGGTCCAGGTCTGGATCCTGCACGCTATCCACACTCCTACACCCTCCACCTTATTGTCTGTGACCTCGAGTCAGATGGAGCAACTACAAGTTTACAAAAGTAATCCAAAATAAATCTGTTTCAGGCTTTACAACTTTGTTTTTTATATGTTTATAACTGTAACTATTAAACCTGACAAACAGTGAGAGGCTCTGTATCCTTGCTGAGCTGTGCTGTTTGTTGGAGATGGATGATGAAACCACTAAAAGCAAGTACAGACAGAATTTGTAACTTTATGCTTGCTATCTATGATTTGCTCACTAAATTAAATCAAATAACTAGATCATGTTTTACGCACAATTTTAGCAGTGAAATGTTTTACAAACGACAATCAAAACTGAAAGACCCAATGTTAGAGATGGGCGGCCATTTTCGAATGTTTGAGCTCTAGAGAAAAACCGACAAATGATTGCAACCATCTGGTAATGATACGGTGGTGATGCGGTAGTTCGGTGGTCAGTAATCCTGAGGCTGAAGGATTGAGCCCAGGTTGTGTCAGTATGGGCGTCTGGTGTAAAACAATTAACAAATCTTTCATTCTCTCTGTTGTGGCCCCTGCAGGAGGGAGCAGCTGAAAGAACAACTGATTATTTAAAAGTCAAGCTGATTCAAGATGGTCGCAACAGCTAATTAGCCTTAGCAAACATAAAATTGATCATAGCTGTTATTTTTACACATACTGAGTTCAAGCTAATCAGGTCTCTCTTGTAAAATGAGTCCTCGAGGCTCAATGGGATTAACCTGTCTAACTAACGGTTGAATGAATGAAAAAAGCTTGGTGTGCTGGTAGCTGAGACTCATCCCTAACAAAAATATGCATTTCTTCAAGATACACTAGTTTAATTTTTAACATATATTTCTATTTACTGATATTTTTCTCTGTCCACACATTCTAACATAATACTGAAACACCCATGGGCTAACCAGTGGTGAGGTTTTAATCAAATATTTTGTTTATGTGTCAATAATTTTTACATAAAAAACATTTTAAGTCTGACTGAAGACGTCTTCAAAACCACTGAAGCGTTTTGGTTGTTTTTAGTTTGATACTGTAGACCGTTTTCTCTCAGTTATCAACCATTTCGGCACCTGACTCCAGTCTGATGGCAACAGGATCAGCATAAAGTGTGACAGACGTAGAAAAACTAGCGCCTGGCTGATATACTGGTAGGGCCGATAAATTAGACATTTGGGGACCTATCGGTATCGGTGATAAATGTCCCATTATTCCCTGATTTAAGCAATTCTGATTTTCACCCCTAAATGTTGGAACCAGCCGTAATTGTACAATATATCCAGCAGAGGGCGAATGAAGACTACTTTTACGTCATTGCCATTCACTTAAGTTTCACTTTCAGGGCAGATGAAGCAGGGAGCAATGCTGTGTAACATATTTTGCTGAACAGAGCATGGTAAGTTTATTTTAACAGTTCTGTAAAACAAATCAACAATAATAATTTATTTTAAATCCTCCAACCCACTTGTCATTATCTACGTGCCACTCAAGTTAGCAAGCTAACGTTTAGATAACCTAGCATAGGCTATTGCTTTGTAAAACCTAATCCAGAACAATAAATCTCACGTAGAGGTAAAACACATCAGTGTTAGAACGTTATCTTTGTCGTCCTCAATAAAATGCATTGTTTATCTGAAATTTTAACTTCTCTGCAAAGAAAAAAATTTACTCTGCTGCGGTCAATACTAATTAGGCCTTCACCATACGTGACTGACTGTTTAAACAATGAACAGGGAGGGGTGCTTCTTTGTTATTTTTTTTTTTGTAACACACTTGATAGTGGAGGATAGAAAATGTGACTGCATGTTAGGAAGACTGTTTTTATGACCCGTGCACCACTTGTAAACCTACTGTGGGACTACATACAGCATGGATCTGATTAGCTTAGCTTATTAGTTGCTAACAGCTACTACTAGAAATAAACAAGCCCCGCTCCACTCAGTATTTTCTTAGATTCTTGGCTGTGGACAAAGCTTTTTTTTATGCCATTATAGGTTATCGGCGGTCACCTATCCCTCCCAGTATCGATATCGGTGATAGCCAAAAATTTCCATATCGACCGTGGTCTAGAAAAAATACTGTAAAGACGTCTTAGCTGTTTGGAGTTTTAGTGCACAGTGTTGTGGTTGTTATAGTACGTCAGTGTTTCTGAAAATCTCTGTATTTTAAGTCCACATGAAGATACTAAAAACAGTTGTGTTGTTATTTCACCAAAAACTGTTTGTGTGAACAAACAAGTAAAACAAGCAGACAGTGTTCATCATCTGGTGTAGTGTGGACATGATTACAATCTTAGAGGTTTTTATTGTACGTAAAGTAAATGCATCATCACACTACCTCCCCCCAGCTGCCATCCTCATATCTAACCAATACCCCCAGTTCCCATTCGCAGCAGTTTAATATATCCAACTGTGCTGTCTGCACCTTCTCTTTCCACAGGCCTGCTCCTGCTCCCCAGCCCCCCATATCTTCCAGTCCTTCTGCCATTCCTGTCCCCAACATGTGGTCCCTCTCTGAACATCAAGCCGTCCACAGCGGAGATAAATGTGGACATCTAACAACTGGAGAGCCTGTTTACTCCTGTGTGAGTACAAGCTGCTGCAACAAGCGCATGAATGTATTCAGTACCTCACCTCTGGTTCTGCCACACTGATTTACAGGAGTGGCAGCTATGTGCAGATGAATTTGTTATGCAGCTGGATGTGGACGGGGTGCTCGGGGGACTTACTGTTGTCCATAATTAGTCCTGCTGGTGCCCTCACCACTGAGTGAATGTGGAGAAGAGTGACAAGATGGAAAAAGAAAGAAGCAGTCGAGACAGGAAGAGGACGTCTGCCACAAAAAACAAACTTCTTGATTTTAGACTTAAACAAGCAGGACGATAATGTTCCCGGCCCCTGAAGGATTATAAGAGTTAATTTTTGTAGGTTTTGAGATTAATGTTCTTCTGTACTGGAATTTAATTGAAAATGCAAGTAAACCTAAATGGTTAAAAGGAATTAAAGTTTCCAAAAGCAAAATCTCAGAATGAAATTAACAAAGCTGCTCCAACATGCAGCCACCTTGAGCGGC
>NC_056498.1:76836862-76839677 GCF_014905685.2 Nematolebias whitei | reverse complement strand
TGCATACTGTTGTATCTCCCCGGATATTAGGCCTTTTTGTCCAGTGTAGCCACCCTGAACATTTGAAGACACTATGCTTTCTAGTTTTTATGTTGCTTGGCTGCAGGCAGTACACGTTCCTTGAAAGAGTTAGTGTAATAAAAATATTCTCCTGTTCATCAGCCTGGTGAGGAGTATTTTGCAACAACGTAAAAATTACAGACAAAAGTTATTCTCTGATCCAAAAATCCTTAGTGCTCAGAACAAAATCCCTTTGCTGTAATGTTTACCTGCACTGTTTTCTGATTGAAAGATTAGCTCACCAATTACGTCCCTGTTGACGCTCGCGTCATTAAAATCCTATCTCTCATAAAGCATCTGGGTGTTTGCTCCGAAATCCTCCTGTTTTGACTGACAGTTCAATTTTAGCTGCTACGCTGCACATTAGTAAAAGTTTGCTCATCCTCTTTGCTAAATCCCTTTTGTTATCTAAATCCACAATTTTCTTTTGGACTGAACAGGGATGAATCAGTGTGTGGGAGTTTACAGGAGAATTTCAATTTGCACATTGAGCTACGGGGTTTTATCCAAACGTGTGTTTCTGACTGTATGTTGGCCCACCTCAATGGAAAGATAGTCATTTAAACAGGCTGTACTCCGAAGTCGCCGTCGCTGAGGGATCTGAAGAGTGAAGGTTTTTACTTTTAGAGATGTGTGTACTTCTGGACTGGAACAGAACAGGGAATACAAGTAATGGTGCAATGATGGAGCCAGGGGGTGGCCAGTGGTGGTCTTGGTTCCCTAGATTTATCTTCAGCCTCCCATTCGTTTAAAGAAACTATAATTTTGAGTAATATAAAAACTAGAAAGTATACCGTATTTTCTGCTGTAAACGTCGCACCGACCTATAAGTCGTAACAGTCCAAATGTGTCTAATAAAGTGGAAATATCCATAAATATGTTGCTTCGCCGTATACGTCACATATATTATGCGTCACCGTCAATGCGTCGCTTTTGTTACGCATCACCTCTGACAACCCAGAAATGTGGGCCGGTGTTGTGCCAAAAATCAATTGGTTGCCAAATGGCAGCTGCGGGAGTGTGCACGGACGGACTTTAACTAGCATTTAACAAGATTAACATTTTAAAACAATTATTTTTTTGCTCAAAATTATAGGAAAGGTGTGTCTCAGTCTAACTTTTGCTTAATAAATGCACTTTGATGGTCAAATCAACTGCATTTCAAAAGTTGATACGAGGAAGTAATTGCATGCACTGTTGGACTCGCTGTGCTGTTCTTCAAAATTTAACAAGATAAACACCTAAAAACAATTATTTGTTTGCTTGACTTTATAGTAAAGGTGTCACAGTTGAACTTTTACTTAATAAAAGGACTTTAACAGTCAAAATAATTTTATTAACCTTTATTTAATCAGGTAAATCTCATCGAGATCACAGATCTCTTTTGCAAGAGTCCTGGGCCTTGGCAGACTAACATGCATGTTTTTGTTCTGTAGGAGGAAACCAGAGTACCTGGAAAAAAAAAAAAAAACATGCAAGCACATGAAGAACATGCAAACTCCACACAGAAAAGACCCCAAGTCCTACTGGGGATTGAACCTAGGACATTCTTGCTGTGAGGCAACAATGCTAACCACTGAGCCATCGTGCTGCCATCAGCTGTATTTCAAAAGTATTCGCTGCCTCAGTGCTCCAGGAGCACGCAGACAGGAAGGAAGAATGTTGCGTATTTCTCCTAAATTTAACAGGATAAGCACCTAAAACAATTGTTTGTTCGCTTGACTTTATATCAAAGGTGTGTCTCAGTTGAACTTTTACTTAATAAATTCCACTTCAGTAGTCAGATCAGCTGCATTTCGCCGGGGTGGCACATCGAAATGAAGCTGATTTGATGATTGCTCCAGGCGAGCTGGATGACGGTGGCAGGCTATGGCAAGCCTATTGTGTAATTAATAGCCACTTTTACCTATTACATGACACAACGGCATGCCATACAACTCAAGTGCCATCTAATGGCTGAAATAGGTAGTGTTCAATATTTTCAGTCAGAATGAATGAAAACGGTCATATCTCAGCCAAAAACTGTTTTATAAATATGGGGGAAAATCCATAAATGCGTCACTTTGAAGTATAAATTGCAGGGCATGCTAATTATGCAAAAAAAAAGTGACTTATACAGCAAAAAATACAGTAGTTTCCTTAAATGAGGGTGGCTGGTTTGCATATATACATGTATATATATTGTGGTGGCCATCATGGATTTTGACTTGGCAATTCAGTTCTTGCCAGTGATTCTTCTTACTTGTAGATGTAGCCACAAACAAACAAGGAAGTTGGTACCTCACTTATTTTTCATGTTATGCTCACAACACGGACGTATGAACAGATGGAGGGTATTTCCAATTTGCCCCTCTTCACTCCACGATGAGGAACATGAAGACCCAAATACATATCATCAACTGTGGCGGCCATCTTGAAATAATTTAGCTTTGAAGGATAATCGATTAAATGAGGAATGTTTAAAGATTATTTCCTGAAAGTTTCATTGAAACCTGTCTCACTATTAGAGCTCAGAATGTGTTTTGGGGATAATTCTCAGTAACTACTGCACCAAATCTTTGGCTAACATCCATCAAATGCACCACATTTTCCAGTTTTTAAATATTCTTTTAAAACAACAAAAAAGGTTGAATCATGTCATCTGGACTTCGTTTTTTTTTTGTTAAAAAGAAACGTTTCGCCCCTCATCCAAGAGGCTTCGTCAGTCTGAGGCCTAGCCATCTGGTATTACCCAGAAGCCACCCTGACTCTTGTG
>NC_056498.1:76830153-76836852 GCF_014905685.2 Nematolebias whitei | reverse complement strand
GAGGCCTAGCCATCTGGTATTACCCAGAAGCCACCCTGACTCTTGTGTTTCAAGCCTGCCTCAGATACCCCTGAAGTCTGGCCTTTTCACTAATGGTTTCAAAAACACAAAGTTTGTTTTCTCAGTCATCCAGGTATATAAGGCTTCTGGGTAATACCAGATGGCTAGGCCTCAGACTGACGAAGCCTCTTGGATGAGGGGCGAAACGTTTCTTTTTAACAAAAAAAAAAACGAAGTCCAGATGACATGATTCAACCTTTTTGTTGTTATATACCTGGATGACTGAGAAAACAAACTTTGTATTCTTTTAAAACGTTTTCATTTTCTCCTCGACTTTGATGTTTTGGGTTTTAAATTTTTTTTTATAACGTTTTTATCTATTTTTATATTTTTTATTGTCCCATTGTTTGTTGCTTTTTATGGCCTAACAGTTTTATATTTGTTACTGTTTTAATTGATTGTATTGTTTTTATGTTTGCTTGTATGTGTTATCAGTGTACAGCACTTCATGCTGTTTTTTAAAGTGCTTTATAAATAAAGTTGCGTAATTGTCAAGTTTTAGCCATTATTGTGTTTTTAAAGTCAGTTGCCTGTGGCAGCCATCTTGATTTGAGTTGACTCCAAATGTTCATCCGGTGATTCTTTCTGCAAGTTTTATTTAAACCCGTGTCAGCTCATTGAATGCATTCTTCTTTTAGCAAGTATTTTGATGAGACAGACACGTGGAAAAAACATCACCGGCTTGTCTTCCCATGACAGACAATAAATATGTAATATGTGTATATATATATATATATATATATATAATTATGTATATTTATGTCTGCCTACCTGCGGTTTATGGATATGTACTGAACCATTCTCTGCAGAGGTTACAGATGTATTATATGCTAATACATAAAATGCACACACACACACACACACACACACACTTCCCTTGACATCTAAGGAATGAAAGGGTCTCTCATCCTGCTCAGCGGATCGACCTGAGCGTCTCTGTGAAACGGTTGTTAGTAAAGATAAATCACTCATGAGCTTTATTAAAATCAGAACTGAGAAGAGATCTGAGCCACAAAGTTACCACGAGACAAACGTCCATTACATCCAACAGCCCGTTCACTTGTCTGCCCCTCGACGTGGATCGATCGCATATTTCTCACATGATCGATACAATTGATCAGCGTGGTTGACTTCATGGGGTAACCACCCGCCCCCTCCCCTCGAGGTGCTGTCAGCTCCACACCACTGGTTTTATTTACTACTTTCACCACTAAAAAAATAAAAGTGTGACACGTGTTCAGCTTTGATGGTAATGATGGTGAAACCGGACAGAATGCTCCAGCCATTGTGGGATTATCAATAAAATGACAATTAGAGAGCAAATTTGTTTTGAAGTGTTCAAAAAATGCATGTGAACCAAATGATTCTCACAAACTGTGTCAGGGAATAAATAATGTAATAATGTGAATGCTTATTCAGAAGTCCTGCGACTTCCCAACCCTGCCACAACTGTGGGAAGACGAAATAATGAAGTGTCTGTTGGTTGAGGCCCAAACAAGCAGAGCTCATTAATTATGGGTACACACACACACAGATAGCTGAAAAGTAGGTCTTACAAATAAAAAAGAATTAGTTCCTTCTGGTTCTTGCTGAGCGGGTGTTGTTCTGTGCACGATGTTTTCTCTGTTCTGAGAAGCTTGAAACAGAGCGAGGCTGAAGGTTGTCAGAGTATGGCAGAGCACGTCGTGCGCCTGGGGTCGAGTTCTGGAGATAAACACGGGACATTAGCTTCAGGCTGGATGAGCCTCTGGAGCAACATGAACTAATCTGCTGTAATAGAGCGAAGCACGTCCATTCATTACACCCCCAACAAGCAGCGCTGCTCACATCCTCTTTACTTCAGCCATACTAAAATACACGTTCACTTCCAAAGACGGGCTGAGAACGAGAGGAAGGTGAAAGGAAGGAAGCCCAGTTAAAGGTGAACCTCTGGCGAGGACACCAGATTATCATGAGTCGTTGTTTTGTTCACTTTCAAGTAATGTAACCTTCAAAACAGCTTAGAAGTGAAAGTTTAATGTGAAGCATAAGTTACTGAAAATTAAATGTACCTCAGTCTAGTTTGAGGCTCTTTGATTTGCTGTTATATATTTTTAATCTGTATAAATACAAGATTCATTTTTTTAAGGGAGTGGAAGTTAGGAGTTTTTTTTGTTTAAAGAACATTAATAATGTTTCTCCCTCTTGGAAAATAGTTGAAGTTGTTCGACTACTGACGCTAATTTAAAGAGTGCGCCCTGGAAAATATTTCATGATTAAAAATATGTTTTGAAGGACGCCAGATATGGAAGGGCAGTGATTTTCAAATATTTAAAGTGTAGTTAAAATGAGATAAGAAGAATTCAATTCAAATGTTCTGTTCACACCAGCACCCCGGCAGTGACAGGTTGTCTCGGAACAACCTAAGTGTTTGAACAAGCCAAAGACAGTCTCTGAGGGATTTGAACAGTGAATGTTTGTCATTTTGGAGATGAGTGTTTTTTCTGGACTGGAACTGCGCAGGGAATACAAGTAAACCTAAATGTTTCTAATGCACAATATTCAAGTAGGTAGGAGTTACACTGTGGAAAAGAACAGAGGGAGGATGGAACTGTATTTATTTTCATGTGTGAGGCAGAAAAGAGGTGCAAGAGGTGGTGGTGGTGGGGGTGGGGGGTGGGGGGGTAATGGTGGTATTGGCCTCCATGGATTAATTTTCAGCCAGCCGAATCATTTGTGGAACATACACTTTTAAGCAATACTAAAACTAGAAAGCATAGTTTCCTCACTTGATTAGAGTGTGTTTACTTATATCTGTCTGTCTGTCTGTCTGCCTGTCTGTCTGTCTGTCTGTCTGTCTGTCTGTCTGTCTGTCTGTCTGTCTGTCTGTCTGTCTGTCTGTCTGTCTGTCTATCTATCTATCTATCTATCTATACTGTATATACATATATATATACATGTATAATATTCCATTTTGAATTTTGACTTGGAAACCCATTTTTTTATACTGACCATTCTTATGTCAAGATGAAAGTGCTATGTATTGTCATCATTGTATGTTCCCATACAATGATGGATTTAGTTCTTTTCATTGAACCCATCACACCTGAGAACCACCCAGGTGGAGCAGTGGGCAGCTATGTAAGCACTCGGGGAGCAATTAGAAATGAGGTGTCTTGCTCAGAGACACCACGGCATGTGAGAATGGCAGGGAGTCAAACTGCAACTTTCTGGTCCTAACTTGGCAACCATCTTGGCCCCTTGTCAAGATGCAACCTCACATCAAAATTAAATTTGGCATGTTGCTTATTTTTCATAGTTATCCAGATCTATCGGTATATACATATATAATGGCACCCATCCTGGATTTTGACTTGGAAACCCAATTTTTGGGGTCTGCTTGAAGGCAGCCTGATCCATAATGTCTACCCCCGAAAATGTTATATCAAAACGACTGGCTCGGCACGTTATGTGTGCTTTTACTTTTATTGGCATTTCAAGTTACCATAGCAATGTACACTGCCTAGCACCCCCCCCAAAAAAAAGTCAGCATCAAAAAAAGGTCACACACTAATATTTTGTTGGACCACCTTTAGCTTTGATTACATCATGCATTCACTGTGACATTGTTTCAATACTCTTCTGCAATGTCACAAGATCTATTTCCATCAAGTGTTGCATTAATTTTTCACCAAGATCTTGCATTGATGACTAGGCATGATGGGTGCATCACTTCACCTGCCTCTCTTCTTACCCTGGTGCACCCATCACTCTGGAACAGGGTCAATCTGGACTCATCAAACCACATGACCTTCTTCCATTGCTCCAGAGTCCAATCTTTATGCTCCCTAGCAAATTGAAGCCTTTTTCCCCAGTTAGCCTCACTGATTAGTGGTTTTCTTAAGGCTACACAGCTGTTCAGTCCCAATCCCTTGAGTTCCCTTCACATTGTGTGTGTGGAAATGCTCTTACTTTCACTATTAAACATAGCTCTGAGTGATACTGTTGTCTTTCTTAGATTTGATTTCACCAAACGTTTAAGTGATCACCGATCACGATCATTCAGAATTTTTTTGCTGCCACTTTTCTTCCTCAAATACGATGGGTCCCCACTATCCTTCCAGTTTTTAATAATGTGATGAACAGTTCTTAACCCAGTTTTAGTAGTTTCTGCAATCTCCTTAGATGTTTTCTCTGCTTGATGCCAATGATTTGACCCTTCTCAAACAGACTGACATCTTTTCCACGACCACGCGATGTGTCTTTCAACATGGTTGTTGAAGAAATGAGAAGCAACTCATTGAACCAGTTGGGGTTAAATAACGTGTTGCAGCTGAAAGATAATCACCCATGCAGTAATTATCCAATAGGAGGCTCATACCCATTTGCTTAGTTAAATCCAGGTGGCAACTTTTTTAGGAGGTCCTGGCAGTGTATTATGCAAACAAAGACGCCATTTTCCTCACTAAACACCACTGACAGAACTCAGCAGCCTCTAACAGCCACAGTGAGGTCACACGACCTACAGTGAAGAGGTTTATGAACAAAACTTAGTAAGTCATCGAAACAAACTCTTCCCACCACATCTTTTAAGATACACACATATTTTATACCAAAACAGGCATTTTTATCATCTCAATTTTAAAATGGCCGCCACATTTAAGTCCTTGTCAAAGTTTCTCCCGGAACTTTCTAGATTATATTGACTATTCTTATGTAATTTGTATGCAGCCATGCACCAAAATGCAAGTTGGTACCTTACTTATTTTTAAAGTTATCATGCTTACAACATGAGCAGAGGAACGAATGGATGGATGGAGGTAATTTCCAATTCCCCTTCTTTGCTTCTCGACAGGAGATAATACAAATAGAAACAACTCAAAGTGTCTTTTTTATTTTGAAATAATTAAAAAATAAAAAGTCAGCTTTACTGAAAGAATACGTGCATTCATGTAGACGTTGAATACTCTAACTCACTCTTTAGTTTCAGCCTCACCGGGTTATTTGTGTTTTAGAGCCATGAATTAATAAGAGTGACTGTGCTGTTGGGTACGTGTTGACTGGCCATATTTTTCCTGGAAGTAAAGTGTCTGAACATCTCCACATCCATCCCTGCAGAGAGCAGCAGGTCTCTGATAAACCTCCGGCAGCCTGATTACCTGCCCGCTACATTCACTCGCTCTACAAATCTCTCTTAGTGCCAGGGCCACTTCGCAGATTTGTATTCATCAACACTCATTTTTGCCCCGAGTCAGTCTCTGCTGTGTGCGCTAATCAGGACCTTCAGAACCGCAATGGAGACTATTAAGCAGGACTCGGCACAGAGGAGCCCGCTCCATTTTTCCAGGAGCACGCCTGGCGAGGCACCGATGGAGCCATCACCTCTGCCGGTTGTTAATTCACTCTTCTTCGCGCTGTCGCTCCTCGTCTCCCTCCACGTCTCTCTTTCTGTTTGTCTTCCTGTCTCTAACTTGCTAACTGCTCCTCAGCGGTTTGCTCCTGCCAGCTTTGATTTTAGCGAACTTTCTCCAAGTCTCTCTCTCTGATCTTTGAGCTGATTTCTTCAAGTTGGCCTCGCGCTCCTTGCTGTTTGCTGATGACAGGGACAGCATCGAGTTTGTGGCTGTATTAATCAGGGACACGTGGAGCTGTTCCAGAAGCTCAGGGCCCATTACTAAAACAATTAATAATTGATCAAGTTACTCCTACACACAAACACACACACACAGGCCAGCACAGCTGCAGATAAACTGAGCTTTGTCAGCACTGCAGTTATGCCTTTCCAACCAGGAGCTGTCAGCTGTGGAGCTGAGGAATATGACAAGACAACTGATACGTGCAAAATGTCTCTAAAAGAGTCAGATTACTCCTCGAAGAACAGTCATGTCGGAAAAACACTACGTCATCCATCTTTTCTTTATGTCTATTTTGGTTCCAACTGATTTAGATTGGCACCTCTTAAAAGTCAGGCGTTAAAGTGGCAAAACATGTCAGGAACGATTTCCAGACTCCGTCTCATGGAAGACTATTGAAGTCTGTAAATGCAGTTATAAATGTGGTCCACAGATCTGAAGTGGATTTTATTAGACTGACACAATAAGCTGAGAGGCATCATCCTCCAAGTAGCCTCGACTTTGGTAGAAAGTAAAAAAAATCTAATTAGACACTAAATGAAACGAGCGTCCTGTAAAGGAATGCATAATACCCGCTACCGTGCATGCCAAAGTTTAAAGCAAACATCTCATTTGTTAGAGCTCAGAGTATGTGTTGAGAATGACTCTCGGCTACCACTACACCAAATGTATCTCAATATGAGTAAAATCTATTGAGTTATACCCAAGTTTGTCTTTGTTGAGGTCAGGGGCAGCCATCTTGAATGAGGTTGATTCCAAAAGGAGTCAGTTATAAATGTTTATCCAATACTGTATGGCTATGCTTTCTGAGAGTTTCATCGGGATTTATCTATTGATTCATGAGATATTTTGCTAACAGACAAACAACTGAACACACACCAACACTGAGACACAGACAAGTAAATAAATGTCCACTATTTCACAACAGAGGACAACAATAAATGTTATACATAAAGTAAGCATGCAATCTAATATCCTGCACTAAATAGGTTGGAGATAGTTGCCTTATGAACGTGACTGGCATTAT
>NC_056498.1:76822909-76830053 GCF_014905685.2 Nematolebias whitei | reverse complement strand
ATATATATATATATATATATATATATATATATATATATATATATAATAAATTATAAAAGTAAGAAATTATCAGGGCAGCATGGTGGTGCAACTGGTAGAGCTGCTGCCTCTCAGCGAGCAGGTCCTCGGTTCAAATACCGGTCCAGGGGCCTTTCTGGGTGGAGTTTGCATGTTCTCTCCGTGCATGCGTGGGTTTTCTCCAGGTGCTCCGGTTTCCTCCCACAGATCAAAAACATGCATGTTAGGATGATTGGGAACTCTAAATTGTCCCTAGGTTTGATGAGAGAGTGAATGGTTGTTTGTCTCGTTTGTCTCTATGTGTCCCTGTGATGGACTTGCGACCCGTCCAGGGTGTACCCCGCCCCTCGCACAGTGATTGCTGGACATGGGCACCGGTGACCCCCGTGACCCAAAATGGAATAAGCGGGTAAAGAAAATGGATGGATGGATGGATGGATGGATGGAGTTTTTCTACATTTCCATCTTAAAGTCGTGGTTTGAAACAGGTTAGGTACAACGCGTGAAAGGAACAAAATCTAAAATATAAATGTTTTTTCTTCACTTATTTTTTTTTGAGTCAACAATAACCCTCCTACAAATAGAGACAGAACAACCAACGACTCTTGCTCATGGGGGGTTTCTAAGTTTTCAGGTGATTGTGTTATTCATCCAGTCTGGACTGTAAACAGCGTCCTACAAGCCAAACAAAAAAATCATAAACAGAAAGTGTGACTAATCCACAGGCAGAAAGGTGTTTCTATTGTTAGAGCCACAAACAAACAAAACCAAAACGAGAAGTGTTGGTTTCAAATACATTCATCTACACTTGGTGCAAATTTAAATAAAATACATCTCCCAGAGTGAAAATATATAAAATCCTTATGATCTAGCTTCTCACCTATCTGAGTGCTAGATGTAGGGAAATGATGCTCAGAGTCAGGGATACATGCAGACATGAGAGCTTATCAAGGCATGCAATGTATGACCCACTTGGCTTTCTGTACATTTAATTTTATACATTCCACTGTAATCACTGGGACTGAGGAGCTTTACTCCACTGTAGATTTAGACAAAAAAAAAGAATACAATCAAATATAAACCAGCAGCTCCGGAAGCTTCTATGTGTTGAGATAACTCTGCTGGCTTTGATTTGGCGTAGAGTGGTGGAAATAGTCTCCTCTATATCTTGTTTGTGTTGTTGTTTGTTATGGCATTAGCACTAAGCAGTAAAAAAAATTTTTTTTAAATCATGGCTGCCCTGTTCGAGCTGAGAGTTGTGATGATCTATGAATAATGAACTTCATGTGATGATCTAAAGCAGGCTCAGATGTCTGTGATGATTTGGTACAAATGAAGAACGTACCATCACTCCTAATGTCCACCAGAGACAGTCCACTGTATACACTTGAATGATACATGTGTCTCTTGGAAATGAGTCATCGAGGCTCAATGAGACTAACCTGTAAAAATAAAGGTTGAATGAAAAAAACCCCGATGTGTTCTAGATTTTATTTGACTGCTCTGGTTAAGGTGTATAAGGTGTCTTCACTGTTTTCTCATGGTGGGGAAACGTTCCATGCTGAGGAACCTGAACAGCTGCACTGCTTCAAGACAACAGAGTGTCTCTGGATGTGTTTACATCAGAGTGTGACCGATTTAATCGACTCAGCGTGAGAAACAGAGTCAGGATCCACAAATGATCCTTTAAGTGCTAATTTAAAACACTCATACGAGCGGTGGAAAGAAGCTCTCAGCCCATGAAGGGACAGGAGTGTTTACAGAGGGAGCAGCTCCGAGGTACTGCTGCAGGAGTTTAGCTTTTCAAAAGCTGGAACAGGTTTACTTTTATGGAGAATGCAGGAAGAAGATAAAATAAACTTGATTTTTTTCTATTGTTAGTATAAAACATAAAGCGCCCTTGGGGTTAATAAAAGAATCAGGAATGAAACCAGGTTTTATTCTCCATCGTGATGCTGCTTTATGGCTCCAGAGGAAGAAAGCAGCTCAAACCGTCAGGATTGGACTCGTCACAGCTGGAGGCCTTCACACAAACACCAGTTCTCCCAGAACACCATCAAACACTGGTGTGACAGAGCCTGGGTCACATTCACTTCACTGCAGAGCAGAGATCAGCTGATCAGCTGCAGGAGGAAGCTTCTCCCACATCTGTGGGCTGCACACAGACGCTAAATCATTTAAAATAATTCATTTTCAATAAAAATGCCATGCCGATCGTGCGGCTCATCCATCAATCAGCCAATTGTGTGTCATGTCCAGTCTTATTTTGAAAAACCACGATAGAGCGAGTTCGCGAAAAATGAACCGCGAAGCAGCGAGGGACTAGTGTAAATGGAACAGAGAGCTGCTAACTCGTAAGACGGTCTCACATCCCACGTTTAACATGAACAGATTGTCGTGTCACTGAAAAAGTTCCACCACTGAAGAGTCCGGGACTCTGAGCGGACCGAGCAGTGATTGATGCTCCACACACTGAAGGCTCCACAGCCAGGTGGGCAGCATCCTGTGGCTCTGTTTCCAACAACAAACACACACAGCCTCATCCATCAGCGGCACTAACACAACCGTGACCTCTGACAGCACCGGACCTCTGTGACGACCTAAGAAATGACGGCTCTGTGACCTCTGACCTCTCTCTAACACTCCAGCTATCAGGACGTGGTCTGTATCTTTTTTTTAAATCAAAAGTAAAAATCTGCAGGTTTTGTGTGCTATTTGTACAACCTCAATCCTGAAAATGTTGCCACATGTAAATAAAGACCGAATGCACGGATTTGCAAATGAACCCATATTTTATTCACGATGGAACATGATACACTTACTAAATGTTTAAACTAAGAAACTTTGTATTTTTATTTTTAGAAATAATTCTAATGTAATGGGGTCAACACATCTATACATGACAGGACAGGAACAACAAAAGGCTGGAAAGTGGTACAAATAAAAAGCTGGAGGATTCTGCAACTAAGGATGCTAATTTTCAACAGGCCAGTAAGAGGACTGGGTGCAAAATAGACTTTTAAAGAGTCTGAATGTATCAGAAGTAAAGATGGGCAGAGGTTCACCAGTCAGGGAAAACTGCATCTAAAAATAGTAACACACAGTTTGAGAATATTGTCCATTAAAGTCTTTATCTCAGAAGATCATTAAAAAAAGAACGTGTTTAATTCTCTGGGGACAAGAGACAAGGATGGAAGGATGGAAGTTCATCTCAAACCTGCTTTTAAAAAGAGGAGCAAAGCCTTTAGAGTTTAAATTGAACTGAACAAACATGGGCCTCAGAGCGGTGAAGTTGTGTTTGGGTATTTTGTTTTTTACCTCTGTGTTCTCAAAAGCAGCGGTCCTTATTTTATGATTTATTCATTTATTTAGTTAGTTTATTGTTTGCATAAAAATGAAACAACACACATAAAGGAAAAGATCAAAACAAAATGTGCAGGAGAGGTCATAAAAACACATAATGGGCTTACAAGCACCCCCCCCCCCCCAAAAAAAGAAAAAAAATCATAAAATCTTTGTACGTAAGCTTACATCTTACTTTAAACAATTTGTAACTTGTTCACTTTAAATAAAATCAGTCATACTTAACAGAAAATTATTTTATTTAATTAATTTAAAAAAAAGCTAAATAATTAATTAATTTATTTAAATAAAAGTACTCATTTGCAGCATGATGGATCAGTGGTTAGTACTGTTGCCTCACAGCAAGAAGGTCCTGGGTTCAGTCCTCGGTTGGACCTGGGGGTCTTCCTGTGTGGTGTTTGCATGTTCTCTCCGTGCATGCGTGTGTTTACTCCAGGTACTCTGGTTTCCTCCCACAGACCAAAAACATGCACGTTA
This sequence comes from Nematolebias whitei, assembly GCF_014905685.2. NCBI lineage: Eukaryota > Metazoa > Chordata > Actinopteri > Cyprinodontiformes > Rivulidae > Nematolebias > Nematolebias whitei. The sequence goes on along the minus strand of NC_056498.1, from coordinate 76,826,195 downwards.
GTCTGTCTTCAGCCCAGGCCTCCATTGCAAAAGAGATCTTTGATCTCAATGGGATTTGCCTGGTTAAATAAAGGTTAATAATAATATTTAGATTATTGGATTATATGTAGATTATATATACTTTTTTTGTTCATTTACCCTTTATTTATCCAGGTAGTCTCATTGAGTCACAAGAACTCATTTTCAAGAGAGACCTGTTTAGGGAGCAGATGGTGGGGGTTAAGGGCCTTGCTCAGGGGACCAGGGTGGGGCCAATGAGGGTGGAGGCAGGTGTGGGTGTTTCACCTTTTCCACCCACATTTTGATGTTGACGGTACCAGGAGTTGAACCTGCGACTTTCCGATCACAGGCCCATCTTCTAACCTCTGCGCCGCCACTCCCCCAATACATATCAGATTATTGAGCATGCGTCAGGATGTTAATAATATTAAAGTAAACACACAAATGCATTAGATATTAGCTCATAATAAACTTAACTGTGCAAAACTATTAAAATAATTACGAAATAGTTATTAAATAAATATATATTTTTAAATATTTAGTTTTTTTTAAATAATTAAATAAATGAATTTCCTGTAAAGTTTGAATGATCTTATTTGAAGTGAATACGGCACACGTTGTCTTGCTGAACAAAGTTATTCAGGGAAATTAAAGATGACTAACAGGTGTGTGATGGGTGACGTCGTTATTTAATAAAATAAGTTTTTGTACCTTAGACGAACCTCAGAGAGTTTTAACCTCCCTCACAGGCCAGCTGCCGCCTCTCAGAGAAACTCCAGATGTTTACTTTTACTTGTAATCCCAATTACCAGAGGAGTAATCCTTTCTTCCACTGTCAGCATTTAGAACCAAACCATCCGTTTTCTGGACTCAGACCAGATGTCAACCCCCCCTCCATTGAAGGACTGTGGATATTCCCAGGTTGTAAAGATGATGGAGAAGATAAACAACACGGGGGGTGGGGGTGGAGGGGAGGACTGCAGGGTCTCTGGTTGTTTCGCTCCAGCAGCTATTCATCAGGCGCTCGCGTCGTTGGGTAATCTATTTCTCGATCCCTTTAGCCGTGTCGTTGAGATACGACCTGGCAAACAGAGCGGTTTCCTCAGGGAGCCCGATTTATTCTCCTCAGAGCTGATCCAAACAAACTGGACCTGGATCAGATCGGTACACTTGAACTCATCCTTTTCATCTGAAACTTCAGAGATTAGGATGAAAGAAAGACTTTATTTACATTAAAGCAATAAAAAAAAAAAAAACGGGCGTTCTTGTCATTAACCGTTTTGCAGTCGAGCGTTTCCCGGCTGTCCTGTAAAGATGTAAAGCTGTTTTATGTAGCTGTAAAGTGAAGAGGGTGAACCTGTAAAGCTGCTGCACATCCAACAACCCAAAGCTCTTTAGGCCTAAAGACATCCTTTACTGAAATGGGCCTGGGTGCTCGGTGGTCAGTGCAGTGGCTTCATAACCTTGAGGTTGAAGGTTCAAGCCCCAGTTGGAGCATCCGGATTAAAACAGTTTCCAAAACTTTCTTGGTAATTCATTCATTTTGGCGACTCTGCGTAAGCTAGCAGCCGACAAAAGAAATAAAAACTGTGTTCTACTGGGAAAGGACAGAGTGGTCAAACCTTGGAGAGAAAAAAAATCAATGTCTGCAGTGTAAACTTATTTTGATCATCCAAAAAACGTAAAAAGAAATTGTGACATAAAATTATGCTTCAATTTTACAAAAAAAAATATTGATGTCCTCATGTTTAACCATCTGAAAAATGTGTTACAAAACAGATAAGTGTGTGTGAATGACTTTCAACAACTGCTACATCAAATGATTACGGTGGCCTTGAGGTGTAAATGAATTACATAAAAAAAACCTGAATTACATTAAGCCAAATCGTAAGTGGCCAAAGTGGATTAGTTCTTAAAAAATCCACTAGTACATTCAAAAATTACTTTATGAAAGTGGCAATAAATTCAGTCCGGTGTTACATAAAATATTTTGCCAACAGACAGAAAACTAATGGCTCTGAACAGTTAAATGATCCTGATCTTTTATAAAAGATCCTGTGAAATCTGTGGTTTAGATTACGTGTTAAAGAACAATCTCAGATTTGATTCATTCAATTTGAGCTCATGACTTCCTAAATAAATTTTCCTGTAGCTAGGCCTGTCACGATAACAAATTTTGCTGGGCGATTAATTGTCTCAGAAATTATTGTGATAAATGATAATATTGTTTGTAATTTGACAATAATTAGTGATTATTGTCAAATTTAAGAAGAAATGTTGGTTAATTTGTTTTGGATGTAGTACCTTTTTTTTGACCACCTGATGGCAGTTTAAGACAGCTTGAACCGAAGGATGGATAGTGAGGGAGTGAGCAGCGTGTATCTTTAAGAAAAATGGGAGGGAGGCCTCTTGACGTGACATGGGCTGTCTCTCATTTCTTTTTTTTCAGTTTTCAAAATGGCGGAGGCTCGGTGTGGTTTGAGCTCTTTAGCATAGCATTTGTCATACAAAGCTTTTAATAAAAATAAAAAACAGTAAACAAGTTCTCAGCTTTTTTTTGCAGAGAAAAACAACGTTTTTACATGATGGCACGGGTTTCAACTGTGAATTTTGGAGCTTCGATAAGATGGAGATTTTTTCCCCCGAGGTCAGCCTGTTAGCTTAGCTCGTAGCTTAGCTTCTCAGCTTAGCTGTTTTTAACGATCCAAAAATGCGATTTTGGATCGTTAAAATGGATTTTAAAAAGAAAAGAGAAAGGGAGGGGTCAATGAAGAGCATCAAAGTTGAGCCTTTTGTCATCCAGTGTCTTCAGTAGAAAGAGAGACATGACGAAACAATAAAGTCGATAAATAAAAATGAGGTCGATCATTTTCATTTACTGTGTGATTAATTGATGTATTGTTTTTCGTGACAGGCCTACCTGTAGCCATTTTGTCCCTCATCGAAGAGCGAAGAGGGGGAATTGGAAATACCCAGTGTTTGCTTGTCAGTCCGTCTGTGAATATTGTGAGCATGATAAATTGAAAAATACCCACTTACATTTTGGTGTGCAGCTTTAACTAGGTGTAAGAACGATTCGGTTCAAAAATTGGGTTGCCAAGTGAAATCCAAGAGGGCTGCCATCATATTTTGATTTGGATAACTCAAAAAAGGCAAAGAACTGACTTCCATTTGGTGTGTGGCTGCATCTGTAAGAAAGATCAGTATAAAAGACTGGGTTGCTAAAGCAAAATCCAAGATGGCCACCACCACATATATACACACACACACATATATATACATATAT
>NC_056498.1:76821299-76822509 GCF_014905685.2 Nematolebias whitei | reverse complement strand
ATACATACAGTATTAACAGATCATTATTTTCTGGAATATCTATTAAAATTATTCTAGTGATTCATGAAATATTTTACTTAATGTCAGACACATGGACAAAGCCTTATAGCTTTTAGTGATAAGAGCGAATGTTCCCGTTTGATTCATGACGTGAAGTTTCATGGAGGCTGATGGTCTGAATGAAACGAGACAAGCTGCTCACACACGTGACGTATTGCTGCACCACAGCCTCACGCTGAAATAATATGTTTGCCCTCACCATTTGTAAAGCCAGAGAGGAACCCGTTGCTCAGACGTTACGATTCCTGACATGCTCTCCAGCTGTGAAAAATTATTTCAATCTATCCGAGCGGCGGAGCTGTATCTGCTCTCCTCTCTTTGGATCTAAACCTGGGAGGGGCTGTCAGGGTGGGGGCCTGGAGGTGGATGACAGCTGAACAATCACCTGCTGGGGTTTGATGTGTCTGAGTGGCCTTATGCACATGCTACAGAGCAGAGAACAGCTTTCATTTGTAATGAGGCTAAAGTGCAAACGTGACTGACAAGCAGGGTAAAAAGCATTGTGAATTAAAGGCTTGCTACTTTGTGAATGAACATATCACCCGCCAGCTTTCAGCTTTAGGATCATCTTATAGTGAGAAATAATGGAGTTTCAGCCGATTTGATTAAACCTTGTGCTTGAATAAAAGCCACATCGTATCAACTTTATTTATCGCTAATCAAAGTTAACTTTTACAATCAAGGTTGCCTCCAATAATCCCTCCTAGAAAAAAAAAAAAAAACAACTGAGGGGGAAAAGCAAGTTTATTTATTCAATTAAGGGAGACAATGTTGGGGCGAAGAATGAATTCTTTTTTAACCGCTGCCAGCACAATATGGTTCAGCCGACATCCATATTAAAGACCCAAGTGCATTAATTAAAACGTGAAGCAACCGGTGCGCTCAGCTGCAATCTGAGCGCACGAAACAATCCGTTCCTTTGGTCTGAAGGAACCACTGAAAAGGTGCAGATCCACTTCTCTCAGTCTGTGATGACTCTTCCTCTCATTTATTCACTGAATGCATGTTAACCCAGAGGTGTTCCACACTGACATTAATTTATTATTCAGTGAGGACTGACAGTCAGAAAATAATTTCAATCCCACAAACGCTGGTCTCTGTCCCCCAGGATTAAACTTCTGCACGTGTGTTCTGTAGATGAGGATGTCCT
>NC_056498.1:76816600-76821199 GCF_014905685.2 Nematolebias whitei | reverse complement strand
CCACACACACACACACAGGAGACCTTATCAGTTTAAAACTGGCGAGTGTGGAGATCTAAACATTAAACTACATGAGACGCTGTGTTTGCAGCTTAATTCACGTACAGATTAAACTCCCTCCCCTCCCTCCTGAGGGTCATCAGGGTCTTTGTTAGTCTGGAGCAGAGACATGTTTTTGTCACCTGCATGAAGGTATGGATTAGAGTGAAAGTGACTGTGAACAAGCGGTGCATCAATGTCCCCCATTGTTGAAGGAGTCCTGAAGGAGTCCTGTTAAAATTCATCCCTCCATCCATCCATCCATCCATTATCTTTACCCACTTCTTCCTTTTCAGGTCATAGGGGCCACTGGTGCCCATATCCAGCTGTCACTGTTCGAGAGGTGGGGGACACCCTGGACAGGTCTCCAGTCCATCACAGGGACACATAGAGACAAACAAGACAAACAACCATTCACTCTCTCACCCAGGGATGAATTAGAGTTACCAATCAGTCTAACATGCATGTTTTTGGTCTGTGGGATGAAACCGGAGTACCCGGAGAAAACCCACACCGCACGCAGAGGACATGCAAACTCCACCCAGAACAGTCCCGGGCCGGGATATGAACCAGCAACCTTCTTGCTGAGAGGCAACAGCTCTAACAACTGTGCCACTGTGCTGCCCTCCTGTTCAAATCCTATCTTTTTTTTTTTTTTTTTTTTTTTGGGAGGGGGGTGGGGGGTATGAAATGAATATGAAAAACAATCTCAGATTAGGAACTAAAAGGACAATGGAGGAGAAAGAAAACTGATTTCACAACAAAGCATTGAAGAAATGTTCATCAAGCTGATGTTGCTTTTGTCGGCTCTGCACGCCAGCAAACATGTCTGACATTAATGTGATTTTAAGCCTGCAGGCTGAAGCTGAGCAGCGCAGCTTCACTTGTTATTGATCATCAGATTTGATGGACATGGTTTGACCTTGACATGCTCATACACATCTGGGTCATCCAGCTGCACATGTTTACACAAATACAGCCAACAGTCCACACACACTGCTGCACAGGCTCCTCTGCAGCTAAAGCAAATCCCTTCATGTGTCCACTTCAGCACATTCTGCAAATCCTCCAGCTAACGGTGCAACACAAGCTAGCAACACAAGTTGTTTCTCTGAGCGTATGGTATGAACACTGAGCGCTGAATGAGTGCTGACATTTGTTGATAAAATGAAACTTATTTGCTAAAGTTTCAATTAGAACAGTCAGAGCAAAAGCCTAAACCAGCAAAACAGTAGCTAAGGCTACAAATAGCAAAACTGTAGATAAAAGCTAAAACCATAAAAAGTAGCTAAAACAAGCAAAATATTAGCACAAGGCTAAAACTATCAAAACAGTAGTGAAAGCTGAACATATAAAAAGGTAGCTAGTGGCTACAATTAGCAAAACAGTGACTAAATGCTAAAACTGGCAAAATATTAACTTAAGGTTAAAACTATCAACAGTAGCTGAAAGCTAAAACTATTTAAAGTAGCTAAAGGCTAAAAATAATAAAACATTTACAAAGGCTAAAACTAGCAAAACAATAGCTAAAGTCTAAAACTAGCTAAACATTAGATTAAGGCTAAAACTATCAAAACAATAGTTGAAAGCTAAAAATACAATATATTTAAAAAATAGTAGCTAACGGCTAAAACTTTTATGAATGATAAAACTAGCAAAACAGTGGCTAAATGCTAAAACTAGCAAATTATTAACTTAAGGCTAAAACTATCAAAACAGTAGCTGAACGCTAAAACTATTTAAATTAGCTAAAGGCTAACACTAAAAAAATTACAAAGGCTAAAACTAGCAAAACAGTAGCTAAAGGCTAAAACTATTAAAACAGCAGCTTGAAGTTAAAAATGAAACTATGCTAAATATTTCAGAGCACAACATTTGCCAATAATTTGAGATCTTGATGTATTTGGAAGTTTAAAATAATTCAAAAGGTTTAAAAGCTTCAAACACAGAAGGTCAAAGCTGTAATCTCCTGAATGAGCTGAAATATTTGGATTAATCTCTGAATGTCTGAAACAGCTGAACGTATGCTTCAGTGTTTAATCCTAAAACACAAGCAAAGTGAAACATCACTGAATGCCGACTCAGCAGTCACACAACTAAAAACAAGAAATCTAACAAATGTTCTATAAATCCAAATAGCTTTGATGTCACGGTATCAACGGTGCTGCATGGTGGAGGCTTTTAGTATTTTATAGAGCACTTAGAAACATCTCAGCCACCGTTTACACCAAGAAAATCACGAGTGATAGTGAAAAAGTCAGTGGGACTTTAAAATTAAATGATGGCTTCGGAAGTCAAACAACAGTGAAGTAGCAGCAGCAGCAGCTGACTCTGTGTTTACTGATGTAGGAGCTGGAAGGATTTCCAGCAGAGGGGGGTGGGGGCAGGACGCCACATACATACAAGTAAAAAAAGAAAGATTAACATTAAATATTTGATTTTTTTTTTTTTTAAATGCCAAAAATTCTGTAACTTGCTGACAGGAGTCTTCTCTTTTTATCCATCAAGTCTCTTACGTTCAAGTCCAACATGTAATTTGCAGTCTCTGACAGAGGTGTCTGAGCAGAGGATGCTGAGGAAACTGCTCCAGATCCTGAACAACACGTCCCCCCCCCCCCTGCATGACACCCTGGACTCTTACTGCAGCACCTTCAAACATGTTTCTGCCTGGAGACAAACAGTAAAACTAATCTGATTGAATAACTATATTTTCATGATTTAAAAAATAATAATCTTACTCAACTGCAAAGTAGTTTACAGAGCATAAAATAAATTAAGAAAAACAAAATAGAAAATAACTGCATGGAATATATTTAATTTATATAAAATAAATCTTAAATTAAAGGTCGGTTGGTTGGTAGGCGGCAGTGACGTGCGGTGAGTTTTGTGACAGGTGAGGCACTGACTGTCTGGAATCAGATGTTCACATATATGAACCCGAAATAGAAACTTATATTTCAATATAAATTGTTTTAAAATAATTGTAAAATGTTTGGCACTACATTGTGCAGAGATGTTCTTCAACGCAATGATTCTTTCACATTTGTCTTATGGAGCTACTGTCTGGTCGCAGACTCACCAAACTGCACCAATGAAACGTCTCTACAATTGGGCCTTGAATGTTTTATACCAAAAGACAACAGATTTCATCACTGTAATTTTTTGCTAAGTTTGCTATTCTAGAATTTTCCAATTTTATAAATTCCATGTTTTTTTTTTATTGATCTTCAGATGCTTAAATAGATTTGCACCCAAACCATTAAGCAATTATACAGAAAGTGCAGGTCTACAGCAGAGCTACCAGAGCGACTTTAAATGGCGACTGTAAGGTTCCTTTTTGTAGAAACACTTTTTCTCAAACTGCTCTCTCTGTGAGAGGATCCACAGTTTGGAACTCACTCTGTCAATTTAAAGTCTGTAACCAGATTCGATATGTTTAAAGAACCTGGCTGTTGCAAAAACAGCATTGCATGTTTAATGTACTTTGTTTTAATCCTTTTGTTTTATGTGTTCATGACTCGTCTAGTTTAGAAAAATCCTTTAGTTTTGAGATATGATCTTCCGTTTTGTCTTAACAAATTTAAATGAGTGTACCATTTGTTTCACCTCTAATGCTCCTCTGCGTAACAGAAGAACGCACAGCAGCACCTGCATCATTGTCCCTAAGGGGCAGCCCTGCCCCGTATCGGTGCAGCAATGTATGTTCTGCCACACCTCTTGTGTTTTTCAGCGTGCATTATGACCGATTAGAAAGAAGAAATGTGTCTCACACATTCATTCAATATATTAGACAGATGTTAGAACATCAGCATGTGTAGTACATGTGTAATCAAACATGTTGGCAATATAAAGAGAGACAACAATGGGCATGCTCCAACTGCCTGCTTCATATATTGCATATGACACAGCGCCACCAGAGGTGAATCAGAGCACTACACTGCCTCACCCAGCATTGTTTGAACAGGTAATGCATAAAGTCCGCGATTTTGAACATTGAAGTGTTGAAATTATTCAGAAAACAGTTTTATAAAACACTTTTATAGAACAGTCAAGTGGTCAAATGTATTTTCTCTTATCATTGTCAGTATTTTACTTGTCATGATAACAGGAGAGGCACTGCCTCCCCTGACCACACACCACTAGTTGGTAGGTAGGTAGGTTGGTTGGTTGGTTGGTTGGTTGGTAGGTACGTCGGCAGGTAGATAGGTAGATAGGTAGGTTGGTAGGTAGGTATTTTTGTTGATAGGTAGGTAGGTTGGTAGGCAGGTTTGTATGTAGGTCAGTTGGTTGGTTGGTAATTAGGTATGTTGGAAGGTTTGTAGGTTGGTAGGTAGGTAGGTATGTTGAAAAGTATGTAGGTTGGTAGATTGGTATGTTGGTAGGTATGTAGGTTAGTTGGGTGGTTGGTAGGTAGGCAGGTAGATATGTAGGTAGGTTAGTAGGTTGGTTGGTATTTAGGTAGGTAGGTAGGTAGGTAGGTAGGTAGGTAGAAAGCTAGGTAGGTAGAAAGCTAGGTAGGTAGGTAGGTAGGTAGGTAGGTAGGTAGGTAGGTAGGTAGGT
>NC_056498.1:76810406-76816590 GCF_014905685.2 Nematolebias whitei | reverse complement strand
TAGGTAGGTAGGTAGGTAGGTAGGTAGGTAGGTAGGTAGGTTGGTAGAAAGCTAGGTAGGTAGGTAGGTAGGTAGGTAGGTACGTAGGTTGGTAGGTAGCTAGGTAGGTAGGTAGGTAAGTAGGTAGGAATGGTAAGTAGGTAAGTAGGTTAGTAGGTAGCTAGCTAGCTAGGTAGGTAGGTAGCTAGCTAGGTAGGTAGGTAGGTAGCTAGCTAGCTAGCTAGGTAGGTAGATAGGTAGGTAGGTAGGTAGGTAGGTAGGTAGGTAGGTAAGTAAGTAGGTTAGTAGGTAGCAAGCTAGCTAGCTAGCTAGGTAGGTAGCTAGCTAGGTAGGTAGGTAGGTAGATAGGTAGGTAGGTAGGTAGGTAGGTAGGTAGGTAGCTAGCTAGCTAGCTAGCTAGCTAGGTAGGTAGGTAGGTAAGTACATAGGTAAGTAGGTTGGTAGGTAGCTAGCTAGGTAAGTAGGTAGGTTTGTAGGTAGCTAGCTAGGTAGGTAGGTAGGTAAGTAGCTAGGTAGGTAGGTAGGTAGGTAGGTAGCTAGGTAGGTAGGTAGGTAGTTAGGAAGGTAGATAGGTAGGTAAGTAGATAGGTAAGTAGTTTGGTAGGTAGCTAGCTAGGTATGTAGGTAGGTAGATAGGTAAGTACGATGGTAGGTAGCTAGCTAGGTAGGTAGGTAGTAGGTAGGTAGGTAGGTAGGTAGGTAGGTAGGAAGGCTGGATGGCTGGCTGGTATGCATGCATGCAGTGGTGGGCACAGTTCCATTAATTCACTAACAACTAATGATCAAGCTAACTTTTCATTCATCAGATTAGCATCTTCACTGACTTTGGAAACCGTTAAGGCTTGCACAGACTCGGACGGACCTTAGTCCACATGGAAACTGTGCGTCCTGTTCGCAGAGGGTTGAGAGTTTATACTCGAGTATCCACCCTGAGCGGCTACAGACCAGCTCTACAGACAAGGGGCGTTTACCTTCTGGACAAATTGAGTTTGCCGATGGGTCTTTTTTTGCAGCTTCGTGCACATACATATTCTCGTTGTATCTTGGTACAATGATAATAAAGCTTATTCTGATTCTGATATTGATTCTGCTGACACGCCTACTGGATTGATTGACATGTCGCAAAAAAAAAAAGAGCTGGCAGCAAGCGGCAGCAGTGTTCTGTATTTATATGTTGTTAATAAAAAGTTCTAAAAAATAAAAATAAAAAAACAGGGAGCGCTGGCTCTGCAGCCCACACATCAGAGCAGCCCACCAGGAAATCTCCAGACCCTCCCACAGCCACGCTGGGCCTGATTTTAATTTGCTCGTGACAAATTCCTTCATTTCTTACAATTTCAGTCATGGCGTCAACAGACGAGGAGGAAGAGATCACTTGCCTCTTGGAAAATAAAACAAAAGAAAAGGCCATTAAACCAGATCAGGGAGGAAGAAGGGAAATTTAATACATTGGTGTCACATACAAAACAGTCTGTCGTCGGGCAGTTTATTGTGTGACATAGTACGCGTACGCAATCGTAAAAAATTATCTTTGCACGGACATGCCCTGCGGGCGTCTGCTTCGAGTCTAATTCAGATACGCGCAGACCTCCGTGAACTGAAGTACGCTTGAGTGTGCTGGAGCATTTAGCGTACTAGTTCTGCTAGGTTTAGCTAATTTTAAATCTGTTAACAAAATTAATACTGTTGTTCCTATCTGTTGTGAACATGTCCCAAAAGTGTCAGTTAGGCATTAATTTATTAAACCTTTATTTAACCAGTAAAAAAATTTCCCATTGACATTAAATATCTCTTTTTCAAGAGAGTCCTGGCCAAGAAAGGCAGCAAGTTCCATGAAGTTACATCACTTAGTTAAATTAAATACAATAATTAAATACATATTCAATTACAAAAAGGAACAAAAAAAAAAAGAGAATATGACATACATTACTATACATTACTGCAAACTAAAAGTAACATGAACATGTAATGGAATTAAGCTCAAATCGCCTCAGTATCAATTTAAAAGCTTTCAGAGATATTAAGTTAATTTCCAGTCAGTCTACAACATAATTCATGCAAAAGGTGCAGAATAAACAAAAGTCTTTTTACCTCATTTCAGTATGGACAAATGGAAGTGAAAGCAACAAAAGTTACATGAATGAAAAGAGGAAGGAAAAGCATTTTTCTGTACAATTAGATTACAAACGTACAAAGGTAGTAGTCCAAGTACTGCCTTTATATAAAAACAAGCTGCTGACTGTTCCTTCTAGTGACCAGAGTGGGTCATCCCACAGGAGAGTATAACTCACAGTGATGGTGACTGACAGCATCAATTGATAATAATTGATGTTATCACAGGCGTTCATATACAGAGATGTTGAACGTTTTTGAACATTGTCTATATTTCTGCATGAATATGATTTAAATCATCATAAGATTTTCACACAAGTCCTAAAAGTAGATCAAAAGAACCCAGTTAAACAAATATTATACTTGGTCATTTATTTAATGAGGAAAATGATCCAATATTACATATTTATATGTAAAACGCCTCACGGGATAATCTCACACATGATTTACAATTTGTTTCTAATTGAATTTAAAAAATTGTTAATTTATTTACTTTTTTAAATTCTAAGTGACACTTCAGCCAAAAAGTCAAAAGTGGATGTCAGAACGGGCTGTAACTAAAGTGCAGTCTTTGTCATTTTTGATAGTTTCCTGGAGACAAATGCAAGTCATCCCACCCAAGTGCACTCCAAGTGGATTGTTGTAAAAGTAAAAAAAAAAAAAAGCCTCTCAGACTCCATTATTTCCTTGGCTGCCTTCCAGTGTGTGGATACGTCTCAGCGTTTTGTGAGCAGAGATAAAACAAGCACCCACCAAAGCGGTTCCATCACGTTTCCACCGTGCCGTATGATATCTGCAGGTGGAGAACCGAGCTGAGAAGTTTCTCTCTGGAAATCGGTTTAATTTCCCTCGACTACCCGCCTGCCCCGCCGCCTGCCGTCCTGAGAGGATGTGTTAAATGTGCTTGGCCTGGGGATGTTTGATTGCTCTCTGCTGCACACTCTCTTCCATCTGACAGATTCGAATAATAAGAGGAGCTAATTGGAGAGGCTGCTTATATACTGATTAGAGTTTTTTATTTTTTAGAAGCATCAGCCTCCTACTCTCGCTGCACACTCATTTCTGTTTCAATCTCTGGTTTCATGCGTGCAGTTTTCTGACAGTTTAAAATAAGTAGCAGTACATAAATCAACCTACTACATATCAGTTCAGTACTACAAATGTAGCATTTATGTACCAGCTAAGTATCAGAGAGCAATACATAACAGAGCGCATTACATGCTAGGTAAGTATCAGGTTTATATCCAATAAGTTCCTGGTATTTACTAGATAAAATAATGTACATACCAGGTAAGGTCACAGCAAGTACCAAGTACATGCCCAAGTTCCAGGTACCAGCCCAATAAGATCTTAACTTGAAGTACTGTATGTGCCAGATATACCTACTAGATATGTTCTCCGTAAATACCAGGTAAGTACATAGTACAAATCAGCAATGAACCTGGTACTCATTACTACGGTTCTGCTAAGAAGTACTGGTAGATACCTGCCAGGTAACACATACTGACCCTTGCCTTGCTTTGATTCTCTTTATTTTCTCCAGTTAGCTAAAAACAACATTTTGGGACACATTTCCAGTTTCTACAGTTTAGCATCATGACGCCTCGTAATCCTGAAGAAAATCAATTTCTAATAACCTCTGAAAATGTACAACTGCTGCTTTTACACCGCCAGAGGTCTCATCTGCACCCCTCGAACCTGAGTGTATAAATATGCTTACATTAGCATGAAGAAAGAAACACACACACACGGAGAGGCTGATTTTACATTAAACTTGTCAAACTTTCTGCTTTCAGAGACACAAAAATGCACGTGGCTACAACAAAACAATAAATATAATGTCAGTTTTTTATAACAATTTCTGATGCAGGTAAATGATGTCACCGCTGAATACAGACTTGCTCAAACTGAAGTTGACTTTTTTCATTCATTCAACCTTTATTTAGACAGGTAAATCCCACGGAGCCTCCAGGACTCATTTACAAGAGAGACCCGATTAAATAAATAACTTAAATAAAACTGAGTATTTGTGAAGACTAAGTTGCATGAATCTTGACTTTAAACAGGGAAAGTGTTTTGAAATTCACAGTTCCAGTCCTCTGCCTTTACATTTCCATGTCAACAATGTGCAGCATTTAATGTCATGGATTTGTCAATTTGCAAACATGCACACCATAATTGTGTTTAATGTGATGCGGGCATTTGTTTATCTGTAACTACAGCCTGCCTTGGTCAGACGTCTGTGACGAGAACCACTGAAACAAAATAGAATCAAATATTCAAAGAATTTGAACTGAAAAAACTTCTAGCTCCTTGTTTTATAAAGGTTTCAATTATTCTAAGTGATTCAATGGAAGTAGCTTGAACGTATTGTTTGATGTCACATCGCTTTTCATCTGAAGACCCATTTCAGACGCTTTGAAAACTAAGAGGAGATGTTTCCAACATGACAAGAAGCTACACGACACCACACCAGATCTGCACCCTACTGGACCTCTGTCTGACAATCTTTACAGACAGAAGCATGAACGGACCATAGGATCTACATCCTGATGCATGCACAATAATCCAGGTAGAAAAATCTAAAAAAGTTACGTCTGGTCCTCTGGACATTCAAAAAACAAAACAAAGAAAAAAAAAACAACTACTGTTTTGTTTTTTGAATGTCCAGAGGACCAGACGTAACTTTTTTACACAGGATCTACAGTTTCACCCACTGTGGCCAGTGTCTGTATAATGGAAGTGGAAAGGAGAGCACCGGGCTCCTACAAGGGAACCACACCAAGTCACTGGTTCAAACATGTAATAAAAAAAATCTGAATGATCGTGATAAGTGATCACTTAAACATTTGGTGAAATCAAATTGAAAAAAGACAACAGTATCACTCAGAGCTATGTTTAATAATGAAAGTAAGAGCATTTCCACACACACAATGTGAAGGGAACTCAAGAAATTGGGACTGAACAGCTAAGTAGCCTTAAGAAAACCACTAATCAGTGAGACTAACTGGAAAAAAGGTTTCACTTTGCTAGGGAGCATAAAGATTGGACTCTGGAGCAATGGGAGAAGGTCATGTGATCTGATAAGTCCAGATTGACCCTGTTCCAGAGTGATGGGTGCATCAGGGTAAGAAGAGAGGCAGGTGAAGTGATGCACCCATCATCCTTATGCCCCTTTTCCACCGTCACAGAGCAGATCAGATCAGTTCGGGTTGGTTCAGATCGGTTCGGGTCTGTTGTGTTTCCATGTGCATTTCTGGACCAGCTCTGTAGGCGGGGACTAGAATCCAACTCGTCTTACCACCTGGTGGCGGTAGTGCTCCCTTAAGCTACTTACTAGCCACCACTAAACGTATTAGAAGAAGAACACCCTGAAGGTTTTGTCACACGACGTTGTGGGAGCGATGTCACGCTCTAATGGAGTACCTCATGAGCTGTAACTTTTAAACCTGATTCATAATCCTACCTTACTGCCTTCCCTGCTGCTTTAAATCCATGTGTTTTTCATTTTAGGATAGATTTTTACAATAAAGATGTATTAAAAATATCTTCACTGTTATTATTTGCAGATATGCACAAGGTTCATGTTAAAATTGCAAAACTTCACACTGTGCTGTAATCTTTGAAACTGCTTTTACAATAAGCTACAGACTTGAAAACAATTAGATTAAATTTTGTCCTTGAATTTTAAAGATTTGTCTTTCATTAAATTAAAACATAAATTTATTACTTATTAATCTAAAAACGTTAAGTCTGGTCCTCTGGACATTCAAAAAACAAAACTAACAAAAAACATTTAGTTTATTTATTATGAACTGTATTGTTTGTTTTGTGAATGTCCAGAGGACCAGACTTAACTTTTTAGATTTTTCTACCTGGATTATTGAGCAGCATCAGGATATTAATTAATAAATAGTCAGTTGGTTTGTGAACACCATGTGGTCCTAGAAGAGTTGAAGAGGTGGCTGTTGATGTCTGTGCCTCCCTGGTAAAGATGCTGCTCCCACAACCCTGAAGCAGAAGATGATGGATGGATGGATGGATGGATGGATGGATGGATGGATGGATGGAT
>NC_056498.1:76804121-76810396 GCF_014905685.2 Nematolebias whitei | reverse complement strand
GATGGATGGATGGATGGATGGATGGATGGATGGATGGATGGATGGATGGATGGATGGATGGATGGATGGTGAAGGAGGAGACCATCAAACACAGCAGGAGTGGTCAGTTCAGGTGAACTCCTGCCTGTTTGCTTCAGATCAGCTGTTCAAATCTCTGCAGGTTCAAATAAAAGGTGCACCAGGACTTTCAGCTGAATCTCTCGGGCCACAGTTGTACGGACGATAAACGATAACTGCTAAAAGATAACTGATGACTGATAACTGTCCTTTCTGAATTTTTTACTGTTTTTGTGTCACTTCATCCTAGAACCAAAAAATTATAACATAATAACAGTTGAGCAGATTCTAGTAATCTTTTCTTAGGATTCATTAAAGATCAAATGCAATTGGAAATGTTTCTCAACTTCCAGTATGAATTTAAACAAACACTATCTGCACTTAACATTGTAAAATTTGTTTAGGAAATTTAATGTTCAAGGACACCACTTAAGAAAAAAATTGTTTAATATGAAAAGTAAGAAGTGAAAAATGTACAAAAATAAAAACTACTGCGTCCAACTAATGATTGTGTCTGTCCCTTGTCTCACGGGCTTCATCCAGAAGAAGACACAAGTGTTGTTCCTGCTGTGTCCGGTTCAGTTCTTCATGTTCATTCAGTGATGGAATAAGACTTTTCTTTACTGGACTCTTTTCTCTTTCTCTTCACTAGAAAGAAGAAACAGGTGGTTAATTCAAGCTACATACTGTTTTTGAATAAATGTATAAAACAAAGAAAGGTGCTGCTAACAGCTCTAATAGATATATTAATAATAATAAACTGATCAAATAAGAAAATGAAAAATAAATTGATTTAAAAATAATGAAAATGATAATAATGGATATATGAATCAGAAAGTATTATACAGATGCAGATATTCTTTGTCATTCGCACCACATGTGGTACATGTGGTGGATCAAAATTATGTTCACAGGGTCCCAGTTACATCCAACAATAAAATATAAAAGAAAAACAGTAATAAGATCTAAGATATGAACTAATAAAAACATCAACTAAAAATATGATAAGCTCTAATAGCATAAAAACATTAAACACAATACGCAGAACAGCAGCACGGACATGAGTCTGTGTGAACAGACGAGCATGCATGAACACAGCAACATGAAACAGATCAGCAGCAACATGAAACAGATCAGCAGCAACATGAAACTGATCAGCAGCTACATGATGTGATTCTTCACAGTGTTATATATTCATGAGGCTGCACAAACTCAAGTTCATGTTGCTGTTTGACGTATTGTTTTGATTGTTTACTGCTATTAGTGCTTAGTGTTTTATTAGTAGATGTTTTTTTAGTTGATATTTTTCTTAATTCATATCTTAGATCTTATTACTGTTTTTCTTTTACATTTTGTTGTCTGTAACTGGGACCCTGTGTACATAATTTCATCCCAATTCAGTATTTATTCAACATTTTAGTTTTTTACTTTAAAAATAAAATAAATCAAGTTCTTATCGGCACAAATAAAGTGATGTGGAACAGTTGCATCTGTTCTTACCGAGCACAGAAGCTGCAGCGTTGTGAGGTGCATCTGGGCTGTGATGGAGACCTGTCAGGTGCAGACTCCTCTGATGGAGCAGACTCCGCTGATGGAGCAGGAGCAGGAGCCGGGAGGCTTGGAGGGTTTAATGTGGAGTTTAGATACGAACCGTCACGCGCTGAAAGACGTTCTGGATAAAATACAGTGAGAAACGGGACCGGAGGACAGTTAGCATTTATGCAAATTAGCTTAGCATCGTAGCACCGACGTTGTACTATTATGGCGTCAGCCTCTTTTGTTAGTTAAAAATATGTTTAGAACCGATGGGATGAGTAATTTAAAATATGTTTAAAGTTAGAAAACACTCACCATCTTCTATAAATGGTTCAAGTAGAGCAGTAGTCGTGTCCAAACCACCCTCCAATCCTCCATCTAGCTCGCTTTGACTTTTTTCGTCGGCCACCAAGCACAACAACACCTGCACTTCTGCATTTGACCACGGCTTTGATATTATTGTTGTTGTATAGCTTCAAAATACTAAAAGATACGCTCCTCGTGTTATCGCTAATGGCAAGCGGTAGAGAAAAAATGGTGGATCGGGATGTTTGGAAAGACTCCACAGACTCCTCCCCCCGACCAATCAGTGACCGACAGTGTTTCTGACATCACGGCGCGGCTCGCTCGGAACCCTTGAGAAGCCAGGCCAGAATTTAGCGAGGCGAGCAGGTTTCTGGAACAGTGGAAAGACCTCAAACGCGCTTCAACCCGGAAATATCCGACCCGCGCCGTGACAGTGGAAAAGGGGCATTAGTGTCTAGTCATCAATGCAAGATCTTGGTGAAAAAATAATGCAACACTGGATGAAAATAGATCTTGTGACATTTTCAGAAGTTTATTGAAACAATGTCACAGTGAATGCATGATGTAATCAAAGCTAAAGGTGGTCCAACGAAATATTAGTGTGAGACCTTCATGGGGGCCAGGCAGTGTGTGTGTATATATATATATTTATATATAAGTATATATATACTTTTTTTGTTTGTTTGTTTCTTTTGACCTGTATATAGCAGTGAGCTGGAGGAGAACAGTACACCTAGTGATGACATCCTGCTGCGGGTGCATTCAGCTGCTGTCAGCTGTGAAGCATCTGATTCTGCAGCCTCCATGCATGTCCAACATTTGTTTTATACTAAATGTTTACTGGTGCACATTACTGGTAAGTTTTTGCTCTTTACATCCAAACTAAAACAGTTTTATCGGACGAGATGAGAGGCGAGAATCTGCTGCGACGTCTGGCTGAGAGAAGGTCCGAGTCCAGGTGAGCTCTAGATGTTACAGATCCTCTCAAATATAACAACAGAGCGCCACCTAGTGAGCTAATGTAAACATCTAAAGTATAGGGATAGAGGTTAAAAAGCTACTGAGAAAAACACATTATTTCATTATTTTAAAAATATGGGCTTAGTTTTAATTTTTCTCCTCAGGGACACGAGTGATGTAAAGTTACTGTGAGGTGTTTGAAAGGATTCTGACAAAATAAGAACAAAACATGGATTTTTAGGCTTTGTCTGAAAAATGCCTTTAATAACTGCACCCAAAAATCTGTACATAAAACCAGATAAAATAAAAATATTGCTGATTTTCTCCATAAAATCTTCCAAAGGTCTTAAAGAGAGATGTAGCAGAGATGAAGGTCTTAACGTGCAGTCTGCAGCGACCGCTTGCACAAAACCTCATCTGCTAGTTTTAGAATTTCATTCTTCCTGGCGGAGACTTATTTATCGTTTTCTGACTGCATCTTTCTGCAGGTTTGAGTATGTGGATTGAATTATGGACGTCTGCGTCTCCACATTAGCTGATCTGGACTGCCGGTGATTTACGGGACGGCCCGTCGCTGGTGACGCTGAGCACTACAGACTTGGCTTCTCTGGATGTAATCAGCCTCGAATGAATTCAGGAGTTTAGCAGGCAGGCTGTAACAAAGGATGGATGAGTCCAGAGCTCAGCAATCATCATACCTCCACACGCAGCACATCAAAAATAATCAGCACCGTTCCTCTAACCAACGCCCTCCGTTCTGACTGAAACTATACGCTGTTTCATTTTATTCTTGTTAATGGGTCTGTATGACCCGGAGCTCCACCTCAGCTTTGCCTCCAGTGGAAAATGTTCAGACATTCCCACTTTTCTTTACGTTCTCTAACTCAGAGTGACAGATAGGTATGCAGTCCTGCAGGCCTGCATGATGTGCTGCAGCCTTACAGGAGCAGAGAGGCTCAACATTTCATCACCCGCCTCTGAGAGGAAGGCAGACGATCCCTTTTTGACCATGTCTGTGTTTATATGTTATATTAAGCATGGTGGGTGATATACATTCATTCAAATAATGCTCTGTAGATCATCTGGTGACCATGTCTGTACATGACAGGTAGTATTCAGTGTCTTGTTGAGATTTCTTTCTGATCATTAAGCCAGCGTGGATTAATTAGTGATAATTCTCTCCAGATATGGTTTCACTACATTTAGAGATGAACTAGAAAGTTCCTGGAGAAACTTTGATGGGGATTGCCATGTGGCGATCATTTAAACATTTTGTTTTGACAGTACTATGTGTTGGGGTTCACTCTCAGCTAAGACTAAACCAAATTTCAGCTCAATATGGCAAAAACATCAATGCGTTATAGTCATTTTTTTCTTGTAAGCTATGGTGACTATCTTGAATTTTTGATTTGGATTCAGTGTGTGATGAGGAACATTCTC
This sequence comes from Nematolebias whitei, assembly GCF_014905685.2. Taxonomy (NCBI): domain Eukaryota; kingdom Metazoa; phylum Chordata; class Actinopteri; order Cyprinodontiformes; family Rivulidae; genus Nematolebias; species Nematolebias whitei. Next base: position 76,806,097 of record NC_056498.1, on the reverse strand, counting down.
AGCTCTGACAAAACCAAATTTCAGCTCAATATCTCAAAGAATGACTGAGTTATAGTCAATTTTGAGTTTTCTGAGGTAGCTGTGGCAGCCATCTTGAAACAAAATGGCTCCAAATGCTAATCAGTGTATTGTTCAGAGACCTCGCCCTTCTTGGTCATGTAACCTCACAGTGGTACGATGGAGCTTCAGGGCCACGCTAAGAAAACATTTTTTAAAAGCTATAAAATTACAAGAATAAAGTCCTTGTATTACAAGAATAAAATCAAATACAGTCTTAATATTATGAGAATAAAGTTGTACAAGACTTGCCCCCCCCCCCCCCCCAACGAGTCGGATCCACAATGCGACCTGTCAATCAGTCCAGTAGGCGTGTCAGAAAATGACCAATCCGAAGCTAAATGAGTCGTAATATTATCTGAACTCCGACACATAAAGCAGGTTTACCGCATTTTAACTGTGGTAAAATGAAGAATGTTGAGCATCTTGTTAAGTTATACTTTGGTACTGGTTTTACAAATAAGGAGATAATTAATCTGTCAGCACATCTGCATCAGATTATTATCAGTATCAGGACTTTGAACCTGCTTACAGTAAGGTGGTACGCTCTGATGGGCTGCAGCGCAGCTCTCTGCAGGTAAGGAGCATTTAGGATTGGTCATTTGCTGACACGCCTACTGGATTGATTGACAGGTCGCGTTGTAGATCCGATTCATGAAAAAATGAATAAAAAATAAACCAAGCTGAAAAAAAGTCTCGTATGACTTTATTCTCATAATACTAGGACTTTATCCTCGTAGATTTATAGCTTTTAATTTTTTTTCCCTTAGCGTGGCCGTAAAGCTTCATCGTACTGTGGCAGTTAGAGACTGTTAAAAGTTCTTTCAGGCATTTTGAATGAGAAAAATGGCGTCTTTGTTTGTAAATTACGTCACCATGGTAATTTGAAACGCCAATGAAAGTAATAGCACACATCATAGTACCAAGTCAGTCATTTTGATATAACATTTGGGGGTACACACTGCATATCGCACCACATTAAAGTTGAAGGAATAGTAAGACCCTTTTCAGGTGGATAATAACAGGTGGCTGCCTTCAGGCAGTCCCTAATCACAATCTGCATTAATCTCCAACATTATGCTCACAGACTCAATGTGCTGATAAAAGCAGAACTGTGCAGTTTGAGGTAGATCACTCTTCTTCCTCTCCTTTCCAACGTCTCCTCCTAATAATGCTCATAACTTGCCTGACTTTGACAACTTTGTAAAAATCAATGCCTCAGATTGGACTGAACCAGAGCCTCGGGGTGAAACAGAAGGATGCAGGTTTTTATACAACGGGCCGTTTTGTGGATAAATCCAGTGAGGAGAGGAAGAGGATGTGAAGGGAAGTGAATGAAGGTAGAGGAAGGCACTGCAGCTTCTCTCCTCTTCCTCCCTTTGCCTTCTAATGTCAGTCTCTTCAAACTAATCATGTGCAGGTTAATTAGAGTGTTAAGGTAAAAAAAGCCTTGAATCTTTCTTTTTTAAATCATGGGATGTTTTCAACGGACCATCTGCAGACCCTATAACATGCTGAAAACCCTCTGAAACATGTGAGAGTAAAACACTCAGACCTGATGGCTGAACAAGTCCCAAACACTAAGAAGCAGCTTTAATTCTGTGAGCTGATGTAAATATGACCCGTGGTGGTGTCCTGTTCTGAGGGGACACTCTGACAGTGGAGCCAACTGCAAACAAAAAGCTCATTTAGAAAAACACTTGAGAGTCAGAACAGTAAAAACATGAAGGAACACAGGAATGCATGAGTAGAACGTTCAAACTCCACTTAGAAAGGCTGGGAGTTGATCCTGCAACCTTTTCACTGTGAGGCACCAGCTCTAACCACTGCCCCTTAAAGGAATGCAACTTTTAGCTAAAGTGATGTGAAGTAGGGCTGGACGATATGGACTAAAATTAATATCTCGATATTTTAAAGAT
>NC_056498.1:76773394-76794121 GCF_014905685.2 Nematolebias whitei | reverse complement strand
TGGATGGGTTATTAATGGATGGATGATGTATGGATGGATGACAGATGGATGGGTTATTGATGGCTGGATGATGGCTGGATGATGGATGGATGACAGATGGATGGGTTATTGATGGCTGGATGATGGCTGGATGATGGATGGATGACAGATGGATGGGTTATTGATGGATGGATGGATGGATGGATGATGGATGGATGACAGATGGATGGGTTATTAATGGATGGATGATGTATGGATGGATGGATGGATGGATGGGTTATTGATGGCTGGATCATGGCTGGATGATGGATGGATGGTAAACAGAGTTTCTGTTCATTGAAACTACAACTTCCGGGTCCTGAGCTGCAGACGTGTCACCATCAGGTCAGTGTGAGTGTGAAAAGTGTTAAATTGTGTGTTTGACTGAATTCCCGTGAGATCAGACTCTTTGGTTCTGACAGAGTCTAAACAGGTTTAGAGCAGGGAAGGGTACGAATAAAAGTTTAACTTTTTAAAGATTCTTTACACATTACTAATTTTGTGTGTCATCTCGTTTTATTAAAACAAATTAAAACTTAATTATTTTTGATAAATGAACAATTCCATATTTATCCACAATAATAAAATAAAATAGATAAATGTTCAAGGTCAGTACAAGAATTTAAAAAGGCTGACTTAAGACCGTGAACGTTTAAAGTTTTTTTTTATTTTCTTTCCTCCACATTTAACCTTAATTACAAAGTTTAAAGGCCTGGGAAGTTATAATACCAGAGCTTTCTGCTCCCCGGTGACTGTTGAGCAAAATTACTGGAATGACTTCAGGCTCCTGAGGGAGCAAAGAAGTTCTTGTCCAGCAGCTGAAGTGCTGCTGATGCAGACTTCTACTCCTGTGGAGCTGCTGAATCCTCCACTGTTTCATTACAACACTGAAGCTCACAGAGGAACGAAGAACTCCTTCTCTGAGAACTTTAACACAAACATTTCATCGTGCTCGAAGTCAAGATAAAACAAACACTTGGATTATTAAATGAATGCACGTCATCCGCCGCCTTTCATGACAGACTTTCAGACTAAGATCATCTTATGATAATTAAACTCCGACGTCCCCGTGGCTGAGGGGACTGAAGAATGTTTGTAGTTTTGGAGATGAGTCAACTCTGTTTTTGGTGGAAGATATTCATGTGGGTCAGAGTTACACTGTGAAGAAGAACAGAGGAAGTGTTTTTATTTATTTATTGTAAGAGACAGTGCAGAATGATCTGGTGAGTGGAGGCAGACATTTTATCCAACACCAGGATCAAGGGAGGAGCCAGGGGGTGGCCAATGGTGGCCTTGGACCCCATAGATTAATTAAACTTCGGCCACCCCAATCATTTGAGGAAACTATACTTTCAAGAAATATAAAACAGTAAAGTGTAATTTATTCAAATGATCGGGGTGGCCAGTTTGGATATTTATATGGTGGCGACCATCTTGGATTTTAACATGGCAGCCCAGTAGTTGGTAGTGAGCTTTCTTACCTGTAGATGCAGCCACACACCAAAATAAAAGTCAGTAACTCACTTATTTTTCAAGTTATCATGCTCACAACATGCACGGGCGAACACAGGGATGGATGGAAGGTATTTTCAATTCCCCCTCTTTGCTCCAACACGGGAGACAAAGAGACTGAGTACAGCTGTCTGATCAAACTTGGAACTAGTGTCAGCTGCAGTCTCATTAAATGATCTAACTTCACTCGGAGTATGAGTGAAGGATGACTCTCAGCTACTACCAGAACAAAATTCAACTCCATATCTGTAAAAGTGACTGACTCATGACAATGTTTCTGTTGCTTTATGTTGATTAGATATGGCAGCCATCGTTTATTTGAACTGACCCAAACGTTACTCAGTTTTAGATATTCATCCAACAATTACATTCTGAAAGTTCATTAACATCCGTCCAGTGGTTCATAAGATATTGCGCTAACAGACAAACAAGGCTGACAGCAACAGTTAGTCACAATTTTAAAGCAAGTATTTTGTACATAGAATATATGTTGTGGATCACAGATTTCTGAGAAAAAAGTTTTTAAAAAATCTGAAAAAGAAAGTCATAATTATTTCAGTGTGGCTCTTTTAGGAGCGTCGAACTCAGTTACCAAAAGGAGCCAAAATTTAAACACTTTGTCCGAGACGCGGGCCACTTTCAGCTGATACATTAACTTGAGTCAGATACCTGCAACCTCTTTTCTTGGTTGCAGGTTCATGAACAAGAGTGTGATCTGTCTCATTTGACGTTGTGTTTCTTTCCACATGAGAATCAATAATTATAGAATGATCCAGACGTCTTTCTGACTTCAAGTTAGCCAGCTGCTAAGAGACGTCTACACTAAATGATGCATTTATCAGCTTTTTAAAGAAAAAATTAGAAGAGATACAATATTTTACATTTAAATGATCATGTTTGGGGACCAGAGTTGGTAAATGGTAAACGGACTGTACTTATATAATGTTATCAAGATACTCGAAGCTCTTTACTCTACAATCTGTGCCTCATTTACCCGTTCATACAGCACTCTACTAGATCTACACAAACACTAATCAGAGCTTTACATTCATACACTGATGGGACACATCAGAGGCTATGAGGGGTTCAGTGTCTTGCCCAGGGGAACTTCAGCATGTGACTGCTGGTGGAATCGAACCCCCAACTCTTGCATTGGAGGACGACTGCTCTAACCACTCAGCCACAGACGCCCTATCTGGCCTGCAGATTTTGAGTTTGACATACAGTATGTGCTTCAGTTAGCATTCAGAGGAAGTGTTGGGGACCAGCCTCAGCTACTACCACATCAAACCTGTCACATTACCTGAGCTATAACCATTGTTGTGCTTTTACTGGTCAGCAGCCATCTTGAATTGTGTCAGCGCCAAAGTTTTCACGAGTCTAAGAAACATTTTCCACTAATTTTATAAAATATTGTCCAGTTGTTCATGAGATATTTTGTTAACAGACATTATCGCCTGTCTTTACCTTCGATGAATATTTCCATACCATCCCAGTGATCATAGAGACACCAGTTTACTTTTGCACAGAGGGAAACTAATTCTGCCTGAAAGAGCTGCAGTTAAAGAGCTGCAGATGAATTAAGTCATCGCATCGCGGTCCGGGTATTCCACGGAGTAACTGTGTGAGCAGGAGAACAAGTCAAACATCATAAGATGGAGTGTGTCTGAGTGTGGGAATACATTACTTTGAGTTCACACTTGTAAATGAAATTGGTTTCCTTTCCAGTCCTAAGCGCATTTGCAGCGAGTGCATTTCAACCTTCACTTCCCCGAGTTAAGATGCAGGAGCAGCGGCGCTTTGCATGTAAATCTCTCAAGTTTAAGCACACAGCCTACACTCGCCGGCTTGCTCTGTCTGTCCCTTTCATTAACACACACACGCACGCACACACACACACACAAAGCTCACAGCAAATCCAACTCCTCTCAAGAACTCCATAACTTGATTTCTCTTTAAAACGCACTGTAGGGCAATTCTGCAACGTGTCACTGGCAGAGGTGCAAATCCAAACTTACACACACACACACCCTTACAAACACACACATGTGCACACACACCCACACAAACACACATAATCACACGTGACAAAACTGCTCCAAGTCTCAAACAACGACACCTACACAAAAATCAGTCTCCTAAACCACTATCAGTGCCAATAAGGAGTGCTTTTCTCAAAATATTGAATAGTTTAATAAATCCAAATATAAAAACATGTTTTTAATTCAAAATTTTCAGGTAGTGAACATGGATCGGATGTAAATGTGTTCAGCGTAATGGTACTTCCTCCAGTTATTTAACAGTCAACAATGGTGTACCACAAGGCTCAGTCTTAGGACCCACCCTCTTTACAATCTACATACATAATGTAGGTAAAAACATCCCTAATGCATCCATACATTTCTATGCTGATGACACAGTTGTTTATTGTCGAGCTAAAACAGTTGATAAGGCTTTCCAGCTTTTGAAATCTGCATTTGACATCATCCAGACAGATTTGTTCCGCCTCAAACTTGTCCTAAATGCCGACAAAACCAAAGGGATGCTTTTTTCAAATAGGAAGTTGGTCCCAGCAGTTCTTCCTCCGATTTTATCCTCAAATGGTGTCCCCATTGAGTTTGTTGATTCCTATAAATATTTGGGTATCTTGGTCGACTCACATCTCTCTTTTAAGCTCCATGTGGAAAACTTGGTAAAGAAACTGAAAGTTAAACTGGGTTTCTTTTTCAGAAACAGATCCTGTCTAACCCTGAATGCTAGAAAACGCCTTGTATCTGTGACTTTCCTTCCCTCCATTGATTACGGTGACATTATTTACATGAACGCTCCTACAAGAACCCTGCAGATGTTGGATGCTGTCTATCATGGTGCACTAAGATTCATAACTAGCTGTGATTATCGTACCCACCACTGCACCCTGTATTCACTGGTTAACTGGACATCATTAACTTCACGCAGACTCTCTCACTGGTGCATTGTCATTTTTAAATCACTTCTTGGTCTGCTGCCTTCATACATCTCCTCCTACATGTCTCTGCGTGAGTGCAGCTACAGCGTGCACTCTCAGGACATTATTACCTGCAGTGTTCCCTCAATGACTGAACTAGGCAAAAGGGTCTTCTCCTATTCCGCTCCTGTTTCCTGGAATATCTTACAAAAAGATCTGAAGCTCTCGACCTTGACCTCTAAGTGTCTTTAAGAATCTGTTGGACTCCTGGCAGGGACCAATGCAGACATGTTCCTGTTTTTAGTTTTCTACATTCGCCTTGAAATCTAGCTGTTTTTTTTGTTACCTTTTTTCTTTTAGCCATCCTATTTGTAAAAAAAATAAAAATAAAAATAACTGCAGTATGACTTTTTATAACTGTTTATTGTTGCTGTTGTCCATTGTTGTCATATTTCTTTGTTGAAATCAGGTCTCTTTTGTAAATGAGTCTTCGAGGCTCAATGGTATTACCTGTCTAAATAAAGGTTGGATGAATGAAAAAAATTGTAAATTATGCAGAATTCACATGAATTTCTGTATTTAAGAGTGACAAACACTGAAGCTTGTTATTATGGATTTGTCCTCATTTTTGTGGTTCTAAGTCTGCAGCTTTGAAAAAAAAACACTTAATAATAAATAAATATATAAAGAAATTAATGCATAAATGAGCAGATGAATAAATTGACGAATTAATGAATGAATAAATAAATAAATAAATAAATAAATAATAAATAAATGAACAAATAAATAAATACATAATTAAATAAATAAATGAACAAATTAATAAATGGGTAGATGAATAAATTAATAAATGAGTAAATTGATGAATGAATAAATGAACAAATTAATAAATTAATGAATAAATAAACAAGCAAATGAATAAATAAATAAATGAACAACTGAATGAATGAATAAATTAATAAATAAATGAACAAATGAGTAAATATATTAATTAATTAATTAATAGATGAATAAATGAAGGAATGACCAAGTGAAAATAAATGAACAGATGAAAAAATAAATAAATAAGTAAATAAATAAGTAAATAAATAAATAAATAAGCTTATTCTGGAGTGATGCTATGACTTCATGTTGTGTAGACAACTAGATAAAAACAAGCGTCTCTAAGGAATTTGAAAAGTGAATGTTTGTAGTTTTGGAGATGAGTGTTTTTAGGGACTAGAACAGAACAGAGGATGTAAGTAAACCTAAATGTTTTTGGTGCAAGATGTTCAAGTGTGTATGAGTTACACTGTGGAGAAGAACAGAGAGGTTGCCTTGTTTGTTTGTTTGTTTGTCTGAGTCAGAGCAGAGTGACAGATCCTGGTGAGTGGAGGGAGGAATTTTATCCACCAGCACCAGGTACAGTGGTGGAGCCAGGGGGTGGCCAATGGTGGCTTTGCCCGACATAAATTAATTTAAACCCACCCCAATCATGTGACAAATGTATACTTTTAAGCAATATAAAATATATTATATAATTATTTATAATATAAAAAATAAAAAGCTTAGTTTATTCATATGATAGAGGTAGCTGATTTACATATGTATGGTGGTGGCCATCTTGGATTTTAACCTGGCAACCCAATTTTTTAAATACATTTTTCGTTTAACTCGATGAAGCCACACACCAAACTGGAAGCTGGTGCCTCTCATATTGCTCAGGTGCTCATTGTACCACGCTCGTTTCCTTTCCACCTTTTCACTTCACGCCCGGAGACCCTGGCAACGTTTGGTGAGAAAGTCCAGTCCTGCTCTGGTGTTCAGACATTCTTCATGGAAGAAACATCATTTACAGAAAGCTGAACTTTACATGACTGAACAGGCATTTGGATATATTTTATAGTTTTGTTACACACTTGAGTTTTATGGGTTTAGGTGTTTTTACTACAGAATGTGTCAGCTACCAAAGCATTAGAAACGTTTTGCAAACTCTTCTTGTTTTCACAATCTTTTACAGTTTAAACAGTAAAACTAAGATAATTGCGTCTTTTTTCGCCCACTGTGTCTCTCAATGTTTTAGTGTATCGATGCTCTGTATGTGCAGCTAAATTGACATGCAGATAATCTCAACACCATCGGGCCGAACATTGTCCGGACCAGGACAGAAGAGAAGAAAAAGGAACAGAAGCCCACCAAAAAAGGCTCTCCAAACTCGTGCTTATTCAAGACAAGTTCATGTGTCATCATCACTGATTTTAATGGATCTGCTCCACGGGCTCAGCAGCACGGTGCTGTGAATCACCCATCAGGACACCTGGCTCTCTACGGCACTGGAAAACATGGCCGACTTGGTGCAACGCCGTCAGGACAGATGCAGATTAACACATTAGGCTGGTCCCTCTCACCTCTCCCCCCCTCTGGCTGGACCATGATGAGCATCTCGTTCTGTCAGCGCCGAGCTGCAAGGAATATCAGCGGCCATTCGCCAAAAAGTGACTATTTTTTAATAAAATCTCTCAACCAAAGAGAGGTTTTGGGAATGTACAAAAACAAGCAAGGCAGAACAATAAATATGGTTATACAATTTCTTTAAAGTATATACCAAACAATGTTCAGTCAGATCATCTGGACAGTTTTTTTTTTTTTTCTTCTGAGATGTTTCGCCCTCCATCTGAAGAGCTTCATCAGTCTGAGGTAACACCAAACAAAACTGATTCTCCACCAACAGCTTACTCCAAAGTGGAAAAAGTGGTTTTGTGTTTCCTCAGACTGATGAAGCTCTTCAGATGGAGGGTGAAACGTCTCAGCAGAAAAAAAAAAAAAAAAACTATCCAGATGACCTGACTGAACATTGTTGGATTTTATGCCTGGATTATTGAGCATGAACTTTGGTGTTCAAATTATCCATCCATCCATCCATTTTATTTACCCGCTTCTTCCATTTTGGGTCACGGGGGTCGCCGGTGCCCATGTATGTTTTTGGTCTGTGGGAGGAAACCGGAGCACCCGGAGAAAACCCACGAATGCACGGAGAGAACATGCAAACTCCACCCAGAAAGGCCCCTGGACCGGGGTTTGAACCAGGGACCTGCTCGCTGAGAGGCAGCAGCTCTACCAGTTGCGCCACCGTGCTGCGTGTTCAAATTATATAATTTGCTATTTTATTTTAAAAAAAATAATAATAATAATTTAAAAAAAAACAGATAAAATTTTAAAATAAATGTGAAAATTTCAGAAAATTGTTCCACAAAATGATCATTTTCAGAATTAGGATGTAGGGGTGTAGCTAAGATGATTTGTCACATTTTGAACAGCTGTCAAGCAGAACTACCGTAATGTCCGGTCTATAAGCCGCTACTTTTTTTTAACAAGCTTTGAGCAGCGTGGCTTATACACAACTGTGGCTAATTTTTAATTTTTTTTTTTTTGACGTGCTAACAAGCTTCATGCCGCCAAAATATTTAGCCTCATGACACATAGCTGCCCGATACATGTCTCTCTTGGGGGGTGGGTCCTCCTGACACAATGAGACTACCTGTATAAATAAAGGTAAAAAATAAAAATTAAAAATCAGACTAATGAAATTACCATACAGGTTACAGTGGATCCACTTCATTTTGGGGGAATCAATCATGAGGAAATTATTTTCCCTCAGTCCCGTTCTCTCCTCCCCGTTGTGCCCCCAGGGAGGGGGGTGCAGTGGTACAGGCAGAACAAAACGTTTACTGTATGTATTGAGCATGGACATTTTTTGGTTTTGAACCAGTTTGACATGACTGTCGACGAGGAAGAGGGCCGACACAAGAGGAGGGGACGTGCCAAAGACACCATCTTAGCACCAACATAACTGGTTTGTTCCACTTTGGAGTAAGCTGTTTGGGGGAAGAATCAGTTTTGTGTTGTGTATTTCCTTGACTGATGAAGCCTTCTGGATGGAAGGTGAAACGTTTCAACAAAAAAAAAAGAAACTGTCCAGATGACCTGACTAAAAAATTGTTGGGTTTACTGTATGTATTTGTGTTTGTTACCGGTACGTAATGTAGCATTCTGCTGTGGTTGACTGTTAGTCACATGTCCTCATGGAGGAATTATGGGTAAAATTTATGTTCATTGTTAATCATTTCAGTTAGCTGTTTAGCCTTGTTCTTTTAGTGATTAGTCTGTTTTGTTAGCCTAGTTTATGTGTCATTATGTGTTAGTTTGTGTTAGGTCATTCGGTAGAGTAGCCATGAGTGAGGGAGGTACTTGTCACTGAGTGGGTTCACTCAGTGTGTGTGTTGAATAGTGAGATAAAGTTTATAAAACACCATCCGATGGTTGATTCTTGATCTACAACAAGAGCTGCACATCTCTCAGTAGCTGTGTACTGATATGCTGCAGTATTTAATTAAAAGCTTTAAAATGTTTCTGTGTAAATATCTTATGTTACAACATGGATGCCTGCAGCTTATAGACAAGTGCAGTCTATATATGTACATTTTTTTTTAATTAGTGGGCGTGGCTTGAATTCAGGTGCGTTCAATAGTCCAGAAATTATGGTACTTCCAATAATTTTTGTGTATGATATGTGGTTATATGTGTGATTAAAGTTTCAATATGTGAAAAGGCCTCGAGCCGTTTACAGAACAAACTAGTTTCTAAAACTTTTTGCCACATTTCTAAATATTTTCAGCTTTCACTAATCTTCATGAAATAAACTTATACTACCTTGATGCTTATATCTTATGGATACATTAGGACATTAAAAAAAGTTATTTAGATATTCTTGGTACCGTTCAAAAAGTGACATTTAGGATTTGGCCTTAAATTAAATTATTAAAATGACCATCCTTCTCAGAGCCCCAGCGCTCTGATTTATGTCAGAAAACATTTCTCTTTCAAATAAAACAGGTTGTAGCTTCAAGTACTCGGAGCACGATGAGTCGGTTTGAACTGAAGTTTGGCCGCTCAGCTGGAATGGACAACGCCGAGTTGTTGCTGTTTTGGTCCATCCTCATAAATGATGTTGAAATACTGCAAGATGTTACCTTCAGATGATATACTATGGATGACTCAGCAACTACCACACCAGATTTAAGCTCATTATCTATAAAACCTAATGAAATATAGATAGACATGTGATGGACTTGCGACCCCTCCAGGGTGTACCCAGCCCCTCGCACAGTGATTGCTGGACATGGGCACCGGCGACCCCCGTGACCCAAAATGGAATAAACGGGTAAAGATAATGGATGGATGGATGAAATATAGATACTTTACTTTACTTTGTGTTGGTTAATGTTGATGTCCATGTTTGATTTTGGTGAGTCCAAAAGTTAATCAGTTGTATATATCCAACAATCATTACTTTCTGAGAGTTTTACTCATTTCTGTCCAGAAGATCATAATATATTTTGCTAACAGACAGACAAATTTAGTTTTAACAGTTAACGTCAAAGTTTTAAGGCAAGATATTGTGCAATATATTAGTACTCAACGTACGCTTTGAAGATTATTGTCAGCTACTACTTCTCCAAACTTTAGCACAAATCTGGTAAATTATTTTAAATTGATTTTTATTGTTTCCAAAGCTCGGTTGGTTGTGGCAGCCATCTTGATTTGGGTTGGCTCCAGAACATAATCCTTTGGAATCGACTATCCAGTGATTATTTGGTAAGAGTTTCATTAAAATGTGTGCAGTGGGTCATGCGATACGCCCTTCAGATACACACACACACACACACACACACGCACACAGGTAAAAGCTTCATCGCCCTTTCACCTCCAGCGGTGGGCGGTAAGAATATGATTTGGTTTTGTGATAAAATGTAATTCCAGCCTGCAGTGATCCGAGCCCTGGTCATCCAGATCCAGACTGATGGTTAAACCGCTCACACCCCGTCTGCCCCACAGAAACACCAACACATCCGCCCCCCGCAGGGGCTCCGCTCACGCCAGGCCTCATTCTCATGATGTTACAGGTGTGTGTGTGTGTGTGTGTGTGGGGGGGGGGGGGGGGGGTCAGAGAGCACATTTTGCAGTAACGTGATTATTTGTGAGGTGTACTTGAGGGTTTATCATTCCTGCCTGGTTGGACATCCTTCCTTCGAGGCTCACGATGCGTTCACTGACCTGTGCTGCTCTGCTTCAGCAAATAACAAAAGAGTAGGGGGGAGGGGATTTATTTATTTTTTTTTGAATAACTAGTTGTTATGTTATTACACCAACCCTATGCTGCTTAGTTTCTGTTAGTTTGTATTTTTAATAATTAAGTTGTTGGTTTTCTCAAACATCTTGAAATCATGCGTCATTCCAGCAGTTAATGTTTTATATTTATCCTTCAAACCCTGAACCTGAACAGCTCATATTTGCAGCTCTGTTAGTAAATTAACTTTGCAGGATTGGGGTGGTGTGGGCAGCACGGTGGCGCAACTGGTAGAGCTGCTGCCTCTCAGCGAGCAGGTCCTTGGTTCAAACCCCGGTCCAGGGGCCTCTCTGGGTGGAGTTTGCATGTTCTCTCCGTGCATGTGTGGGTTTTCTCCGGGTACTCCGGTTTCCTCCCACAGACCAAAAACATGCATGTTGGACTGATTGGAAACTCTAAATTGTCCCTAGGTGTGAGTGAGAGAGTGAATGGTTGTTTGTGTCGTTTGTCTCTATGTGGCCCTGTGATGGACTTGCGACCCGTCCAGGGTGTACCCCGCCCCTCGCACAGTGATTGCTGGACATGGGCACCAGCGACCCCCGTGACCCAAAATGGAATAAACGGGTAAAGATAATGGATGGATGGATGGATGGATGGATGGATTGGGGTGGTTGCAGATTAAATTATGGTGGCCACGTCCACCATTGACCACCCCCTGGCTCCACCCCTCCTCTCTGCTCTGCCTCAGACAAGAAATAAAACTCCCTCTGTTCATCTCCACAGTGTAACTCCTCCTCGCTTGAGTATCTTACACAAAAAAAACATTAAAGTTTACTTCATTCTCCATCCAGAAAAACACTCATCTACAAAACTACAAACATTTACTGCTCAAACCTCTCAGTGACAGGGACATCAGCATACAGCTTGTTATATTGTATACCAGCAGATAGAAGTGACATAAGTATTTCCTAACAATGCTTTTCCAGGTGAGGTGTTTTTTCTTCCAGCACCCCTCCCCCACCCCACCACTGGCATCGATTATTGACTTTCAGTCTTGTTTTCTTTGTAGCAAAGATTCTCCAAAGTTTTAAAATCTTTTGATTATATAATGAACTGTAGGAGAAAGGATTTTTGTCCCTGTCATTGTCCCAGTATTTTTAAACACATTCAGGCTGTTGAACCTCTGCACATCTTTACCTGTTTAGTTGCAAAAGCTGTTTCTTATTCAGACAACTCACTGTTACAGGTGTTTGTTGCCCCTGTTGTTCAGATGTGATGCTGCCAAAACAGGTTTGAAATTCAAATCATTTTGTTTTTATTAACATTTTACACAACGTCCCAACTTTTTATTTAGAGTTTGAGTTGTAAAATATTAAAATGCTGGTCTACCATAGAGGCATGTCATGGAGCTGGGGTCTTTTTTTGGAGCACTCAGATCCAAACTTTGTATTTTTGCAGCTTTCTTGCTTTATACAAAACTGAAAAACCTTTAAAAGCGAAATATGATTATTTTTACACATAAAATCACTATATTTTGTCTGTATGCTCAATCAGTGGTGCATCTGTGGAAACAAATGTGTCACTTCCATGAATTATGCATTAATATTATTATGTATTTTCTGCAGCATGACTCAGCGCTGCACACTTCCTGCAGAGACCTGGATTTTCTTACTGCTTGTTATGAAGCTTGTTACGAAGCTTCCTCCAGTTATTTAACGGTCAACAATGGTGTACCACAAGGCTCAGTCTTAAGACCCACCCTCTTTACAATCTACATAGGTAATGTAGGTCAGAGCAGCCCTGATGCATCCTTACATTTCTATGCTGATGACACAGTTGTTTATTGTTGAGCTAAAACAGTTGATAAGGCTTTCCAGCTTTTGCCATCGGCCTTTGACATCAACCAGTAAGACTTGGTCCATCTCAAACTTGTCCTAAATGTCGACAAAACCAAAGGGATGTTGTTTTCAAATAGGAAGCCGGTCCCAGCAGTTCTTCCACTGATTTTATCCACAAATGGTGTCCCTACTGAGTTTGTCGATTCCTATAAATATTTGGGTATCTTGGTCGGCTCGCATCTCTCTTTTAAGCTCCACATGGAAAACCTAGTAAGGAAACTGAAAGTTAAACTGGGTTTCTTTTTCAAAATTAGATTCTGTCTAACTCTGAATGCTAGGAAACACCTTGTATCTGTGACTTTCCTTCCCTCCATTGATTATGGTGACATTATTTACATAAACGCTCCTACAAGCACTCTGCAGATGTTGGATGCTGTCTATCATGGTGCACTAAGATTCATAACTGCCTGTGATTATCGTACCCACCACTGCATCCTGTATTCACTGGTTAACTGGTCATCATTAACTTCACGCAGACTCTCTCACTGGTGCATTTTCATCTTTAAATCACTTCTTGGTCTGCTGCCTTCATACATCTCCTCCTACATGTCTCTGCGTGAGTGCAGCTACAGCGTGCGCTCTCAGGACATTATTACCTGCAGTGTTCCCTCAGTGAGGACTGAACTAGACAAAAGTGTCTTCTCCTACTCCGCTCCTGTTTCCTGGAATATTTTGCAACAATATCTGAAGCGCTCAACCTTGACCTCTCTAAGTGGCTTCAAACATATGAGTTCATGGCAAAAATCAATGCATACATGTTCCTGTTTTTAGTTTTCTACACCGCCTTACAACCTAGATGTTTTTTTTTGTTTTTTTTTTACATTTACTTTCTCTTGTTCTTCTCAATCTGCAGGCTTTTTATGATTGTCCACTGTTGTCAACACTCTTCGTTAAAATCAGGTCTCTCTTGTAAATGAGTCCCCGAGGCTCAATGGGATTAACCTGTATAAATAAAGGTTGAACGACTATTTCCAGTTAAACGTGTTCATCTTGGTGCATAGTTTTTATTTAATTGCTGTTTTACTGAATTGTTCACTTTATGAAGAATAGAAAGGATGAAGAGCTCAGGTGTGGCCCTTCAGAGGCTGTCCTCTAACAGGGATCTAAAATAAGCTCATGACTCATTTGGTTCAGGAGGTGATTTGAGGTCCTCGTTTAATTATCTTGACTTATCCAAAAGAAAGCTTGCAGGTGGTCAAATTTCCTGAGCTGGCCTGACAAGATGATGATAGATTATCCCCGGTGAAAGAGAAAGTCACGCGAGGTTCATCTACTGTGACAGTTTTTTAGCTCCGACTCAACTGATGACTAATAATTATGCTGAGACTTACTATGGATATAATGTTAAAATAAAAATATATATTTTCCACAGTTGAAAGTTTAGTGTCTACAAAACTGGTGAGAACAATTTATACAACTTAAATCAACTTTAATTACAAAAAAATGTACTTGATGAAACGTCTGATTCTGTATTTTCCTGTCCGTGTGCTTATTTGTTTGTTTCCACCAGACTGGTTCCAGCATTGGTGCAACGCCCAAAGACTCAATAACAAACTCTTTACTGGTCCAGAACAAAATCCAGTATCTTACTGGGTGATGCCATGGAGACACAAAATCAGAAGGAAAATATACTGACCTTACTTGGAATCGTGCTGAATTGGTCCTTACAATGTTTGCATACGTGCGACTGCAAACGTATTGTTGCATTTGATCAGTTTGCTTTAAATGATATGCTAATTTTTGGTTGCAATTATTTATTTATTTTTATTTCACCTTTATTTAACCAGACATAAACACTAATAAGTTCTTATTCACAGTGCTGGCCTGGCAACACCAACAGGTACTTGTACGGTCATGTGAAGGGAAACAATACCATTGGGCACATCTATAAAACTGAGTAGTCATTAAAAAGCAATGAAATCACAAATTACATTAACAACAGTTCACTGTCAAAGTTAAATGGCAACATTACCAAGCATGAAAACATTAACAAGTGTCTTTAAAATGGCTTTTAAAAGATTTTTTAAAACTGGAGACTGAGACAAGTGAGGTCAGACAAAGATTTTTGAAGCAGAATCCATTCGGATGGAGCAGCAGAGGAAAAGAGAGACTTGGTCTTTACAGTTGTCCACCACAAATACTGAGAGGATCGAGCGTTATACTTCAAAACAGGTGCTAGTTGTAGTTGATTAGTTAAAAATGGAGGTGACAAACACAGCAACGTTTTATAAGTGAGGGTAAACCAATGAATTTCAGGACGAGTATGTAGAGAAGACCATTTAACAAGCGAGTAGAGACACTGATATTTTATAAGAAGCGTTAGTAACAAAGCCAATAGCAGAGTGATAAATTGTCCAGCTAATGAAGGACACCCTTACAAGCATGTCTGTAAATCATGTCTCCATAATAAAGCACAGATAGAATGATTTTTTTTTCAACAATGGTGCGTTTTTCAGCCAAAGTAAACCAAAATCAATTTCTATACAGATAACCAAGTCTTGCTTTAACCTTCGATTGCAAAACTTTAACACGATGTGAAAAGGACAGAGCACCATCAATCCAAATTCCCAAATATTTATAAACAAAACTAAATTATAAAATGAGTCACAAGCTGTCCTAATTATATTTTAATGTGACCACAGTCTGGTTTTTGTTTCCAGTCAGTGAGTCACAGTTCAGAGATGTCCAACGCCCACTGAAGGCAGCATCTCAGAGGGCTGCAACTAGTCCAACAACAACCATGAGGAAGTCTCCTGAATGTCTTCAGAACATTTTCCAACTTTCACAGTTGTTCTCAACCTTGTTGCTTGAGTTGCAGAGGTCCGGAAAATTAAGATTTAAAAACACCAAAACGTTCTGCAATAACTACTTGCAATAAAAGTCACTGTGGGCATCTCCAACACATCCTTTGAAATAAAATATCTGAGCCTAAAGTCCAGGACTAAAAATGCTGAAACTACCTATTTTATCACAATTTGAAGTCCACAGCTAACCCTCCAACAGCTGAGATACTACCTCCAGTCGTCTTTTATTTCTTGCACGTTCACACTAAAGGAAACTACATTTTGAAGGGTTCCATGTAAGTTCAAGATGCCCGTGATAACTCCGGTTTGTGACTAAATGTGTCAAACTCAAGTTCTAAACTGTGACAGCAGCAGTGTGAAGTCATGCCACTCATGCACGGAAATTAAGAGCTCTCAACAATGTTTCGAGACATTTAGTAAATTATCTCATGAATGCTGTTTATCACCACCAGTCACAACCCAGTGAGATGTTCAGGGTTATAAGACCAGCAACCAATGAAAATGTTCCGTGCACCTCACAACATTGAATAAGAGAACTGTGCACGGAACATTCTAAGCTCAATGACAAACTATTATACAACAATCTATTGCAATGACCCAGACAGGCAAATACCAAGTATAACCTTTGACCTTGATATGTGACCTTGACCTTGGTACTGGTTAGAGTTGCATTCGGGCCCAAATAATCCAATCTGACCTGGCCCCAGCCCGTAGCCATCAATTCCGAACCCCACCCGACCCAATGAATTAATAGTAATTACAGGTCCGAACCCGAACCCCCCCCCCCCCCTCGTCCCCCTCCACCAACATTTTTAATTAAGCTTTGACTGCTTATAGTATATTAATGGTCTATAGATACGAGGACAGTGGTAAAGATAGTTTTATGTTGGACATTGGACAATCGAGCTCCGTGGCTTCAGCGATGTGTTCCTCTCGTTCGAGTTCAGCTGACTGAAATCAGACTGCCTGCATCGGATCGAACGAGAAGGACACACCGCTGAAGCCATGGAGCTCGAATGTCCAACGTAAAACTAACTTTACCGCGGTGACACACACAAGCTGAGGGGGTGTTTGTCTTTTCATGGTCGTCAAAGAGCATTAAAACCTTGTTTCTGCCTGCATTCTGCATTATTCAGACATGGACCCTGCTCTGACATTTCTGTTTTGGGATCTCACCTGTTTGGGTCATCGGCTGCGCGAATCCGCCGAGTGCAGCGTCTGAATGAACATCAATTTGGGCGATGGATCGCTGCCTGGCAGTATAATCCCATCTGAAGCTTAACTGAACTTTATTTTACTTCAAGGCCTGTCAGCTCATGGTGAAACGGTCACATGCAACTGGTGAATGTCTGGCAAGCCATGTAGTCATATAATTGGAATTTATGGCAAGCCATGTTGCCATATAACTGGATTTTATGGCAAGCCATGTTGCCATATAATTGGATTGCGGCTGATCCGCTAACGCAATCAAAAGCCCAACACCGACCCGGCCAACCCATCCAGCATATTATCATGGACCAGCCCGCCCCGAATTCGGGTCGGGTCGGGCTTCGGGCCTGGGTTAGAAATGGCAGCTCTAGCACTGGGGTGATGAAACATGTATGTACCAGTTTGTCTAGTGATGATACATATGTTGGTGATGTTTCAATAAATGAATTTGAGCAGATCAGAAGTTATAAATGTGGCAACAGAAGGTTTATGAATGGATGGAGAATGAGAGGCATTTAATAAAAACACATGGTTAGCATAGCATTTAAGTCTGACTGAACAGAAATTCTGAACGCAATAAAGATATGTTTATGATGACGTATTAACTTGCCTCCTAGGAAATTCTCTGCCTGTTGAAAAATCTCACTGCTTCTTTGCTGTTGTTTCAAAGAAACAGGTCAATCAAATAGTTCTGGTACTAACCCTGGTTTAGCACTGAAACATCCATTCATCCATCCATCCATCCATCATCTTTACCTGCTTCTTTCTTTTCAGGTCACGGAGGTCACTGGTGCCCATATCCAGCAGTCACTGTGAAAGAGGCGGGGACACCCTGGACAGGTCTCCAGTCCATCACAGGGACACATAGAGACAAACAACCGTTCACTCTCTCACTCACACCTAGGGACAATCAGACTAACATGCAGGTTTTAGGTCTGTGGGAGGAAACAGGAAAACCCAGAGAAAACCCATGCATGCATGGAGAGAACATGCAAACTCCACTCAGAAAGGCCCCTGGACAGGATTTGATCTAGCAGCCTTCTTGCTGAGAGGCGGCAGTTCTACCAACTGAGCCACCGTGCCACCAGCACTGAAACAGTTTCAGTAAAAAAAAAAAGTTCTGTGTTACACAGGGACATGTATAACTAGCATCTTTCATAAAACCTTTCAACCCAGATCTGAGACGTCTGTCGAGGCACTGTGTAATTTTGCACTCACCATGCTCCATAATTTTACTTGTTTAATGAAGAATTATAACTGTGCCTGAGGAGAAGGGGATGGGACGGCCCTTTCTGAGCTCTCTACAAAACTAACCTTTTCAGTTCAGGAAGTCAAAACGGGTCAGAACCTCAGACAGGTGAAGGCATTGATGAGTTCGTCTTTTTGATCTGCTGTGATTGCTGACTGTTCTACAAAGCTTTGTTAATAAATATGAAATCTACACCCGGTTGTTTTGGGAATCGCTTTTTCGCCACGACACGTCTTTTGACCTGTTTGGTTTGCTTCACGAAAGGACCAAGGCGATGGTATAGTTTTTTTTTTAAGTAAACCCACCACAGTTTTGCCTCTGAAGCACCAAGCAAGGTAGTGACACAGTAGAGACGGTCAATAGACAGCAAGGCCCAAGGTTGTGTTGTAGCGATGATAATGAATGAGAGTTTGTGCGAGCAGCTGCTGTAGCGCTGCACTGCTAGCTTTAGTTATAAACGCTCGCATTGTCGCCAGTTTTGGTCAGCTCAGTGGGAAATTTTATAAAGATCCAAAAGCTGCTTAAAGACAAGCTCAGCTTTACAGTAATGCAGATCTTTTTTTCTGAAAGAGACAACAGACACACAACACATTATGCTACATGACCAAGACAGCTGCTCTTTTTTTTTTTTTTTAATGGGCAAACTGGCAACAATGCAGGCATTTATATTCAGAATAAAGAAACATCTGTACCATGCTTGGTCTTGATGGAGAAAGAAGATGAAAATTAAAGACATATTTAAAAAAGGGTCAAATATTCCAAACGTTTGGAACATTTCCAAAAGAACTTATATGTCGACTAACGTGAGTTTTCTTTTAAAGGCATTTTAACAATCCGTGCAGCCAATGGTGGATTTATAGCACATATTCAATATTCATACCTAATACTTATTGGGTCAATATTCTCATGTAACAAATTATAATAATATTGCCTAATTTGATAATTAGCATTCAACAGCACTTGGAAGAACGTGAACACTTAAAAATAATATATAGAAGAGCATACTGACTGGAGCACCAGCTCCCCCTTGACCCAGCACTGAAAATAAAAATAAAATCAAACGTTGAACTTGCTTGCTTATAAAAAAGTTATGGTTGACTACAGTAAGCTGGTTGTAGCAGCTGTTGCTGCATCTTCACATTCTTACTCAAGTATTAAGTATGCACTGGCATGGACAAATTCAGATTATTAAAAAGTCACTAATAATGGCTGATTAATGGATCGTTCTTTTATCACACCTAGGGACAATTTAGAGTTACCAATCAGCCTAACATGCATGTTTTTGGTCTGTGGGAGGAAACCGGAGCACCCGGAGAAAACCCACGCATGCACGGAGAGAACATGCAAACTCCACCCAGAAAGGCCCCTGGACCGGGGTTCGAACCAGGGACCTGCTCGCTGAGAGGCAGCAGCTCTACCAGTTGCGCCACCGTGCTGCGAATGAGTTAACCATTTACTGTAATACCACAGTGCTCCAACATCTCCACAGCAAACACCCCCCTCTATGCATCCAGACTGCAGCGAACCATCACGTTGGGACAGTTTGATTTAATGTTTATCTAAAAGGATTAACGTGACTGTTCCATACTGTGACTGAGTAAAGATAGCTAGAGTTATACCAAGTGATACACCAATGTCCTCCGCCTCCGAGGGGTTTGAACAGTAAATATTTGTAGATTTAGAGATGAGTGTTATTTTCTGAACTGGAAATGAACATACAAAGTAGGTTGCAATTAAAACTTCATATTTTTGGTGCAAAATATTTAAGTTGGTAGAAGTTAAACTGAGTGGAATAATAAAAGTAGTTTATTATTTATTTTTCTTGTCTGAAGCAGCGCAGAGTGATGAATCCTGGCGAGTGGAGGGCGCAGTTTTATCCACCCCTGGGTGCAAACGTAGAGTCGGGGAGGGTGGCAAATGGTGGTGGCCTTGATCACCATAAATTAATCTTTGTCCACCCCACGGACCACCACAATTAATTGAAGAAACTATACTTTTAAGCAATATAAAAACTAGAAAGCACAGTTTCCCCAAAAGATAAAGGTTGCCAGTAGGCCCGCCACAATAACAAATTTTGCTGAGCAATTAATTGTCTCAGAAATTATTGTGATAAATGATAATATTGTTTGAAATTTGACAATATTTTGTAATTATTGTCAAATTTAAGAAGAAATGCTGGTTAATTTTTGTGTGTATTACTTTTTTTGACCACTGGATGGCAGTATAAAACAATTTGAACCGAAGGATGGATAGTGAGGGAGCGAGCAGCGTGTCTTTTTAAGAAAAATGGGAGGGAGACCCCTTGACATGACATGTCTCTCGTTTCTGTTATTCGGTTCTCAAAATGGCAGATGTTCAGTGTGGTTTGAGCCTAGCGTACCATTTGTTACACAAAGCTTTTAATAAAAAATCTGCAGCTTAGCTACTTTTAACGATCAAAATACACGATTTTGGACAGTTAAAACAGATTTTAATGAAAAGGGAGGGGTCAGTGAAGAGCACCGGAGTTGAGCTTTTTGTCATCCAGTGTCTTCAGTAGAAAGAGAGAGATGAAGAAACGATAAAGCCGATAAATGAAAATGAGGTTGATAATTTTCATTTATCATGCGATTAATTGATTTATTGTTTATTGTGACAGGCCTAGTTGCCGGTTTACATTTTATATGGCAGCAGCCAGCTTGGATTTTGACATGACAATCAAATTTTCTTTAAAAAACCTTTCAAATGCGTAGACGTAGCTATACATGAAAATGCAAGTCGGTACCTCACTTATTTTTAAGTTATACTCACAACATGCAAAACAAACAAAGTGTTTTCAATTCACACGCTTTGTTTTGTGTTGAGAACAATACATGTAAACTTAAGTTTTGTCCATGTGTTCATGAGATATTTTGACACACACACACACACACAAATAAGTTATTAACATAAATGTCCACCTTTTACTACCACAAGTGGTAATTTCTAAAGAACTTTTTAGCTGT
>NC_056498.1:76755686-76772994 GCF_014905685.2 Nematolebias whitei | reverse complement strand
ATATGCTAATTTTTTGGGACAGGCATTTTGGGTTTTCATGAGCTGTATGCCATAATCATCAGTATTAAAACAATTAAAGACCTGAAATATTTCAGTTGGTGTGCAATGAATCTGAAATATATGAAAGTTTTATTTTTATCATTACATTATGGAAAATAATGACCTTTATCACAATATGCTAATTTTTTGAGAAGGACCTGTACATAGTTATTTATACATAAATGTACACATATGGCAGTGGCCATATCTTGGAGTTTGCAACCCGATTTTTGAAAAGAACATTTCTTACACGTAGATGAGACCACACATCAGACTGGAAGACTGTATCTCACCTGTTTTTCAAGCTATCCTCACAACATGCAGGGATGCACATATGCAGGGTATTTCCAATCCCCCTTTTCTGCTCCGCTACAGGAGATTTTATTTAATTTTTTGAGTTCAGCTTTAACAGAATCTAATGTGATGGGTTTAGCTGTCAGCCAGTCGACAGTTGATGTGCTGAGAAGTGCATCCTGCAAAGCTTTGCTCCACATCAGAGGATGAATCTGTGCACTAAGTAGGCTAAATTTGCACTGCTAGCTGGTCCAAAGTCCCGCGGACTGATAAGATTGATACAGTAGTGTCTTCTCTTGGTTTCATTTACTTTGAACTGAATGTGATTTCAAATATTCAAGACAGTATACTTAAAACAAATTATTCTCTATCCATCCATTATCTTTACCCGCTTATTCCATTTTGGGTCACGGGGGTCGCCGGTGCCCATGTCCAGCAATCACTGTGTGAGGGACGGGGTACATCCTGGATGGGTCGCTTGTCCATCACAGGGACACATAGAGACAAATGAGACAAACAACCATTCACTCTCTCACTCGCACCTGTGAAAATTTAGAGTCACCAATCAGCCTAACATGCATGTTTTTAGTCTGTGGGAGGAAACTGGAGTACCCGGAGAAAACCCATGCATGCACGGAGAGAACATGTAAACTCGACCCAGAAAGGCCCCCGGACCGGGATTTGAACCAGGAACCTGCTCGCTGAGAGGCAGCAGCTCTACCAGTTGCGCCACCGTGCTCTCTGGCAGACAGGGATTTTTTTATTTTTTTGTTTGTTTTTAAAGCAAGGTTTAAAAAACTTTAATGAACACAGGAAAAAATCCTAAAGCCTGATCTTATATTAAAGCTTTTCGTGCATTTGTTTTGCTGTCAACTATGAAATTATGTTACTGATAAGTTTTATTCAAATGCCAGTTCTTTTTCTCCTCAGCATCATAAACACCCATTATCACCAAAGACAATCCATTTTTAGGGGAAAAACAATATTTACAGCTAAGCCCTTAGAGGCAGCCAAATTCCTAAAGCAGAATAGGGATTTAAGTTTTTAATTAATCTTAACACATGCATCCCCGAGGACACACACAAACTTGCCTCATTGCTAACAGCTACAAACCAAAGAATACAGCAGCAACGTTTGGTTTTGATGAGAAAAAAGAGGAAATCTCAACGAATGTGTGTTTCTGAGAAAGTTTGTCAAAATAAAAACACTTAAAGGTTTTAGGTGAATTTGTAAGATGTTGAACCAAACAGTCCAAGTTCTGAGAAAAATAATTCAGACACCCTAATCCTCATTTGTAGCATTTGGATCGCTAACATGGATCATTTTTGGTGGCACTAGACCAGGGCTTAATTTGAGCTGGATCCTGATGGAACAGGATCCAGCAGCTCTCTTATTTTGATGGGGTGCGTTCTGATTATTGTTTGCTTGGATCCAGTAACTCTCAGGCTTACTAATAATAAAGTTATGAACAAATTTGACTGCCTTGAATGAATAAAACATATATTGGAAATGTAAACTGAAAATGATTACATAAACACTAATTTTAAACATAACAACCACTTACAACCTTTCTAATATCACATAAGAGCCCCTTCAAATAAGCCTTTCCGCTTCTACCCTTGAAAAAAATCTCTGCCACTAAAAGTGCAGTCATGGGTAAATTAATTAAAAATGAAAAAATATAATTAAACAGCACAACAAAATTGCAAATCAGTTTACAGTTTAAGCGAGTCAATGATAACATTTTTATTATTCATTAAAAATATGAGAAAAATGTTTGATGGGTGATCACATACATTACATACATCACATATAGAATACCTCAGTTTTAGAATTGCGCCGCTCAAGGTGTCTGCATGTTGGAGCAGCTCTGTTACTTTCATTCTGAGATTTTGCTTTTGTAAACTTTAATTACTATTTTTCTGGATGTAAATCACATTTTTTGGGGGGATGATTGTTTCCTCTGGCATCGGATGTTGTTCAGCTGGAAGGAATTTTACTGAAACTTTTTTTTTTTGTTTTGGACATTTGTTATGATGCGTAACCATGGCAACAAGGCAGTTTTCTACAACCAACAGCAGCTGATTAACATCTCAAAAGCTCAAATAATATCTCAACTACAGCCCCAAATCTCAGATGAGTTGAAAAGGATGTTCTGTGGATGCATTCTCATCTACCTGCCAGCTGTGCTCGAGTGCCTGACCACTGAGATCCTGGAACTAGCAGAAAACACGGCTCATGACAGTGGAAGGACAGGATCATCCCTCGGCACCTACAGTTGGCTGTTCGCATCGAAGAGGAGCTCAGCAGGCTGCTGGGAGGAGTGGCCATTGCTCTGGAAGGAGTTCTGCCTGGCATTCGGGCGGTCCTACAGCCCGGGGGAACCGAGAGGCCAGCCGAGTCTGGGTGGACAGATCGGATGGTATCTGCAGCCAGTTTCTTAGGATCCACTGTGGGATGGACCTTAACAAGAGATCCTTCCTGTCTACAGCCATCAGGATCTAAAACATCTCTTAATGAAAATGAGGACAACGAGTTACAGCAACAAATAATTTCCCTTTGGGATTAATAAAGTACATTTGAATTTGAATTTTGAATTTGAATTGAATATCAAAACAACGGAGCCAATTTGCCAAAAATAACAGAGGTCAAAAAGTCAGAAATAGGTACAGTCCAATTTATTTTTGTTTAAACAAAAGTATTCTCATTATACAACTAAACTAACGAGAATTGAAGCACATGAAGGCAGTGGTAATGGAGATAGTACTGGAGCAGATGCGAGTGATGTCGATGAGTGATGAGCTAACCAGGCTATTGTACCCGGGCAGGAGCCCACAGCCAGATGACATGAACAGCCTGAGGAGGAGCCTGGGGGTTTCACATGTGGAGGAGGACAACAACGAGGAGGACAGTCAATTCAGTGGAGAAGAGTCGGGATTGGAACCTTGAAGTGAGGGATGTCCATCAATCCGGACAGATGCCCAGTTCAATGCAAAACAGACGTACTATCCACGGCTTGTAATGAAAAAATCAGGTGGTGGTTAGGATGCTTGAGAGAAGCGGAGCGTGCTCTATTCACACAAGGAGAGCTGTTGGTCAGGCTACTTCTTAAAATAGTTACTGAATCAGGTGTAGGTAAATGTAGATGTTTAACGAACTGTTAAAATACACCAGAATCCAGGAAGGGAAGTCTAAGATTGCCATCATTTAATGTTTCCATGCAATGATGAAATTAGTTCTCTGCATTTAACCCATCGCACCTGAGATACACTCAGGTGGAGCAGTGCACAGCTATGTAAGTTCCCGGGCGTTAGCTGTCTTGCTCAGAGAAACCATGACATGTGGAAATGGCAGCTCCTAAAAAAAAGAACGAAAATAATAATAATCCTAGCTCTGAATTTAATCACAGCAATGATTATTAAAATGAGTTCATGTTTGTTTTGGTGATGCAACAACATTACATGCACATGTGGTCAGTGGACATTTCATGTGTGGCTGAGAGTCATTCACAGCACAAGAACTCAACTGTTTTTTTTTATTTTTTTATTGTTTTTATCCTTCTAAATATCATTTTATAAATTAACATAATAAAAAACGTGGAGTGAGGAAGTGAAATCAGGTGAATAAATGGGAGAGAGAAAATGTGTGTTGCCCCGCGGGTTTCAGTCAGAATGGACGATTCATGATTCAACATCAGAGCCTCGTTGAATAAATCTCCCCTTCAGCATGACCGGCAGCAGAAAATGCTCACCAACAAGCGTGCATTACAGTTTCTCACTGGTTGTGCATGCAAATACACGTGCGTTCCCACAGAAGTAATGTGCTGTGCATGTGTACTTGAGTGACGGATGTCCACGTTTCCACAGTCCAGCCTCACAGGCCTGTGCTGCTCAACATGTTTATTATCTTCAGATGTAATGAGTCATAAAATAATGACAACGTTCATTTGGAGACATAGCAGGTTAACTTTTCAGCAGGTAGTGATGTAAAATAAAATACCCCCCCCCCCCCCCCCCCCCCCACCACCACCACCACCACCACTATCACATCCTGCAATAAGCTGTTTTTGGCCATTAAACTAATGTAGCAGTCACGGAGTCTGACTGCCCTCTAAAATGGAAATTCAAAAGCCAGACTGGCACAGTGGGAATATCAAGACATGGCATATCCTCTGCTCCTTTCATCCTCACACTTTGCCCTGTCTCCCATCTCCTCCACATTCCACCCATGCATCCCTACTCCATAGTTTTTCAAATCAGATGCACATCTGCTGTGGAAATCATTCTGAAGGGCGATTCTTCCTGCTGACTGAGACGGATGGACGGAGGGGCTGCGGCCTTCATCGAGACCTCAGACAGCTTTATTCATGTACAAAAGCTGTCAACTCAGTTGAACGTTTCAAGTTAGCATCACCTCTGGCAGAATCCCATTTCCAGGTGTTGCTCCCACCCCATAAATGTTGAGTGATTTCTTGCTTGTGACTGCTGCTCAACCCTTAAGGGTTGAAATATTTCTGTACATTCATTTTCATCAACTTACTGTATCTATGGTTTGCAAAGGCAACAGGTCCAGGAGGATCCCTGTTCACAAAGACACTGTCCTGCTCCTCCAGGGAGAACAGAGAGGATACATAATCCCTCCAGCAACTTTGGTGTCTTCAATGGGGACTCCTTTTTCTTATACATTTTATTGTTGGATGTAACTGGGACCCTGTGTACATAATTTTGCTCCACCACATGTACCACATGAGGTGTGAATGACAATAAAGAATCTCTGACTCTGACTCTCCCAGTGGGTCCAGAGAACCTCAGAGAGAAGTGCCCATGGTTGCCTAATTTAATGCCTGATCCATGTTTAGTGTCGAGCAACAGAGGTTCAACTATCTCTAAGGCTGAGACCAGCCACCCTACAAGAGGCTGACAACTGAAAGGTATGCCACCTTGGCATATTTACTGTCTAATCTACCAGAGTACATTTTTCAAATGAAGCTATTATGATTTAATATTGATGTGGTTTTTAAACCTGGACACAAAACAACTTACAATACTAAGAGGCAGCGGTAAATAGTGAAATGGGATTACAGTGTACCTAAAAGCTTGCTGGTATAAATATTCGCACACCATTAATTTGAACGTGACCATAGACAGCAAGGCTGCCTGAGCAGTGCGGTTTAAGTTTGGTTAATAAAGGCTTCATCATCAATTTATGGATGAAACCCGAACAAGCTGCAGGAAAAACACTCAGACATGAGTCCTGATGCAGGCTGAATAATCCATGTGGATAAATATAACTGGGTTTTCTGGACAAATTATTATTTGTTGAAATGTTTTGTCTTTTATCCATTTTTTTTTTTTTGGCAGTCTGAGAATCTGCAACAAACTAATTCTTATAAACTCTGCAGTCTACACTCATCTGCAGGTCAGAGGTCACTCTTTCAGAGATGAAGATGTTCACAGCCTTGATAGAGAGGAACAATGGTTTGAGAGAGGAGTAAAGGAGGCCATCTTTGTGAAGAGAAGCTGTCCATCATTAAACAGGGGCAGAGACCTCCGTGTTCAACTGTCCCCCTCTTACAAAGATGTTATTGCTAGTATCACTCAGCCCTCTGTGAATAGCAAACAGCCATCAGGGCACTAACGATCAGACGTTAGGCTGATGGTCCTCCTTTAACACGTGAACAGCTATGGCTGTCACCAGCAAACTGGTTGATCAGTTGATAAGGATGAGTTTGTTGCAGCTCCTCAGACTGAAGGTATTTTGGGTAAAATACGAAACATTTCAACCAGAAGAATCCGCCCAGAGGACCTGACTCCATCTTGTTAGACTCCGACATGAGGGTGAAAGGAACTAAATGACCCTTGGTGATCAGTCAGGCTCCTTGTCAACTATTTTTACACAATTTATGAGCTTCTGAAATCATATGATATTGTAACAAGACTTTATTAAATATGTATCTTTTTAAAACAACAGACTGATCAATAATCAGCGATTTGAAAATAACGTTCAGTAACTGGGCAAGAATGCAGCGTTATAGAAGTGTAAAAAAATCATTCATTATCTAAAACATTCACAAAAAGACTGGTTTTTACCCAATATGGCCCAATTGGGATGAGCTCTCCTGTTTCTACTGGGATCCTGAAGTTCTGTGGAGGAGGGGGCCCCTCTGCCCAGAATAGCCTCTCTGCTCTGGGAACCCCTGTCCTCAGCAGCCCCCCTGCCTGGAGCCGAGGTGGCGGAGCTGCTCCACGACTGCCCACCCTCTGCAAAAGACGTGCTTCATTCAGGACCACCAACCAACATCCATCAGGACTTATCGGGGTTGACAAGGATCACAGGGAGGTCAAGACTCCAAGAGATAAAAAGGGAAACGGGTCAAAGGGGGAAACGCCACACAGGAACTGGAAGTAGGGATTCAGATCAGTGGTTTGGAAAAGGAATGTCACATTCTGGGGTCGGCTGGTTAGGAAAGTAGAGGCGACAGAGGCACAAGGAGCATAAAGGATTTTAGGTTTTACCAAAAGTAAGAAACCTGAGACAGCTGAGTGAGACGAACTTCAGCCTGGGACATCACTGAGGGAGGGGGGCTCTTCTATGCAGCAGACATAATGAGGAGACACTCGACACTGCTTATTGAAGGATATCACTGCTGATCCATACCTGCCAGGCAAAACACTCCACAACCAACACTTTTTCAAATTAGGAGCCATTCCGCAACTACGAAACAATTTAGGCGTCATTTACCTAAATTACCAGTTGACAAACTGCACAGTCGGTGCGGTGATAGATTCCTGCTTAGCCACAAACGTGTGAAGAGAGAGAACACAAAAGCAAATCGATTGAGCAGTCATGCTAGGCTTGCCTGAAACCAGACCAAGAATAGAAGCATCTGAAGCTGCCTGGTAAATTGGGTGCATGTGGTTGTAGATTTCTAGTTACAGCGATGGTTGTGGATGAAACAAATGCAAATTTATGTATCAATGCCCTCATTTAACATCTCCGAGAGCAAAGACTGGCACAGAACATGAACCGGCTGCCTCTGCTTGTGCAAGTGCATGTGTGCGTGTGTGAGTACGTGCACACATATCTGCACATAGTGCACATAGTGCACACAAATCTCTTAGTTGTGTGTGCCCGTTTAAGGTCTTGTTTGCGTTTCAGGGATGCTGCTGCTCTGTGATCAAAAGGAGAGGCACAAAAGGAAGAGGAGAGAGAGAAGACAGGGACTGAAGCTATAATTCTAAAAAGAAATCCATTTGTTAGTTAGAGGCTGCTTTCATCAGAGCCACCGCTGGCCAGTGGTGGGACGGAACTAAGTACAAGTACTTCTTTACTGTACTTAAGTACATTTTCCATGTATCTGTACTTTACTTAAGTAGAGTTAAGCGTGGGTACTTTCGACTTTTACTCCACTACATTATACATTAAGTATATGTACTTGCAACTACACTACATTTCTATAATGTGTTGAGTTACATGTTACACTCATGTTGCAGTTTTTTGATTTGTTCATCAGTTTGAAAGTAACCAATGGTGAGAGGGGAGTTGGTCCATTGGATCACTGTAAAGTGGTCAGGTAACATTAGACCCACCTTGAAGAAGAGCTGGGTGCACCCACAGCACTGCTAACACACCCAAAATGGATTCCACTGTGGAGATTCAGCTAGAATATATGTGCCACTCATGGCCATATTGAAAGACTATTGAAATATTATTGAAATATTATTGAAAGATTATTGAAAGACTATTGAAAGATTATTGAAAGACTATTGAAATACTTTTGAAAGATTATTGAAAGACTATTGAAAGATTATTGAAAGATTATTGAAATACTATTGAAAGACTATTGAAAGATTATTGAAAGATTATTGAAATACTATTGAAAGACTTTTGAAAGACTATTGAAAGACTATTGAAAGATTATTGAAAGAGTATTGAAAGATTATTGAAAGACTATTGAAAGACTTTTGAAAGATTATTGAAAGACTATTGAAAGATTATTGAAAGACTATTGAAAGATTATTGAAAGACTGTTCAGTACAGCAGGACAGATTTTATCTCCCAAAAGAGCCAGACTGGACTCAAAAAACTTTGAAAACCAACTTCTTCTGAACTTGAACAAGAAATTCTTGCTGCAATATTAAAATGTGTCAGATCATGGGATGTTAGGACAGGAGACAAGAGATGTCTCCAAATGTCTAGAAACTCGGGTCCAAGTTTTGAAAATGGTGTCAGGAAATTAAAATATTGTTCACTATTGACCCATTACAAGGTTGACTAGACAGTATTTTAACTAGAGCTGATGAAAAACTGGAGTTGAAATGGTCAGAGCCTGTTCATTTGTTAGGTCTAATGCTCCTTTTTTCAGGCAGACAACTTTTACTTAAATGTGTTTACTGCAGTTAAAAGGACACATTGGTTTTGCTTTGTGTTAAATAAAAACTTTCAAAGATATAATCATTCCTCTTTCTTATTTTGCTTAATGGTATTAACTCTGTGGTATGTAACTTTTCAGGTCTCTCTTGTAAATAAGTCCTCGAGGCTCAATGGGATTAACCTGTCTAAATAAAGGTTGAATGAAAAAAAAAAAAAAAAATCTGCATGTCATCCCTGAAATTCTGACACAGAATCACAAGTGCAGGTGTGAACTGTGTCACAGAGTAAACACAATAAAAACGTGCATTATTTGCAGCATTGTTCATTAAAATGGCTCAACACTATTAATGTATTACATAAAATATACATACAGTAGGCACACTTAATGATATTGTAGACCATTGCATTAGGTAATACATTCAGCAAGTACTTTTACTTTTAATACTTTTGCAGGAGAACACCACCTCAGAAACAGTTCACCTCATCTCAAACAAACATGATTCATGTATGGTATGGTATGGTATAAAGTTTATTCATCTAAAAAAAAAAAAAAACAATTCCATAAAGTATAGATAAAAAAAAATACAAGAGATTTAAAATGAAAGGCAGCAGAAAGAAGAAAAAAAATCTTATTATATCTGCCCCTTTTTTCAACAATTATTTCAATCATAATAATTTTCAAGTAACAGAACAAAATGAATAACTCTTTCTAATTTTTCTAATTCTAATACAAAAACACACACTAAGCTACTTCATATATATTTTTTTTATAACAATTCAGATTTGATCTTTTTCTTAAATGTACACATTGACTTGGCATTTTTCACATCACTCTCTAGACCATTCCACAATCCAACTCCTTGGATTGAGGTAGACCTTCCCTTCAGACTAGTTCTGAATTTTGGTTTGACAAATATCTCTATCCCTTTAAGATTGTAACAACTTTGTCTTTTAACAAAATTTCTTTGGATATTTAATGGTAATGTGTTATTTTGAGCCCTATACAT
This sequence comes from Nematolebias whitei, assembly GCF_014905685.2. Taxonomy (NCBI): domain Eukaryota; kingdom Metazoa; phylum Chordata; class Actinopteri; order Cyprinodontiformes; family Rivulidae; genus Nematolebias; species Nematolebias whitei. Next base: position 76,763,281 of record NC_056498.1, on the reverse strand, counting down.
AACTGATAAAATACTATAATCTACCAAATCATGGAACTTCAATAACTTCAGTTGATGAAATAATGTGCTTGATGGGTGACAGTAATGCTTTCTGGTGATAATTCTTACAGCTCTTTTCTGTAAAATAAAAATAGGTTTTGTAAATGTTTTACACGCTTTCCCCCAAACATCAATGCGATAGATTAAATGTGGAACAATGATTGTGTTATACAACATGTACAGAGCTTTATCATTTAATAATTCCCTGACTTTGTATAGTACTGCAATAGATTTAGATATTTTTGTTCTTACAGAATTTATGTGATTTTTACATGTTAGCTGTTCATCAATGATTACACCCAAAAATTTCATCTCATTAACTCTACAAATCTCAACACCCTCAATTCTAAATGGATCATCAACAGTTCTCTTTTTGTTACTAAATATCATGTATTTAGTTTTTATCTAAATTTAATGATAATTTATTAAATTTAAACCAAGTTTGTATTTTATCAAATTCTGTCTTCATCAATTCCAACATCCGTTTTAAATCTTTACTCAAACAAAAACATGTGGTGTCATCTGCAAAAAGGACTCATTTGAGGAGTCCTGATACATTTACTAAGTCATTCACATATAAAATAAATAACTTTGGTCCAAGTACAGAGCCTTGAGGAACTCCACATGTGATATTGCAGAGGTCAGATCTTACACCATTTATTTGTACAAACTGTTTCCTATTTTTCAAATAGCTAGATGCCCAGTGTAATGCTGGTCCTCTTATACCATATTTATTCAATTTTTTCAAGGAGAATAGTGTGGTCAATAGTATCAAATGCTTTTTTTAAATCAACAAAAATACTAACACAATATTGTTTTTGATCGACAGCAGTAGTTATTTGTTCTATTAATTCCATGAGAGCCATTGATGTATAGTTTTTTGCTCTAAACCCATACTGACTGCTACTTAGAATGTTTTGTTTAGTAATAAATGTATCTAATCTGGTCACAAATATTCATGTGTTTTGTGTTTGAAACTGTTTAAAATAAGATGCATCTATTCCCTTGGGAACAAACAGACTTTGTTTTACAGGTGTTCAACTCAGCTCACTAACTTCTTGGTTGACACTAATGTAAATGTAATTAAAAAAAAAACTGTCACTGTGTTAACTTCACTGCCAATATGAACTCCATCCATCCATCCATCCATTATCTTTACCCGTTTTTTCCATTTTGGGTCACGGGGGTCGCTGGTGCCCATGTCCAGCAATCACTGTGCGAGGGGCGGGGTACACCCTGGACGGGTCGCAAGTCCATCACAGGGCCACATAGAGACAAACGAGACAAACAACCATTCACTCTCTAACCTAGGGACAATTTAGAGTTACCAATCAGCCTAACATGCATGTTTTTGGTCTGTGGGAGGAAACCGGAGCACCCGGAGAAAACCCACGCATGCACGGAGAGAACATGCAAACTCCACCCAGAGAGGCCCCTGGACCGGGGTTTGAACCAAGGACCTGCTCGCTGAGAGGCAGCAGCTCTACCAGTTGCGCCACCGTGCTGCCCCAATATGAACTCATTTCCCATAAAACGGACAGATCGTTTTAATGAGTTTTGGTTCAACTGACCTGGAAGTTTGAAACATCTGCTGAGACTTTACCTTTATCAAAAAGGAGTATTACTCCCAGGATGGGTTCCCATGAAGATAACACCATGAGAACTCCTTTGTTTAATGACATTTACTTTTCAAGGGATGGACAGCAACACCTTTTGGAGAAACATTGCCTGCTATTAACCCCAAAATGTCATTTTCTGTTTTATTTTCATACCTGAATGTTTATCCATGAAAATGTGTGTTTTAAGTAATCTCTCTTTAAGATAATCATTTGGCTTATTTGTCTCTTTTGAAAGAGTAACTTTTAAAGGTAGACAGAGAAAATGGACTTTAGATTTGATAAAACATGACAGAGTTAGGACCATCCCCCTTCCGAGAGGTGGACCAAAGACAATCTATAACACACAGACAGTTCAGTTAAGTTTCACTTATTCTTAAATCACTTCTTCTACAAGCACTTCTGCACTTCTACTTCTTCATTCAACAACTCAACACACTTCAACTGGACTTTGAGCAAACTTCAGAGAAAGACGCATCCTCCTAGAGACATCCTAGGAAGAGATTTGAGTAGAAAATCAGCCTTTCTGCATACGTCTCAGGACGAGAGAACCTGACCGAACCAGAACCATCACACCGCAGAGTGGTAAATCCCAGCTGACTTCAGAGCCAGTGGCTGGACCTTCGTCCTTCCAACCGAGGATAGGTGACTTTTGAGAAAAAAATCAGCCTCTCAGTCACTGGAGCATCTCAGGCCTTGCTGGTATCAATTTAAGCAGCTGTGGAACATTCTGCCATCTTGTTCTGGTGAGAGACTCTTGAATGCACCTCTGGTGATCATACATCACTACTGCAAACCTAGTTCACTTTAGACACAAATTTAAACTACTTCACAAACAGAACCAGTCCAAAATCTGCCTTTTTAAGTTTCAATGATTTGAATAACCAACTAGACCTTTGATGCCAAGCTATTTTGTTATTCAGTTAACTTTTGGCATGCATAATCTTCATCAGATATATCACAGATTATCATTTTTGTAATAAAATACATAAAATCAACTAAATTTGTGATTATTTTGGCATATCTGTGTGTATTAACTGATTTGATGCCCTTTAAACACGAGAAAAGAATTCACGTTTCAGTTTACATTTCATTTGGGGTTAGAGACTGATTTTTCCTCTAAACAGAGGTGGTGCCCAAACAACAAGGTTATTTGTATAATAAATGCATATCTTATGAGCTTAACTCATAACTGATAATTTACAATATATACCCAGCCCCATATCTCTCTACACTTTAAATACTTTTAAAAGTAAGTACTTACTTTTACTTAAGTAAAAATGTTAATGTCGTAGGGGAACACCCAACAAAACTGATTCTTCCCCCAACAGCTTACTCCAAAGTGGAACAAACCAGTTCTGCTTGTGATAAGATGGTCTCTTTGGTACACCCCCTCCTCCATAGCTAGCCCTCTTCCTTGTTGACAGTCTTGTCAAACTGGTTGCGAAACGTTTCAGCACACAAAAAAATAGAAACTGTCCAGATGACCTGACTGAAAAATGTTGGATTGTATACCTGGATTATTGAGCATGGACTTTGTTGTTAATGTGGTACTTTTACTTTTACTAGAGTACATTTTTGTCTGTTTATTTGTACTTTTACTTTAGTACAGTGTTTGAGAACATTCTCCACCACTGCCACTGGCGAACATGATCAGATGGGACAGAGCCACAAGATACCAGCAGAGCAAACTGCCATGGAGAGGCTGTTTACAACTACCACAACAAGGAAACACATAATAAATACCACTCTGAAGACAGATCATTAACCATGTGCATGAACCATTACCATCATAAACCATGATTAACATTTATTTATTTATCTTGCCTGCACTTAGTGTATGCAAACAATATGCTAATTAAAGAACAGTGGGCTGTTTGATCCTTGGGATTGTCCAGATATTTTTTGTGTCAAAACAACAGATAAATTGTGCATTTTTTAAATTTTATTCTGAAGTAGAATGTTACTGCTGGCAGAGATTAAACAGCTGTAAATCCAGCGTGGCAACACAGATGCTGCATTAGAGGTGGGCAATTTAGTTCACTTCATGGACACAGGTTAATCTGAGTCATTTAGTCTGTGCTTCACTTTAGTCACCTATGTTGGTACGGCAACACAACCCCCCTCCCCTAGGTGTAAAATCAACAAGAGCACCACATACGCAATCTATAGCAATGGCCTGAACAAAAAAACAACCCTGTATGACCTTTGATCTTGATTGGTGCCCTTGACTGTAGAGCTGGAGTGATGAAAGATCGCCTGACATGCTGTCTAGTGGTACAAATGTTTCATTAAATTATCTTGAGCAGATCAGAGCTTATGATCCAGACAAGCAAAGGATTTAATTAATATTTAACCTTGATTTGTGACCTTGACAGTGGAATTAGGGGCTGAAAAGTGTACATGACACTCGGTCTAGCGAGGATGAATACGTATTATAAGTTTTTCTTTTTAAATTATCATGAGCAGATCAAAAGTTATGGACAGGACAAGAGAAAGTTTTCACAGGTGTATAAAAATCTCATGGCAGTGAATGTAAATGATCCAAATTGAATAAAAAAGTAAAATGTGCAAATCAAATATAAGGCCCCGTTTACACGAGAACAACCTCTGGAAACGTTAGTGTTTTTTCAATGTTTATTGAGGGTAATAAACAAAAAATGAATGGGTTTACAGAAAAAAAAAATCACCCACATAAAAAAATATTCATTTGGATCCTCCCACATTTACCATAAAATATTAGCTCACCCAGCGCTGTTTCTATTTCTCCCTGAACAAATCTATTCCACTTCATTAATAGGAGAGTACTCAAAACATTAAAAGTCCACTCTGGGTTTTCCTGGTTATCTACAACAACTCATGCAATGTTTCTCCTCAGACTTCTGCCTTGGCAGAGCGCTCATGGGGGGGCGACACCTCTGTTTTGTGTGCTAGCTTAGCGCTACGTTAGTGCTTGCAGTTACTGACCCATGTGGGGTGGGGGTGTTAGGATGTGTGAGAGAAGCGGAGCGCTACATTTGTAGCATCTTAGCTAATGCCTCTGTATTGCACGCCGCTTAGTGCTACGTTAGTTCTGGCAGTTTTCGACGCGGGGGGGAGGGATTCACAAGGAGAGCTATTGTTCAGACTACTTCTTGTTGCTCTCTAAAATAGTTATTGAATCAAGTGTTTACTTTGTACATATGCAGTAGGGATGCACAATATTGGATTTTTGGCCGATATGCCGATATGTTAAAACTTGTTTGGTTGATAACCGATACTGATATTTTTAATATACTTTCCTTTGCCTTTTCCTTTTCCATAGCCCTCTTATTTAGGCTTATTTACTACAAAAAATGCATAACAGCTGTAAGAGTTGGTGACATATATTCAATAACAGCCATATGATATGCATAGCACTTTGTCTTATATTGAATGAAAAGTGTTGAATGTTATTTATTAGCATTAGTCACCTGCGATGTTGTCTCACTTGTGGAGGTTTGTTCCAGGTTCCTAGCTGCAGTGTGGGATCCTCTGCACTCCTGTGCATGAATGACAGCCTTTTTAAGTTCAAAGTTTTTGTCTATCCATTGTGCCGTAAGACTAATCAAGCTAATGAGGCTAACACTTGGCATTCTGATGTCTGTGGTGAAACTCACCCAAGGGCTATCAGCTAGTAGCTTCTCAATGACATTGGAAATGACGGCTTGTAACTTGGGTAAGGCTACATCAGAAAAATATCTCTGGGGACAATGTAGCGAGGCTCAACATAGTCCAAAACTCTTTGGATTCCAATACTGCCGACATTTTGACTTCTTGTGCTGGTGCTGCAGGCATCCTTGTCACTGGGTTGTCGTACAAAAACAGCATCTTTTATATTGGTGAGGTATTTTGATGGAATGGCCGATATCCAATATTTAACTTTAACACTAATATCAGCTAATACCAATACCATGCCAATAATATTGTGCATCCCTAATATGTAGGTAAACTTAGATGTTTCACAACCTGTTAAAATACACCAAAATGCAGGAAATGGCATCTACTTTAAAGACCCCACCAATGTGTCCCCCCACATTACAAATACTTGTGACACCAATGACTAAAATAATGTAATTAGTCAACTGCTGAGTTTAAAGCTGTTGACCTAGCTGACATTTCCAGTTTCAAACAAGAGAAGAAGCATAACATATTGATGAGTCGGGCTAAAGGCTTCACTTTTGGTGGATTTGACCAGTGTCTCAAAAAGTTAAAGATAGAACTTTATTGATCTTTATTGATTAAAGCATGCCATATCAGATGAAACCCTTGTAACATGGATGATCTACATAATCAAGAAAAATATTTTAAAAATGGGGTCTAATTGCTAAACGGGGGTAAATTTTTAAGCCACATGTCTTATCAGTAAGCCTTGTTTGAATGTATTCATGTATAATTCATATAAATGTATCTGTGTAGGTGTCTGCAGCTGGATGTGAAAAGGTAATTGTCCATATTTGCATGCAGCATAAAGCAGTGGAGGAAGCATACCTGGCACTCGACTCTTCCTGCTGATTTGAGCTGTCAGCCACGTTTATTAACTATGATGAATCACCCCTCCACTTTACATCCAATCAAAGGCCTCTCGGAGGGCGTCAAACATGGTCACCTTTTACTAAATGATTTTCTTGGCTCATGGTGCGACAGCCGGCAATTGGACTGGCAACCACTTGATGTGGCTGCTGTTCAAATTAATCTGCCAACATCCCACAGCTGGATCTGCCATTTTATGAAAGAGTGCGGCGAATTTAACAGCCAGTCATCATGGAAGCATGTGGTGAGCCAAAGTCTTTAAAAGGCCTGGTTGTGACGAGTTCATTGAACCATTATTCGAACGGTGTTTTCTTGACCTTACACAAAAGATTTTGGACAAAATCTGCTTCTGTCCATGCGGAGACATTAACAAAACAAGCATCACTGAATCATTAAATCCTTTTCGCAAAAGGTTTGTTTCCTCCTAACCTTCAACTATTTTTAACATTCAAGCTCATCACTGAACACTTTCTGCAAAAAAGAGACAAGGTCGGTGAAAACACAGCCCCCACCCCGGCAGGTCAGGTCCTCCTCTCATGGAACTGAACACCTCGAGGATGAAACTTTGATCTCGGCCTAAACAGAAGAGCTCAGGCAGGAATAAAAAAAGGGAGCAGTGGAAAAAGAGAGTGATCAATAAATTCTTGTCGGCACGGCTTCAAGTTTCCAATCTAACACAGTGCTGTATTGATTAGGCTTCAAGGTGCGGGGACAGTAATGCCAGCACTGGATTTGGGAGTCTTTAACAGAACAAACTTGTGCAGGAGATTAAACATTTAAATCTGTGGGATGACCTTATCTTCCATAATGAAGACAACATCACACAAATCAACTTTAAAAAACTGAGCTGAATGATTACTTCCGTAATGATGCCTTCTGTCCATCTGTTTGTCCATAAGCCTGTCTGTTTGTGGTTACATCTAGGCGTGAGAAAGGTCCTTTTTAAAAACTGGGTTTCTACATCAAAATCCATGTTGGCTTCCCCATACATCACTGTCTGTCTTGTGAGCTGGCTAACTTGAAAATAGGCAAAGTGCCACTTTCATTTTGGTGTGTGGCTGCATCTAGGTGTAAGAAGAGTCTCTGTCAAAATTAGGTTGCCACGTCAAAATCCAAGATGGCCACCACCATATAAATTTATAAACAGACCACCCTGATCATTTCAGGAAACTTTGTTTTCTAGTTTTTATATTGCTTAAAAGTACCTCTGGGCTCCTTCATTGTGGATAAAATTGCTCCCTCCACTCACTGGAATGCATCACTCTGTCCTACAATGGAGAATTAGGGCCATGCTAAGGAAAAATAAAATACATTACAAGAAAACTGTCATAATTATGAGAACAGTCGTAATATTACAAGAATAAAGTCGTAAATTACAAGAATAAAGTC
>NC_056498.1:76750163-76755676 GCF_014905685.2 Nematolebias whitei | reverse complement strand
TAATATTACAAGAATAAAGTCGTAATATTACAAGAATAAAGTCGTAATATTATGAGAATAAAGTCGTTTTTAAATGTAAGACCGCAGATGTAACCACATACAGCCTTGCAGTTGACCACCGCCAGAAAGATCTTCTTCGACAAAAGAAGGAACATCTTCCAAATCCCTGTGGTTGTTTCCAAAAAAGTTCAATCTGGTCCTCTGGACCAGATTTTTTGGATTTTTCTACCTGGATTATTGAGCATGCATCAGGATACCTGTGGTTGTTTCTTCAAAACAGACATCGTCGTTTGCACAATCGTTTCAAAGTCCTGATACTGATAATAATCTGATGCAGATGTGTTAACAGATTAAATATTTTCTTATTTGTAAAATCAATACCATTTTCATTTTTTTTTTATTTACCGTTTATTTATCCAGGTAGTCTCATTGAGCCATGAGAACTCATTTTCAAGAGAGACCTGTTTAGGGAGCAGATGGGGGTTAAGGGCCTTGCTCATGGGCCCAGAGTGGGGCAAATGAGGGTGGGAGCAGGTGTGGGTGCTTCATCTACCCCACCCACATTTTTGATGTTGTCGGCACCAGGGCTTGAACCAGCGATCTTCCGCTCACAGACCCACCTTCTCTAACCTCTGCACCACCACTCCCCCAATACCAAAATATAGCTTAAGATGCTCAACATTCTTCATTTTAACGCAGTTGTAAGACTGCTTTTTCATGTCGGAGTTCTGATAATATTACAACTTTATTTTTATAATATTACAAATTTATTCTTGTAATATTTTGACTTGGGCAGCACGGTGGCGCAACTGGTAGAGCTGCTGCCTCTCAGCGACCAGGTCCTTGGTTCAAACCCCGGCCCGGGGGCCTTTCTGGGTGGAGTTTGCATGTTCTCTCCATGCAAGCGTGGGTTTTCTCCGGGTACTCCTGTTTCCTCCCACAGACCAAAAACATCCAAGTTAGGCTGATTGGTAACTCTAAATTGTCCCTAGGTGTGAATGAGAGAGTGAATGATTGTTTGTCTCGTTTGTCTCTATGTGTCCCTGTGATAGACTTGCGACCCCTCCAGGGTGTACCCCGCCCCTCGCACAGTGATTGCTGGACATGGGCACCGGCTACCCCCGTGACCCAAAATGGAACAAGCAGGTAAAGATGATGGATGGATGGATGGATATTTTGACGTTACTCTCATAATATTATGATTTTATTGTCATAAAACTATGAATTTATTCTTGAAATATTTCAACTTTATTCTCGTACGACTTTATTCTCATAATATTATGACTTTATTGTTGTAATTTTATGACTTTTTTCCTCGTAATGTAATTTTTTTTTTTTCTTAGCGTGGCCCTAATACTCCATCATACTGTCCTGCCTTGGATAGGGGGAGGGGTGACGCAGAGGTTAGAAAAGGTGGGCCTGTGATCGGAAGATTGCTGGTTCAACTCCCAGTACAGACAACATCAAAATGTGGGTGGGATAGGTGAAGCACCCACACCTGTCTCCACCCTCATTTACCCCACTCTGGGCCCCTGAGCAAGGCCCTTAACTCCCACCATCCACTCCCCCAGGCATCCTAGATAGCAGCTCTCTGCTCCACACAGAGGACAGTGGTAGCTCAGTGGTCTGTGGTTATGTCAGGAAGGGCATCCAACGTAAAAATAATTGGCAAGTCTTCGTGTTGTGGCGACCCCTGAAGAAGGGAGCAGCCAAAAGAAGAAAAAAAAAAACCTGTCCTGTCTCAGATAAGCAAAACATAAATGAAAAATAAAAAACAACTATAACAACCCATTATAAAGTGTAACTCCTTCCCATTTGATCATCATGCATCAAAAACATTAAGGTTTACTTGCATTCTGAAAAAGTTCTGCTTTTAATTGACCTTCTATGGGCCGGATGGAGTCTGCTGCATCCTGGATGTGACAAGAGTGCAAAACAATTTGCTTCACTTTCAGTGTTGTCATTTTACAAACCGTGCACATGAAAATAGGCAGTAATTTATTAAAATAAATAAAACTTGCTGGCTGTTTCTTTGTAAACTTTCAGAATTAAGTTAAACTGCAACAAAATACTCATGTTCTCTGGCAATTCCGAGTCACCGCTCCCTGCAGTGGCAGCTCGGTGAGACACAAACAGCTGCTCTAAAACATCAGATATCCCTTCAAGAGATCAGTCCTCCAAAGAACGGGGTACAATACATGTGTGTGCATTCATAAAACCAGCAGAACAGGCTTACACAAGCAGCAGCAGGAAGACATATTGGGAGACTCTTATCTGCAAACATTGGAAGTTCATAATAGGAGTGAGTTGGTCTGCAGCCTGCGGTTGAGCGGTGCTGACAGCCTCTCAGCCCTCGGTGTCGGCGCAGAGGGATCTGAAGCGCTGCCTCAGCCTGACAGGCCACGCACTTACAGATGTTTCCACACATGCAGACGTGGCTGCAGCTCCACTTCAAGGTTGACTGCGGCGGTAGGAGGGAAGATGACGAGACGCGTTTGAAGTCTTGACACATGGAAGACATACAATATTGAGCCTGGGTGTGTTGGGGATTCTAAGCAGTGAGTGGGCTGTTTGCAGGGAGCTGCTGCAGCAGCCAACAGGGGGGAGGACAAAGCTTAAGGAGAGAGTTTCAGCCAAACGCACATCAATGGGGCCAATAACTCATCACCAACTAGAGAGCACCGTCTCTGATTACTGCAGCGCTGCCTGACGAGCACGGTGACGGAAAATTAGAAGCATCAAAACTTTAGATGAGCTTTGGCAACACTTCCTGTTCCCTGGTGTAAACATTAAAGATCTGGCATCCCTCAGGAATGCATATCGCCCACCAGCTTTCAAGCCGGAGTTTTAGGCTAAACTCATCTTAAGGGAAGGGGGGAAGTTGAAGCCTTTTTGAACCCTGTAAACGACATTATGCACAGCCTTGTGTGTTACTGAATTTAAGAGGTGTTTGTTCTCAGAGTATGTGTTGAGGATGACTCTCAGCTACTACCACACCGAATCTTAGATGAGTATGTGTAAAATGTTCAGAGTTATGATAATTATTTTGTTAGGAAATGTTCGCTGTAGTGGCCAACTTGAATTGTGGAACTCCAACAGTGAATCAGTTGCAGACATGCATGCAATGATGACATTTTTTAAAGTTTATTTAATCCCTGTCTCATGAGATATTTTGCTAACAGAAAGACAGTTACAGTTAGTGAAAAAATGTTAAACTCTGATACTACTCTAAGTATGGTGCTCTGAGTAGGTGTTGGGGAAGACGCTCAACTACGACCTAATCTAACTTTAGCTCAACATTTGTGAAATTTACAGAGTCGTAGCCATTTGAAGGCTTGATACTGACTAGCTCTGGTAGCCATCTTGAAGAGGGTTCAGTCTAAAAACTAATCAGTTGATGTACATCCAATACCTTCTTTCTGACAGTTTTAATAAAATGTATCTGGTGGTTCATGAAACATTTCATGAACACTTCAGACAGATGGACACAGACATGGACAAAAAAAAGCAGTACGCCGATGTCCGCCGTCACTGAGAGATTTGAGTAGTGAATGTTTGCACTGTAAACATATAAATAAATACTCATAAATAATATATATATATATATAGACGGACGGACGGACGGACTGACGGATGGAGTGTATTTCCAGTCAACATTTAGTCAAATCCTCAAAGGCACTTCAAAGCACAAACGGTGGTTTAAGATAAACGCTGCCAGCCTAAATGCCATATTATCACTGGAGAAATGCTAAACGGTCATAAAGGTCGTTTCATGTGCCAGAGTGAAAATGATAGTTGTACAAAGTCATTCTTATTCCTCGGCTGCACCTCCTGGAATATTCTTCCAGGTTTTCAGCCCCATCATTTACAAAGTACCTACAGCAGCTGCTTGAAATCACTTTGACCTACTTGTGACGTTTGTCTTTCACCTCCTATCATAGGCGTCGCAATCATTATATGTGAAGGGGACAAGTCCCCCCCATATTAAAAAAAACGTTCATTTGGAAACCCCACACACACACACACACACACACACACTTTTTACTATGAAACATTTCAGTCTGCGCAGTTTCTCTTTCTTCGTGAACAAATCCATTCCACTTGATTAATAGGAGAATACTCAGGACACTAAAACTCCAGTCCAGGTTTTCCTGGTTACCTCCAACTCTAAACACAGCAGCCTGTTGCCACGGTCACAATATATGGTGGTCACAGAATATGGTGTAACACCTGCAGTGTTTCTGTGCGTCTCCTCCTGCCTCGGCATAAAATGTGCACAGGTGGAGGAGATGGAGACACCTCTGTGTTACTCGCTCGCCAGTTTAGCAGCTTAGTGCAGGCAGTTTTTGACCGGGGGGTTGATCATAAACATGTATTCATGTTAGGTGGATGTTTGAGAGGAGCTACATCTGTAGCATCTTTTCTTAACAGTAACTGTGATGCTGTAAAACGCTGCAGGTGTAAAGAGACGCTGTGTGTTCAGGTGCATTAAAGTTGAAATGTCTTTAAAACCCCACACCTTATTGTCCTCAAGCTTCATGAGAAACATCATTTAGATGAGGAGTGTTGAACACAAGTAAAAAAGTCCAGTGGTGATGTTTTTTATTTCTCTACAAAGTATAAACACAAATAGAGTCAATCTGACGCTCTGTATTAAAGTGTATTAAAGTTAAAATGGCTTGAAAACCCACAGCTGAATTTACACAAACTTGGTAAGAAACATGTTTTAAATGTGTGGAATTAAAGGAAATCTAGGAGAAATGCTGCTTTTTTGTTCACTAGGGAACACCTTTCTAACGCGCGCATGCACGCACATCTACACACGTCATTGTGTACCCCCCCCCACACATTACGGATGCTTCTGACGCCCTTGCCTCCTATCCTCATGTCTAATGCAGCAAATAAACTATGATGAGTATAAACATAAACAATAATTATATTGGAAGTTATCTTGTGTGTGTCACTTTTAGGGACAAATTATAAGACCCTGAAGTTCATGTGAAAGAACCTGAATGAAAACTTTACTTTAGGTTTAAGAGGATATATATTTATATAAAAAACAATCACAGCATGAGTTGATCTAAATATTTTAGTAATTTTATGAGAGAATTTGGATCACTAAATTAATCTAAAATAATCACCTAATTAGGTGCCGACTCAGCTCGCTTGATCCCACCAGAGAATCAGGGACAAAAAAGGGGCCAGTTCCGCTAAAGAATGACAGTGGAAAAGCACTCAAACCATACCGAACCGAGCCGAATCGGACTGAAGAGGAGTGGTGGAAAAGGGGCATATGTGTCCCTGTGATGGACTGGAGACCTGTCCAGGTGTCCCTGTGATAAACTGGAGACCTATCCAGGTGTCCCTGTGATAAACTGGAGACCTATCCAGGTGTCCCTGTGAAAGACTGGAGACCTGTCCAGGTGCCCCTGTGATGGACTGGAGACCTATCCAGGTGTCCCTGTGATGGACTGGAGACCTGTCCAGGTGTCCCTGTGATGGACTGGAGACCT
>NC_056498.1:76742230-76745163 GCF_014905685.2 Nematolebias whitei | reverse complement strand
TTGTGTGTCTGTTGTGTGTCTGTTGTGTGTCTGTTATGAGACTGTTGTGTGTCTGTTGTGTGTCTGTTGTGTGTGTGTTGTGTGCCCATTATGTGTCTGTTGTGTGTAGTTATGGCTCTCTACATGTTCACTGTGCTCAGGATTCCAATGAAACCAAGTGGATTTTTATTTTTAAACAGAAACTTAATAAACCCTAAAGCACCAAAACACTAAGGAAACACCAAAAGGCCAAACAGACACGTTGTTTAGTCTTGTACCCACTGAGGTAACGTGTTTTTATTGCTTTGATATAAATTACAGATTTACAACACGTCTGTGACATGACAACATTTTAACAGCTGAGAATAATCAGCTAAGTGGAAGAATCCATCACCCCCTCAGGTTTTGTACAAGACATCCACGTGGTGCTGGATCTGCAGCTGCTCCAGCAAACTCAAGGCAGAAAAATCTTTATTTTTCTTGACGGACTGAAAAACCGACCCAAAGGCCAAACAATACGTGCAGAAAGAATGCATGTCACTCAGAAAGGACCACGCTAGATTAGCTACTGGGGTGACGGCCATTTTTTAAAAACTTTTTATTCTGTTTATTGAAATCTAAGGCATTTCACTGGTAACCACAGTAACCACCTGGACACACTGAGGACACACTGGTGGACATATGGACACATGCGCAGCATCAAGTCCAATCTTCATCAGAACATTTCTACAGGAACAAACGTAAAAACTCTTGATGAGGATTTCTAATGAAACGAGGTCCTACAAGGACCAAGTTCTGGTTCTGTTGGCTCCTTAACAAGAACAGACTGGTCTCATTTGCTGTTACCTGTTCCACCAAAGGGGGCGGGGCCAAACACACAGAGACACAAAGACAGAACAAAAGGTTCTGATACCAGAACGTCAGAGGACTCCAGATGTGCCAGCCATTTCTGTGCTAGATAAGGTTGATTAGCTGTGGTGGCCATATGGAATCAGGTTCATTTCCAAGGGTGTAGATCCAATGCTACTTTTGACACACACACACTCATACACACACACACACACAAAAAAAAAAGTTAAATTGTGTCATCTGGACAGATTTTTTTCTTGGTTGAAACATTTCATTTTTCTTCCAGGTTAGGTTCAGGTTCAGATTAGGTTTATTTGTCATATGCAAAATCAACACAAGGTCAACAGTGTAGAGTTACATTTGGGTCTAATAAATCCGGCTCTGACCGAACCAAGCCCATAGTTTTATTTCCGAGCCCTACCCGGACCCAACGGATTACCCGTAATTAGCGGGCCGAACCCGAAAAAAAATTAAAATCCTTTTTTTTTTAATTAAGCTTTTACTACTTATGTAAGCAAATCAGTTTGACATGATAGATATAAGATTTATTTTTAATAACAAATCAGCAAATGGATATTAACATACAAAATGAACCGCCTAAAAAAATCAACTCTAAAGATCGGCTGCTACACAGATGAACAAAACTATTTTTAGAGCAAAATAATTGGGAAAAATACAGAACAAGGCTGTTTTAATTGAACGTGCTGCTCGCGTCAGCTTTTGTAGTTGCTGCTACTTCCTGTTCCTTCACAGCAGATGACAGCAGGTGCAGAGACGCGCGCGGCCGGTGATCAGCTGATCGATCCATCCATCCATTATCTTTACCCGCTTCTTCCTTCTAGAGTAGCGGGGGGTCGCTGGTGCCCATGTCCAGCAGTTACTGTGCGAAAGATGGGGTACACCCTGGACAAGTCGCAAGTCCATTTCAACCGATGGGTCAGCGGACCCAAAGCATGCAACAAAAATACTAAAAACATGTTAAAAAAATACTAAAAAATACTACTAAAACACTAAAAACAAGGTGAAAATGTGAAAATAAATACATCTACAGTGTGGTTCGGTTAGCAGTGAGGTTCTTTCATTCAACATCATGGTTCTGTTGTGGCAGCGTGCTCTTGTTAGCAGCTTAGCTTAGCCAAAAAACTTCATCAGTCTGAGGCCTGCTAACAAACTGTCCTATAAATAGCACCTTTTTTAAATGGTTCAAGATGGTTCGGGAAATATTTTCCTAACACAGCAGACAAACAAACAAATGCAGACACAGATTAAATCATTGCCACCAGCTTCTTGCTGTCCACCAGCGAGTGGCACCATAGCCTCCAGTCTTTACTTCCTACCAGCTGCGCCGCTGGACAAGCTGAGGATCACCAACATGTTCACTCTGCTTCAAATGGTGAAAATATTTAATTTAAAAAACTCATTAGGAAGTCAATATGGCTGATTGCTGCTGGAGAAGTGGCTCGATTATGATTGTGACTCACTGGACTCCCCTGAGGTTAAAGCACTCTGCCCCAGGTAGGAATCAGTAAATAATTAGCTAAAGAGCAGCCGAAGCCCCACTGCTGCCTGCACATCTGTCAGCTGAAACAGGCACGACATGTTTGTAGACACAAGAACCACCTCGCCCTTTAAACATGTGTGTGGCATCACCAACTTATATATAAATATACTCCAAACGTTACACATTTAACAGACTCTTTGCTTCAGACTTTGGCAACAACTGTGGGACCCGTGGTCTGTTAGCATAATATCTCATGAGCAAGTGCACAGATTTTAATAAGCCTCTCAGAAAGTAATTGCTGGACAAACATTTACAGCTGATTGACTTCTGGTGTTACCCCACTTCAAGATGGCCGCCACAGCTAAGCAGACGAGCGGTATGCAGATGTTCCCTGTCACTGAGGGATTTGAATTGTAAATGTTTGTAGTTATGAAGATGAGTGTTTTTCTGGACTGGAACTGAACAGAGAATGAAGTAAACTTAAATGTTTTTGGTGTGAGATATTCAAGTGGGCAAGAGTCACACTGTGTGTGTGTGTGTGTGGGGGGGGGGGGGGGTGTCTGAGACAGTGCACCACAAGGTGCAGTGGTGGAGCCAGGAGGTG
>NC_056498.1:76734960-76742130 GCF_014905685.2 Nematolebias whitei | reverse complement strand
AATAAATTATTTTAAATTATTTAGCACCTGCTGCACCACTGTGCAGCCCATACTTCAGGATAAGCTTCCTCCTGCAGCTGATCAGCTGATCTCCACTCTGCTGCGGAGAAGCGGGCGTTATTTATACAGGCTAGCCTCACTGAGCCATGAGGACTCATTTACAAGAGGGACCATATAAAGTACCGACAACAATAACAGTAAACAATGACAACAGTAAACTACAGTAAAAAAAGCCACCCTAATAATTTGAGGAAACTATACATATAAAAACTAGAGAGTATAGTTCACTCAAATGATAGGAGTAACTGGTTTACATAGATTTATATGTGGTGGCCATTTTGGATTTTGAAGACGAGACAGCCCAGTTTTTGTTCGGAACCTTTCTTACACGTAGCTGTAGCCACACAGCAAAATGGAAGTCAGCGCCTGACCCACAAAAAAAAGGCCCACAAAAAAAATAGCCCTTTAACCTATTAGATTTTAATCTGTTGCACTAATTTCAGTCAAACTCTTTCAGTACAAGCACTGAAACTTCTTCAGCTCTATGCTGACCACTGATCAGTGACACAAAGCTGCAGGTGGAGCTCCTGGTTAGGATGAGCCTCTGATATCTGGTTTCACTAAAAACCCCACTGGGCACGTGTTGTTGGTATCTGGTTTGTTCTCAGGAGTCAAATCAGATTCCGACACAAACTCCGTGCTTTTCTGAGGCCAGCAGGAGAGGAGAGCAGCTGAAGGCCGGCTGACGCGTTAGAAAGCAGGTGTTCAGCTGGCTGCAGCTGCTCGTCTGGGTTCCTCTGGAGATCAGTGACGCCGGTCAGACACGCCGGGTCCATTACAGAACCACAGGAATATCATGCACCCCGGACCTGCTTGCTGACAAGAACATGAACACGTCTGGACTTTTCAGTGAACTTTTTAAACCAGATCAAGTTTGAGCCTTCGAAGTGTATGTGTAAGATGACTCTCAGCTAATACCACCGCACATTCTAACTCCATGTCTGTAAAGTTGGATGAGTTACGGCCATGTTCGTGTTCAGTTGGCTGCAGCTGCCATCTTGAATCAGACTGACTGCAGATGTAGGCTATGTCCAAATATTACACTAAGTCCAATAGATTCAATAAAATCCATCCAGTAGTTCATGAAACGCCCACACACACATCATACCTGCAAACTAACAAAGGATGAAAAAGGTGACGGGCCTAACACATGTAGTAAGGAGGTCCTGTCTCCCCCCACCCCCAAGATTTTGTGAATTTTAACATGTAAATTAAGCATTCTGGTATAGGCTATTCCATGAAGAAAATTAGGAGAAAAGACAACATGCTTCAGGTAAAAAAGACATTTACTAACATGTCCTAATTGAGGACATATACAGGAAAGATGGCTGGTCAACCCCAAAACAATTTTTAAAAAGCAACAACCAGAGAAACCAAATGAAGCAGACTCATTTCTTAAACTCTTTACAGGTCCCTCTTGTAAATGAGTCCCCCGTGGATCAATGAGGTTAGCCTGTATAAATAAAGGTTGAATGAATTAAATAGGTAGCGCTAAGCTAGCAGCGTGCAAAACAGACACGCTAGCTAAGATGCTACAGACGTAGCACTCTGCTTCTCTAATGCACCCAGGCTGCGAGCTAGCTATGTAAGTCCAGTCAAGGAGAAATTAAGCAATCTATCATGCCTCTGACAAGCCCCCCACACCACCAAAAATACAAACAAAAAAAATAAAATAATACAACTCTTTGGAGAAAATTCACGCAAATAACATATTTTTAATTGAAATCTGCAAATTTCGCAGAAAAGCGACGTTTGCAAGTATGACATAAACAAACACCCACACATGTTCACTTGCCCTTCAAGATAAAAAAAAAGTCTATTTTTCTACACTATGGTCTGCACTGAAACAGACCTACATTAGCATGATTTGAAAACCATTCATCCATTTTCTTCCACATCCGGGGTCGGGTCGCGGGGGTAGCAGCTTACGTAGGGAGGCCCAGACTTCCCTCTCCCCAGCCACTTGGGCCAGCTCTTCCGGGGGAATCCTGAGGCGTTCCCAGGCCAGCCGAGAAACATAGTCCCTCCAGTGTGTCCTGGGTCTTCCTCTGGGTCTCCTCCCGGTGGGACGTGTCCGGAACACCTCACCAGGGAGGCGTCCAGGAGGCATCCTAAACAGATGCCCGAGCCACCACAACTGGCTCCTCTAGATGTGGAGAAGCAGTGGCGGCTCTACTCTGAATCCCTCCCGGATGACCGAGCTTCTCACCCTATCTCTAAGGGAGGGCCTACACACCCTGTGGAGAAAACTCATTTTGGCCGCCTGTATCCGTGATCGCGTTCTTTTGGTCACAACCCAAAGCTCATGACTATAGATGAGGGTAGGAACGTAGCTTGACTGGTAAATTGAGAGCTTCACCTTTTGACTCAGCTCTTTCTTTACTTTGACAGACCGGTACAGCACCCGCTTCACTGCCGACGCTGCACCTAGCCACCTATCAATCTCACGCTCCATTTTTCCCTCATTCGTGAACAAGACCCTGAGATACTTAAACTCCTCCACTTGGGGCAGGTTCTCCTCCCCGACCCGGAGATGGCACTCTACCCTTTTCAGGCTTGATGGATTTGAAAACAAAATTCATAAAACTTATTTTTACTGAGTACATCTTTTTTTCATTGGGTCTTGTTGTGACTCTACACCTCGAACTTCAGGTACAACTCACAATCCTACATCTGCAGAAGTTCTTGGATAACTCTGCTATTGTGGCTGCATCACTGGTGACCAAGAAGCCGAATACAGAGGTGTGGTGGACAGAACCACCCGCAACTCAACGTTGGAAAAACTAAAGAGCTGCAGGTGGACTACAGGAAGAAAATCAGCCCCCCCCCCCCCCCCCCCCCCCCATGTTCTGTCTGACGGATCAAAATCCAGCTGGATGTTCTGAGCCACGAGCTTTGACCTTTCATTTTCACACAAAGAGGAAAAGAGGCTGAGCGAGCCCTGCTCCGAGTTCCTGACCCTGATTAACCTTTGACCTGTGCTGCCCCCACAACTCACCCCTCCCTCCCACTAATGATTACAGACTTCTTTTAGACCTAAAGCTGCATCTGTCACTGTACTGCAGTCTTCATTCAGTGTTTAAAGGAAAACATTAATGAAACTTTATTTGTTTAACTTTAATGACGCACAGACTCCGACGAATGAGAGTACAAATATTCAAGTAAGCAAAATCACGTAAACAGGTTTTTCATGTCCGTCATGCCAGGTTTGGATTCCAACTGTCTTATGCTGAAATATTATAGAGGTATTGTCATTTTAGTCGAACCCTGAAAATAACATTTTGTACAATCTTGTGCTGCATTTTCACAAAATCTGTTGGAGGTGCAACTCAAAACATTAAAATATCGTGAAAAACTTTAATATTTTCTGTCACTCACTTCAAAAAGTAAAACTCATATTTTACATAGATTCATTCCACAGAGTGAAATATTTCAAGCCTTTACTTCTTGTAGTTTTGATGTTTATAACTTACAGAAAATTAAAAAAAAATAGAATTCAGTGTCTCAGAAACTGAGACTATTCCACAGTCAGGTTCTGGTTCCTTTGTCAGTGTGGGCCGGTGCCGAGTCCTGGTGGAAAATGAAACCATCATCTCCATGAAGCTCGTCAGCAGAAGAAGCATGAAGTCTCTAAAATGTCCTGCTAGATGCTGCGTGGACTGTGGACTTCAGAAAACCCAGTGGACCAGCACCAGCAGAGGACATGGACCCAAACCATCACTGACTGTGGAAACTTCACTCTGGACTTGAACAACGTGGATTCTGGACCTCTCCACTCTTCCTCCACACTCTGAGACTTCATTTACAAATGACATGAACATTTACTTTAATCAGTAAGGAGAACGTTGGACCACTGAGACACAGTCCAGTTTCACTTTGTGAAGAGTTTGATTGGTTTCACGATATTTTAATTCTTTGAGATGTTCAATGACTCTCAGCTACTACCACCAAATGTTATCTCAACATCTGTCCATCTCACTGAGACACAGTCAGTTTAGTTTGGGCTACAGCTGATTCACTGTGGCTTGAACGCCAACAGACTGAATGTGCAGACACCGCCTCCTTCCTGAGAGTTTCATTAAACTTCTTCTTCATGAGACATTCGTGTGCTCAGTTTAGGCTGGTTTATATTTTGTAGGACGTCATGAACTCCGGGCTCGCTCACGTACTTTTGTTTACAGAAATGATGGCCTCCGAGAACCCGTTCTGTGCACAAGCGTCAGAAACACACCACCGCCCATCCAGGGGCCAAGTGATGTGTGATTGGTCAGAACTTTGTGGGCGTGTCTTCTTTCTCTAAAGCTGCTATGCTGAGCCAAATTTACCACCGTTTCAGCAAAACGGATAAAGAAAGTGAAAGAACCGTGGAAGGACATCTGCACGGATAAGACACGGGTGGCTCAGTGGTCGTGCTGACCGAGAGGGAGCCCCCCTCGTCTGGACAGTGTGGGGACACGCTCCTACACCGTCTGTCTTCATGATAAACTGGCAAATTACCTCTTCTCCCAAATTACCAACAGAAACAGAAGATCCTTCTCCTCCATCATCAGCTGAAAATAACCATCCGCTCTGCCGGCCGTGCTGTCTCGGCTGTTTGTGCATCAGCCACAGATGTCCAGCCAATGTGATCATTAAAATCAGACTCACTGCAGGTCACAAGAAAGCAGACGTTTGAAAATCAGACTGAAGACACTGACCTGACCCGGGGGTCAAAACTCATTTCTATCAAATCTCAGTCAATATTTGGATAAAAAACAAGAAAATTAAAAAAAAAAAAATTACGTGTAATATTCAGATTATTTAGACAGATGAACGACTTTTCCGATGTTAGACAAAGAGTCCGTCACTAACAGCAGGTGTGTCCTGGATCTGAAGCTAAATCAGAAAAAAAAAAAATCTGCCCAAGAACGGCGGGACAGTTAGAACAGGTCCTGGAAAAACTACAAGAACCCATGAACTAGACTAAGATTATTCCTGCTTTAATCTCAGCACAGTGAAGGATAAACTGGAGTCCAGAACACACACTGGGACATTTCCCTGCCTCTACTGTACAGCATGTTCATACTTGGTTTATACAGAACCTCCATCTGTGCTACTTTTAGCTTCTATTAGCAAAGTTTCTAGCTGCTCTTTTACCATTTTTAGCTTTTAGCTAAAAAATAGCAAAAGGGTAGGTTTCCAGGCACGTCCCACTGGTAGGAGGCCTGAGAGCTTCCAGAACGAGCTGGAACGTGTCCCTGGGGAGAAACGTTTCTCTCCTGGACCTGTCGCCTCCACAACACGACTTCGCATAAGAGGTAGAAGATGGAGCTTTTAGCTAGCCTTTTCCTCTTTTAGCTAGTTAGCTAGTGTTTTCCTATTTTTTAGCAGAGGTGGAAAGCGTACTGAAAATTTGTACTCAAGTACATGTACTGTTACACTGCTTAAATTGTACTCAGTTATAAGTAAAAGTACTGGTGTTATAAAAAAACTTAAGTAAAAGTACAAAGTACTCTTCTCAAAAACTACTCAGAGTATTAATTACTTTTTAACCAACTGATGTTTTATTGTGTTGTCAGTAGAAGGCATTCAGTTTGATTTACTGTAAATAATAAATAATAAATATAAATATAACAGCTACATTCAAAGCACATTTCTCAGAAGCTCCGTCTTATTTTAGTACCAGTCAAACCAATGACAGTGACAAGATCTAAGATCTTCACATACTTAGTCAAACTAATAACCCACAAGCAATGCCATGCAGGTAGTTGTAAAACCTCATATACTGCAATATGTTTTTAGAGATTTGATGCTGCTATCACCGTAGAGATCAAACAAAGTTTGCATCTGGACGCTGTCTCCTTTTCACCCTCTGTACATGAAACATTCCTCCAGGTACGGTCACTATCACTCGGCCTCAGCTTGTACCTCGTCATTTTCTCTGTTGACAGTGTTGTCCTCTGTCTCCATTTTGGCTTTTTCTCCAAATCTTCGGTCCATAAATGACTCTCTACTCTACAGACTCGTCCTTTGTTTACATCAAAGGTAACTGGTGTGTTCGTGATCTGAGAGCCTTATTGGCTACAAAGATGCAGATGAACGGTTTGAATGTTAATTCAAATTGTGGCCGTACTCAGGAGCGACATCTGATTTTAAAAGTAGCAAAGTAGATTACATGGTCTAAATTGTACTTAAGTAGGAGTAAAATTACACACTTGAAAGAAATACTCATAATTGTACAAGTACCCAAAAAATCTACCAGTACTTAATTATAGTAGGTTGAGTATTTGTAATTCACCACTTCCACCCGTTTTGTAGCTAGAGTTTTGGTAGTTTTAGCTCATAACTGCCATTTTTGTTTCTTTTTGTTCATCTTCAGGTTTAGCCAATGTTCTGCTTCTTTAGCTTTAGCAACTTCCTTAGCAAGTTTCAGCTCTCGGTGTTTTACACAGAATTTATTTATTAACCTTTGTTTAACCAGGCAAATCCCATTGAGATCACAGATCTCTTGGAGGCCTGGGCCTGAAGGCAGATAACATGCATGTTTTTAGAAACCGGAGTACACGGAGAAAACCCACGCAAGCACGAGTAGAGCATGCAAACTCCACACAGAAAGACCCCAGGTCCAACCGGGGATTGAACCCAGGGCCTTCTTGCTGTGAGGCAACAGTGTTAACCACTGAGCCGTCATGCTGCAAAGAATGCAGTTTTTTTGCTGCTCGCAGTTCTCAGATTGAAATGTTTTCACCTAAACCCATGAACCTGTGATGGAGGAGCATGTTTTTCAGCTCAGCACTGTAAATGTTCAGACATTTCCCAGTAGATGTCAGAGACAGAGCAGGCTGTGTGGCAGGAAGTTCAGCTAACAAGCTGAACAGACAAAGCTGATCCTTAGGTGTTCACAAACTGCACGAAACAAGAAAAACCAGACAAAGCACGGCTACAGTTAGTTTCCTCTTGCTCCAGATGTAAATAGTGAGTCCGGTGCAGAGCATCCACAGAGCCACAGATAGAACCCAGAAACAAGTTCTGCTCCTCGTCTCAGTGAAACATCAGGCCTGATGTTAGCGCTCATCACATCTGCTGCCTCTGAGAGGCAGGAAGAAGAAGGTTGCCATCTAGAGGCTGCAG
>NC_056498.1:76732383-76734860 GCF_014905685.2 Nematolebias whitei | reverse complement strand
GGGGAACATGTCTGCCATGCTTCTTCTCACCAGCCAACACTAGAACCCAGACGGGTCCTCAGCTGCTCAGAGAGCTACAGGACAGGTCACTGCCTGTCCCTCGTGCAGGGGGAGGACAGGAGGAAAGGTGAGGACAAACAGTTGGACTCCACAGTGTTTGTGTCTCAGCTGAGACAGGAGAGGGGGCAAACACTGATCCAACATGGAGGGAGGGGGGGTGGAGCGGGCCGCTCCTCCTTCTTACCTATGATGGGGGCCAGGCGGAAGATGTCCGACAGGCGACTGTTCACCGCTTCGTACGGCGACTCCTCCACGAAGTCGTTACCTGAAACAAAAACACGAGACACAGAAGAAAGTTGGATTAAATGTTTCTCTCCCCCCCACCCCCACCCCCACCCACCCCGTTTGTTTATGGCCTCTCAGCGGCCTCCATGTGACACGGGTTATTTGGGTCAGTCGATATCCGAGCTGGCACCGAGCCCCACGCCTGATTAGGCAGGTTGGTCAGCTGTGCTGCACAACTGGAGTGGGCCTCACTGAGGAGGAGACACAGTTCAGATACGTTACCCCCAGTGATGGGGGGGGGGGGTGTCACGCTCCATTAGCTGCGCAGGATGAGACTCGGGGTCGAGTCGTGGACCTCAGCTGTGAAACGAGTTCAGGACTTCGTTTGACAGAAACTGTGGTGCTGTTTTCTGACTGTTTGACGGAGGGTCACCGCGTTGGGGGGGGGGGGGGGGGGGTCTACTGGTGCTCCCCCCTCCAGCCCCAGAAGGACTGATCATCTCACAGATGAGACAACCTGCCTCAGCTCACGCTCTTTTAATCGCCCACCTTGTGCTTTTCAGAATCAGATATTTACTGGAGTGTCTGTTAGCAAAATATCTCCAAAACCAATTCATCCATCTTAATGAAACTCTCAGAAAGTAATCCCTGCGTGAGCATCTATAACTGATTAACTTTTGGACTCATCCTACTTTAAGATGGCCTCCACAACCAGCCGAATGTTTGAAACCCAAACATGTCTATAACTCCGTTAGTTTTAAAGATATTGACATGACATTTGGTGTGGTAGTAGCTGAGAGTCACCACAAACACATACTTTACGCACTGCACAGTATGGCGGGATATTTGCCTAAAACTTTGGCAAAAGCTGTTGGGAGTCAACCTGACTGTCTGTTAACAAAAAATCATGAGCTCCAGCGCGTGGATTTGAATAAAACTGTTAAAGTTTGTTACAGATGACCGACAAGAATACATGTTGGAGGCTCGAGCTCTTTCAAGATGGCAGCCACAGCTAAACAAATCTGACATCCACATCTACAAACACTGAGCTCAAAGTTGGTGTGGTAGCTCAGTGGTTTTGGGAGGCCGCACCTTGCAGGGTCTGGTAGATGCCCCAGTAGATGCGCAGGCAGTTCTTCTCCTTCTTCATGCCCCTCCTGCAGCGGCAGTGGTACAGCGGGCTCTGCTTCAGCGCCTCCATGGCGCTCCGGCACTCGTCCTTGGCCTCCTGGCCGGCCACCAGGCTGAAGTTGCTCTCCTTCCCGCCGGCCACGCACTGCCTCATGGTGCGGTACTTGGTGCTGCACGCCTGCTCCCGCAGACACTGCTCGCTGGCCCGCACGCAGTCCAGCCGGGGGGCCCCCGCGCGCAGGTTCTCCTGCGCGGAGCCAGGCGCACCTGGAGGCAGAGTTTACAGACAGACTCAAACCAGGTGTTGATTTATTTTAATTTATTTATCAGCATCATTTAGACACTTTTGGACTTTTCAGCTGAAATAAACATGTTTGTTGTTTAGGCTCCGCGGGACTCTGGACTCAGTCTGAGGTTCTGGTCCCGGACCCGACGGGTCAGAATTCGTCTACAAACACATTTAGTTTATTTCTTGAACTTGAACTCACCCAGAAGCGACAGAACCACGCACAGGGCTGCCACGAGCATCGTTTCCTCTGCGCGTCAAAAACAAACAAACAAACAAAAACAAACAAACAAAAAAAACAAAGTCGGAGCAGGAGGTGATGGAGTAAAGCTCAGGTGAACTCTCAGGGTACTTCCACTGGATGGAAATCCATGGACACTCCGCGCCGCGCGCTCCGCTCTGCACCCAGGAGCTCCAGGTCGACTCGGGCACAAACAAACAAAAACACGATCCCCTTAAAAACAACAACAACAACAGAAGCAGGACCGGGTCCAAGCGGGGTTCTGTTCAGTTTCGGGCACTTTTGGGACTCTGGAGCAACAGAAAAGCGTCCTCCGTGTGCGCGCGGGAAGGTAGGGTCCTCACTGATCCGGGACACAAAGAGACGGAATGAGGAGCTGCGGTGGACCCGTGAGTCCTCCTCCAGTCCGGTCCGGTCCAGTCAGTGGGATGCTGCTGCTGCGTCTGGTAGTCCGAGTCGCGCGCGCACAGAACAACTGGACTCCCACTGGCTGGCTGATCAGCAGCGGGAGAGCGCGAGCGTCCCCCCCCCCCC
>NC_056498.1:76731437-76732283 GCF_014905685.2 Nematolebias whitei | reverse complement strand
GGGGGGGGCCGAGGTGCGGGCGCGCGGCGACACCGGCCGCCCCCGGGGGGTGTCGCTGCGGAGGGGGGGGGCGGGGGGACCCCCCCCCCCCCCCCCCCCCACAACACACACGCTGATAAGCAGCAATCTGAGCCGCACCTTCCAGGAAGGAGCTTCGCAGTGAACATTTTGTTTGCAACTCTAATATAAACTTTGATTTTCTGCTCAGTCCAGTCCACACAAAGCTCCAGTTCAGCTGAAAGGACAGAACGTGACTCAGCGCCTTCAGAATGTGGATCAGGAATCAGCCTCAGCTACTACCACACCAAACTGTATCCCAGTGTGTGTGAAAATCACCGAGTTACAACCAGTTCAGTGTTTTCTGAGGTCAAATGATCGTGGGGCCAACTTTTACTGTATTGGCATTAACGATTAGTTCCTTAACTTTCATTAATATCAATCCAGTGGTTCACGTGATATTTTGCTAACAGAGAGACATAAGTGACTTCAGTAGTTATAGGTATAGTTTAAACAAAGATTGTCAACAGTCTGTTGGAGCTCAGAAACAGTCTCTACTTGTCCCAATGTCAAGACGTCTGGATGTGTCCATGGAGAGGTCAGGCTGAACGACCTGAGGGGCCTGTTCAGGTCTCAATCAAAACCACAGTTGCTAACAAACAGCTTGGTCAGCAGCAGTGTCAGAATGGACGGACATATTTCAGACGTGTCTCGGAGTGGACGGAAATGTTTTATCTGTATCTCAGAGTGGACAGACATGTTTCAGCTGTGTCTCAGAATGGACGGACATGTTTCAGCTGTGTCTCAGAGTGGACGGACATGTTTCATCTTTATCTCAGAGTGGACGGA
>NC_056498.1:76730653-76731427 GCF_014905685.2 Nematolebias whitei | reverse complement strand
AACTGTGTCTCAAAGTGGACAGAAATGTTTCAGCTATGTCTCAGAGTGGACAGACATGTTTCAGTTTTCTCTCAGAGTGGATGGACATGTTTTAGCTGTGTGTCAAAGTGGACGGAAATGTTTCATCTTTATCTCAGAGTGGACGGAGATGTTTCAGGAGTGTCTCAGAGTGGACAGAGATGTTTCAGCTTTATCTCAAAGTGGATGGACATGTTTAAGCTGTGTGTCAGAGTGGACGGACATGTTTCAGCTTTATCTCAGAGTGGATGGACATGTTTCAGCTGTGTCTCAGAATGGAAAGACAAGTTTCAGCTGTGTTTCAGAGTGGACAGACATGTTTCAGCTGTGTCTCCGAGTGGACAGACATGTTTCAGTTGTTTCTCAGATTGGACTGACATGTTTCAGCTTTGTCTCAGAGTGGACGGACATGTTTCAGCTGTGTCTCAGAGTGGACGGAAGTTTCAGCTGTGTCTCAGAGTGGACGGACATGTTTCAGCTGTTTCTCAGATAGGACGGATATGTTTCAGCAGTGTTTCAGAGTGGACGGACATGTTTCAGCTGTGTCTCAGAGTGGACGGACATGTTTCAGCTGTTTCTCAGATAGGACGGATATGTTTCAGCGGTGTCTCAGAGTCGACGGACATGTTTCAGCTGTGTCTCAGAGTGGTCGGACATGTTTCAGCTGTGTCTCAGAGTCGACGGACATGTTTCAGCTGTTTCTCAGATAGGACGGACATGTTTCAGCAGTGTCTCAGAGTGGACGGACATGTTTCA
>NC_056498.1:76727067-76730643 GCF_014905685.2 Nematolebias whitei | reverse complement strand
GACATGTTTCAGCAGTGTCTCAGAGTGGACGGACATGTTTCAGCTGTGTCTCAGAGTGGACAGACATCTTTCAGCTGTGTCTCTGAGTCGACGGACATGTTTCAGCTGTTTCTCTGAGTGGATGTTAGATTATGAGTTGAAATATTAAAAAAGGGCATACAGAAAGATTACAAATATGGAATAAGCATAAGGACACATAAAACAGGACACGCGTTAAGAAAAAAAATGGACACATTAGGTGTAAGGTAAAACATGGAAATGTCACTTAAAAAGGCTACACAGTAAATTGTCCATAAAATTCAGAGAATGTCCTGACCATTACATTTTTTATTGATTGGACAGACGTGTTCCTCAACACCAAAATAGATTTTTCCCATATTTTACCAATTTATTCAGTTAATTTGTTGTAAATTTATCCATATCTAATTTGGATTATTCTGTATATTCATTGTATATTTTCTGGTTAAAAAAAAAAACATTTTTGCCATCATAAAATAAACTCTGTACTTTATCAGTATGTTTTATGTTTACATATATTTGTTATTTTGTTCTAGTGAAAGACATTTTGAGAAAAAACAAGACAACTGTAGATGTATTAGCTTATTTTGAACAATTTTCTGCTGCATTATTTATTAAGTACACATAAGGAGGCTAAAGAATGCAACAAGGATGCATATAATACACCGAAATACAAAGGATGCATAACACTAAAACAATCAAAAATGGAGATGAAAAAGGATGCATAATGAAACATGGGAAGACAAGAAAGATTATTAAGGAGGCTAAAATAATGCACAAAAATACTTTAAAGACAAAATTAATATACACTTAGACAAAACAACGACTCAAGGAGACAAAATAGACATAAAAAGACCAAAAGAACCACGTGGGGACACAATATGCTGTTATAGATTTAAAAGAGAACGACATTTGTGAAAGATTTACTGCATTTTATTGAAAAAAGCAATTATAGTTAAATAATTCTAAAGGTATAAATGTTACAAAAGTCAACAATCATGGCTGTGATGTCCTGAATGAGACCCGATTAGCTGAAATACAAACAACTTTACATTTTACAGTCTAAAGACTGTGAGGAAGAAGCCACAAAGATGAAACAGTGCGAGTGCTGAGTCAGCATCTTTAAGGACAGCAGAAGGCTTCTCATGACATAACAAAAAACAGACAAAAAAGAGACTGGAAAAAAAAAGCTCTTGTCTGCTGGATGTGCACCAGCCTCCAGTCACTGTGAGGCTGTCTCCACCTGCTGGTGGTGTGAAAGGAAAATCCGAAACCATGTCTGATCCTTTCAAATCAAATCTCAATCAATAGGTTTTGATTCGATTGGTAGCTTGTAATCCAGTATGACGACGACCACATGGATGAAGCATCCCTGTGACTGTGCCTTCACCCCTTTGATGGCCCATAAAGCCCATTCAGGAGCTAATCCACTGGTTCACTTCACTGGAGCTGTCGATGAGCCTCTGCATTAAAACACCCCACTCAGTCCATCAGGAATGCTGGAGCCCGTACGGTAAATCATGAGGAACATGATGTCAGGCAGCCATCCCTCAGGGAAAAGACATTATATACAGACGATACATTACAGCAGGGTACAGTCTTTTTTTTTTTTAAACTAAAGGCCGAGCACGCCTTGAAGGAATGCATCGCCCTCTGACTTTTGTTTTATGGTTTAAAGCTGCTTTGGTCAATTTGTAAATGATGGTATGCACAATCTCATGCAATACTACGAGTATTTATTGCTAATGACGATCAAAATCTACCAAGGTCTCACAGGTCTCTCTTGTCAATGAGTCCCCGAGGCTCAATGAGACTAACTTGTATAAATAAAGGATGAATGAAAAAAAAAAAATCTACCAAATCAAACGTCAATAAATGCTGACCGTCAATAAATCGGCTGAGGCCGATTAGCTGCAGCAGCCATCTTAAATTGGGCGGACACCGAAAATTCACCGGTTCTAGATTTACATTAAATCATTGCTTTCTGAGTTTGTCAAAAATCACATAGTTCATGAGATATTTTCCTAACAGAGTTTATGCTAATAGTTATTGCCCGCATTTTGAGCTAACATGTTGCAAAACAAGTAGTGCTTGGAGTTTAAGTTAGGAGAGACTCTCAGCTACTACCACACGAAAATTCTGATATCCGGAACACTGGTTAAATTATAGACATTTTTTATGTATTCAAAGTTTCGTAGACAGTAGCAGCCATCTTATACCTAAAAGTTATTGAATTGCAGATGTTTTGAATTTAAACCTTTTCGGCTGTTCATAAGATATTTTGCAAACAAACAGTCAGAGCTATGTAGTGTTTAATCAAATACTTTCATGTTAGCTGGGTATGACTCTCGGCTAATACCAAACCCAATTTTAGCTCTATAGCTGTAGATTTAGCTGAGTTAAAGCTATTTCTGTGATCTATAGCTTTGCTGTGCTGTGGCGGCCATCTTACATCGGACTCCAGAGTTAATGATCTGTGGAGGAACATCTAATAAACACATTCTAAAAATTCCCTTTGAAATCTATCCAGTGGATCTCGAGATATTTTGCTCACGCTACAGACAAATTAGCACTAACTCCCACAGACATGGACAAAACCGTGATTTTCACTTCCCTTTCGAAGGATAATAAAAAAGACTTCTGAGTTTTGTTGAATGGGTACGCCTCAGGTTGGTGCCCACGGTTATTTTCCCGGAGAACGTGATTGGAAAAGACAAAGAATGGGAACAATAAGCGTGGGCTCCTGCTATTATCCCGGGATAATTGTCTGCTTCCAAAACGATGAGTCTGCTGTTCGGAAGTCTCTAAAGGGAAGCCTGCCAGCCAGCAGGAGGCTCTGTCTGGTGATTTATTAAAAAACAATCAATACATGATATTAATTTAGCAAATGAACGTCAGAATGATGCAATCCTCGAGTCATCTGACATCAGAAATGTGCTTCATGGCACGGGGTCAGGAGTTGTGTCCCGGTGGAGGAACAGTGGGAGAAAAGTGGTCAGAGTCAGGAGCTGTGGGACTGCAGCTCCCAGTGGGACTCAACAAATTACTGCTGAGAAGATGGACCGAGGCACGTCAGGAAATTTATTTTCTAAAAACATTCAATTGTTTTTCGCCATTAAAGAAAACTAGAGATGGAAATATCCTGATGCGTGCTCAATAATCCAGGTAGAAAAATCTAAAAAAAAAAGTTAAATCTGGTCCTTTGGACATTCAAAATAAAAAGTTTTTTTTTTTTGAAAGAGAACCAGTTTTAACTTTTTAGATAGAGATGGGAATATTATTTTTACCAATGAGGCAAATCCCTTTGAACTCACAGATGGTCTGAAGGCAGCCTAACATGCATGTCTTTGGACAGTGGAGGAAACCAGAGTACCGGGAGAAAACCCACGAGGAGATCCACACAGATACCTAGGTCCAAACAGGGAATGGACCTGGACATTCTTACTGTAAGGCATTAGTACTAAACACCCAAATTATTGGATGAACTTGTAAAAAATGACTAACTCTTCTTTATAATCTACTAATTTAAAGTTAAAACAGCCTACAGAACTTGAACCC
>NC_056498.1:76698150-76726967 GCF_014905685.2 Nematolebias whitei | reverse complement strand
CACACACACACACACACACACATATCTATAATTCAGTCACTTGTACACATATTGATCTACAATTTGGTGTGGTAGTAGCTGAGACTTATCCCTGGCACATAGTCTGAGTGTTAACAAATTGTGCAACAAATTTATTAAAAATTTTACCTATATATAAATATATATACAAATTTGACTCCTATATATATATATCTATATATATATATATATATAGACATATATATAGATATAGGAGTCAAATTTGTTGAATGTCTGTTAGCAAAATAACTCAGGGACTACTATATACATTTGATCAAATCCTTCACTAAATAATCACTGGGAATGCATTTACACTTGATTGACTTTTAGAGGCAAACCTATGTAAGATGGCCGCCACAGCCAACTCAACCTAAAATACACACGCATGGCTCTAATTCAGTCAATTCTACAGATATTAGGTTACAATTTGATGTGACAGTAGCTGAGCATCATGCATAATACATGCATTTAGAGCTACTAAATATACAAAATCATTGCTTGAAATTTGTGCACTAATTTTTTAAAATTTACCTTTTGTGTCTGGTCACAAAATTTCTGACCTCCAATATTTTTAGAAGATTTGCAGTAAACAATTTCTGGATGAATACCTAAAACAGACTAACTTTCAGAGACAGTGCAGTTCAAGATGGGTTGAAAAACTTTAGCCATCTCAAAATGTTTTCAGTTCAGTACATTTTACAGAATAATTTGCAAAACCTGTTTGCCAACATTTCAGAATTGGTTGGTATTTTAAATGCCATTGCTGACGATGAGGTAGGCAGTTGTAACATATAATCAAACTGTACATCTAATTGTTCAGATATCTATTAGCTTGGAGGTCATTGCGGTGGTTTTATAATCCTGAAGTTGCGGGTTCAAGTCCATGTTGTGTCAGGAAAGGCATCCGGCATAAAACAAAAAGCCAAATCTTTCATCACTCGCTGTGGTGACCCCTGAAGAAGAGAGCAGCTGAATGAAACCTACTTTATATCAATTAATCTTACAGTTACCGATGCTCATACCTCGACTGCATCACATGGTGCAACATCTTTGCTAAAAACATTCACAGTAGATGCTTGAGTAAACCCTGTCGGTCTGTTAGCAAAATATCCCATGAACAGTTGGACAGATTCAATAAAACTTTCAGAAAGTTTATCTTTTGGAGTCAAACAAATTTGAGCTGGATGCCATATATCACCAACTCCACCATATACAAAAGAGCTAGAACTGAATTTTTCAGATTGTACGCTTTAATTTGGTTTGTTACTAAGGTTAGGTTGACACTTTAAACTGTTAATGGTAAAATAAAGGCTAATTAAATAAATAAATGATACTGCAAGCGCCAACAAATCATGTAAGACCATGCAATGTGTTGTTACTGTGCATGAGTAAAAATGCTATTTTGAGTAATTATGAGTAATGATGTTATTTGTACTTTTAGGGGGAGCGGTGGCGCAGAGGTTAGAGAAAGCGAGCATGTGATCGTAGGTTGCCGATTCAACTCACCAAACTGACAACACAAAAAATGTGGGTGGGAATGGTGACATGCACATTTGCCCCACTCTGGGCCCTTGAGCAAGGCTCTTAACCCTCACCATCTGCTTCCCTGAGCGCCCTAGATATTTTGGTTTGATCAAAACAGCTCAAACCTTGCCATTTCTCATCATAAGGTGACTTTAGTTTTAAATCCTGGCATGAAAGATGGCGGGAGACATGCATTCAAGAAGCTTTGGCTTTTAATTGCGTTTGGTTTGGGCCTGTCTACTATTATATGCTAAACTGGCTTGCCCTACAGAGACAGAGCAGAGTGCGCGCGTGCAGTCAGTCAGTGCGCTACCTGGCTATCAGTTAGCTTGAAATATAATATTCCGCATTTCTTTGACTTTTAGTAACCCATTAAAGAGTCGAAATGAGTTTAGACTCACTGTTTCAACAAATCCTCCTCACTGAACAGCAACAGGCTGAACAAACACAGAAATTCAAAGACGGTAGTGTCATTTTAAACAAGCAGCATTAGCATCAATTAGCCACGCTTTATAGATGACTTGTGAAGCTAACCTTGTCTTGTTCATTACTTTTAATTATCAATGATTTAACATTTACTTTAGTTAAAGTGTCCATCATCAGATGCAAGGAGAGGATCAAGAATGCAACTGAAAAGTATGAGCAGGCAAAACTGGAGCTGGATAAAATGGTGAGTTTTACAGAATAAATGTTCATTAAGCAAATATTAAAGGCCCAGCAGAGTTTTAAATCAAGATGATCCATATTAGATTATTGTTTTCTGGGGTCAGTTGACTTCTAAATACAAACATCAGTGGAGGAAAATCCATTCATTATTGTCTGAAAGTTTCAATATATTATTTCCAGTGGTTCACTAGATGTTTTTCTAACAGACTCTAAATAATTATTGGCATAATGACCAACTTATAGATGTGTGCTCAGAATATATGTTGAGGATGAGCCTCAGCTACAACCACACCAAGTTTTCTCTGAGAAGTTGTCAAACTGACTGAGTTTTAGCAACTTTTGTGTTTTGAAGGTCACTTGAGTGTGATCAGCCATCAATATTTTGCTAACAGTGCATACAAACAGACAAAAACATGCTCGGTCAGCCTTGGAGGGACGTATCGGAGGAAGAAGGCTTCTTCTCCCTTTCACGTCATATCTCACACATGCTGAGAGGTCTCACTAATGTTATCCGGTGGAAATTAGCCATTGATTTTACAGTCACACTCAGGGATCAATAGCTGATTAAATGAAAGGTGGGGATTGACTGTTTTAAATCAAAAGGCAAATCAGCTCATCAAGATGTCAATATGCAGCTCTTTATCTCCTGTACACATGTCGTTAATATGTCGTGCTGCTTCAGCTTCAAACACGTCCCACTTGGCTAGTTTTATCTTTCTCCTCAGTTTCACTGCAACATATTCATGCTTAATAAGGTTATGCTGCTGGATAATCATTTATATTATAGTCCTAACGCCACAGACAAACATGCACAATATAATCAAACAATGGCAAATCTTCAGAACACTTTCACCAATAAACAAATACAATTAGATGATTCAAATTAAATGGAAACAATTACTAAAACGTGCCAATGTCATACGTCTTTATCTGAAATATCAGCCAGGCAAGTCAGAAGTTACAGCTCTACTAGTGTTATTTTAATTGCCCCAGAGTTGGAAGTACTATGGCAGGGGTGGCAAATGTTTGTTTTTTTGTCCAAAGGGCAAAGTTAAATTATTTAAGGCAGCTTGGAGAAATGGAAAATAGATGTTTTTTAAGAGATCATCTGGACGACTTTTCTCAGGTTTCTCTTGTAGCATGTTTGATAAAAACATGTTTCTCCAGTACTCTTTAAGATATACTTTCTGTAAGCTGCCTCGTGTTACAGTATATTAGCCTAAATACAAATTTATATTTGCTTTTTGGAGTCTTCCAGGTTCAGTGTTGTTCCGTGAACACGACAACTTAAAAAAAATAATCCTATCTGAATCTAAATCAGGCGTCAGCAAGAAATAATTCAAGGTTATGTGTTGTTTTTATAATAGAAGTAAATTTAACATTTATGTATTAACAAATAATATGTTGAAATGCATAAATAATGATATAAGTTGATTTAGTGCTGTGATGGACTGGAGACAGGGTGTCCCCCACTTCTCACAGTGACTGCTGGATATGGACACCAGTGACCCCCCATGACCTGAAAAGGAAGACACGGATCAAGATAATGGATAGATGGATGTTGATTTATTTACAAAGTGTGCATCCGTTCTTACATTTGATTTTATTTCAAGGTTGTTAACATAATTACTGCTACAGGTCATACACAGGTGTAGCATCCAACATGAAGGAAATGTTTCATGCACAGAGTTCACCTTTCTACTGTATTTGCAATGAAAAAGACTAAAGAAAACAACAGGCAGCACTCCAACAGATGGAACGACTAAGAAGCTTTACAATAATTAATGTTTGCAACATTCAAATAAAACTTATCAGTGTTTTTTTTAACAGTGAAAGCAATTTATAGCTTTCAGTCAAAGCTATAAAAGCTTTATAGAAACTGAAATCATATATATATATATATATATATATATATATATATATATAAAAGCTGAGAAATTGTGAGTTAATTGGCCTCTGAATGGTGGGAGCCCCACAAAACCTGTGCCATGAAAGGCAGCATTCGGAAAGCTAGAACGTGTTAAAGTGGAAATAAAGAGCAAATTAGCAGGTTTAATTAAAATAGAGTGCTGAATATAGAGAAACACATCACAGTCTGCACAGAAGCACCCAGCAGGGACGTGTTTTCTTTCCTGAGGATGGAATACAGAGATTGTTTACATCTTTCAGATAGATACTGCGTGTTTCCTCTGCAGTGTGTTTACTGCTCTCGTGGTGTAAAGCCTTACAATTTCTGAAAGCTGTAATTACACTGTTTAGAAAACTTAAGATGCTGATGTTGCTCCCTGAAAATGCTCTGTGCTTTTCCACCACATGGGAACCAATAAACTCTATTTACCACTGAAAGCTTAGGCAAGACACTGAGCGCTGAATTGAAAGGCACGCCTAAGGCAAAGCGTTACCTCGTTTCATAATTTGGCACTTCTCTTTCTTCAAGAAGGCATTGCTGTATAAATGCACCGGCTAAAGTGACAGCGAGAACTAAACAAGGAGATTATAAGAGCTGATAAATAAATAAAAAAGAAACCGTAGTGTTTCAAATGAAGTCCAGAACTCAGTTATGCTTTTCTTTTTGCAGCTTTAGTCACTGGCATGTCTTGTGTGGTGTGCTGTATGCGTGTGCCAGCTGTCCTGTCACTCCTCCTCTGGGGTGATTACCATGTCTGTCACTTTAGTCCCTATGTGTCTGTCAGATGATGGGCCCTGACTTTCCAATCATCTGTTTGTGCTGCAGGCTCAACAGTTGTCCACCATGAGGCTGCAGTGTGATCTGACAAAGAAATGTGAGGAGCAGATGTTGATACAAATTGAGGAGCTGCTTGGTCAGAAGCACCACCTTGGGGAGCATTTAGTGAGTTGGAGCCTGAGTTTGCTTCTCATTAGTTATATCTATCACAGCTAATGAACACCTCGACTATACTACATGTACTGCAGACCCAACGTTTCTTGACTAAATGTGAAGGGCCTGTTTGTGAGAGCACAAACTTCTTCAGCACTTATTTACAACTTGTTGCATGGTTTACCCAACCAGCTCTGCTGCAGAGAATCAGAATGAGAACGTCTGAAGAAGAGGTACGCTCGCTGATGTCCCCCATCGCTGATGGGTTTGTAAAAAGAATGTTTGTAGTTTTGGAGATGAGTGTTTTTCTGGACTGGAATTGAACAGGGAATGTAAGAAAACCCTAATGATTTTGGTGCAAAATATTCTAGTGTGTAGGAGTTACACTGTGGAGAAGAACAGAGGAAGTCTCCTGATGCATATCCTGATGCATGCTCAATAATCCAGGTAGAAAAATCTAAAAAAGTTAAATCTGGTCCTCTGGACATTCAAAAAAACAAAACAAAGCAAATCAACAAAAAAATGTAGAAACGTTTCGTCTCTCGTCCGAGAGACTTCTTCAGTCTGAGGTGCTGTTTTCAGCTCAGTCTCTTAAATAGCACCTTCTCAGAGTGGATCAACCAGTTTTGCTGCTGACAACCAAAACCAGCTGATCACGTGCTCAAGAAGGACCATCAGCCTAACAATGGATCATTAGCACACTGATGGCTGTTTACTATTCACAGAGGGCTGAGTGATACTAGCAATCACAGCAATGTAAGAGGGGGACAATTGAACACGTAGGCCTCCACCCCTGTTTAATGATGGACGGTTTCTTTTCACAAAGATGGCCTCCTTTACTCCTCTCTCAAACCATCGTTCCTCTCTATCAAGGATGTGCACATCTTCATCCCTGAAAGAGTGACCGCTGGCCTGGAGATGAGTGTAGACCGCAGAATCCTGGCCTGATGATGTTGCTCTTCTGTGCTGGGCCATCCTTTTGGCCAGTGGCTGTTTTGTTTCCCCGATGTAAGACTGATCACAGCCCTCCTGACATTGAACAGCATACACAACATTACTCTGTTTGTGCCGAGGGACTGGATCTATGGGATGAACCAGTCTTTGCCGTAATGTATTTTGAGGTTTAAAAGCCACTGGGACGTTATGTTGAGAAAATAAACGTCTCAGTTTCTCTGATACTCCCTCAACATATGGAATGACCACTGGTCTGGGTCTGGGTTCTTCCTTTTCACCTGATGGCTGACTGGAGTCCTGTTTGGGTTTCTTCTCTGCTTTTAGGAAGGCCCAGTTAGGATATCCACATTGCTCTAGAGCCTGTCTTGTGTGGGATTTCTCCTTCTGCCTGGCTCCTGAGCTAGTGGGGATGCTGTCTGCTCTGTGATACAGAGTCCTGATGACTCCTAACTTGTGCTCCAAAGGGTGATGGGAGTCAAACTGCAAATACTGGTCTGTGTGGGTGGGTTTGCGGTACACCTCAGTTTGCAAATGTCCTCTATCAGAGACTGAGACCTCACAGTCCAAGAAAGCCAACTTGCCATTTTTTTCATCTTCTCGTGTGAACTTGATGTATTTATCCACAGAGTTGATGTGGTCAGTAAAATGTTGGACTTCCTGAGATTTGATTTTAACCCAGGTGTCGTCAACATACCTGAACCAATGACTTGGTGGTGTCCCTGAAAAGGACGTCAAGGCTCTCTTTTCTACCTCCTCCATGTACAGGTTGGCAACAATAGGAGAAACTGGAGACCCCATAGCACACCCATGTTTCTGCCTATAATATTGCTCCCCATATGTGAAGTAGGTTGACTGCAGGCACAGTTTCAAGAGTTGACACAGTTGTTCTGTGGAAAGCGTGGTCCTGCTGCTCAGAGTGGTGTCTGATTTTAATCTTAAACTGACCACCTCTACTGCATCATCAACAGGAATGCACGTAAAGAGTGATGTGACATCAAAAGAGACCATTGTTTCATCAGTCTCCATGATGACATCCCTCACCTTATCCACAAAGTCCATGGTGTTCTGTATGTGGTGTTCTGAGCTGCCAACTAAAGGGATGAGTACAGACGCCAGATATTTGGAAACATTGTAAGTGACAGAGTTAATCATGCTAACGATTGGTCTTAAAGGTACACCTTGTTTGTGGATTTTAGGTAAACCATACAGACTAGGTGTGGCCTCCCCTGGGTACAGTCTGTGGTACAGAAAACGGTCAATAGCCTTGTCCTGCTCCAAAATTTTCAGGCAATCTACCAATTTCTTCTTGTAACCACTTCCTGGATCTCTTTTCAGAGGTTCATAAGTGGTTAACCTTAAAATTAAAATTAAATCTCAGGAAGTTCAACATTTTAGTGACCACATCAACTCTGTGGATAAATACATCAAGTTCACACGAGAAGATGAAAAAAATGGCAAGTTGGCGTTCTTGGACTGTGAGGTCTCAGTCTCTGATAGAGGACATTTGCAAACTGAGGTGTACCGCAAACCCACCCACACAGACCAGTATTTGCAGTTTGACTCCCATCACCCTTTGGAGCACAAGTTAGGAGTCATCAGGACTCTGTATCACAGAGCAGACAGCATCCCCACTAGCTCAGGAGCCAGGCAGAAGGAGAAATCCCACACAAGACAGGCTCTAGAGCAATGTGGATATCCTAACTGGGCCTTCCTGAAAGCAGAGAAGAAACCCAAACAGGACTCCAGTCAGCCAACAGGTGAAAAGGAAGAACCCAGACCCAGACCAGTGGTCATTCCATATGTTGAGGGAGTATCAGAGAAACTGAGACGTTTATTTTCTAAACATAACGTCCCAGTGGCTTTTAAACCTCAAAATACATTACGGCAAAGACTGGTTCATCCCAAAGATCCAGTCCCCCGGCACAAACAGAGTAATGTTGTGTATGCTGTTCAGTGTCAGGAGGGCTGTGATCAGTCTTACATCGGGGAAACAAAACAGCCACTGGCCAAAAGGATGGCCCAGCACAGAAGATCAACATCATCAGGCCAGGACTCTGCGGTCTACACTCATCTCCAGGCCAGTGGTCACTCTTTCAGGGATGAAGATGTTCACATCCTGGACAGAGAGGAACGATGGTTTGAGAGAGGAGTAAAGGAGGCCATCTTTGTGAAAAGAAACCGTCCATTGTTAAACAGGGGTGGAGGCCTCCGGGTTAAATTGTCCCCCTCTTACAATGCTGTGATTGCTAGTATCACTCAACACCCTGTGAATAGTACACAGCCATCAGTGTGCTAATGATCCATTGTTAGGCTGATGGTCCTTCTTGAGCATGTGAGCAGCTGGTTTTGGTTGTCAGCAGCAAAACTGGTTGATCCACTCTGAGAAGGTGCTATTTAAGAGACTGAGCTGAATACAGCACCTCAGACTGAAGAAGTCTCTCGGACGAGAGACGAAACGTTTCTACATTTTTTTGTTGATTTGCTTTGTTTTGTTTTTTTGAATGTCCAGAGGACCAGATTTAACTTTTTTAGATCTCCTGATGCATGCTCACTAGTCCAGATAGAAAAATCTAACAAAGTTAAATCCGGTCCTCTGGAGGGGTTAGAAAATACTGTTGAAACATTTTGTCTTTAATCTAAAAGACTTCTTCAGCCTGAGGAGCTGCACTAAACTCAGACTTAGAAATGGCACCTTCTCATAGTGGATCAACCAGTTTGTTGTTGACAGACAAAACTAGCTGTTCACATGATCAAGGAGGACCATCAACCTAATGCCTGATTGTTTGTGCTCCAATGGCTGCTTGCTACGTATTCACAGTGATACAGTGAACCCTCGTTTTTCACGGGGGTTACGTTCCAAAAAGAACCCGTGATAGGCGAAATCCATGAAGTAGTAACCTTTGTTTTTTTTTTACAATTATTATACAATGAAATACTCCATAATACATTCAAACCAAATAACAGAACCTTTTTACAGGCCCAAGCATTTGTTTAACAAATAAAAGTACTGTATAAACGTTTTCTTACAAATAACTAGTGTAACTACTGAGACTGTTTAGCCAATCAGAATGCAGAACACAATGCACGATGCAAATCCGTGAAGCAGCGAGACCGTGAAAGGTGAACCGTGTTATAGCGAGGGTTCACTGTACTAGCAATAACAGCATTGTAAGAGAGGGACAGTTGGACATGGCGGTCTCCACCCCCGTTTAATGATGGACACGTTCTCTTCACAAAGATGGCCTCCTTCACTCCTCTCACAAACCAACGTTCCTCTCTATCAAGGTTGTAATGTTCTAGGAGCATCAAAATGAAGCCACATCTGTTAACCAAACCCCCAGAGACTGCTGGTGTCTCTGGTAAATGTCTTCCCCTGTAGACCACTGAGTCCTGGCCTGATGATGTTGCTCTTCTGTGCTGGTCCATCCTTTTGGCCAGTGGCTGTTTAGTTTCCCCGATGTAAGACTGATCACAGCCCTCGTGGCTAGGCCTGTCGCCATAAACAATAAATCAATTAATCGCATGATAAATGAAAATTATCAACCTCATTTTCACTTATCGGCTTTATCATGTCTCTCTCTTTCTTCTGAAGACACTGTATGACAAAAGGCTCAACTCTGGTGCTCATCACTGACCCCTACCTTTCTCTTTAAAACCCGTTTTAACAATCCAAAATCACATTTTGGATTGTTAAAACGCAGCTAAGCTGAGAAGCTAAGCTAAAAAGCCGACCTCGGGAATAAACCTTTGTCTTCTCAAAGCTCCAAAATTCACGGTTGAAACTTGTGCCTTTGTGTAAAAAGTTGTTTTTTTCTGTAAAAAGAAGCTGAGAACTTGTTTACTGATTTTTTAATTTAAAGCTTTGTGTGAAAAATGCTATGCTAAAGAGCTCAAACCACACAAGCATACGCCATTTTGAGAACTGAAAAACAGGAATGAGAGACAGCCCATGTCACGTCAAGGGGCCTCCCTCCCATTTTTCTTAAAGAGACACGCTGCTCGCTCCCTCACTATCCATCCTTCAGTTCAAACAGTTTTATAATGCCAACCGGTGGCCAAAAAATGTACTACACTCAAAACAAATTAACCAACATTTCTTCTTAAATTTGACAATAATTACTAATTATTGTCAAATTTCAAACAATATTATCATTTATCACAATAATTTCTGAGACAATTAATCGCCCAGCAAAATTTGTTATCGTGACAGGCCTACTCCTGGCACTGAACAGTACACACAATATTACCCTGTTTATGCTGGGACAGAGAGAGATAAGAGTTTAGTGCAGCATCTCAGACTGACGGTCTTTTGGATAAAAGACAAAACATTTCAACATTTTTTCTTTAATCCACCCAGAGGACCTGACTTAACTTTGTTGGATTTTTCTACCTGGATTATTATGAATCAGGACTGCTGTGGAGAGTTTGTTTAGTTTCTCCAATGTAGAGGTCTGAACTGTACCACACCGCTCAGTTTGGGTTTAGAGGTTCTGTCCTTGTGATGGACCAGCCTCTGTCTGAGAGTCCTATTAGGTGTAAAATGATGTTTATGGATTTGGAGAAAAACAATCCAAACACAAAATAAACACTTTACTTACAGATAAAGGAAACCAGTATTATGAATTATTCATCTAAAAAGTTGAACTGTATGTCAAAAGAACAGTTTTTTTAAAAAATTCTTTTAACATATATAAAAACAGAACATAATGATTTCACACAACTGTCCTTTTCACATCAGGCCAAGATAAGGACGGAGTCGAAAGAAGAAGAAGAGAACTTCCTTCAGGCGATCTCAGTGTTCAACAGTGACTTCAGTCTTCCAGAGAGCAGACTGGCAGAGTTTGAGAGTCAAACGCACACCGAGCTCCTGGCCCTGAAGAGGGAGGTGGAAGCTTTACTCAAAGGTCATAAACCCTTTGTTCCATTATTAGAGGTGACAAGGATTGTATTATGCAGATGTGGCTCAGACTGGTCATTTAAACCAAATTTATTTACTTAACTATCTGAATTGGATCATGCATTTGGCAATAAACAGACCATGATCACTGATATTTTCAACAATTTTTCTCACAAAATCAGAAGAACAAGTCTGACTTTAGAAATTACGTTAATAAAGAGATAGATTAGTGAATATATCCATCCATCCATTCACTCATTCATTCATTATCTTTTGCTTGATCCAAAGTCGAGTTGCAGGGGCAGCAGTTTGAGCAGGGAGGTCCAGACATCTCTTCCCACAGCCACCTCTTCCAGCTCTTCTGGGCAGATTTTAAGGTGTTCCCAGGCCAACAGACAGTCATAGTCTCTCCAGCGTGTCCTTAGTCTTCCTCGGGGTCTACCATGAGTCAGACATGCCCTGAGCACCTCCCTAGGGAGGCGCCCAGGGAGCATCCTTACCAGATGCCTGAAACACTTCAGCTGTCTCCTCTCTCCTCCTCCACTCCTCCAGCAGTGGTTCTACTCCGAGTCTCTCCCTGATAACTGAACTTCTCACCCTATCTGTAAGAGAGAGTCCAACTACCCTGCAGAGGAAACTCATTTCAACCACCTGTATCTGTGATCTTGTTCTTTGGGTCACTACTCAGAGTTCAAACCGAGCTTCTTCTTACAGCTCAGCTCCCTCTTTACCATAACAGACACAGAGTGCGCAAAACTGTAGATGTCAAACCAATTTGTCTGTCAATTCTCCATTCTTCCTTTACTCGTGAACAAAACCCCAGGATACTTGAACTCCTCCACATGAGGCAGAACCTCACCCTCGACCTGAAGAGAAAAATTCACCCTTTTCTGACTGAGGACCATGGCCTCAGATTTGGAGGTGCTGTCTCTAATTCCAGCTGCTTCACACTCGGCAGCAAACCAGTGAGAGCTGAAGATCATGGCATGAGTCTGTCCCCCGACTCAGCTTCCTCCATGGAAGATGTTCTGGTGAGATTGAGAAGGTCCGAAAAGTATTCCTTCCACCTCCTGATGACATCACTAGCCAAGGTCAACAGCACCCCACCTTTTAAGCACTTTGATAACAGTCTATCTGTTTTAAATTGTGCTCTATAAATAAATATGACTTGACTTGACTTGATTGAACACAGTGTTGGTAAAGTGCTGCCTTCTCCTCCTCAGTCACCTGATGGTTTGCCAGAATCTCC
This sequence comes from Nematolebias whitei, assembly GCF_014905685.2. Taxonomy (NCBI): domain Eukaryota; kingdom Metazoa; phylum Chordata; class Actinopteri; order Cyprinodontiformes; family Rivulidae; genus Nematolebias; species Nematolebias whitei. The sequence goes on along the minus strand of NC_056498.1, from coordinate 76,714,820 downwards.
TCAGAGCCAATCGAAAGTCTTTATCCAAGGCCTCACCAAACTCCTCCCACATCTGAGTTTTTGCCTCAGCAACAGCCAAGACTGCCATCCGTTTGGCCCTCCGGTTCCCCTCAGCTGCTTCCGGACTCCCACCATCCAACAAGGCTTGATAGGACTCCTTCGTCAGCTTGACAGCCTCCCTAACTCAGGGCGTCCACCACCGAGTTTGTGGATGGCCACCGTGAAAAGCTCCAACAACCTTGCGGCCACAGCTCAAGGCAGCCACTTCAACAACTGAGGCTCGGACCATGGCCCACTGTGTCTCAGTGTCCTCCGCCTCAGAAGGGATGCAGTTAAAGCTCTTCCAGAGGTGTGAGTTGAAGATCTTTATGACGGGTTCTTCTGCCAGGCGTTCCCAGCAAACCCTCACTACATATTTGGGTCTATTGGGTCTGTCTGTCATCTTCCCCGTCATCTGATCCAACTCACTACCAGGTGGTGTTCAGTTGACAGTTCAGCTCCTCTCTTCACCCGAGTGTCCAAAACAAACGGCCACAAATTAAATGACATGACTACAAAGTCAATCATAGATTTACGACCTAGGGTGTCCTGGTGACGTGTACTTATGGACACCCTTATGTTTGAACATGGTGTTCGTGATGGACAAACTATGACTAGCACAGAACTCCAACAAGAGAACACCTCTCAAGTTCAGGTTAGAAAGGTCACACCTCCCAGTCAAGCCCCTCCAAGTCACGCTATCGTTACCCACATGGCCCTTGAAATCCCCCAGACGAATAAAAAGGTCCATAGGTGGAGCATCTTCCAGAACCCCCGCCAAGGACTTCAAGAAGGCTGGATACTCTGAACTGCCGTTTTGTGCATAGGCACAATCAACCGTCAGAGCCTGTCTCCCCACCCGACTGCTCAGGGCAGCTACCCTCTCATCTACCGGGGAAATCTCCAACACACAGGCACCAAGAGTAGAGTATGAGTTAAGCCCCCAGTTTACTCCCGCGTCTGTCCGTCCACGCGTACGTACGTGCGTATTGTATGCAGAGGGTTCAGACTTCGTACTCGAGCGTACAGCCTGAACGTCTGCAGAGCAGCTCCACAGACAAGGGGCGTTTACCTTCGGGACAAATTTAGGTCGCCGATTGGTCATTTGCTGACACGCCTACTGGATTGATTGACAGGTCAAGAAAAAAGAAATACAGAGAGCTGGCAGTCTCAGCCGCAGCTGTGTTCTGTGTTTATATGTTGTTGATAAAAAGATCTAAAAAAAAAAAAAAAAAAACAGGGAGCGCTGGTCCTGCAGCCCACACATCAGATCAGCCCACCAGGAAATCTCCAGACCCTCCCGCAGCCACACAGGTCCTGAGTTTAATTCGCTCGTGACAAATTCCTTCATTTCTCACCATTTCAGTCATGGAGTCAACGGAGGAGGAAGAGATCACTTGCTTGGCAAAAAACTAAAGAAAAGACCAGATCAGGGATGAAGAAGGGGAATTTAATACATTGGTGTCACATACAAATCAGTCCGTCGCCGGGCAGTTTATTGTGCGACACCGCGTACGCGGTTGTAAAAATTGAGTTTTGCACGGACATGCCCTGCGGGGGTACGCTCGTACCTCTGCGTACGTACGTGCGTACCTCTGCGTATGGATGTACGCGGGAGTATACTGGGGGCTTTTTGCTGTGCATCGAGGTGAACCCAGCTGTTTCTAGTTGGTACCTCCCAACTTCAAGTCCTTACAATTTCCCCTGACAGCATACTGTAGCTCCTAGGATCATTCAGGTGTACAAACTCCTCCACCACAATAAGGTGACGATTCATAGAGGGGTGGCTGTGACACTGGGTTTTAATTGGCAACGCTATTTTAAAATGCATGTTTTATAATTAGATATGAACTGGGGATAAATCTAACAATGAAAAATTACAGTAATTTATGTTATTTATTATCTTTGACTCAAGGTGAATTCCAACAATCTCTCTATACTACTTTTACCAAAGAAAGTTGAACTGTTTATTAAACTGTCTAATCTACATTTCAGAATGTTTGATATTTTCTCAACATTAGTTTTTTTCTCACTCTAAAACTCAGAAATGCAGTTAATGAGGTGTAGAAACAGCCACGTGAGCTCTGCAGAGGAGGAAAAGAAGAAACTGCTGCTTGAGCTTCAGAGCCTGGACAACACACAGAAAGGTCAAGAAACAAGTTCATGTCACATAAGAGCAGGAATGTATGCTAATCTAAATCTGTTATTCTAAAGGCTCTAATAGCCTAATTGACATGTTGTCCTCATGGTTTGCAGTTAAAACTGCAAAAATGATAAAATATCAAGGCTAAATATTGATGTTAAACTGGGACTACCTGGTTTCTAGAGTTGGTCATATTGGAGCTTGTCTGTAGTATAAAAACTAATTTTAGGAGCATTCAGTGAAATGTTTGCACTTTGACCCAGGGGTCCCTTCACTCGTTTGGTGCAACTCTCAGACAATCCTTGGTACTTTGTATAAATGCAGATTAACCTAAACTGGTGTTGCAATTATTTGTTTAAAGATTGAATAAGATCCAGGCTGTTCATTTTTATTGTTCTTCAGTCTTTTTGAAGGTCAGTGCACCGCAGTGGGATGTTTGTGCACTAACGAGTGCATTAGAGCTCACATTTGTTTGAGATTTATTTCAGTATCTTCCAGGTTTAGATAAGTTTGAAAAAAAACAAAACAAGTGGTACGCCAATGTCTCACGTCACTGAGTGGTTTAAAAAAGTTCATGATTAGTTTTCAAGAGGAGTGTTTTTCTGGGCTGGAACTGAACAGAGAATGCAAGTAAACCTTAATGGTTTTGATGGAAGATATTTAAGTAGGTTTGAGTTACACTGTGGAGAAGAACAGAGGGAAGTTTTTTTTTTTTTTTTTTCTGGTGAGTGGAAGGAGCAATTTTTCTCACCAGTATGTGCAATGGAGGAGCCAGTGGTGGCCTTGGCCAGTATATATTCATCTTCGGCCAGCCCAATCATTTTAGAAACTATGATTTTAAGCAAAATAAAAACTAGAAAGCATAGTTTCCTCAAATGATCAGGGTGGTCAGTTTACATTTGGTGGTGGCCATCTTGGATTTTGACTTTTTCATAGTGACCTGTTTTACACCCAGTTGCAGCCACACACCAAAATAGAAATTGGTACGTTACTTAATTTTGAAGGTATGCTCACAACATGCACAGACGGATGGACAGTCAGATGGACAGAAGGTATTTCCAATTCCCCCTCTATGCTTTGCAATGAGGGACAACAGAGTCTGGAAAAAATAAACACGTTTCCAGACTTTTTCTGATATTGCATAATTCAATTCAATTCAGTTTATTTATATAGCACCGAGTTACAACAGAAGTCATCTCAGGGCACTGAACAGAAACATTTATATATATAAAGTAATTTAATAACATTATTTATCTGAGGAGCAGACTGCTTTGAGGCTTAGCTTTGTCTTAGACTCTTATTACCATAGCTTCTGGTTTTATCACTTGCCCAGTGTGTCAGATGTTTAGTGATTCCACAGCTTCCTTTAATGATAATGTAATAAATGTATTATTATGGTATCTTTGCAGGAGAGGCTGTTTGAACTGGAAAATTGACTCCTCACTATTGTTAAACCTGACTGGCTTTGAAAAACTGAAACTGAAAAACCATCAACTAGCCAGGCCCCTGTAGGCAGCACTGAGCCACTGAGGCTAGCTCCCGTTAGCGGTCTTGAACCACAGACTGGTTGGGTGACGGTCCAAAGTAAACATACTAAAACTAAGGCCCGGTTCACCTTCGACCCAGTCACGTTTCAAATTGGTTTTCCGTGCTTAGTGAGACACCCGCTGAGAAACAGACTCTCGTTATTGGCAGCTCCATAGTCTGAAACGTGGCACTTGTGACTCAGACCACTGTCAAATGAATTCCAGGGGCCAGAGCAGGTGACATTGAATCCCACCTGAAACTGCTGGCTAAAGCTAAGGCCAGAGTAAAATCATTATTCACATAGTTGGAGCTAGCAGATCTCAATACGCTGATAAAAACCAGAAGTCTTGAGAGGAATAAAGAGCATGGTGAAGTTGGTTTTAGGATGGTCTAAACAATCTAAAAAAATAATCTAAAAAACCTTTTCCTTCTTTCGACTTCCAGAAATATAAAATGTAGAATGCAGACCATTACTTTGTTGGATAATCTAGCCGTTATATTTGTAATATAACTGAACATATATATATATACAGGCTCATATCTAAATTCCTTAAATAAAAAGAAAATGTATTTAGTTTTGCAATTTTTTTTCCCATGACAATTATAAATGTTTATTTTTTGTTCAGATAGGAAGCAGTTTTTATTAATTCCACCCACTTTTTGCCCCGCTCCCCTCAGGCAGAAGGTTGTGGAGCATTAAGTGCAGAAGCACAGACTCATGTTCGTGCTGTTGTTGTTTGGCGTATTGTTTTTGTATTACTATTACTTAGTATATTCTTAGTTTAGTGTATTTCTTAGTTCATGTCTTGGATCTTACTAATGTTTTTCTTTACAATTTGTATTTTTGTTGAATGTAACTGGGACCCTGTGTACATAGTTTCGTCCCACCACATGTACCACATGAGGTGAGAATGACAATAAAGACACCTAGACCTTGAATATCTTGTTAATTCTCATAAACTCCCTTAGAAAGTTTCCTATTTTGAATAATTTCAAAATTCTCAACTTATTCCATTTTCCAGAAAGTTCTCAGAATTGTACCGTAGACTTTTGACTCCTTTGCAGTCCTAGTAGGACCCCTGTCAGCTAAATGTTGGGGGGTGGACTCAAAAATAAAACTGATGTAAGCAAAATCCCTTCAGAAAGGTTTTCACTCCAAGTGATAATCCAAGCCTTCAGCCGTACTGTCAGCTTACTCATTTCAACATGTCACTTGCTGTGATGTTTGAAATTTGTCGCTCAGCGTTTGCTTTCTTTCTCTTGATGGCAGACTTGGATCAGCAGGTGAGGGACGCTCGAGCAATGACAGAATCTTTGAGATGGGAGAACCGGTCTGTCAGTCAGAAACACCTCACTGACAACACCTGCCTCAGGTGAGTGTTGATTGTGACAGTTTGCAGAGACAATGCACTAAACAGTAGCTTTTTTGTTATGCACAATTTGATCAGGTAAGTAATTCTTAAAGAGAAATAAAAACTGCTGTGAGTGTGGAGGATGAAAAAAGTGAAAATGCAACAAACGATGATTCAGCACTTATAGGTGCCTGCCATGCAAATGCATGGCAGGCACCTATATTATTCTACACCTCAGAAGTGAGTCTACATTTCTATCTCCATTAATGCGGCCCGAACCACAATGTCTACCCCCACAAAAGTTATATCAAAACGACTGGCTCGGCCCCGTGATGTGTGCTATTACTTTTATTGGCATTTCAAGTTACCATGGCAAAGTAATTTGCGAACAAAGACGCAATATTTCACCAACTCCAGGAACTAGTTGGTGACTGCCCACATTATTCTACACCTGAAAAGAGTATCTTTTTCAACTTTAATGTGGCCCAAACCGCAAAATGGAGCCCCACAAAAGTTATATCCAAAGGACTGGCCCGGCTCCGAGATGTGTGCTATTACTTTTATTGGCAATTGTCATTACCATGGCGACATATTTTGCTAACGACAATGACAAATTTCCCATAGGAAATGAATAGGAGAAAACTTTTCAAAGAAACCGAGTAACGTTGGGAGCCATTTTGGTTCAACATGCATGGAAGGCACCTATTATCACCTATTATTATTAATTAGTAAAAATAATTAACATAAATTATTAATTGTTTTAATAATTATAAATAATAGCATTAACAATTACTAATATTAATACTTGAGATTTAATATTAATTATTCATATTAATATAATTATTAAATATATTAATATTTTTCAATAATGAATAAATTTATAATATGTTAATAATTAATTATTAGTATTAATATTCATTATTATTAATAATTTAATTATAAATATGCAGTCCCTGTCAAAGTTTCTCCAGGAACTTAGTTACCCTCTATTTCACAGAGGCTGCAGTAGAGCTTCCTGCTACTTGTGTGGACGTTTATAAAACATCCTCATTGTTCAGATCCACTTTTCTTCAGGACGTTTGTTTTGCGCATAATTCATTCCAGAATTTTGTTCTATTTCAACTATTCAGAAATCAAAACGTTCTGCTCATTCAGGATCTTTCTGCTGTGACTTTTGGTATATGTGCAATTTTAACTTTCTGAAATATTTAGCTTTGTCGGCCATTTTTGTCTCTGTGAAAATGAATGGAGCTCTCTCCACATCCTTCAAACCCTTTGAGTTGTTTACAACCTTTTACTGCTGATTTCAGCTGTTCTCATTCAATCTTTTTCAGCTTCTTTCTGATCATTTCAGCCTTTTCCTGATATTTTTATGCTCCTTTCATCATTTTCTGCTAATATAAATGTTTTTGTTCTTTTTCAGCTTTTTTCTCCTAAATTTAGCATTTTTCAGTTTTTCAGCTACTTTTTAGGTAATTTTCTGCTACCCTATATTATTGCTTATTTCCATTTTTTGTGTTTCTTTGTAATAGTTTCAACTTTTTTGGTCCGTTCAGCATCTTCCTTTTAATTTTAGCTCTTTTTTTTCCCCCCAATTATTTTTAAAAATATAATTTCAACAGTTTTTCTGCTTCATTATGCATTTTGCTGCTCATTTCAGCATTTATGCTAACGATTATGTTATGATCAGTTCAACACTTGCTGTTGTCAAGGGCGAACACCTTCCCCTCCTCTCCCTCTCTGCTTTGCTTTGCTCTGTCCTGTCTGTGAAACTGCTTTAGAGCCTACAAATATTCTGAATCATAATTCAGCTATGGATTTGGTCAGTTGGTCCCTCAACGCAACTGATAAAAAATTCAATTCAGTTCAATTCAAAAATACTTTATTAATCCCAAAGGGAAATTATTTGTTGCTGTAACTCGTTATCCTCATTTTCATTAAGAGATGTTATAGATACTGATGGCTGTAGGCAGGAAGGATCTCTTGTAAAGGTTCATCCCACAGTGGAACCTAAGAAACTGGCTGCAGATTTCGTCCGATCCATCCACCCATACTCGGCTGGCCTCGGTTCCCCCGGGCTGTAGGACCGCCTGAATGCTGGGCAGAACTCCTCCCAGAGCGATGGCCACTCCTCCTAGCAGTTTGCCGAGCTCCTCGTTGCTCAACAGAGTCAGCAAAATGAAGTTACAGGGGAAAATGTTCCACAGCCTGGGGTCCACTGACTGAAAGGCCCTGTCCCCTTTAGTTTTCAGTCGCGTACTGTAGGTGACGAGGGACGATCCTGTCCTTCCGCTGTCATGAGCCGTGTTTCCTTCTAGTTCCAGGATCTAAGTGGTCAGACACTCGAGCACAGCTGGCAGGTAGATGAGAATGCATCCACAGAACATCCTTTCAAATCATTTGAGATTTGTGGCTGTAGCTGAGATATTATTTGAGCTTTTGAGATGTTAATCAGCTGCTGTTGGTTGTAGAAAACTGCCTTGTTGCCATGGTTACACATCATAACAAATGTCCAAAACTAAAAAAAGTTTCAGTAAAAATCCTTCCAGCTGCGCAGCATCTGATATGTTAATGTGGAATGTGGAAGTCGGCAGAAAGAGACGAAACATATTTTGAGTCTTGATTTATTCTCTACGTCTTCCAACATCAAGCTCAGAAAAAACAAACATAACATTTCACATTTCATAACATTTCTTTGAAGAGAAGACAGGCTTTAGGCGAGCCGATTTGCCCTGTTGGCACGCACGTAGCTGGATATCTCACCAACATGGAAGACTTGATGACGTGCTTATCTCTGATGTCAATCGAGGATGTTAAGGACACATATAAAATTGGATTTATGATAACTGGTTTCCTGTTTTTTGGATTCGGCTGGTTCAAGGAAGTCGTTTGCAGCTAATTTGGCCCTGGTCAGGCTGCTTGCCTTATGATGGCTTGGTTCGTGCTAGAGGATGACACAGGAGTGGATTTTCACTCCTGTCCTGTCCTGGTCCCACAGAAAAAAATCCTGTCCTGTCCCACTCCTGGTAACATGACTCCTGCTCCTGTCCTGCTCCTGTTTTTTTCTCGTTATTTAATTTTTAGAAAATATATTTAATTTGATTTGATCTTCCACCCATTCCTGTTTAAATTACTTTGTGTTGTGCAGTTTTATTTCAAAAGATATGGCAACAGCAACAGTTCATCTGTGGTGAAATAGAGACATTTATTTCCTTAATCCAAACAAAAACCTTCACTAAATATCATAAAACAAATAATACATGGCCTGTAGTCCATATCATTTTTCTACGGAGGATCAGCTGCTGAGTCCCTGTTTCTGGCTCTTTTGAAGGTCAGTTACAGTAAAAACAAAAAATGAAAACCAGTCCATGGGTCACACCATGTCTACCTTAGATGAAAGAACCCAAACATAACAAGTTGCATTTTACTAATTTATTGAGCAATTGTTTCCTTTAAACAGTGACATTACTGTCATGTTTTAAATTGTTTAAATAAACAAACAAAAAAAGAAAAATAATGTACCAAGCAAGATAACAAGTAAAAATGTTTAAAGGCATTATTATATATTGGACGATGTCCTCAAGAAGTTCAGTCTATGTGGTCGAGGTAACGAGCTCGTTTGGGTGAAGCATGATGTCGTGCATCTTACCAGACTTCAGAGCATCATTTACAGACTGGACCATTGCAGGTCTGGTGTTCCACCTCATCTCTCCACAGCTGGACCAGTCCAGAGCCTCGTGTAACCTAAAAGTGAAAGAAGACAGTGCACGAGTCAAAATAGTGTTACAGTGACTACAAATTTCAATTAGTGAAACCTGACTGGCCTTGACCTTATATTAATTCTCCTGGAAGCTCTGTAAACCTTGATGCCCCCCCACCAAGGAAGTCTACAGACCAATCAGAGGGGCCCAGCTGAATAAACGTTCTGTCATCATTTCAGGACTCTTTGGATTCTATCTGACGTCGTCCTCGGCCGTCCTCGTCACCCCCCGAGAGTGTACGGATCTCTCCAGAGGGAACTTGAGTGACTTACCATTCGTTTTGGAACTCTTGCAGTGCCTCTGTGTGTTGTCACTGGACATGCTCACCACCCTTGCGTCCGCCCCCCCACGGAATGTTGGCATCATTATGTGTTTGTGTGCAAGTTTATTTTTTATTTTTCATGCTGTTAACCTTCAACCAAAGATTAAGAGCATGATAGGATTTTTTTTTGCCTCCAAAACCTATGTTGTCACTTTCACCACTTATAGTCTGTCCAACCAGGCCTCACTTGTAAATGAGTCTTCAAGGCTCAATGCTATTTATCTGTTTAAATAAAGGCTGAATAAATGTTTTTTTTCCAGCTTCTTTCTGCTATCATTTTTTTTATTTTCAGCTACTTTTTAGGTATTTTTTCACATTGTTTGCTAATTTCCGCCTTTTGTGTTTCTTTCTAATGATTTCAACTTTTCTTTGTTTTCAGCTATTTTTTTTTATCTAGTATGCCTCTTCCTATTTCAACTTATTCTGCTAATTTTTTGCTACATTTTTGCTCTCTTCAGCCTTTTTTTTTTTTTACATATTTCTGCTGTTTTTCAGTTTCTTTCAGCTTTTATTTTCCTGCTTTCAGCAAATGTCAGCTGTTCAACTTCAGCTCTCATTAATAGTTCAGCGATAAAAACATTTTCTACTTTGTTTCATCTTCTTCAGCTGCTTTCAGCTAAAATCCTTCAGCAATAAACATCCACACCTCATTTTCACAGGACTTGACATTTCTCTAGTTTGATTATGCCTCGCTGAGCTGTTTTGATGTTTAATAAGTCAAAGATTCTTTTGAACGTTGTCATAATTGTTGTCGTACCATCACTATCCTCTTCTAGCTGGGACTTTGTGGTTTTAAGTTGTATAACTGATAAAAAAACATCCATCTCAGTGTAGGCAATAATAGCTGCAGTCACTCTGACAGTTTAAAAGGCACTTAGAAAAGGAGTGCAGACAGAAACACAGTCCAGCCCAGCAGCCTCCATGCCTACTTGATAAAAAGGTGTTATTTAAAGAGCAGATTTGAATCATACTGTGAGAAGTGCTGAATAGAGCGGTCAGCTTGGCTCTTGTCTGAACGCCTCCCTCTTTTTCCTGCTGGCTGGAGTCCAAATGTGGAAGTGTAAATAACAGCATTAGGAGTATTTGGCTTAGTTAAGGCTTTGATCTGCGTCCATGTTCCAATTAGTCAACAAACGGGAAAAAGAAGCCGAGGCTGACGTGATTGATGCAAAGAGGTTTGTAAGCGGAAATGATCTCGCGACACTGAGCTGAATCTTTACACAGAAGCGACTAACCAAGAAAGGGATACATCTTTTTTTTTAACTAATCAAAGAAGCAACTTGAAGCTAACCCATTCATGCTTCATAATTTTAAAATCTGTCTTTAAAACTCAGAGCCACAATTTATAAAAATGTTAAAATTTCCTCATGAAAATCTGAACTTTTTCTAATTGTGTGAATGTTTATGAAGCATTCAAACTATTGTGATCCATTTTTCTCATATATGTTTTTCAACACAATTCTCATCCCACCGTTTTTGTGCTATTTCAACAAATCCATCCATCCATCCGTTATCTTTTACCCGCTTCTTCCATTTTTTGGGTCATGGGGGTCACCGGTGCCCATGTCCAGCAATCACTGTGTGAGGGGCGGGGGACACCATGGACAGGTCTCCAGTCCATCACAGGGACACATAGAGACAAACGAGACAAACAACCATTCACTCTCTCACTCACACCTAGAGACAATTTAGAGTTACCAGTCAGTCTAACATGCATATTACCCGGAGAAAACCCACGCATGCACGGAGAGAACAGGCAAATTCCACCCAGAAAGGCCCCCGGACTGGGATTTGAACCGGGGACCTGCTCGCTGAGAGGCAGCAGCTCTACCAATTGCACCACCGTGCTGCCCTATTTCAACAAATCATCTATCAAAACGTTCAGCTCTTTCAGGACTATCTTGCTTTGACATTTGGTATTGGTGTAACTTTAGCTTTTTAAAAATTTAATATTTTCTGCCATTTCATAGAAAATGAATTGAGCTCATTTTACATCCTTCAGATCTGTTTACAACCTTTTACTGCTCCTTTCACATTTTGTTTTGGTTCAACTTCTTTCAGCTTCCTTGTGTAAATTTGCATTTTTTTCAGCTCTTTCAGCTAATTTTAGCTGGGTTTTTTTCATCTGTTTTGTGCTCCTTTCAGTTTTTTCAGATAATTTACACTTTTGTGCTCATTTCTGCTTCTTTCAGCAAAAATGTTCTTTCTGCTTTCTTCTGCTAATTTAAGCTTGTTTTACCTTTTCAGATACCTTTTTTATTAAAAAAAAAAAAAAAAAAAAAGCTAATTTCAGGTGTTTTCAGATAAATTCAGGTTTTTCTTTGTGATGTTTGCTACTATCAGCCTAATTAACTTCTTTCTGCTAATTTCAGCATGTTATGCTCCTTTCAGCTTTTTTTCTGCTAGTTTCAGCTTTATCTGCTATTTCAGCTACTATTTAGCTATTTTTAAGCAAATTTTAGCTTTTTCCGCTAGTTCCACATTTTTAAACTCATTTCAGCTTTTTCCACTTCCTTCATGTAGGTTAAGCTGCTTTCTGCCTTTTCAGCTACTTTTCAGCTGTTTTTAGGTGAATCCCTTTTTTTTTTCAAATTTCTGCTTATTTACTCCTTACTTATTCCTCCTTGAATCGACACCTTATCGTGGTGGAGGAGTTTGTGCGCCTGAATGATCCTAGGAGCTATGCTGTCGTGGGCAATTATATTTGCCCCTGGTAGGGTCTCCCAAGGCAGATTGGTCCTAGGTGACAGGCCAGACAAAGAGCGAGTTGGAAGATTTTATGGTCATGACACAGCAAGGAATTCAGTGTCCCTTGCCCGGACGTGGGTTACCGGGGCCCCACCCTGGAGCCAGGCCTGGGGGAGGGGCTCGTCGGCGAGCGCCTGGTGACCGGGTCTCTACCCATGGGGCCCGGTCGGGCTCAGCCTGAAGGAGCAGCATGGATTTGCCTTCCTGTGGACCCACCACCTGCAGGAAGGACCATAAAAGTCGGGTGCATGATGCTATGGACAGTGGCTGAAGGTGGGGACCTTGGAGCTCTGACCCTGGTTTACCAAAGCTGGCTCTTGGGACATAGAATGTAACCTCTCTGGCAGGGAAGGAGCTTGTGCGTGAGGTTAAGAGGTACCGACTAGATATAGTTGGGCTCACCTCGACACACAGCATGGGCTCTGGAACTGATCCTCGAGAGGGGCTGGCCCTTATTCTACTCTGGAGTTGCCCATGGTGAGAGGCATTGAGCTGGTGTGGGTCTACTTGTAGCCCCCCGACTTGGTGCATGTGTGTTGGAGGTTTCCCTGGTAGATGAGAGGGTGTCTTCCCTTCGCCTTTGGGTGGGGGGACAGGCGCTGACTGTTGTTTGTGCCTATGCGCCGAACTGCAGTTCAGAATATCCAGCCTTCTTGGAGTCCTTGGCAGGGGTGCTAGAAGGTTCGCCAGCTGGGGACTCCTTTATTCTGCTGGGGGACCCATGTGAGTAATGACAGTGTGACCTGGAGGGGAGTGATTGGCAGGAACGGCCTCTCTGATCTGAACCTGAGCGGTTTTCTGCTGTTGGACTTCTGTGCTAGTCATAGTTTGTCCATCACACCATGTTCCAACATAAGGGTGTCCATAAGTGCACTTGGCACCAGGACACCCTAGGACGTAGATCGATGATAGACTTCATAGTCGTGTCATCTTATTTGCGGCCGTTTGTTTTGGACACTCGGGTGAAGAGAGGAGCTGAGCTGTCAACTGATCACTACCTGGTAGTGAGTTGGATCAGATGGCAGGGAAAGATGCCGGACAGACCCGGTAGACCCAAATGTGTAGTGAGGGTTTCCTGGGAACGCCTGGCAGAAGAACCCATCAGAGAGATCTTCAACTCACACCTCCGGGAGAGCTTTAACCACATCCCAGCTGAGATGGGGGACATTGAGTCCAAGTGGGTCATGTTCCGCACCTCGCTTGTTGAGGTAGCTGCCTTGAGCTGTGGCCGCAAGGTTGTCTGTGCTTCTTGCGGGGGCCATCCACAAACTTGGTGGTGGACACCCTGGGTTAGGGAGGCTGTCAAGTTGAAGGAGTCCTATCAGGCCTTGTTGGCCAGTGGGACTCTGGAGGCAGCTGAAGAGTACCGGAGAGCCAAGCGGTGTGCAGCCTTGGCTTTTGCGGCGGCAAAGGCTCGGATGTAGGAGGAGTTCGGTGAGCTCTTGGGTAGAGACTCTTGGTCGGCTCCGAGGAGATTCTGGCAAACCATCAAGTGGCTGAGGAGAGGAAAGCAGCACTTTACTAACACCGTGTTCAGTGAAGGTGGTGTGCTGTTGACCTCAACCAGTGATGTCATCGGGATGTGGAAGTAATATTTCTTGGACCTTCTCAATCCCACCAGCATGTTTTCATGCTGGTGGGATGTTTTCATGTTTTTAGGGGAGTGGTGGCGCAGAGGTTAGAGAGGTGGGCTTGTGATCCGAAGATCCATGGAAAAAGCTGAGTCAGGGGACTTTGGGGTTGATACGTCCATAACCGTAGTTAAAAAGCTCCGAGGCGGCAGGGCTCTGGGAGTGGATGAGATTCATCCTGATTTCCTTAAGGCTCTGGATGTTGTGGGGCTGTCTTCGCTGACACGCCTTTGCAACGTTGCGTGGACAGACGGTTACAGGCGGTTACAGGCGGTTGAAATGAGTTTTCTCCACAGGGTAGTTGGACTCTCCCTTAGAGCAGTCCTTCTCAAATAGTGTGGCGCGTCCCCCTGGTGGGGCCCGGAGCAATGCCGTGGGGTGGGGGGTGGGACATGTGACCCCGGGAAACATTTTGCGGCAGGGATTAGGGTTTTTTTTTTTTGGGGGGGGGGGGGTTGGCACCATTCTCATTGTGTCAGGGTGCGTTTGGCAACTGTTCGCTAAAATCCGTCAACTCTCAGGCTTACTAATAAAGTTATGAACAAATATGGCTGTCTTGTCGTTTGCAGAGCCATGCTTGAACCGTGTCGCTGTGACACCTCCTCAGCGGGTGACACTCTGGACGCCTGTCACTCACAGCACGCATGCGACAGAGAATAAACTCAAATCGAGAGTGTTACCTGCCCCTCTTCCGCTTTTACTTTAACAATTTTTTTTAGTTTGTCAAAACACATTTTTGGTGTGTTTTTTAATAATAATTAATAATAATAAATAATTAATGTTTAATAAATGTTAGAACTCTTTTCTTTACTAACTAGTCCTCCACTCTGGACGTATTTCACCCACAGCACGCAGCAGCAAAGAGCATAAACTCAAAGCGAGAGCGACACCTGCCCCCTCTTTCCTGTTTTGTGTTGACAAAATTTTTTAGTTTTATCGATTGCCAAAGCACAAGTTTGATGTTTTTTTTAAATCTGTTATAAAAACAGATGTTTAACAAATGTTAGGACTCTATTCTTTGCTATCAAAATATATTTTGTCATTAAACAACTTGTAAGGTTCTTGTGAGCGCGTCCCCCCCCCCCCCATTTCACCCAGCTTGCTCGCTCTTTGCAGCTTCTCTGCTGTTGCTGCACTGAAGACCAAGTCCAGGTCCAGCTAAACATTGAGCAGGAGCTGAGAGCTGCAGGATCATGTTTCAAACTCTGTTTCAAAAAGCTGTGCACTGCAAAACGTGCTCATTGTAGCCATTAATCTTAACTTCCTCATTTTGATAAAACAAATTAATAAATAACAGCACAAATTATTTTATTCATTTTTGTTTTGTAGGTCAAAGTGTTTTACATAACACTCCTGACTTACAATGTTGCTGATCAATTTGAATTTATTATGATTTATTGATTGTGTAGTGAGACAGGTCGGTTAGCTTCGTTAGCTTCGGAGCTCCACTACATGTTATAATATCTGGACTAGTTCAAGTACCTGATATTATACTTAATTTAAACGGGTTCTCTCTTTTTCGAGCTACTTGACAGATATGTGACAGAGATCAGTGACGTGAGACGTTAATTTTCTTTGACCCATCAAATGAATGCGGTCATTTATTAACAGAATCAAAGTTTAACATCAAACATTGTACACGTGATTATTCTGATTGAAGCAATAACACAGCTTAATTACAACAGACATTTATGAAAATATCTGGATGATTTACTGGCAAGATAGAAGAGTTTTAAAGATGGGAAATGAAGGGAGTTTAAATGGAGAGAAAGGATGGATGAGGAAATATGTGTCTGTATCAGAACGGCACTCTCCATTAGATCCCAGCTTCAGTTACGGTACACTCAGGTAGTGGAAATCGACTCTTTACCTGTAGAAGATGTCTCCACTGGTACGGAGTTCCATTTAACGCCACCTTTCCAGCGTCTCCGTAGGAACAGCTGTGAATCGTCCGAAGTAGTGACGGAACTTCGTTTGACACACGTTCACCTCTCGGTTGGACTCAAATGAGGAGTAAGTCCGTCAGAGGCTCCACTCAGATGTGGAAGATTTCATAATTCCCACGAGACTCGGAAGAACTTCGGATCATGTCTGGAACCTCCTGTTCTCTCCAGCAACTTTTCTGTTCGGTTCTGCCCTCCGAACTGAACTGCTCTCCCACCGCACTGGTTGGAACTAGGAAGTGTCGACATTTAAAGAGTTCTGTTTCCGGTTCATTTGGGAAGTCTTGATTGGCTGAAAAAGCCAACAAGGGGTGTGTTTTTGTGACGTAAGAGGTCACTAGAAGTCAGAAAAACAGAAAAATGTTTTGGAACAGACAGAAAATGTTTTTGAGACAGAGAAGAGAAATGTTTAGGCGAGTTGGGAGGAAACAGGTGCCAGCTTCTCTATTTACGTCTGAGAGGATTTAAAAACATGACAGTTCGTTCCAACAAACTTGTTTGCGTTTGTCTCCGACGTTTGACCGACTTACACTTGCTCATTTCAGACAGAAGATCAAGAAAATGAATAATTACTCTGTAACAGACATTTAACTAGATTTCTACTTTGAATGAGGATTGAAAATCATTTATACTGTTTCACAGTTGATTTAAAATGAGTAGTTCACTTCAACATTTAAAATGGTTTGAACTAAACACACTTTGATTATCAAGATATTTGTAAAATAGTAATGATAATAAAAAAGAGAGTGTTCTTTCAATTGATCAGTGCAGGACACTTAGAAAGTCTCTGGATGGACTTGATTTTGTGTTTCTGGACTCAAATCAATGAAATGACAGTTCTTGTCCCAGGAAGGCCCTCAGGGCCAGATTTGACCTGAGGCTTAGTTCACTACAATTGTATTTAATTTGATTGTTCAGTATCAAACAGTCAAAAATGTTTACAGTTTAAATAAGGATATATATTTTTTAATTTCAGGCAAATTGATTAAGACTTTTCTGTTACAGACTATAAAACAATGTTAATAATCTTTGTTGTAAGTTGATCTAGATTTCTTTCTTTCTTTATTTAATGTTAATAAGGGTACAATGTTATGCAGAGGTGTAATTATAACAAATTTTTAGACAAATTATAATATTTACAGTCGCGGCGGAGAGTTGGGGGGGCGCAAAATGATTACTTCTTCCTGGGGGGGGGGGGGGGGGG
>NC_056498.1:76639387-76698050 GCF_014905685.2 Nematolebias whitei | reverse complement strand
GGGGGGGGGGGGGGGGGGGGCATAACTGAAAATAATTGAGAAGCACTGCCTTAGAGATAGGGTGAGAAAGCCAGTTGAGTTGGTTCGGGCATCTAGTAAGGATGCCCCCTGGGCGTCTCCCTAGGGGGCTGCTTCGGGCATGTCCAACTGGGAAGAGACCCCGGGGAAGACCCAGGACATGCTGGGGAGACTCTGTCTCTCGGTTGGCCTGGGAACGCCTTGGAATCCTCCCGGAAGAGCTGGAAGAGGTGGCTGTGAAAAGAGATGTCTGAGCCTCCCTGCTCAAGCTGCTGCCCCCACGACCCGACTTCGGAATAAGCGGAAGAGATGGATGGATGGATGGATGCATGGATGGCTGGCTGGCTGGCTGGCTGGATGGATGGATGGATGGATGGATGGATGATGGATGCTTATTTAAACCTAATTCAGAAAATATGTGTTCTTTCTGCTTTCTTCTGCTAATTTAGGCTTGTTCTTTCATTTCAGCTACATTTCAGCATGTGTTTAGCTAATTTCTGCTGTTTTTCAGCAAGTTCTTCTGCAATAAGCATTTAAACTTAATTTTCTTAGGAAATGCAATGTGTCTAGTTTACAGGTGTTGAGAATAACTTAAGTCTTTCACTCACAATTGGCATAAACATCATCAACTGCTACTTCTCTGGACCTCCAACTCTATTTAAGAACTTTTAGAAAAAGAAACGCATCTTAATTTCATACATGATGGTGAATCAAGTGGAAGAAGCACAAACCAGTAGTTGAAACACCATGGATACAAATAATCTGCCCCCTTCGCTTCTTACTGGCTGGTATGTAATGTGCAACCCGGATGGTTCTGTAAGACTGGAAGCATCTGAACCATCCTTCCACACCTTCTGTTCATATTTCACAAGTGTCGGCTCAGCACTGCGTCATTCGTCATGTTTGGTACAAGATTAAAGAAAAAAGGTTAAATGTTTCAGGCTTGACATTTATTCTCCAAGGCTCTGGATCTTTACTGAAGTGTTTTTATTAAAATCCTGTTTGTCTTTAATAATCTACCCAGTCATTCAGTCAGTCATTATTCAGTCATTCTTTCATTACTTCATTCCATCCTTTCTTATTTTCTTCTTTCATTTTCTTCATACAACTATATACTTTACTAAATCCAGAAAATCTTATTTATTTAGTTGTATGTAGAAACACTCATAAGAGCCACAATAAAAATATTGCAAATAGAGAAGCAGAGTTTAAGTCTGCTCATTGGGGGAGTGGTGGCACAGAGGCTGTGGTAGCTCGGTGGTCTGTGGTTGCGTCAGGAAGGTCATCCAGCGTAAAAAATAACTGACAAGTCTTCGTGCGACTTAGTTTGCTGTGGCGACCCCTAACACAGGGAGCAGCCGAAAGAAGAAGAAAAGAAAAAAAGTGTAAGTCTCCTCATCATTCTAAAACACATATCACGTTATATATGAATATTAAAATACACTTCACTAAAGAATACTACTTAGTGTGACATCTGATGCATGCTCAATAATAATAAGTGTGACACAAAGATAGCTTGGTATTTATTTAAATTATGTATTTAGATTGGAGTTTATTAGAGTGATGAGAAAGAAGAGGGGTCCTTGTTGCTAAGACTCCAGATAAATTGTTCCCTGATATTCCATTTTCCCTCCCTCCCTCCCTTCCTTCCATCCATCTACCTACCCATCCACCACGGCTTAGTGGTTAGCATAGTTGCCTCACAGAAGGCCCTGGGTTCAATCCCCGATTTGGACCCCGAGTCTTTCTGTGTGGAGTTTTGCATGTTCTCCTTGTGTTTGCATGGGTTTTCTCAGGTTTCCTCCCACAATCCAAAAACATGCATGTTATGCTGCCTTCGGGCTCAGGTGATCTAATTGTGATCTCAAGGGGATATACCTGGTTAAATAAAGGTTAATAATAATAAAAGAAATTGTGCAAAATGGAAGGGTAGATCCTGGACAGGTCACAGGTCCATCACAGGGCCACATCGAGACAAACAACCATTCACACTCACACCTTAAGACAATTTAGTTACCACTGAATCTAACATGCATGGTTTTGGTCTGTCAGCAAACAGGAGAACCCGGAGAAAACCTATGTGTGCATGAAGTGAACATTTATACTCCACCCAGAAAGACCTCAGGTCGGGGAATAATCCTGTTACTTTCTTGCAAAGAGGCAACAGCTCGCACCACTGTACTACTGTGCTGCTCTCTCTGATATTAGAAACATAAACTGGAATGACGGACGATTTGCTCCAAAAAACTGGAAACGGGATGGACTATATGAGTTCTAACAAAGTTAAGTCAGGTCCTCTGGACGTTTATTTTTTTTTGTGTGTGTGGTGAAACGTTTTGTCTTTCATCCAAAAGACTTCATCAGTTTGAAGAGACACAACAAACAGTCTTATAAGTACCTTCATATAGTCGGTCAACCAGTTTTATGGTGCTCAGATGGTTTCTGGAGTGTACCCTCTCCTTTGCCGACTTGTCTAAGGCAGCCATGGCCAAAGTGGTTCAAAACTTCAAAGTTCTTGCTCAATAATCCAGGTCAAAAATCCAGCAAAGGTAAGTCAGGTCCTCTGGACGGTTTCTTTGTGTTGAAACGATTCGTCTTTTATCCAAAAGACTTCATCAGTCCAAGTAGTTGCAACAAACTCAGTCTTGAAATGAGTTGCTACAATTTTATTCTAAGCATCTATTTGTTTATTGTCCATCCATACATCCATACATTTTCTTCCGTTTATCCAGGGTCAGGTCGCTGGGCAGCAGCCTAAGTAGGGAGACCCAGACTTCCCTCTCCCCAGCCACTTGGGGCAGCTCCTCCGGGGGAATTCCGAGGCGTTCCCAGGCCAGCCGAGAAACATAGTCCCTCCAGCGTTTCCTGGGTCTTCCTCTGGGTCTCCTCCCAGTGGGAAGTGTCCGGAACACCTCACCAGGGAGGCGTACAGGAGGCATCTTAACCAGATGCCTGAACCACCTCAACTGGCTCCTCTTGACGTGGAGAAGCAGCGGCTTTACTCTGAGTCCCTCCCGGATGATCGAGCTTCTCACCCTATCTCTAAGGGAGAGTCCAGACGCCCTGCGGAGAAAAATCATTTTGGCTGCTTGTATCCGAGATCTCGTTCTTTTGGTCTCAACCCAAAGCTCATGACCATAGATGAGGTTGGGAACGTAGATCGATCGGTAAATTGAGAGCTTCGCCTTTTGACTCAGCTCTCTCCTCACCACTACAGACCTGTACAGTGCCCGCTTCACTGCAAACGCTGCACCTATCCGCCTATCGATCTCACGCTCCATTTTTCCCTCATTCGTGAGTGTAGTGAACTAGGCCTCCGACAACAATCTGTCTCTGAAGACCTTCAGGGGACAGGAACTGTTATTTCATTGATTTGAATCCAGAAATACAAATTATCTCATCAAGAGACTATTTAATTGTATCCTGAATTAATCAATTGAAAGAACACTCTTCTTTTTTACATTATCATTACTATTTTACAATATCTTGATAATCAAAAAGTGTGTTTCGTTCATACCATTTCTAAATATGAAGTGAACCACTCATTTAAATCAACTGTGAAACAGTATTAATGATTTTTAAACCTCATTAGACCTTGATCATACAGTTAAATGCCTATTTACGAAGTAAGTGTGCATTTAGTCTTCGGTCTGAATGAGGAGTAGTGATGTTGGTTGAAAGTCAGAGACAAACAGAGACGAGTTATTAGAACGAAGTGTCTTGTTTTTAAACCTTGCAGACATTAAATAACTTCAACTGGCACCTGCGTTTGTCTCACCTCGTCATAATATTTCTCTGTCTGTACTAACCGTTTTTTAAAACATTCCTACTGTCTCATGACTTCTAGTGACCCTCTAACATCACTAGAACCAACTATGGTCAGTCATGGAACTCAGTCGGAGTCTTAAGTCTTAGTCTTCACGAGTCTTAGTCTTTTCCAATCTTGCTGGAACTTTCAGTCAGAGATGGGACTCAACTGAGTGGCGGATGGATTTGACCATGTGCAAAAGGTCTCTCCAGTCCAGCGCAGTCACAGCTCGCATCGCTGTGCACTCAACCCAAGTAGTAAATGCTCCACTTCTAAGGAAGATTATTCGGTGGAACCGAGTACTTCGGCATTTATTCTGATGACCCAGCTACTTTAACCAGAGACACTGGAAAGGGAGCGTACTAATGGACTTCTGTTCCGGAGTGGAGGTCTCCACCATCTCATGTAACAAGTCGTTGACGTCCTGAAGTGTACCGGAAAGCTGAGCTGGATGTCGGAGGAAAGGTGCAATGTTCTGGTTCCACACATAACTTTCATCCATCTAAAACTTTCTCCTTAAATCTATTTCTCCTCTCTTAAACCTTGCTATTCGCCAGTAATCAAGCTAGATGCCTTCAGAGGTGAATCGACCTCAATCAGTAATGTTCTGCTGTCTTGTTAGTAAAGCGTGCCAAGTTTATTAATCAGAAACAGATCAGCAAATCAATGTGTACATGTTTTAATGTTAAATTTTGATTCTGTTAAATAAATGACCACATTTATTCTGATGGGTCAAAGATAAAACGGCGTCTCATGTCACTGATTAAACAATCCACTCACAGTTATCTTGGTCACATGGCAGAAACTTAACTCGAAAAAGAAAATAATCCATTGTAATTAAACAATTAATATTTTTTGTGCTTGAACTAGCTTTAAGAATAATTAATTAGTAGTGAAGTTAACGCCTTAGCTCACTGCATGAGCAAGACCCCAAGATACTTGAACTCTTCCACTTGGGGCAGGACCTCCTCCCTGACACGGAGAGGGCACTCTACTCTTTTCCGGCTCAAGTCCATGGCCTCGGATTTGGAGGAACTGATCGTCATCCCGGCCGTGTCGCACTCGGCTGCAAACCGCTCCAGCGAAAGCTGTAGATCACGATCTGATGAAGCCAATAAGACCACATCATCTGCAAAAAGCAGAGACGCAATCCTTAGGCCACCAAAACGGATCCCCTCAACACCTTGGCTGCACCTAGAAATTCTGTCCATAAAAGTTATGAACAGAATCGGTGACAAAGGGCAACCTTGGCGGGGTCCAACTCTCACAGGGAACAAGCCCGACTTACTGCCGGCAATGCGGACCAGGCTCTGACACCGGTCATACAGGGACCTAACAGCCCGTATCAAAGGGCCCGGTACCCCATACTCCCAGAGTACCCCCCACAGGGTTCCCCGAGGGACACGGTCGAACGCCTTCTCCATGTCCACAAAGCACATGTAGACTGGTTGGGCAAACTCCCATGGACCCTCCAGGACCCTGCTGAGAGTGTAGAGCTGGTCCAGTGCTCCACGACCAGGACGAAAACCGCACTGCTCCTCCTAAATCTGAGGTTCGACTATCCGACGGACCCTCCTCTCCAGAACCCCCGAATAGACCTTACCAGGGAGGCTTAAGAGCGTGATCCCCCTGTAGTTGGAACACACTCTATGGTCCCCCTTTTTGAATAGGGGAACCACCATCCCAGTCTGCCAATCCAGGAGAACTTCCCTCGAGGTCCACGCAATATTGCAGAGTCGCCCATGCAACATAACCTTACAACATCCAGAGCCTTAAGGAACTTCGGGCCGAATCTCATCCACCCCTGGGGCCCTGCCACCGAGGAGCTTTTTAACCACCTCGGTGACCTCAGCACCAGAGATTGGAGGGCCCGACCCAGAGTCCCCAGACTCCGCTTCCTCAGTGGAAGATGTGCCGGTGGGATTGAGGAGGTCTTCAAAAGTATTCTGCCCCACCGACCCACGACATCCCGAGTTGAGGTCAGCACCACACCACCCCCACTATAAACAGTGTTGGTGTTGTACCGCTTTCCCCCCCATAGACGCCGGATGGTGGACCAGAATCACACCGAAGCCATGCGGAAGTCATTCTCCATGGCCTCTCTGAACTCCTCCCATGCCTGAGTTTTTGCCTCAGCGACCACCCGAGCTGCATGTTGCTTGGACTGCCGGTACCCATCAGCTGCTTCCAAGGTCCCACAGGCCAAAAAGGCCCGATAGCACTCCTTCTTCAGCCTGACAGCATCCCTCACCGACGGTGTCCACCACCGGGTTCGAGGGTTGCCACCGTGATAGAAACCGACAGCATTTGCAGCCTCAGCTCCGGTAAGCCACCTTGACAATAGAGGCATGGAACATGGCCCACTCGTACTCAATGTCCCCCACCTCCCCCAGAGCATGTTCGAAGTTCCCCCAGATGTGGGAGTTAAAGCTCTGTTTCACAGGAGACTCTGCCAGACGTTCCTAGCAAACCCTCACAATACGTTTGGGCCTGCCAGGTCTGACCGGCATCCTCTCCCGCCATCGGAGCCAACTTACCACCAGGTAGTGATCAATGGACAGCTCCGCCCCTCTCTTCACCCGAGTGTCCAAGACATGTGGCCGCAGATCAGATGAGATGATGACAAAGTCATTCATTGAACTGCAGCTTAGGGTGTCCTGGTGCCAAGAGCACATATGGACACCCTTATGCTTGAACATGGTGTTCGTTATGGACAATCCTTGACGAGCACAGAAGTCCAACAACAGAATACCACTCGGGTTCAGATCAAAGAGGGAGTGTTCCTCCCAACCACACCCCTCCAGGTCTCACTGTCATTGCCCATGTGAGCATTGAAGTCCCCAAGCAGAACAAGGGAATCCCCAGGAGGTGCACTTTCCAGTACCCCCTCCAAGGACTCCAACAAGGGTGGATAATCTGAACCGCCGTTTGGTGCATAAGCACAAACGACAGTCAGAACCCATCCCCCCACACGTAGGTGGAGGGAGGCCACTCTCTCATTCACTGGGGTGAATCCCAACACACAGGCACCAAGGTGGGGGGCAATAAGTATGCTCACTCCTGCTCGGCACCTCTCACCAGGGGCAACTTCAGAGTGGAAGAGTGTCCAACCCCTCTCAAGGAAACTGGTTCCAGAGCCAGAGCCATGCATAGAGGTGAGTCTGACAATTTCTAGCCGGAAACTCACACACCAGCTCAGGCTCCTTCCCCACCAGTGAGGTGACATTCCATGTCCCAATAGCCAGCTTTTGTAGCCAAGGATCAGACCGCCAGGGTCCCCGCCCTCGGCCACCACCCATCCCACATTGCACCCGACCCCTTTGGCCCCAACCACAGGTGGTGAGCCCATGGGAATGGATTTGTTGTTTGTTTGTTTGTTTATTGTATATTTTTTAATTCATATTTTTCATTTTAAATGATTATGTTGTTGTTGGACCTAACTGTAGCAAAACACCAAAGTTCGTGCTCTGTAATCCAGATAAAAAATCCAACAATGTTCAATCAGGTCATCTGGACAGTTTCTTGTTTTATTGAGAGACGTTTCGCCCTCCAGCCGAAGGGCTTCATCAATCTGAGGAGTCACAAGCAAACTGTTTTCCCCACTAAGCAGTACGCTCCTACAGTAGACTGGAGGGCGAAACGTCTCTCATCAAAAAAAAAAAAAAAAAGAATCTGTCCGCATGACCTGACTGAACATTGTTGAATTTTTTTACCTGGATTATGAGCATAAACTTTGATGTCTTGAGCCACTTTGGCTGTGGCTGCCTGCCTGGGAGGAGTCGATGGGGAAGAGGACAGCCCCCCAAAAACATCTTATCACCAGCAAACTGGTTGGTCCACGGTAGGAGTGTACTGATTAGTGGGGAAAACAGTTTGCTTGGGACTCCTCAGATTGATGAAGCCCTTCGGATGGGGGGCAAAATGTCTCTCAAGAAAAAAGAAACTGTCCAGATGACGTGACTGAACATTGTTGGATATAACAAAACACCTGTACCCATAATACACTGCCTGACCCAAAAAAAGTTGCCACCTGGATTTTACTAAGCAAATGGGTATGAGCCTCCTATTGGATAATTACTGCATGGGTGATTATCTTTCAGCTGGCAACAAGTTATTTAACCCCAACTGGTTCAATGAGTTGCTTCTCATTTCTTAAACAACCATGTTGAAAGACACATGGCGTGGTCGTGGAAAATATGTCAGTCTGTTTGAGAAGGGTCAAATCATTGGCATCAAGCAGAGAAACCATCTAAGGAGATTGCAGAAACTACTAAAACTGGGTTAAGAACTGTTCATCACATTATTAAAAACTGGAAGGATAGTGGGGACCCATCGTCTTCAAGGAAGAAATGTGGCCGGAAAAAAATTCTGAATGATCGCGATCGGTGATCACTTAAACATTTGGTGAAATCAAATCGAAGAAAGAGAACAGTATCACTCAGAGCTATGTTTAATAATGAAAGGAAGCGCATTTCCACACACACAATGTGAAGAGAATGCAAGGTATTGGGACTGAACAGCTGTGTAGCATTAAGAACAACACTAATCAGTGAGGCTAACTGGAAAAAGAGCTTCAATTTGCTAGGGAGCGTAAAGATTGGACTATGGAGCAATGGAAGAAGGTCATGTGGTTTGATGAGTCCAGATTTACCCTGTTCCAGAGTGATGGGTGCATCATGGTAAGAAGAGAGGCAGGTGAAGGGATGCACCCATCATGCCTAGTGTCTAGTCATCAAAATAGAAACAATGCCACAGTGAATGCATGATGTAATCAAAGCTAAAGATGGTTCAATGAAATATTAGTGTGTGACCTCTTTGGTGGCAACATTTTTTTGGCCAGGCAATGTATTTTTCCCCTAACTTTAATTTGTTAGTTTAGACATCTCCTTTACTCTCTCAGTCCCCTCCGCCTTTCTTAGTGCAGCTGTAAATCAGCCATGTGGATAGCATGTCCTGTTCATCCATCAGCCTCATTAAACGTACTCGTTCCTTCGTTACCAGCGGGCTTATTAGCCCCAGGAAGTGCTGAGGATGTGCCTTTGGAGGAGAGGGCCTCCTCGCAGTCGTTCCTGTGAACATCCATCCTGCAGTGAGACCATCAATCCTGTCTTCAGCCACCTCCGCGTCTCTTTGAAACGCATATTTAACCCTCTGCTTATTGATTGTTGGAAATTGAATGCATGTCAATTTGAATGAGTGCTACAGTCGTTTAAAAAGTGTTCAGTGTGCAAAACGGGACGGCTGCTGGTGTAGATTGTTCACTGTCATACAATGGAGGTATTCAGTCTGTTGGATTGATGATTTCAGCTTTATCTATTTTTTGTTGCGTACTGTAGGAATTTATTCACTGAAATATTACTGGTAAAGTATGGGTGAGGGCTCATTTACAAATGTCTTTGCTCTGCAGAATTGTAATAAAACCAGCAGAGACCAGTGATATCTAAAATATCAGCGTGTGTTTGACTGCTGGAAATGTTATAATGCTGTTTGGAAAAAAAGTGTGTGGGGTGGGAGTCGTACACTTCCCTTAAAAACAATCTAATTTATAAGTTCCATAGAGACATATACAGTTTAAAGCATCACTGCAGGTATTCAGACTGTGAGAAATGCAATCTAAGTTTGGCTGCTTTATTGTTTCATTAACTTCCAATAAAAGAAGAGAGGGTGGCTCAGCTTCACTTTGTGTGCAGCTCAGTGTGGAGCCTTCACACACCTGCCACAGCATCATGTGCTACGCATCAAACCGCTTCTCCAGAGACTATCTGAACAAAGTAACACTTTTATTTCTATTTATGAATGATTGTGTGAAACACTTTCTGCGGAGCCACATAAGAAGATTAGTTTTGAGCACCAGAAGCAGTTCTCTATGAATCTCCACCTTATTGTGGTAACGGGCTCTCAATGTCCTGAGGACAGCAGCTTGAGTTAGACCAGTAGGTAGGTAGCAGGTAGACCTTATTACTTTCCAGGTCTGGATAAATGTGAAAAAAAAAAAAATCACAGTTTATAAAACATTGGTGTTCCAAACTTTATTAGTTGTGGCATTTTCTAAAAACATGCACAACTTGAGCTCACATTGGATAGTCAGATCAGGGCAGCTTTTAAGGTTTAAATTAAAACCCATCCTTTCAAGAAGACACTTTGAGACAGTAATCCACACCTTTGTCTCCACCCAGCTGTATTACTGCAGTGCTCTTTATCTGGGGGTTAGTCTCCATTGTTTGACCTCAGAGGGTACAAGGTACTGCTGCACAAATTTTACCCAGCAGACATAAACCATTCACATTCCACCTGTTTTAGTTTTGCTGCTCTGGCTTTCCGTACATTTAAGGATGCTTTTAAAAATATTTTGGTTGCCTTTAAATTCTTGAATGACCTTGCCCCACCTTACCATTCCAAGCTGCTACACCCTACCACTCCCACTCACTCTCTCAGGTCAGCTGACCAGCTGCTCTTGACGGTCCCCCAAATGAAGCACAAACTCAATGGGGGTCCGGCCCTTGCTGTAGCAGCTCCTATTATGTGGAATGAACTTCCTCCATCTCAGAGTGGCCTCTTTACAGTTTTTAAATCTCTGCTTTAAACCCTTTTCTTTGCCATTAAGACTATCTAAGAGTTGATCTTACATGATGTCTTATCTTGGATTGTATCGTTCTTACCAGATTACAATATTTGTATTGTATTTTACTGTTTTTATATTTTAATTATTTTGTTTTTTAGTTATCTCTGGTTCTGTCTGGTTGGTTGAAGTGCTTTACAAAGAAAATTAGATTGGATAATTTATAAAAGTTGCTCAAATAGGCCGGGAAAATTTTGTCTTGACTGTTTCTCCTTCTTTTGGCTTTTCCCTCTACAGGGGTCACCACAGCGAGTCATCCTCCTCCATCTCACTGTGTCCTCTGCATCCTCTGTCCTCACTCCAACTACCTCCATGTCTTCTCTAACTGCATCCATTTATCTCCTCTTTGTCTTTGTCCTGGCAGCTGCTTTTCTAACATCCTTCTACCAATATACCCACTGTTCCTCCTCTGGGCATGTCCAAACCATCTCAGTCTGGCCTCTCTAACTTTATCTCCCAGTTGTTCAACCTGTGCTGTACCTCTGATGATCTCATTCCTAATCTTATCCATCCTTGTCACTCCTAAGGAGAACTTCAACATCTTAATTTCTGCCACTTCCAGTTCTTTCTCCTGTCTTTTTGTCAATGCCACTGCCTCTAGACGATACAACATAGCTGGTGTCACCACTGTCTTGTAAACTTTTCCTTTGACCTTTGCTGACACCCTTTTGTCACAGATCACTCCTGAAACCTTTCTTCCTCCACTCCAACCTGCCTGGATTCTCTTTTTCACCTCTTTACATCACTCCCCATTTTCCTGGACAGTGGACCCCAAGTACTTGGTCCTGCACCTTTGTGACCTCTGCTCCTTGTAGCATCACTGTTCCTCTGGGCTCTCTCTCATTCACACACATAGACTCTGTCTTACTATGGCTGACTTTCATTCCTTTTCTTTCAAGTGCATACCGCCACCTCTCCAATTTCTCTTCCACCTGTTCCGTTCTCCCCATAGATAACAATGTCATCTGCAAATGCCATAGGTCGAAAGGACATTTCTAAACATGGTTTTTTTTTTACCTTGACTATACATTACATAAAAAAGTTCAAAACTTAGCATTCCTTAAAGAAATGCATATTGCCTAGCAGTTTATGTGTAAGAATATAAGATGGATATTATCATTATGTTTAAAATAAAGTGGCACGGTGGCACAACTGGCAGAGCTGCTGCCTGAGCAGGTTATCCATCCATCCATTTTCTTCCGCTTATCTGGGGTTGGGTCGTGGGGGTAGCAGCCTTAATAGGGTGGCCCAGACTTCCCTCTCCCCAGCCACATTGGCCAGCTCCTCCGTGGGAATCCTAAGGCGTTACCAGGCCAGCCGAGAAACATAGTCCCTCCAGTGTGTCCTGGGTCTTCCTCTGCATCTCCTCCCGGTGGGACGTGTCTGGAACACCTCACCAGGGAGACGTCCAGGAGGCATCCTAACTAGATGCCCAAGCCACCTCAACTGCCTCCTCTAGACGTGGAGAAGCAGCAGCTCTACTCTGAGTCCTTCCCGGATGACCGAGCTTCTCACCCTATCTCTAAGGGAGAGTCCAGACACCCTACGTAGAAAACTCATTTCGGTCGTTTGTATCTGTCGTTTGTATCTCGTTCTTTTGGTCATAACCCAAAGTTCATGACCATAGATGAGGGTAGAAACATAGATCAACTGGTAAATTGAGAGCTTCGCCTTTTGACTCAGCTCTCTCTTCACCAAGACAGACCGGTACAGCGCCTGCTTCACTGCAGACACTGCACCTATCCGCCTATCGATCTCTCATTCTATTTTTCCCTCATTCGTGAACAAGACCCCAAGATACTTAAACTCCTCCACTAGGGGCAGGACCTCTTCCTCTACCCGGAGAGGGCACTCTGCCCTTTTCCATCTCAAGATCATGGCCTCAAATTTTGGGGAAACTGATCCTCATCACTCGGCTGCGAACCGCTCCAACGAAAGCTGTAGATCACGACCTGATGACGTTAGTAGGACCACATCATCTGCAAAAAGCCGAGATGTGATCCTAAGGCCACCAAAACGGATCCCCTCAACACCTTAGCTGCACAGAACAGAATCAGTGACAAAGGGCAACCTTGGCAGAGTCCAACTCTCACCGGGAACGAGCCCGACTTACTGCTGGCAATGTGGACCAAGCAATGACACCGGTCATACAGGGACCTATCAGCCCGTATCAAAGGGCCTGGTACCCATACTTCCAGAGTATCCCCCACAGGGTTCCCTGAGGGACGTGGTAGAAAGCCTTCTTCGAGTCCACAAATCAAGCGAGCAGGTTACCCTGGTTCAAATCCTGGTCTGGGGGCCTTTCTGGGTGAAGTTTGCTTGGTCTCTCCATGCATGCATGGGTTTTCTCCAGGTACTCCGGTTTTCTCTCACAGATCAAAAACATGCATGCTAGACTGATTGGTAACTAAATTGTCCTTAGGTGAGAGTGAGAGAGTGAATGGTTGTTTGTCTTATTTGTCTTTATGTGGCCCTGTAATGGACTGGAGACCTGTCCAGGGTGTCCCCCGCCTCTCGCACAGTGATAACTGGACATGGGCACCAGTGACCACCGCGACCCAAAAAGGAAGAAGCAGGTAAAGATAATGGATGGATGTTTAAAATAATGAATCCAGTTGTAATTGTTTTGGTCAAGCCTTGAAAATATCATAATGTTTATACCTTAGCAGTACTGTGATATGGTTTGCTCAGAGTATGTTTTGTGAACGACTCATACCTCATGTTTTGTTTTTTTCAACTAAATTTTAATCAAAAATCTTGTGCTATCGGTTAATGCACAATTTAGGTGATAGAGATCTGTCTCAGCTGCTACCACACCACAGTTTAGATCAACATCTGTCAAATTGACCAAGTTATTGTTGTAGACCTATACGTATATGTATCATAGAATAATTGTCTTACATTTTTTTCACTGTTGGGAATTGAAGCCAACAGAACCTTGTTAAATGGAAGCTGCCATGTTGGAACCAGTGTCTGCACACTACCAGTGTGGAGCTTAAAGTCCTGCCTACTTCCCTGCAGACAACATGGTGTCACTTCAGTTTTCTTTGATAACTAACCATAGCTAAACCTGTTAGACAACTAAATATTTGAATATGCAGCAGCAAGGTAAGAATGATGTGAACCAATGAGAATCAACAGCTGAAGAAAAAAAAGGTGCAAAGTGGATTGTTTTTAAAAAAATTACAGTTTGTACTTTTTATTTATTTTTTGGAGAGGGTGCTGGTTAAAGCTTGCCCTGGAACCAGTTTACAAGAAAGTTGGTTCCATTCTGGCTTCAGCTTCTTGGTACATGTCAGAGGTCTGCATGGTTATGGTCATTTTTGAATATTTAAGGTCAGTTGGATGTTGCAGACATCTTGAATGAGATTGACTCCTAAAGTGATTTGTTGTAATCATTGCAGTACATGCAATGATTACTTTCTGAGAATTTTATTGAAATCTGTTGAGTGATTCCAGAGATATTTTGCTAACGAACAGATGTGATAATTAGTAGAGTTTCAAAGAAACACCCACCTGCAGGTTTCCCTTTACAAGTTTTTTGTCATTTTTGTTTATTTATTTATTTATGTTTACCAGACTGAGGAAAGAGCTGGAGATTCATACAGACGAACATCTTCGAGGGGAACTCAACTCACAGATCCAGTTTTTACAGTCGGTACGTACCTGAGTCTGGAAGATGTATTATTTTATCCAACAGGACGGATTTGATCAGGACCCAGTCTGTCACATGCTCTAAGGATGAAACAAGACTATTGTGTCAAAGCAGGAAATACAAACTTCTAAATACTAGTTTGGTTAATACTTTGTATTTCATATTATTTAAAGTCTTTGGATGTCATGGTTCTAAACCCGTTGAAGCCCCTTACAGGAAGACGACTCATCACTCTATCATTTTTCTCCCGTGACTCCATGTGGAAAACCATGTGAGCATGGTCAAGTGAACATGATACGTATGTTCCCAAATCACCCAGAAAACCTGTTTTACATGTTCATTTAATGTTTGTTCCAGTTCTACATGGAAACATGTTTCATATTTGTCATTTTCAAGCTATTTCAACAAGTCATATATCAAAACATTCAGCTCTTTCAGGACAATCCTGGTATGATTTTTCGTATTGGTGCAACTTTAGCTTTTTGAAATATTTAGCCTTTTCTGTCACTTTTTCCTCATGGAAAATGAATTGAGCTCATTTTACATCCTTCAAATTTTTAGATCTGTTTACAACCTTTTATTGCTCCTTTCACATTTTGTTCTGCTTCAGCTTCTTTCAAATTACTTGTGAAAATTTACACTTTTTTCCAGCTACTTTCAGCTGTTTTTTCAGCTATTTTGTGCTCCTTTCAGATTCTTTCAGCTAACTACATTGTTATGTTTCTTCTAACTTCTTTCTGCTAATTTCAGCTTGTTATGATCCTTTCAGCTTATTTATGCAAGTTTCAGCTTTTTATACTATTTCAGCTACTATTTAGCTTTTTTGTGCTAATTTTAGCTTTTTCAGCTAATGTCACAATTTTTGCACTGATTTCAACATCTTTCAGCCTAATTCAGCAAAAATGTGCTTTCTCCACATCCTTCTGCAAATGTTAGCTTCTTTCTGCTTTTGTAGGTACTTTTCAGCTGTTTTGTGCTAATTTCAGTATTTTTTTCTGATAATTTCCACTTTTTGTGCTAATTTCTGCTTCTTTCAGCGAACATGTTTTTTCTGCTTTGTTCTGCTAATTTGAGCTTCTAACTATTCAGCTACTTTTATTTTTTAGCATTGTTTAGCATATTTCAGCTGTTTTCAGATAAATTCAATTTTTTTGTGGTAATTTTGCTACTTTCAGCCTAATTAGCATCTTTCTACTAATAGCTTGTTGTGCTCCTTTCAGCTTTTTCCCGCTAGTTTCAGCGTTTTCTGCTATTTCAGCTACTTTTTAAGCTGGTTTGTGCTAACTTTAGCTTTTTCAGCAGTTTCAATTTTTTTTTTTTTACTTATTTCAGCTCCTTCAACTTCCTTCTGGTAGTTTAAGATTCTTTCTGCCGTTTTAGCTACTTTTCAGCAACTTTTTGCTAATTTCAGCTTTTTTAGCTACTGTAATTTTCTAACTTTTGTGCTCATTTCAGCTTAATTACACCTGGTTAAGCAAATATGTGTTCTTTCTGCTTTCTTCCACTAACTTAGGCTTGTTCTTCCCATTTCAGAATGCTACATTTCAGCGTTTTTGCCCAATTTTTTCAGCAAGTTCTTCTGCAATAAGCAGTCACGCAGCATTTTTGTAGGAAATACTATTTCTCTAGTTTAACATGTTTTCACTGTGATATTTATATGTGCATTTTATACGGGTTTCCTGGTTCAAAGGTGCTCTGTGGACTTGTTTATTTATTTATGTTTTGTTTGTGTTTGTTTGCAGAGGCTGGACAGCAGCCAGGAAAATCAGCAGACTTAACACTTGCTGTCATTTTCAGGATGTTTGTTTGTTGCTTATGTAAAAAACATCTTTGGATTACCAGCAACGAATAAAGATTTATCTAAAAATGTATTGCATTAATATTTGTTGGGATGTTAGGGTCGGATTAGTTTTCGGGTATAAGGACACTATTTCATGAAAACTTTGCAAACTTTATTTTCCATCAATGGACAGAAATAAAAAATATTTTTTTTGGCATGTCTAGCCTCGTTTTTACCTCCATCTATTTACAATATATTGATTTTAACGTTTACCATTTAAAGTTAAAGTTTATAAAGTTTTGATTTTTTCTCTCCAGTCCTCCAGTTATGATTATGATTGTAATTTGTACTCTGAATAGTCAGTTATATTACTTTTTTTATCGGCCATGTGTCTTTATTTTCACTGATTCTATAATTTTTTTAACTTAGTTTCACACTTAGGTAAAGTCATTTGCACAAAGCGCCCTGATCTTATTTATCTAGTAGGATAAATGTAGAATTATAGCACAGCTAGTAAAACTAAACTATCACACGGTGTTCAACACAGTGGCTTTAAAAGTAATTTCACACTGCCCTCTGGTGATCAAAGACTGGTCCTGTTGTTACATGTTGCGTCAAAGTAAAGAAATATTATTATTATTAGTAGACGTTTATTTTTACAGGTTAGTTCCCGTTGAGCCTCGAAGACTCATTTACAAGAGAGACCTGTTACAACATACAGGCAGATGAGAAAGAAAGATGAATCGTTTTAATTCCAGATTATATATTAGTGAAAACCCTGAGATTTATTCCTCATGTAGAAGAAGTAGAAGGCACAAAGGTAGAAAAAACAAAACAAAAGCAATGATTTGTTTTATAGACTAAATATATTAACAACAATAAAAAAAGGAAAACAAGACGTTCATGTGGGGTCTTTTGTGTCCACTTCAAAACTTTATTCACAATTATCAGCCGAGCGTTCTGTGAAGGAATGCATATCGCCCGCTGCCTCGCACACACTAGAGTTTTAGACAAACATCATCCGATGCTAAGAAACAACGGTGTAGTTGTTTTGGTCAAACCTGGTGAAGGATGTTCTGTGTGATCTCATGCAGTATTGTGAGATCTTGAAAGATGCTAGTGCTCAGAGAATGTGTTGAGCATGACACTGGCTACTACCACGCCACATTTGATCTCAATAACAGTCAAATTAGCAGAGTTAAGCCATTTTTGTGTTTGCCACCATGTCAAATGGGCTTAACTCCAAAAGTTGATCCAGTAATTACTTTCTGAGAGTTTCATTGGATCTAACCATGAGAAGTTCACAGATATTTTGCTAACAGATATAAGCAGATTAAATAAACCAGAGTCGGCCTGTCCCAAAACATTTAGTGATATCTGAATCTGGCTTCCCCGCTTGGCCTTGAAAAGGATTCAAGGTTCTTTATTTGTCATACACACCACATGTGGTACAAGTGGTGGAAAGAAATTATGTACACAAGGTCCAAGTTACATCCAACAAAAGTATTAAAATGTAAAAGAAAAACAGTAATAAGATCTAAGATATGAACTAAGAAAAAACTTTAACTAAAAATACACTAAGCACTAGTAGCATTAAACACCAACATGAGTGTGTGTGAGCATGAATGAACACAGCAGCATGAAACAGATCAGCAACAACATGATGTGATTTTTTTAGAGATTCATGAGTCCAACAGCCTCAGGGTAGAAGCTGTTCCTCAGTGTAGTGGTTTTACACTTAATACTCCTCAACCTCCTTCCTGAGGGGAGTGGAAGTGTGTGTGCTGGGTGAGTGTAGTCCTTCATGATGCAGGTGGCCCTCTTCTGCATCTAGAGGTGTAGATGTCTGTGATGGTGGGGAGCCTGACTCCAACAGACTTCTGTGCAGCCTTCACCACTCTGCAAAGCTTCTCTTTCTGCAGCTGTGCAGCCTCCAGGCCACAAGTTGCAATCAATGAATTTGACTCCAATAGGTAATGGCAAGGTTTAAAAAAACAGCTCTTGTTTGATCAGTTAGCACTCGAAATATGTTGGGCATGACTTTCAGCTGCTACCACAACTAATTTGATCTCAACGTGTCTAAAAAACAAAGTTAAAGCCATTTTTTTATGTTTGCTTCACTGTGCTGACCATCTCAAACGAGGCTTTTCCAAAAGGGAAGTCAAAGTTGTATATTCATTGCTTTTTGAAAGTTTCAATTAAATCTTGTTCATGAGATATTTTGCTAACCTTACAGATACAGATACACATACATGGGCAAAAACATTATCACCCTTACACTTTTGGCTGTGGGAGATGAAATGTTTGAGTCAGGCAGCCCATGAGTCACCAGACCGTTGGAGACACCAGTCACCTGCAATGAACATGCTTATTTTTTCACACAAGTGTTGAAAGATGGCGTTTTTATTCAAAATGTCATGTTGGCTAAATGAGTTTAAATTTCCATCACAGATGCTCGTTTGAAGTGATGAGATTTAAAAAGATGCAACATCCAGGAAACCAAAGGCGTCAGAGTTTTCAGCAGGCGATGATCAGTCGCCACCTAAAGGCAGATATGTGACATCACAGTCTAAATGCTGATTCCTGAGTCTGCAGATGGTCGTTTCTGTCATTGAAGATTAGACGGTCTGTCGGCGTTCATCAGGGGTCATCCTGTGGGCCTTTGTCTTTCTAATAGAATGATGTGGAATGTCAATAGCTGCCTAATGACATCCTGCAATCTCATTGTGGTTTTTTAACCTTGACCTCGCTCAGCTACGTCTGGAGAGAGAGCAGATAAAACATAACCTAGTCCATTTGGTAGAGTGGTTAACCTCATTTAAAACATGGCGTATAAAAAGAAGGGGACTGTTAGACAAAGGAAGTCATGGAAAACTCAAGACAGCAGTTTGAAACACAAAATCAATTTGTCCTCCAGTTAGTGCACGTGAGAAATGCTGGCAGTCCTGCGGGTTGTTCATATTCAAATTACAGCAATAACAAACAGGATGTGGAAATGGATCTGCTTCATTTGTTGTGTACGACAAGCGGTACGGTGATGTCCTCCGCTGCTACAGGATCTGAGCAGTGAATGTTTATAGTTTTTAAGATGAGTGGTTTTTTTTTCTGGAGTGGAATTGAACAGGGAATAAACCGTCATGTTTTTGGTGTGAGATATTCATGTTGGTAGGAGTTACACCGTGCAGAAGAACTTGTTCCAGGCAGAGCAGAGTGATGGATCCTGGTGAGCGGATGGAGCAATTTTATTCTCCACCAGGTGCAATGGTGGAGCCAGGGGGTGGCCATTGGTGGCCTCGGCCCCCAAAGAATCTTCAGCCACCCCGATAATTTGAGGAAACTATACTTTTAAGAAGTAAAAACAAAACAAAACTAGAAAGAATAGTTTCCTCAAGTGATTGGAGTAGTCAGTTTACGTATATAGTGGAAGCCATTTTGGATTTTGACGCGACCACTCAATTCTTGATAGGGACCTCTTACACCTAGCTGCAGCCACACACCAAAACAGAAGTTGGTGCATCTCTTGTTTTTCATGTTATGCTCGTTCCATGCATGGACAGACAAACGGAGGGTTTGTCCTGTTCAGCCTGTTCTTTTTGCAACAGGAGACAAAATGAGCATTGAAAAGGAGCAGTCTTTGAAGAAATTCAGGGGCCTTAGATGTCAGTGTTTTATACAAACATTACAATCTGGTAATGCTCAAATATGTAATGATGCAGTTTTCCAAAATAATCCTTACACCTACAGTGGTGCTTGAAAGTTTGTGAACTCTTTATAATTTTCTATATTTCTGAATAACTGACCTAAAACATCATCAGATTTTCACACAAGTCCTTAAAGTAGATAAAGAGAACCCAGTTAAACAAATGAGACAAAAATATTACACTTGATCATTTATTGAGGAAAATGATCCAATATTACATATTTGTGATGGTATGTGAACCTCTAGGATTAGCAGTTAATCTGAAGGTGAAATTAGAGTCAGGTGTTTTCAATCAATGGATGATGATCAGGTGTGAGGGGACACCCTGTTTGATTTAAAGAACAGGATCTATCAAAGTCTGCTCTTGGCAGGCGAAACCATACGAGGAGAGTGGCGTGAAGGAAGGAGGAAGCTGTTGGGCGCGGAATTCAAAACAATTTTTGACGGATTATCGGTATTTGACATTTTTTGGACTTTGGAACAGGCGGAAATTGGCATAAACTGGTATGTGAATGGTTCGGATGGAAAAACAGGTAGGAGACGAGGCAGACATGGATTTTGAGGGGTGGACACCGGTAGGTAGAGGGAGAGGACGCGGAAGAAATAAAATGGAGGAAGGGACAAATGACAGCCAGAGTAATAAAAGGGAGTTGGAAGGGAGCAGCTCTGATGAAGAAAGGGTAGTAAGAAGAAAAGTAGTGAGGGATGAATTTAAAATAATATTAAAACTAAAAAATGAGGAAGGGCAGGGTAACATAAGCCCCATTTTGATATCAAAAGAAATAAAAAGGAAGATTGGGGATGTAGAAATGGTGAAGGTGTTAAGAGATGGAAATTTATTAATATCATGTAAAACTGAAGAACAAAAAAATAAGGCTTTGCACGTCGAGAACATCTGTAAAAGAATGGTCATGGAAAGAAAGATAATAGGAGAAAACAAAACAGTTCGCGGAGTTATTTACGGGATCCCAGTGGATGAAGATTTAGATAAAATAAAAAGGAACATAGTTGGTGCACAAGTAAACAACTTGAAGAGACTATCAAGAACTGTTAATGGGGAAAGAGTAGGAAGTTTATCAATTATGATTGAGTTTGATGAGACAACATTACCAGCAAACATAAAAATAGGTTATTTAAATTTTCAAGTTAGGCCTTACATCCCACCACCACTCCACTGCTACAAGTGCCAGAGATATGGACACATTGCAGCAGCGTGCAAAGGTAAACAGAGGTGTCCAAAGTGTGGAGAAGACCATAGGATAGAAGAATGTAAAGAAGAAAAGGAGAAGTGTTGCAACTGTGGAGGACAACATAGAGTTACATACGGGGGGTGTGAAGTGAGGAAAACGGCAAAAGAAATCCAACAGGTGAAAATAAGTAAAAACACCACATATGCAGAGGCAGTCAAAAGTGTCAAAGAACAAAAGACAAGAGTGACAGGACAAACAGAGAACCAGAACCCACAACAAAGTACCAGTAAACAGCAAACAGAGGAAAGCATCACAATGCCAGTTGAAAACCTAATATTATTCATAGCATATGTCATAAACTGCACTGACCAGGCCAAACATAAAACAGAGAAAATTAAAATAATTGTGAGAGGAGCTGAAAAATTTTTGGGGTTCAAAGAGGGATCTTGGGAAAACATTAACAAAAGGTTGGAAGCTGATGGAAGACCAGGAACACCAGGTGACAATATATGATTATATTACAATGGAATGCTAGAAGTTTAATTGCTAATGGACAGGAACTTAAAAGTTATATTAACGAACTTCAAGAGAAACCAGACGTTATTTGTGTACAGGAGACGTGGTTAAAACCAACAATAGATTTTATTATTAAAGGATATGATAGTATAAGAAGGGATCGACAAGAAGGAAGTGGAGGAGGGTGTATAATATTTATAAAACAAGGCAGGCAATATCAAATAATAGGGAAAGGTAAAGAATTGGAATATATGGTAATAGAAATTTGGAGAAAAGAAGGAAATTGTAAAATATTAAATTTTTATAATCCATGTAAAACATTGTCACTGGAGTTGATGGAAGAGGTGATGGAACATCTGGAAGGGAGAGTAATATGGTGTGGGGACTTTAATGCTAATAGCACAGTATGGGGTAAATGTAACGATAAAAATGGACAGATTATCGAAGAAATAATGGAAAACAAAAATTTAGTATGTATTAATGATGGAAGAGGAACGAGACTGAATGTAAGAACAGGAGCAGAGTCAGTCATAGATTTAACAATTGTATCAAACTCACTGGCTGGTGTCTGTGAGTGGGACATTGATAAAAACACAACTATAGGCAGCGATCATTATCCCATTACAATAAGAGCAGGACTAACAATAAATAACAATAATATAAAAATAAACAAAAAATGGAATTTTAATAAGGCAGACTGGGTTAAATTTAGCTATTTGAGTCAAATTAGTCTAGAAAAAGTCAACATGACAATGGATATAAATAATATAAATACATATATAAATAAGGTAATACTAGAAGCTGCAGAAAATTCAATAAAGAAAGGAGGAAGACAGAAGGACAAGAGAATTGTACCCTGGTGGACAAGTGAATGTAGTGAAATAATAAAGTTAAGAAATAAAGCATTTAAAGTACTTAAAAGGAATCCAATTTATCAGAATCTAATTGATTATAAAAGAAAACAAGCTATGGTAAGGAGAATAATTAAGAACACAAAGAGAGAATATTGGAGAAAATTCTGTAACACAGTGGGAAAAGAAACAAAAATTGAAAAAATTTGGAAAATAATTAAAAGAATGAATGGTATTAAAAAAGAATATGAATATCCAGTATTAAAAATAAGTAACAAAACTATTACAAAAGATGACGAGAAAGCTGAAATATTAGCAGAAACATTTAGTAAAATTCATAGTTCTAGTAACATGAGTGAAGAAGGAAGGAAAGGTCAGGAAGCCACAAAACTAAAATACAAAGATTTACAACAAAATACTGAAGAAACAAATAATTTATTGAATGAACCCTTTACTAAAACAGAACTGAACTATGCACTAAGGAAAACAAAGAATACAGCACCTGGTAAAGATAACATTTGGTACACAATGATAGAACATCTCAGTGAAACATCAAAAGATACAATATTAGAATTTTACAATAAAATCTGGGAGGAAGGGGAGTTGCCAGAGAGCTGGAAGGAGGCGATCATAGTTCCAATAGCCAAACCAAGAAAAGACAATACAAACCCAGAAAATTATAGACCCATTGCTTTAACGTCAAATATGTGTAAAATAATGGAAAAAATGATTAATAATAGATTAACTTATTATTTAAATATCAAAGGGTATATATCTAAATATCAGAGTGGGTTTAGAAAGGGGAGGAATACTAATGACCCAACAATTTGCTTAGAGCATGAAGTCAGAAAAGCACAAATCAACAAAGAAAGTGTAGTCGCTGTATTTTTTGATCTAGAGAAGGCATATGATATGATGTGGGTAGAAGGATTATTAATTAAATTATGTCAAATGGGGATCAATAGAAATATGTTTAACTGGGTTCAAAACTTTTTATCAGACAGAACAATAGAAGTGAGAATTGGGCAAGAACTATCAAGAAAATTTATAGTAGAAAATGGGACGCCACAAGGAAGCATATTAAGTCCGTTATTGTTTTCCATAATGATAAATGATATATTTACAGACATTGAGAAAGAAATGGGATGTTCATTATTTGCGGATGATGGAGCCATATGGAAAAGAGGTAGAAATACAGAATTTGTTATTAAAAAAATACAAGATATGATAATTAGAATAGAAAAATGGGCATTTCAATGGGGATTTAAGTTCTCAATAGAAAAAACAAAAGTTATGGTGTTTACACAGAAAAGAATAAGAGAGGAAATAAAATTAAAATTATATAATCAAGAATTAGAACAAGTAAAAAGTGTAAAGTTTTTAGGAGTATGGTTTGATGAAAAAATAATATGGAAGATACATATACAGAAAATTATCGATAAATGTAAAAAAATATTAAACATTATGAGATGTTTGGCTGGCAGTGACTGGGGAGCGGATAGAGGAGCTTTAAAACAAATATACACCGGATTAATCAGATCAAACATTGATTATGGAAGCATCATTTATGGATCAGCAGCAAAAACTCATCTGGAAAAATTAGATACAATACAACATCAGGCGTTAAGAATCTGCACAGGAGCATTCAAAACTACACCAACAACAGCACTAGAAGTAGAAATGGGAGAGATGCCTTTAGATCTAAGAAGAACACAACTAGCAATAAATTACTGGATAAACTTACAAAGCAATAACCCGGATCATCCAACACTCGATACACTAAACCCATGCTGGGAAAAAGAGAAAAAACAAACAAGAAGTTTTGGATGGATCATAAGAAAGAAAACAGAAGAAGTTCAAATACATAATTTAGAAATAAGTCCACATTTACCACTATCAGTTTTACCACCCTGGATATTACCAACAGCAACAGTCGACATGACACTAATGGAAAGGAAAAAGGACAGGACATACATCATAGATTCACACACAGTACAGACTTATATAAACAATTATTACCAGTACATTCAAATATATACAGATGCATCAAAAACAAATGAAAAAATAGGAATAGCTTTTATAGTACCGGAATTTCAAATAAAAATAGGAAAACGAATCACCAACGACTTGTCCGTATATACAGGAGAGATGTTAGCAGTTTTATTGGCAGTGCAGTGGGTGGAGGAAGTAAAACCATTAAAAACAATAATCTGTTCGGATTCAAGTTCCACATTACTCAGTTTAAAGCACAATCATACAGACAGTAGGCCAGACATTTTATTAGAAATATACCACACATTATTCAGAACACAAAGGATGGGTTTAACAGTGACATTTTTATGGGTACCAGCGCACATTGGGATTGAAGGAAACGAGATGGCAGATAAGATGGCAAAGAAGGCAACTCGGAATCACATTGACTTTACAGTGAATATAAGCAAATCAGAGGTAAAAAGTATCATCAAACAAAAACTGAAGAAAGAATGGCAGAAAAGATGGGATGAAGGAAAAAAAGGAAGATGGTTTTATAGGATCAAAAAGACTGTAGGAGAAACAAGAACTGGAAGAAGGAGCAGAAAGGAAGAAAGATTAATAACAAGATTGAGATTTGGACATACGGGACTGAATTATTCATTATTTCAAATAAAGAAACACAATACAGGAAAATGTGAGCACTGTGGACAAGATGAAACTATTCAACATGTGATACTGGAATGTCAGAAATATGCAGCAGAACGAAGGTTTATGAAGAGACAGTTTGAAAAGATAAAAGATAAACTTAATATAATAGATGCACTACAACACAACTTGGAGAGCAAACATATACAAATTATAATTAGATATTTTAAGAAAACAAAGTTGATTAATAGAATTTGAGATATATAGTTTACTCACACATACACATAGAATTAGCCCATGATGAACCACACTCCATACCAGTGGTGGCGGTAATGCACACCTACAGTTTTTTGCCAACCGCCATTAAACTCATCAAGAAGAAGAAAGTCTGCTCTTCACAACATGTCTGTGGAAGTGGATCATGGAGGAACAAAGGAGATTTCTGAGGAGCTCAGAAAAAAGAGTTGTTGATGCTCATCAGGCTGGAAAAGGTCACAAAACATCTGTAAAGAGTTTGGACTCCACCAATCCACAGTCAGACACACTGTGTAGAAATGGAGGGAATTCAAGAGCATCGTTACCCTCCCCAGGAGTGGTGGACCAACGAAGATCACTCCAAGAGCACGGAGTGGAATGGTCGGCGAGGTCACAAATGACTCCAGGGTAACTTCTAACAACTGAAGGTCTCTCTCACATTGACTGATGTAAATGTTCATGAGTTCACCATCAGGAAAACACAGAACAACAATGGTGTTCATGGCAGGGTTGAAGGAGAAGCCACTGATCTACAAAAACAACACTGCTGCTCATCTGCTGTTTGCTACAGATCACGTGGACAAACCTGAAGTTTACCTGAAGAATGTTTTGTGGACGGATGAGACCAAAACAGAACTTTTTTATGTTTGGAGAAAAGAAAACTCTGCATTCCTACATAAGAACCTTGTCCCATCTGTGAAACAGGGTGGTGATAGTATAATGGTTTGGGCCTGTTTTGCTGCACACCAGGTACTGAAGCAAAGGTTCACATACTTTTTACTCTCACAAATATGTTATATTGGATCATATTCCTCCATAAATAAATGACAAAGTATATATTTTTTGTCTCGTTTGTTTAATTATCTTGATCTACTTTTAGGACTTGTGTGAAAATTTGATGATGTTTTAGGTCATATT
This sequence comes from Nematolebias whitei, assembly GCF_014905685.2. Classification (NCBI taxonomy): domain Eukaryota; kingdom Metazoa; phylum Chordata; class Actinopteri; order Cyprinodontiformes; family Rivulidae; genus Nematolebias; species Nematolebias whitei. Next base: position 76,672,121 of record NC_056498.1, on the reverse strand, counting down.
TATGTAGAAATATAGAAAATTCTGCATGTTCACAAACGTACAAGTACCGATGTAAATGTAGCCACACACCTAAATGGAAATCAGAACCTGACTTTCGTCTACTTTTCATGCTCACAACATCCATGGACGGGCAAAGGGTTTTTCCAAATGCCCCTCTTTACTCTGCGACAGAGTACATCAAAAAACCTCAAATACATTGTACAAAGGCACTGAATCAACAGTACAGAGTATTATTCAGGTTGACATTTATCATGCTTGTAGAACTTTTCTGTTGCCACAAAGAAACCTTCATGAAGTGCAGTGTGGTTATTTGTCCACCCTCTGACCACATCACAGACTGCGATACTCTGGATTTCCAGTTACGTCAACGTTCTCCAGCTCACTGATGAAATCTGCAAAGATACCTTTCCTCAGGTCTTTGCTTCTCCTGGTTGTGAGACAGTCTGTTGAAAAGTGGGCAGACTTTGCTCCTGCAACTTGAAAACCCTCTTCTAGAAACAAAAGAGAGACAGAAGTTCATCTTTTAACTTTGAGAACATTTGAATAAAAACAGTGAAGTTGCAGCTGCCTTTTAGCTACTTCTGACAGATTCTTCTGAAAGTTGAAGGTGGTTAGAGTTCTAAACTTGTGGTTCTGATCTAATCTACAAAAAGGAAATTAAAAAAGAAAGTACAACAGTCTTATTATTGCACACAGCCAGTCTGGTTCCTCCGACATACTGGCTGTTGCACTGGTAATTTTTTTCCCTTCACTTCATTCGTCAAGCAAACACCTTTGTCTCATGATGCTAAAATCATAGCCCTGGGGGGTGGGGGGGGGGGTAGACGATCCAGCATGAGGAAAACGGAGCTCTACCTCTATAGTTTGCAGCTCCTCGGACTGATGAAGTCTTTTGGATGAAAGACGAAACGTTTCATCAAAAAGAACCCGTCCAGAGGACCTGACCCAACTTTGTTCGACTATACCTCTGTAGCTTTTTTAGCTAGTGTGTCTGTACTGCGTGCCACTAGCTTACTGCCTGCAATTGTCGACGTGAAGCGGGTTCAGTAGGCAGGGCGCTCGGTTCTGTTCACAGGGCTCCCTGCTTGTTTAATGGTAGGAGAAACATTGCTTTTATTTAAACAAGTCCTACTCAGGTACATTAGGTACTGTATGTTTACATGGACATAAGTAACCGGATCAAATGGCCGGTCAGAATAAAGGTGTGTCATGTAAACACTCCGTTCGGGTTATTGTTTGTGTATTCGGCGCGATCCGATATAATTTGTGATCAGAACGAAACGGGTGGTTTACGCCGATCCGTAACCCGATCGGTGCGCATGTAAACGCTTGATCTGTTTGTTTTATCTGATGGTGGAAAACTGACCTGACTGCGCATGTGCGACTTTGCCATTTCCGCCTGCCTAATGCTAATAATATTAGCATGTCAGGGAAGTAAAACTGGAAACTTTGAAAGAGCTCAAAATGATCTGTATCACCTGTAGCTCAGTCAGGGAGTGCAGTAACGTCTCCACCATCATTAAAAACTGTCGCGGGTCCATTTTGGGTGCTCAGGTTTGTTTACGTTCACCCCGGAAGTAGAACTTCTTCTTCGGTGTTTTTTTTAATGAGAGTTTACCACTCTGCGCATGTCAGTACTGCTGTTCAGAACAAAGCCTGCTGCATGTAAAGGCTCGTCATGAACAGATTGTGCCCATATAAACAACACATTTGAATTATTTAATCTGAAAACATTTCAATCCGGTCAAAAAATGTTGCGCATGTAAACATAGCTGTGTCTCCTGTTGTAAGATAGAAACAACAATACTAACATAAAACTTGTTCATAAGAAATGCTATGATACAAAATAACCATTGCAGACATTAATCACAAGACACAGGAGCTCTACACATGCAGGAAATATACAAAACTTAACTAATAAAGACCCACTTTACACTCTGAGTGTTTGTAGCAGACGTCTGTGTTCACTTTAACGAGGAAAGCTAAAAACTCAAAGCAAGGACAAAGCTTCAGAGAGGATTTATTAGCAGGATGTTTAAATATCTCTGAATGTTTCAGGATGTGTTGAAGGGCGCTGCAGAGGTGACTGCTGGGAGAGAGGGCAATAATGATGCAATTCTGGAGAGAAATGTATCAGATTATATTTGTGTACCTGAAGGTCTCGGGGCCTGAACGGCTCTCTGATGTTTTTATCTGTTTTAATCATGAAACACTCAAGATTAAAAGTCTATTTAATTATTTAGGTGTTAATAAAGTGTGAGGTGGAAAACAGAATGTTAGAGGAGTTTTGGTTTAGTTTTAATCAGTCTAGGATGTTAAGATGTCCTAATTATTATTAGTGTCATATGTGTGGGTGAAGAAAACAACCTATTGTGATAAATATGAAACATAGTCTGCTTTAGATCTTTAAAGAAAGAAGATCTGAAAGAAAGATGTTCTGAAGATTTAAGAAAGTGTTGTTGCACAAATGAGTGCAAAGTAAAACTAAATCTAGAAAAGCTAACGTTCTGTTGTTGTCTCCCCCCCCCCCCCCCCCCCCATCTCTGATGGATTTAAATATCCGTCTGATAAAATGTAAGACGTTTTGGAGATGAGTGTTTTTCTGGACGGGAATTGAACAGGGAACGTAAGTAAACCTAAATGTTTTTGTTGTGAGATATTCAAGTGGGTGGGAGTTAGACTGTGGAGAAGACCTGAGGTGTGTGTGGGAGGGTGTGCCTCCCACCACCTACCTGCTGGGGAAAGTGATTGTGGTGAGTAGAGGGAGCAATGTGCAATGGAGGCACCAGGGGGTGGCCAATGGTGGCCTTGGCCCACATATATTATTTTTTTACCTACTCCAATCATTTGAAGAAAAGAAAAAAAAAAACAATTTTAGGCAATATAAGAACTAGAAAGCATAGTTTCCTCAAATGATAGAGGTGTCAGTTTACATATGGCGATGCCAACCCTTTTTTTTTTTTTAGGGATCTTTCTTATGCCGACATGCAGCCACACAACAAAACAGAAGGCAGTACGTTGCTTATTTTTTTCAAGTTATTGTGCTCACAACATGCACGGATGAACAGAGGGTTTTTCCATTTCCACTTCTTGGCTCCATGACGGGAGACATACAATTATTCTGTCATTGTATGGTCTCACAGATGATGGACTCACTCATAAAATACTTATATGTTTACTTTTTGAATTGTTTTACGGTTTAAAATTGTGTAGAATTAAAACCAGCCCAGTTGTAACTTTATTCTGTGAATAAAACAATGACCCCCCCCCCCCCCCCCACACACACACACACACACACACAAAATAGTAATGACAGTAGGGAAAGAACAGATTTAGGCCACGTCAGGCACAACTACTGTAATCTGGCAGAGTTGTAGATGTTTTCAAACCTCATGTCAAGTTCATATTTTATTGTAGCTGCAGAGAAAACTGAATGTTCAAATGTATTAAAACAAAACATGTCAGGTACTAAAGTCTAGACTTGAGTCTTCTAAATATTATATGTATAAATTCAAATATAATCTATTTATAATAAATAAACAGTTTCTTGTTGTGCAGGTCAAACTGGGAAGTTTATATGAAACTAACCTAATACAAAAGTGTGTTTTTGTCTGTTAGCAAAATATGTCTTAAACCCCTGGACAGATTTGAATGAAACTGTTGGTTGAACTGCAGCACGGTGACTCAGTTGGTAGAGTTGTCACCTCTCAGCGAGAAGGTTCCTGGATTGAATCCCGGCCTGGGGCCTTTCTGGGTGGAGTTTGCATGTTCTCTCCGTGCATGCGTGGGTTTTCTCCGGGTACTTCAGTTTCCTCCCACAGACCAAAAACATGCATGTTAGGCTGATTGGTAACTCTAAATTGTCCCTAGGTGTGAGTGAGAGAGTGAATGGTTGTCCTGTTTGTCTCTGTGTGTCCTTGTGATGGACTGGAGACCTGTCCAGGGCGACCCATGTCTCTCACACAGTGACTGTTAAATATGGACGCCATTGACCCTCGTGACATAGGAAGGAAGAAGCGGGTAAAGATAATAGATCAGGGCTATTCAGCTAAATTGCTCAGGGGCCAGAAATGCAGCAGTTATAGTCATCAATGAAGTTTGTTTTACAGTTTAAAATCCAGTTTTATTTAAGAATGTACCCCTTGTTGGGCCGAACTGAGCTCACCAGTTGAATTACAGGGTTATTCAACTGGGGGGCCAAATCAGCTCGCCTGATTTGGCCCCCCCAGTTGAATAACCCTGTAATAGGTGGTTGTTGGTTAAACCTCTATCAGTGATTGGTTTTCACAGTAAATTCAATCATTGGCAGCCACAGGCAACTGACTTCAGAAAACACAACAGTAGCAATACTTTAGTCATTTTTACAATTATTGCTGTTAAAATAAGACGTGGTAGTAGTTGAGAGTCGTTCCTAACTCATCCTGACATCTTGTGATGTTTCCTGTGATCGAGCATAATGTTTTTAAGATTTGACTAAAATGGACACAGCTGAATCTTTTCTCAACATGAGAAGTTTAACCCTTTGAAGTGAATTCAGCGTGCGATAGGGCTGTTAGTTTTTGTATGGACTAAATGTTTAGAAAGGTGCAGGAGCCGTCTCCTCGTACGGTTCAGCTGCTGTTTGTGCAGAGAATCCCTCAGCTTCCTCACGAGGAGCAGCAGTTCAGCCACTGAGGATTCACAACACTCCACCACCACCTTCTGGATACAGTTACACACAACACGTATAGTTCTCAAACTTTACAGACTACGACAGCAAAACAAAAAAGATTTGTTTTTTTTCACTTCCTAAACTACCTTGAGATTAGCTGTCAGATTATTCAGTGGATTAATTACTGAGTCTCAGGTGGAGGTGAAGTTTCATCGGCTTGAGAGGAGGACGCAGCTTCAAACAAACTAAATATTCTAAAGAGCAAAAAACAACAACTGCCTAAATGTAAAGGTGTGCAAACTGTGGCTCCGAGGCTTCATGTGGCCTCTGTTCCCTCTGCAGGGTCTTTTTGTTGCTGTGACCCAAAATGACACTGAAATGAATATTTGGATTTATAGCCAAAAATAAAGGCTAGATTCAGAAGTTTTCTAATCTTACACAATTTGTGACCAAATTAAGCTAATAAACAATCAACCTTTATTTGGACATAATACAGAAGTTTTTGAGGCACTTCGTTAATCAGCCATACAGTGGGACTGGTCTTCAGTCCAGTAGAGGGCTGATGGTCCAATCTTAGGCACCTGCAGTGTATTGAAGTGCCCTTCGGCAAGACACTGAACCTCCCACTGATATGCCTTTTGATGGACATTTAGGAAGATTCAGTGTAAATTATACAATAAGAAGTTCTGTACAACTTTAAAATGGTCTAATGTCAAACAATATGAAGCATTTTGCTGAACTTAAATGAGAACCATTTGACATTTATCTGAAACCAGCATGAATAATAGAGATTATTAAATATTCATGGCAAGTGGATTAGGAGGAACAAAACAAATCTTCCTTTTGTGCCTGTATAACAGATGACCATATTTCAAATCAAATTTATTAACATAGCGCATAAAAAAACAACTTACGGTGACCAAATCTCTGCACATAATGCAAATAGCGAGAAGACAATATAAAACGGGAAAAACGTAGAATAAAGAACATCTAAAGCGAGATTAAAAACATAAAATAAAACCAATAAAAGAGGCCGTGAATAAATAAATATATAAAGTCAACTCTCGTGTTGTATTTAAAGCCAGTGAGTACGAATGTGCTTTAAGTAGAGACTTAAAAACAGCAAGTGTTGAAGCCTGTCCAATATGAAGAGGCAGCTGGTTCCACAGTTTAGGAGCTACAGGTGAAAAAACCCATCAGCTCTGTGGACCAGCTTAGACTGGACAACCAAAAGCAAATGATTGTTAGATCTGAGGGATCTGGAGTAGAGCTGTCATTTCTAACCCGAACCCAGAGCCCGGCCACACCCGACCCGAATTTGGACCGGGCCAGTCCATAATAATGTGTTTAATGTGCGGGTTGGATTGATGTCGGGCTTTTGATTGCATCAGCGGACACGTGTGGTTGATGACCCAATTATATGGCAACATGGCTTGCCATACAGTCCCTAGTCGCCGCTGATTGGTTGGTTGAAAGAGGTAGAAGTTCAGTTAAGCTTCAGATGAATTACTGCCAGCGATCCATCGCCCAAATTGACGTTCATTCAGCCGCTGCACTCAGCGGACGCACGCGGCCGACGACCCAAACAGGTGAGATCACAAAATATCGGACATGTCAGAGCAGGGTCCAATGCAGGCAGAAACAGGGGAAGTATTTAATGCGCTTTGACGGCCATGAAAGGACAAACACCCCCTCAGCTCTGATCTTCCGCCCCCTTTACTCAGCCACGTGCGTCCGTCGACCGTTAATAACTATAGAATCAGTCAAAGCTTAGTTAAAAATGTCTGGGTTTTTTCAGGTTCAGACTTTTTTCAATAATTGTTAATTCGTCGGATCAGGTGGGGTTTGGAAATGATGGCTACGAGTTGGGGCCAGGTTGGGTCGGACTGTTTGGACCCGAATGCAACTCTAATTTGGAGGACACATAGAGCTGCAGGAGGTCAGAGAGGTCTACAGGAACCTGTCCATTTTGGGCATTATAGGTCAACAATAAAACTTTAAAATCAGTCCTAAAAGGAACAGGGATCCAATGAAGGGATGCCAGCACCGGAGAGATCTGTTCATGCTTCTTTGTTCATGTTAAAAAATGAGCTGGAGTGTTCTGGACCAGTTGCAGACGTGAGAGGCTCGTCTGGCTAACACTGATATACAGAGAGTTGCAGTAGTCGAGTTAGGTAAAAAAACATGAATCACACATTCATAGTCTTCAGAGCAGGTGCGTCGTTAGACCAGGGCTAAGCCCCGGCTGTTTTATCAATAACCTCGAATCAAAATGAGTTTCAGTTTTCCACTGCTCCACTGATCGCCCTGCAGGGGCGGACTGGCCATCGGGAGTGCCGGGACATTTCCCGATGGCCTGGCTCTGCTCAGTGCCCGCTGGGGGACTGGACTAAGGCTCGGTTCAGGTCGCGCTTGATTATTTTAAATCAACAAGCCACTCGTGTGTAACACCGGGCTCACTCAGGTCTCACTGAGCTCCCACGCCCCTCCTCTCTCCTCTGAGACTGTCTGTCAGCAGACTGATGAGCAGACACACAGATTGCATGCCCGCCTCTGTGTACTGGTGCGGGAGGGTTATATGTTCGCACATGTCTTTTCTTCAGTTTGGGTCTTAAAACTTGTAGGAGACCCAAACCTGAAAAATATACAGTCATCCATCTGATGGACCGGGAGAGACAAAGACAAAAGGTGCAGCAGAGAGAGGATGAAAAAGAGAGAAGCACTGGCGCAAAGTGCAGTAAATTATTGTTTGTAATGGAGCAGGTAAAACAGAAACATCCTGATTCATGATCAATAATCCAGGTAGAAAAATCCATCAAAGTTCAGTCAGGTCCTCTGGACGGGTTCTGGAAGTAGAAACTGTCCAGAGGACCTGACTGAACTTTGATGAATAAGACAGAAACACTCTGGTGAAAACTCTGCAGTCAGCACAGCTAACTTAGTTAAATGGACCAAAACTTAATAGAACAACTGTTTAAAGTTTTTACAAAGGATATTGCAAATTTTAGAATATGGTTAAAAAACAGGATCTGAAAAAACAAAAAACAAAAAAAAAAAAACAGTTTAATGCTGAAATGTCAAGGAATTCAGATTTTGTACCCTTCATAAACTCCACTAATAAATTATCTGATCATTAAAATCCTTGTATTAGGTTATTTTATTTAACCTTTATTTTTACCAGGTAAAGTCCCGTTGAGATTAAGAACATATTTGTTGTTTCATGTAAATAGTCAATTAGTGAAAATGAATAGATGGGAAATATGACATGCAATTCAGACACGTTACTCTGAGCGTTTAGAGGGTGGATACAGTTTATTCCATTTAAAAAACGAAACAAAGATTGGAAAAATGTAAAAGATGATAAAGGCCAGCGAGGCTACAGTATAAAGTGATATATTAAAAACAGGAACATGTCTACATTGATTTTTGCCATGAACTTAGCAGTTGTTTAAAGGCCCTTAGAGAGGTCAAGGTCAAGAGCTTATTGAATCAAGTGTTACTTGTGTAGGTAAAACTAGATCTTAAACAACTTGTTAAAATACACCAGAATGCAGGAAATGGCATCTACTTTATCTCATTAGTCTTGGTGGTTTGTGATAATCGGGTGGTGGTAGCCTGGGATGGTATCAAATTCCCGGCCTGGATTATAAATGTTATTTTACACTGCTGACAGAAATTTGTTGTGACTGTGTATGATAAATAAACAAAATATAACAATAATAGTCTGAAAATTTGATAAATACAGATTTGAATGGGGCATTTTTAAATAGGGAAGAGAATGAATAAGAGGTCTGGGCTAAAGCCCCCAATGTTTCAAGACCCTAAAAACGCCCCTGCTTCAAAGGATAAACATGATTTCACTTTGGCTAAAAGCCTCAGTTTGAAAAAAATATATTTTTTTTTATAACAGGACTAAACTGTTTCTCAAAGTTAAAATGTTAATCAAATATTACTCCCAATATTTTAGTTGAGTTTTTTACAAATGGCTCCAAGCTAACAAGAGCTGTAGGAGTACCTCCAAGCTTTTACCTCCGAGAGGCAGTCAAGCAGGGCTTTCAGTTAAACAGAATGATTTTGCTTCAGCTGAAAGTCGGCCTGAATGTTGTCTGCATGAGAATGAAAAGAAATGTTGAATTATCTAAAAACGGCGCCTGAAGGGCTCATCTAAATGGAAAATAATATGGTTCCAAGAATAGAACCTTGGGGTACTCCACATGTGAGAGAGGTAGAAGAGAAGTCAGATTTTCTGAGTCTTACAAAGAAACTCCTGTCAGGCAGATGAGACCTGAACCAGTTTAGAGCAGATCCTTTGATACCACATTGTTCCAGCCTGGAGATTAGAATGATGTGGTCAACAGCATCAAAGGCTCCTGAAGCTGTAAAAGAACCATTAAAAGTGCAACAAAGTCCATGCTCAATAATCCAGGTATACAATCCAACATCTTTCAGATTGAAACGACTTTAATGTGTTTTTTCTATAATTTAGATAATAAATAACAAGACTTACCTGCAAGCCAGCAGAGCAAATGGAGTGTTGTCTTTAATGGTCTGATGGTTTTTTGCTGATGCTCAGAGCTCCATGTTGTGACGACTGAATGGATGGACTGAAGTTACAGGATTTACCAAAACCGTGATCTCCTGCCAACACCAGTCACTGGACTGCCAGCATTTAGTCCACTTTCATTGCAAAACCTCCATCTCCAGCGCTGGACTTTGGCTCGGAATCGTTCTACCTGTGCCAGATTCTTGCACTTTAAACCAAATGTGCAGTATTTTGCACAGCTTTGATTTCTCACATCACTTTCTTTTCCAACATGTGTGTTCCTTCTTTGTGCTGATGGGGGAGCTGGTAGTGCACACTAGCTGCTCTTCTTGGGCTTCTTCAAACAGGATCCTGCTTCTGAGTTGTGAGCCAAACTAGCAGCATGGGCTCCAAAGACGGACACCCACTCACACGGTGTCAGCCGGGACGATGGATAACTCCGTAAATAATTCACTGTGGATGTTATTCATTATGGATGTCTGACAATCTTGGAGCAGATGAATTATTGAAGCCTTTAGGAGGAGTGATTGAGCTCATTAACATGGAGAATTGCCTTTTATGTTTGATTTGAGGAACAAAGATTAGTCCTTGAAATGGACCTGGAGAGCTGTAATTATCTTCTTATCAGCATGTCCTCTGCACGCCCTGATTCTCTCAGGGCTTTCCTCGTCACCCTGCAGCTCAGAAACTTGTGTTTCTTTCTGAAATGTTATCTGTTAGTGGAAATCTGGTGGGGGAAACAGTTTGCACAACAATGGGAGTTACTGTTTTTAGAAGAAAAATACTCACGTTTGTTGCAACTTATATGGGAGAGAAACATTGCTACATAAAATTTATAATGATGTCAATGCATAAAGCAGGCAGGATGAACAATCCTATAAGGACAGAACATGAATTAAAGGCTAATTAAAGAATACTGCTTGTTATCTTTCCTGTTAGAGTTTTAAACTAAGATCAGTTGTTGAGAAATGACAAAGTTATATATATTTTGATAAAACCATGAAAAATCTAGGGATGCACCGATCCACATTGTTTTACTTCCGATCCGATCCCGATACCTACATCAGGATAATACTATCCCGATAACATAATCATAATTGATTTTATGAGGCTGTAATAATCTCTCAAGTACAGTTTGTACAAATATATGCATGTATGTCCAAAAAGGCAACTTGAGCCAAGATTTATTAATGTTGGAGAAGTTTCAAAGTTATAATTAAATCCTGCTAATACAAAACATACTCTTTGTTTTATTCCTATTTTTAAAGTGGATATTAAAGGGATTAAATGGCTTCAAACATCTGCTAAGTTCATGGCATAAACCAACACTTACATGTTACTGTTTTTAGTAATTTACATCACTTTATAATGTAGCTGTTTTTATTTTTTTAATACATATATAATTTTATTATATTTTTCAATTCATACGCTTTTTTTATGATTGTCTGTTCAGTTCAGTTTATTTATATAGTGCCAAGTCACAACAGAAGTCATTTCAGAGCACTGTACAGAAACATTCGTATATAAAAATAATAATTTAAGATTATTTATCTGAGCCAAGGGCGTCAGAAGCATCCGTAATGTGGGGAGGGCACAATGATGTGTGTGTGCGCACGTGTGCACGTGTGTGCGCGTGCAAGTGTGTGCGCACGTAAAAAAAGGTGTTCACTAGTGAACAAAAAAAGCAGCATTTCTCCTAGATTTCCTTTAATTCCACACATTTAAAACATGTTTCTCACCAAGTTTGTGTAAATTCAGCTGTGGGTTTAAAGTAATTTTAACTTTAATACACTTTAATACAGAGCGTCATGTCGGCACTATTTGTCTATAGAGAAATAAAAATCATCACCACTCGACTTTTGTACTTGTGTTCAACACTCCTCATCTAAATGATGTTTCTCATGAAGCTTGAGGACAATAAGGTGTGGGGTTTTAAAGACATTTCAACTTTAATGCACCTGAACACACAGCGTCTCTGACACCTGCAGCGTCTGACAGCGTCACAGTTACTGCTAAGCTAACATGCTACAGACGCAGCTCCTCTCAAACATCCTCCTAACATGAATATATGTTGATGATCAACCCCCGGGTCAACCACTGCCCACACTATGCTGCTAAACTGGCGAGCGAGTAACACAGGTACCTCCACCTTTTTCACACCGCTGAAGCCACGGAGCTCGAATGTCCAACATAAAACTAACGTTATCACAGTGCCTGCCTGGCTAAACAATTCCCGTGTGCTTTAATGTGGTGCTTTTTCAAATGTTTATTAAGTTCCATGTATTGTAGGTCGCGACCGAGCTTCCCCCCTCAGTACAGCAGCTCTGCAGACATTGAACGTTGCTGTCTTGCAGTGTTTAGTGTAAAATATTTCCACACAGCGGACATGTTACGATGAAAAGTTGGTTAGTCATTAGCAACAGTTCTCAGTGCTCAGCCCTCAAAAGTGTATTTACTCACGTTGTAGCTGGCTGCAAACGATGAAATGGATTTCCTTAATGTGAGGCGGGTCTTATTACTCTGGCTTTCATGAAACACGCCTCCGTTCAGGAAATCCATTCCATAATTTGAAGCCAACCTGCAGAGCAGGTCATCAGACACAGACATGCATCATGGATCGCAAACATCAGCAGGTTGGATCGGAAAAATCCGAAACTTAAATTATGCTGGTATCGGAGGCCCACACCGATACCGGGTCGGATCGGCCCCATCCCTAGAAAAAACCCTGATGCATCTCATATACTATTACTGAATCTCTCATGAATGGTCAACCTTTAAAATACACCGAACAAAAATATAAACACAACACTTTTGTTGCTTCTATTTTCCGTGAGATGAACTCAATGATCTAAGTCTTTTACTATGCACACAATCAGCTGTGTAGGTGAGTGCTTCTTCTTTGCAGAGATAATCCCTCCACCTCACAGGCGTGGCATATCAAGATGCTGATTAGACAGCATGAAGTTGGGCCACAATAAAAGGCCTCTCTAAAATGTGTAGTTTACTTTTACTGTATTGAGGAGTCAGAGAAGGGGGGAAGGTAATAAAACCAACCATTATCTGGTGTGACCACCATTTGCCTCGTGGTGCAAGCACAACACATCTGCTTTGCATAGAGTTGATCAGGTTGTTGACTGTGGCCTGTGGACTGTTGGTCCACTCCTCTTCAATGGCTGTGTGAAGTTGTTGGATATGGTCAGGAAATGGAACAGGCTGTCATATACTCTGATCCAGAGCATCCCAAACATGCTCAATGGATAGCATGTCCAGTGAGTATGCTTGGCAATACAAGAACTGGGATGTTTTCAGTTTACAGGAATTGGGTGCAGATCCATGCAACATGCTGCAGCTTGAAATGATAGTCGTGGATAAATGGTACAACAATGGGCCTCAGGTTCTTGTCACAGTATCTCTGTGCATTCAAAATGTAATAAAATACACCTCTGTTCATTCTCTATAAATTAGCCTGCCCATACCATAACTCTACCGCCACCATGGGCCACTCGATTAATAACGTTGAAACCAGCAAACCGCTCACCCACACGTCTGTCATCTTATCTGTACATTGAAAACCAGGATTCATTTGTGGAGAACGCCTCTCCAACGTACCATACGCCATCAAAGGCCATAAGCTATTGTGACCAGCCTAAGGGAGACTTGTGCAATAATCAAGTTGTCTAATCAGCATTTTGACATGTCACACCTGTGAGGTGGATGGATTATTCTGGCAAACGAGAAGTGCTCACTAACACAGATTTACACAAATTTGTGAACAATATTTAAGAGAAAAAGTTCAATTGTGTACATAGAAATAGTCTTTGATCTTCAAAGTTCTATTTTGGTCTCATCCGTTCACAAAACATTCTTCCAACAGTCTTCTGGCTTGTCCACACGATCTGTATCAAACTGCAGACGAGCAGCCATGTTATTTTTGGAGAGCAGTGGCTTCCTCCTTCAACCCTGCCATGCACACCATTGTTGTTCAGTGTTCTCCTGATGGTGGACTCATTAGTCAATGTGAGAGAGGCCTTCAGTTGCTTAGAACTTACCCTGGGGTCCTTTGTGGCCTCACCAACATGCCTTGCTCTTGGAGTGATCTTTGTTGGTCCCATGATGGAAATAGGGTTGGACCTGTTCCTGTTTCTCCTGAAATCTACAATCATCTCCTTTGTTTTGTTCACATTCAAGATGAGATGATTGTTTCCACACCATGCCACAAAGTGGTCCACCAGTTCCCTGTACTCAGCTTCTTGTCCATCCCTGATACACCCGACCACTGCAGAGTCATCTGAATATTTCTGCAGATGACAGGAGTCTGTTTTGTACTGGAAATCTGAGGTGTACAGAGTGAAAAGGAGAAAGGGAAAGTAGGAAGGACCCTCAGACAGCCCAGAACAACAACTTGAGAAACCGCTAGAAGCAGTTTTTCTCGCTTATATGACATTAATTTTTATTTGAACCAAAAAAAAGTTAGTTACAGTTTTCCCAAACTCAAAAGCACACCCATTTATTTATTCTGAGCTAATCCACCTTGGTATCTTGGCCACACACATCCTCACAGAACCAAGCACCCTCCTGCAGCACCTCGGTGTGGCCATGTGTTATAAAAGCCATGATGAATGGCGCGAGTGATCGCAACACTCTCCTTTCTGCCTAACCTTTCTCAAATACTTGTGACATTCTCCCTGCAGCACTGCTTGTCTACCTCCCCTGCAGGCATTGTGCCGAATTAACCAAGCGTGAAAAATGGCTGCTCTGTTGTCAAATGATTCACTCAGATGAGCTGCAAAAAAACCCAGAGCAGTCGGAGGAGCCTGTTTGGTATTCAAGGAGGTGCTGCGTTACCTGTTCCAAAGCTTTTCCTGTTTGAGAGGATCACTGAGCCTCAGGGGGGAATGTGGATGCAGTAGCTGCTGATGAATAGCTAATAAGGTCTATTAGCTCATTTAATTACCTCTTAGCTTTTATCACAAAGCTGGTTTATTTTCTTAACATGCAGAAGCAGTTGCAGGTTTTTTGAAGGCTAGGCTCACATCCTTGTAGGAGATTTTAGTAGATTAATGTGCAAAATGTCTTTGGAAGTCAGGGCTTAACACAGATATTCAGCTCTGAACTTGTAACGGTACAACAAGCTGATCTTGTCAGCTGAAAGAAAGACTTTCTGTTGAAGCAGGAGGACAGACAACAGAGACATGCAGCGAACAGAGAAGTTGAAAGTGGGCCTGATGAATCCAGCTGTGCTGTGCTGCACATTTGAAGCACAGCAGGAGGCTTCAGAAACGCTTTCTTCTGTGCCTCATCTAACTTGGTACGCAAATTAACATCAGATTACGTCGACAGAAATATCTGCTGGTGGGGCGTTAAAATCCCGAGGAAGTTTCTGACTGACGTTTTCTTGTCTCTTTTTTTTTTTTTTTACACATATTAGTCAGCTCTCCTCTCACCTGAGACAGTGTGACTAGTTCACATCATCATCCTTTCACCCAGCCAGGCAGAGAAAAACCAGCCAGGAGATCATTCACCTCCAGGAGTGAAGTGAACACCTAGAACCAAAGCAACAGCCCAGAACACATACGATGGAGGAAAATATGAGTTGATCAATATTTATAAGAGGCAAATGTGAGAAAAGATGATGCTGGTCTGTTTGAACACCTCCCTGGTTTACAGAGATCCTGTTCACCACCTGACTTTGTGCTTTAACTTATGTCTCATGTAAACCTCCTTGTTTACACTTAGTTCTTCTGTTCTTCATTTTCCATCACCCAGTATTACTGTTTATCCCATCTTCCTTTCTGTTTACTTCTTACAGAGCTTCATTATTGCTGCCTACAGCCAGAGGGCGGACAACAATGTTTTTGCATGTCTGTGTGTGTATTTATCTGTTTTCAAGCTATTTCGTGAACCACAAACTACCTGACTACATGTTTGCCTTAATATGTTGTTTTCTATTCTAATAAAAGTTGTTTGTGACATGAAAACTCCCAATTACTGAAAAAAAAAGTTTTTTTATTTATTTTATGGCACAATTTATTCTGGAGTGATGACTTACACAGATTGCAGTTGAGACTAAAACACAAGAAGTACAGGCTAAAACATTATAACATTTGACATTAAAGTAATACAGTAGTCCCTCGTTTATCTAGGGGGTTCCGTTCTCAGACCCAAAACCGCTAAGTAGGAATAGTAGTGCAAGTAGTAAGTAGTAGTTTATTTTAGTGTGTATATATATATATCCATCCATCCATTATCTTTACCCGTTTATTCCATTTGGGGTCACGGGGGTCGCTGGTGCCCATGTCCAGCAATCACTGTGCGAGGGGCGGGGTACACCCTGGACAGGTCGCAAGTCCATCACAGGGACACATAGAGACAAACGAGACAAACAACCATTCACTCTCTCACTCACACCTAGGGACAATTTAGAGTTACCAATCAGTCTAACATGCATGTTTTTGGTCTGTATATAATATAAACATACAAAAATAAACTACTACTGACTACTTGTACTATTATTCCTACTTCACGGTTTTTCACTTATTGCGGGGCTTCAGGGTACGGATCCCCACGATAAATGAGGGACTACTTTATTTATATATATATATATATGTATATTAATGTGTTTTAAACCCTTCCCACACTCTTTCAGTATTTTAAACAATGTTTCTAAACTCTAAACACTGAAAAGGACACAGAATATCATGATCTCTCTCTGCCACCAGCTGCTCTCTGTCACCTGACAGCACTCTTGGCCACACCCACTTCTTTGCTGCAGAACAGAGATCATGACATTCTGCAGGAGGGAGCTTCTCCCTGCACCTGTGGTCTGCACACAGGTGCAGCAGGTGATAAATAATTTATTTTAAATAAAAATCCATGCCGATCGTGTTACTCATCCATCAATCAGCCAGTTGTGTGTCATGTCCAATCTTACTTTGAAAAATCATGAAAGAGTGACTCCACGATAGTCAAACAGTGACGTAGCGAGGGACTTCTGTATTTTGTTATGGTCTTTTTGCTATTACGCACAATATACTGGTGAAAATGATCAAACGTGATCAGCTTGTGATGTTAAGTGTATTACCTCTGCATTTGATGCTATTAGCTCTAGAGCTAAGCTAAAAGGCTAAAGCTGAGGCATACCTTCCACAAACTATCTCTGCTCTCCTACATCATCAAGGCAGCACTGGACTGCTGTCACTGGAGTGCACTCTGTGCTTAATATGTGGTTGTATGTGTAGCATGAAGATGTGCTCCCCTAACTATGACTTGGTATCCTTTCTGATGACATCAGGACTTCTTTCATCCTGGTTCCTCTTTGACTTGAGTATTCACTGGGAATACTCCTCCATCTTCATCCGACTGTGCCAACTGGTGGCACCTACCACTGGATAACTTCATGCTGGTACCTGCTTGGATCACTAAGGTGTCAGCTACCAGTTTGCTTTACTGACAGGTCCTTTGTTTGGTTTTGCTTTGAATCAAGTGTTTCCACAGTTTATATTGCTCTGCCTACTGGATCATTGTTTTTCACTCAGTGCTACTAAGGATGACACATGACTGTCTGGTCTGGAACTTCTCTGATGACTAAGCATCCTCTTAGGAATATAATTCCTTTTCTTCATTGACTTGGGGACGGTGTCATCAAATACCTCTTAACTTTGTTCTTCAACACTTAGTCCACAAAGGTTACCAAGGTGTCAAGGCTGACCCCATCAAAGTTTCATCTGATGGCTCATGGATTTGGTGACTGACCAGCTGGTGCCCCACTTTAACAAGTGCAGAATCAATTCACAGGTGTAGTGAAGTGTGGAGCAAGCTTCACCCTCCTTCCTCAATGCTACAGTGTTGTGTATGTCTCTGTGGTCTGGATGAAATGGTTTGGATTTCCATACCCCAGCACCCTACCACCTACATTAGGACAAATAGCAGATAATGAAGGGATGGATGTGTAAAGTGATAAAATTATTTTAAAATCTTTATTGTTATATAAATATTATGTGTAATACTCCATTATAATATAGATGACATTGTTTTAATCCTGATGTTTGTGGTGAACACAAAGCAGAGCTCTGTGCAGCATCATCTGTCTCGTCAGCAACACAACAGCAGCTCTTCTGTCCAACTCTACTTCAGTGTTCAGTCTTCCTCATTTTCAGGTGCTGGCTGATTCATTTCTACATTCTCCTCTCGTGCAATTACTTTGGTTGAAACCGAATGGCTGAACATCAGATAATGTCCAAAATTAACGTTCAGGTTTCATGAAGCTTACACCTGAGCAATCTGTTTACTTCATTTACCCATAATGCATTACAATGCAAATAAATGATGTCTGTGTGATATGATTTTTTAAAAATGTATTAAAACTAAACAGCCTATAATAATTTTACAATTTCATTTTTTTTTTTTTTTTTTTTTTGTTATTGAAGCAAATGCATATCACTTCATTTTTCATTGTTACAAGCATCAGGGATTCCTTTAAGTTCTTAATCTACCAGTGTCTAGTTATTTCAGCTTAGAGAGAAGATATAAACTTGGGGTGGGCATTCAAGCAAAACTATTAAAATCGCAATTACTGTAAAATAAATGAACAGCCTTTACAATTTTATTGTAATTTTAAAATTTTAGCAAGTTGTTTAGCAGTGTATTTGAACTAAACGTATACAGTGTATGTCACCTCAGGCGGCTGAGATGAGCTGGTCTAGGAAGCTCAGTCCTCACCTCCTTCTACAGGTGTGCAGTGGAGACCATCCTGTGCTCCAGCATCAACGTGTGGCATGGAGGCTGCACAGCTGCAGAAAGAAAAGCTTTGCAGAGAGTGGTGAAGGCTGCACAGAAGTCTGTTGGAGTCATCCTCCCCACCATCACAGACATCTACACCTCTAGATGCAGGAAGAGGGTCACCTGCATCATGAAGGACCCCACTCACCCAGCACACACACTTTTTGTCCCGCTCCCCTCAGGCAGGAGTTTGAGGAGCATTATGTGCAGAACCACTAGACTGAGGAACAGCTTCTACCCTGAAGCTGTTAGACTCATAAATCCCTAACCAGGTTAATCACTGTGAAAGAAAAAAGAAATTGCTGTAATGCTTATTTGATTGGTGATATGTGCTGCTGATTATCCATACTGATGATGTCATGCTGCTGAATTCATTCATACTCATCTAGTCACACAGACTCATGTTTGTGCTGTTGTTGTTCTGCATATTGTTTTGCAGTATTAGTGTTTAGCATATCTCTCAGTGTAGCATGTTTTCTTTAGTTTATATCTTAGATCCTTATTACTGTTTCTTTTTGCACTTTAAATTTTTGCTATTGGATGTAAGTTGGACCCTGTGTACACAATTTTGTTCCACCTCATGTACCACATGTGATGCGAATGATAAATCATACTTGAACTTGATATGTTTCAATGCATGAAGTACTTCCTGTTAACATATTCATACACAATAAACAAGATGGGCAAAAATCGTTTAAAAAAAGTGTTTTCAATGATTTATGAGCTAATATGGCTCAATACGCACTGATGAAAACAAGTGTTGCCTTCTTTGAAGTGCTCTACCTCAAAATACTAACAATTAATGACAGCACTATCATGATTACAGTTTAACACCCAGAGTATATAAACTGGTTGCAAGAGACTCAACACATTCAGGTAAGTGATTTACTTACAAAGTGAGGATGATTGTTGGACGAGGGATTTATAGAGGATAGATAATGGTGAGTATACTTTCCTTAGCAGCATATGAGCAGTTGTAGATCTTGGTAAAGCTGTCTTGTGGTGTTTTGTTTGCAGGCTTGGAGAGAGGAGTGGGGGCTTCCTGAACAGCTGAAGATGACAGTGGCAATGGTGAGTGGAAGCAAGGTGGAGAGTGGCAGGATGGACCTATAGACCTCAGAGGCTGTTGTATGATCACTGGTTGTAGACCGTGTAGCAAGGAAATGAGTTTTCCAAGGAGGACGTTCACAAGGAGTAATGGTTTTGAGGACACGAGGAGATCTGGCCTTCGGGAGGTGAACCATGGAACCATTACTAGAGAAGCAGAAGGAGAACAAAGGTTAGTAAGCTTATCTCAGGATGAAGTCTAGCTAGAGCTGTCACTATATACCAAATGGTATCACATATTCCAATGGAGAAAAACTGATGCACAAGGCCTTAAATACCCAGGGGTTCATCAACAAGGATCAGGATCAGCTGGTGGTAGCTGGCTCCATTCCGCCACTCAGGAAGCTGTAAGTGTGGTTAATGGACAGAAAAGTGGAATCCTCACAAAACCGTGGCTCCCAAGGCAAGTTGAGTTTTTAATTCTGTTTATGGTCAGCTGTCATTAACATTAAGATTGTCCATATTGCTACACCTAACCCTTCTCAAAATGACAGCACACATTCTTAACCCAATTGAAGACGTCTGCCATAACCGTCCATCCATTATCTTTTACCCGCTTCGTTCACTTTTGGGTCACGGGGGTCGCCGGTGCCCATGTCCAGCAATCACTGTGCGTAGAGCGGGGTACACCCTGGACAGGTTGAAGTCCATTGCAGGGCCACATAGAGACAAACGAGACAAACAACCATTCACTCTCTCACTCACACCTAGGGACAATTTAGAGTTACCAATCTGTCTAACATGCATGTTTTTTTTTTTGTTTTTTTTTGGTGTGTGGGAGGAAATCGGCGTACCTAGAGAAAACCCACGCATGCACGGAGAGACCATGCAAACTCCGTCTCCCACAACCAACTCACCTAAAATGAAGGTTACAACTCAGTCAGTTCTACAGAGTTTGAACTACCGGTAGGTGTATTATTTCCTTAGACTGATCCGCAACAGATATTTTGAGCCCTTATATATTACTTAAGATCTGTGTTTAAAATGTTGACATTAAAATTTTTATATTTTTCATTTTTGGCAACTCTGCCCATTAGCATACTGTTTTATATATCACTTGAAGGATTTTAATAAAAACCCTTCAGAGCTTATTAAGTGGATGTATCTATAACTTATCAACATTTAGAGTCATCTCAGATCAACATGGCTACCACAGCCAACTGACATTAACAAACACAAAAGTTGAACTCTGGGTGGCGACTGAAAGAACGAGATCTCAGATACAGGAGGTTGGAATGAGTTTTCTCCTCAGGAGAGCTGGGCTCTCCCTTAGAGATAGGGTGAGACGTTCGTGTTGTCTCACTAAGAAAGGCCAGTCCACTTAGGAGATTGGGGCAGCTATGGCTGAGCGGTTAGAGCAGTTGTCCTCCAATGGGAGATTTGGGAGTTTGATTCCACCTGTAGTCATGTTGCAGTGTCCCTGTGCAAGACAGTGAACAGTGTATGAATGTGATCTAAAGCTCTGATTGGTCTCTGTTGAGATAGAGTGCTATATGAATGCGTAAATAAGGGCCAGACTGGGCTGTAGAGTGCTTTGAGACTCTTGATCAGATAGAATGGCTCTGTATAAGTACATTCCATTTAGGAGGAGACCCCAGGGAAGATCCAGAACACATTGGACAAACTATGTCTCTCTGCTGGTCTGGGAACACCTTGGAGTCCCCCGAGAAGAGCTGGTTGTGGAAAGAGATGCCTGGACCTCCCTGTTCACACCACCACTCCTGAGGCCTGACTCAGGAACAAGAGGAAGATGAAGTGTTTGATTCTTGATGAAATGCTTCATTAGCAGCTAGTTTCCTTTTTCACACCATCTACCTGAAATTCACGCCCTGCAGTCCTGTTTATGCAGTAAGTGGTGTAATGTTGCTGCAGCATCAGAGAGAAATGAGAGCAGTGCGAGTTAATATCACTTAAATGTCAAATTATTCTATTGTATAACTTCTCAGTGGTCACATTGCTTCAGCAGGTAAACAGGAAGGTATCAGCTTTCATGACAAAGGTAATTGTGTAGATCCCTGAAATCCAGGCAGCTCACAGCAACAATAAGTCGATAATAATTTGTGCTCCCTCTACTTTCTAGGAGAAAAAAAAAGAAGAGAGAGAAACCTACATCTGCTCTTCTACACTGTGTAACTCATGTATTGACAAAAAAACAAAACAAAAAAACATTAAGGTTTTCTTATAATGCCTGTAAAATAACTGACTTGAAAATCACTCCTATCCAAAACTACCAACATTCACTATTCAAACCCCTCAGCAATGGGAGAAATCAGCATACCACTTTTTTCAAGGTGTTCATTTTAGTTCACTTTATTCATCCCCAAATGTTGGCTAATGTTGCGTATCGGGATGAATCTGCTGAATATTTTCAGGAAGCAGGAAGTTGTTCAACACAAAGAACCTCACTTCATCATCCGGAGGGGATCTGTCAAGAGTTGGGGATGAGCTTTGTGACAAAGAGGCTTACACACAGAGCAAGAGTTTGTTCTTGTTGTCTTTACAGTGTTGATGCCGCTGCCAAAAGCTGACAAGAGTGCCAAAATATATATTTTTTAATTATTTAACTTTTCATGAACAAAAACACCCACAAGAAAGCATTTTGTATGATGTGAAAATCTGAGAGGCTCAGTCTGTGATCAGTGTGGTTTCCACTGATAGATTCTTGATCTTTTTCTATGAAATGGTCTTTGCTTTAAAGAGAAAACTCAAAATAAGAAGACCTTTACATGTTTGTGCATAATTTATAATTAAAAAATTCTTATAATTCCAATTCAGTGTGGTTTTAAATGATGTACATCCAGTTTTGACAATATTTCTGTTAAATAAGAACAACACAATTTATGGCAGCTCAGAGACAAAGATCCTGTTGCCAGATGTCACACAACATTGTTTTTATGAAAACAGACTGTGAAATCTGTCACTGTGGGTATTTGGCGTGGGCCCTGTGATGGACTTGTGGTCTGTCCAGGGTGTACCCCGCCTCTTGCACAGTGACGGCTGTAAAGCGGGTAAAGATAATGGATGGATGGTATTGGGCATGTGGTGGTCCTCACACTAACATCACACTCTTTGATACTTTTTTTCTTTCGGCTGCTCCTTCATCAAAGATGAAGCGCACAAACACACATGAAGACTTGTTTTCACACTGGATGCCCTTCCAGACACAAACACAGACCACTGAGCTACCACAGCATCTAGCGAGCAGATGGAGTGGGGGGTTATGGGCTTTGCTCAAAGGCCCAATTACAAAATAAAACATTTTAAAGCTGGATTTCTAGTAAAGAGAAATGATAAAATCTGTTCTTGCCTTTGTAGTTGAGTGAGGAAAATAATGTCATTTTGTTCTTGTGTGAGCTCAGAGAACCCATTTTGGACACATGACGTGGACACAACTTTGTTCTCCTGGAGGAGTGTCAGTCATTGTGTGACTGGTGTCAGTGCAATGGTCATACAACAATCTTACAAAACAAGAAATGTCTAAAAGACTAAATGTACAGAAACTGGTTGTTGAGCCATGAAAAAAAAAACCCACAATAAATGATCATGGGGTTTAGGGTTTCCTCTACCATTATTCAAGGGGGGGCGTCCTGCCCTCTCAAGGGAACATCCCACCCTGTCATAAAGGTCATGACATATGAAAAAATTAATAAACATTAGTACATATTCGCACATGATCAGTTCTGTGCAGCTGGGGAGACACCAAATGTTCATTTTCCCCAATAATACCCCTTCCACTTGCACCATGCCTCAACCTCTCAGGACATTTATCTAAAATGTTACTTTTAATTAAATATTAATGCGTTTAAAGTAACATTAGCATACGGTCACATTCGGGTTTTGGATTCTAATAAGCCAGACACAGGAGTACAAGAGAACAGTTTCTATTTATTTGGCTGCTGGATGGAGGAGTCAGGATCAGCCGTATTAACAGGTTCTCACAGGCTACAGGGAAAGAGTCACCTGTGTCAGCAATGACGTCACTGGCAGAGCAGCTGCAGTACGTGATTTGTGGGGGGGGAGGGGGTGCAAGTCCAAGAGCAGGGTCCAGATAATGAAGCGGGGGTCATACACAGGCAAACAGAGAGCAGGAACCAGAGCCAAGTCGTAATCCGTAATTGTAGTCATGGAAGGAAAGCAGAGTTGTTTACCGTGGTCTGATGTGAAGTCAAAATTGAAAGAGGGACGGCCAATGCGAGGAAACCGTGGTACAGGCATGAGGTCGAGACAAGGCAAGGCAAACAAGGCTGTGGCATGAAACTATGGATGGCTTTTTATCAGGGATCATTGAAGGTTTAATAATTCGGCAGGAGCAAAGAGTGAGCCTGGAGTTTAAATAGAGAGCTGAACAGGTGCATGGAATGAATGATAGTTGGGTGACAAGCAAAACACAGCAGGGAAACAATGGCATGAGGAGCAGAAACATGGCATGAGGAGCAGAAACATGGCATGAGGAGCAGAAACATGGCATGAGGGGCGGAGGCGTGAGCAGATGAGGGTTACACATACACACACGTCCGACTTGCGCATGCGATCAAACTTCTGCTAGAACAGAAAGTGGCACAGCCAAGGCCGGATTAACCATATGGGCAACTGCCCAGGGGCCCGTGATCTCTAAGGGGCCCAGGGCAGTGACGGCACAAGCAGAATATCTGGTTATCTCCTGCTTTACTTGGAGCCCTGCGCTGCACAGACACTGCTGCGCTTCCACTGCATTTGTGCAGCCCGCCTCCTCCCAGCGCGGCTGCTGCAGCTCTCGGGTTTTTTTTTTTTTCAATAGGATCCTCGACGGTGCGACCTGTCAATCAAATCAGAAGGCGTGTCAGTAACTGACCAATCAATGACCTCAATTTGTCCCGAAGGTAAACGCCCCTTACCTGCTGAAAAGCTCATCAGCTTTTTTTTTTTTTCTTGAGAAACATTGTTTTAATTAAAACAATAAGTTTGTATCTGTTGTGAGATGATTCTATCAGTTTTGCAGATTTTTAATCTACTTAATGAAGAATAGTATGACTTAATATTGTTCATTAAACAGGAAGGAGGACTTATTATCCCTCCTCTTACTACAGTGAATGTGGTACTTTGCTATAAGTACGACTATATTTATGGCATCAGAGAAAGCTGAGTTTAAGTTATCCACATAAAGTAAAATGTCATCAGCATGAAAAGAAGAAATGTTAAGTTTGAGATTAATCCAGTTTCTGATGTCTGAACAAACACTTTGTATTGACATTAAAAAATACTCGAGGGATTCATCTTCTGATTTACAAAACGCACACAAATCAACATCAAATGTAAATGTTCTTTGCAGAAACATGGCTACAGCATATATCTTATTTATTATTTTAAAATGATTCTCCTTCACTTTAGGAGATTTAGGTCATTTGACAAATTTAGAATGAGCAGGAGTCATTATGGTTTTATGATTTATACTGGGAGGTTTCTTGAAGGAATCTTTGTTATAATCAGTAAATCCTTTGTCGCAAACATTCATTGATAATCTTATTACATTTGAAGTCAACTAAGTTACAGCATTTAATTTTAATTTGGGCATCAAATCATCACCTTTGAATATATAATATTTTAAATTAATTGAATCAGCTGTTGGTCAGGTTACTTCTTGTTGTGCCATTAGCTCTAAAATAGTTACTGAATCAAGTGTTTACTTCCATCCATCCACGGGGGTAGCAGCCTAAGTAGGGAGGTCCAGACTTCCCTCGCCCCAGCCACTTGGACCAGCTCCTCCAGGGAAATCCCAAGGTGTTCCAAGTGTTTACTTATGTAGGTAAAACTAGATGTTCAACAACCATTATATACACTAGAATGCAGGAAATGGCATCTACTTTATTCAAAATTTCCCAGACCCACCATCAGTGCCCCTCCCCACACACACACAAATTATAAATGCTTCTGACACCAGCAGCCAACACGTTACTAAGCAAGTACACATGGTGTCATGTGGTGTTCAAAGTGCGTTCAGTTTAATTCAGTCTTGATGATTTGTGTCAATGAGCATTTGGAGTTTTATGTATAAAAATACACTTGCTAGTAAGAATTTCAAGTATATTTACTGTATATTATGGTAATTTATTCTGGATTTTGCCAGATTATGGTGATTCTGGGGTCGTGATGATGGGGCCCTTGAAGATTGTTGCCAAGGGTACAACGAAGTGTTAATCTGGCCCTGGGCACACCGAGTACTTTTAGGGCTTATTGTAATCAAATTTTAAGGGGGAGTGGTGATGCTTAGGTTGGAGAAGAAGAGACTGTGATAAGAAAGTTGCTGGTTCAATCCCCTGGACCAACAACTTCAAAATGTGGGTGTGCATGAGTTTCCAATTTGAAACTTTTTCACAATACTTGAATTTTCTGAGACAGAGTTTTGGGTTTTCATTATCTGTAAGCAATATTCATCAAAATTTCAATAAAGGCTTGAAATAGATAAGTAAAGTAAAGTGCTATGTTATCATTGTATGTTCCCATACAGTTCTGAAATGAGTTCTCTGCTTTTAACCCATCAGACGTGATATACACCCAGGTGAAACAGCGGGCAGCTATGTAGGCACCCAGGGAGAAAATTAGGGATTGGGTGTCTTGCTCAGGGACACCACGATTTGTGGGAATGGCGGGAAGTCAAGCTGCAATTTTCTGGTCTCAAGTTGTCTGCTGTACCTCTACAACATCTCAGCCCCATGTTTATAATGGCTCCTATATGTGTAATGAATCTGTATGAGTTTCTCTTTCTGAAGGGATTGACAAAAAATGTTCTAATTTTTTTTTTGTATCCTGATGCTCAATAATCCAGTTAATTTCTAATGTGATGTTCTCTGGGTTTGTGGACCAGAGACTTTGGAGTGGAACGCAGCCATGGCAAGTGGCAAGCAATAGCACACGCTGTTACCATCTTAGCAATGTTGTCACTCTTTAATGAGTTTTCAGACCCCCCCCCCCCCCCCCACAACGTACACCAAAGAACAATATTTCATAAGAGCGACCATCAACAAATGTAGTGACTTATTGCTGTGGGCCTTTTGGGAGAATTGTATCAGTCCCAAGTTCATTTAAATAGAAGGGATGGAATTGTGACAGGGCAGCACAGAGGCACAGTTGGTAGAGCTGCTGCCTCTCAGCAAGCAGGTCGCCCTGGTTCAAATTCTGGCCCGAGGCCTTTCTGGGTGGAGTTTGCATGTTCTCTTTGTGCATGCATGGGTTTTCTCCGGGTACTCCAGTTTCCTCCCACAGACCAAAAACATGCATGTTAGGCTGATTAGTAACTCTAAATTGTCTCTAGGTGTGAGTGAGAGAGTGAATGGTTGTTTATCTCGTTTGTCTCTATGTGTCCCTGTGATGGACTGGAGACCTGTCCAGGGTGTCCCCCGCATCTCACACAGTGACATCTGGACATGGGCACCAATTACCCCCTGCAACCCAAAAACGAAGAAGCGGGTAAAGATGATGGATGGCTGGCTGGATAGATGGATGGATGGCTGGATGGATGGATGGATGGATGGAATTGTGACATTAAATAAAACCAGCTGGAAGTGTTTAATGGAAACTGCCATGTTGCATTTTTAAAACACTTGGAGTCTGCATACTAGTAACTTGGGTCTTTAAGTCTCACCTACCCCCACCAACCCACACACAACCATAATATCACAAAGGTTAATTTTAAGCATGAAACAACTGATTACAGCTCAATGTGTTAGAAACATGAAGTACTGAGCACACAGAAGAAAGGTCAATGTGAGTATAAACCTGAAAACATTATTTGAGGTGTGTATATATTATATATATCTGTTCACGTCAAAATCCAAGCTGGCCCAACAGCTATCATTTTACGATTCTATGCTTTCTAGTTTTTATGTTGCCTAAAAGTATAGTTTCTTTAAATGATTAGGGCCAACAATTAAACTATGGTAGCCAAGGCCACCATTGATCAACCACCAGCTCCTCCATTACACCTGGTGGTGGATATAATGTCTTCCTCCACTTACCAGGATACGTCACTCTGTGATGCCTCAGACAAAAAAAAAAACAAAAAACTGTTCTTCTCCACAGTGTAACTCCTACTCACTTGAATATCTTGTACAACATATATTAAGGTATACTTGCATTCTCTGATCAGTTCCATTCCAGAAAAACACTCATCACCAAAACTACAAAACAATCATCTCCGAAACATTTACTATTCAAACCCCTCAGCGACGGGGGACAAACTTGTTTATATGGAGGGAGCAGGACTCAGAACGTGTACAAGCAGCAGCTGACAGAAAACCTGGGGCCATACTGGCTTCAACTTCAGGTTTTAGAATATGGTTTAACATTTTACCATGCCTTTGATGAAATCCCTTTCAAATATTTTTATCCAAAAGCAACTTTATTCTGTAGTTCATTTTAGGACATTTAGGCAGTAGGAAAAAAAAACAATAAATACTAAGTCTTTCAAAAGTTTGAAAGTTGAGTTGTGATGTTTTATAGCAGGAATATAATCTGTTGTACTGCATTATAGATAATCCACCTGTTCGGTAATTCTCACGATGTGTGTGTGTTTGAGTTACTGGTTTAATCTTCCATTTTATGAGCCATAAATATTAATTTGAATAAAGCTGCTAAGGCTCATAAAAGTTTCTCTTTCAAGGCAGCAGATCTAGTTAAGTTCATTTGAGAAAGACTGAACTAAAGACGAGGTCAAAAAGAAAGATTATGCTCCACTCGTCATTATCAGCTGTGATAAAGTGTCTGTCTGATTCAGAACACCAGCGGTAGACTTCACATTTGAGTGGAATCGTGTTTAAAACTGACCTCAGATCAACAGTGAGTTAAATTAAAATGTGATTTAAGGTGAGTCACCCACACTTTGTCTCTGCCTGTCCGCAGAAAATTAATTTCAGACTCCTGAAAAAAGAAAAATACATTAAACCATCATCTTTTTGCAATGCAGTACTATATCATCTTTAATCAAATCATTTTGTAGACTTTGCTACCTGACATTCAAAGTGTTTTTTTCTCGTAAACTTTATTACACTGGAGATTAAACAGATTTATAAGAAAATGTCTGTAATGAACTTAGAGACTTTCAGGCATTAAATGATGATTTGTTAATGCAGCCATTTGTATCCACAGTAGAAAGGTGAAGGTGGAGCAATAATGTTATTAACTGTGTATATGTGCATGTGGGTTTGTTTGTCTGTCAACAAAATATCTTATATATGAACAGATTTTAATAACGTTTTTTGAGAATAATCATGAAGTTAGCATCTACAACTAGGCCTGTCACGATAACAAAATTTGCTGGGCGATTTATTGTCTCAGAAATTATCACGATAAATGATAATATTGTTTGCAATTTGACAATAATGATTAATTATTGTCAAATTTAAGAAGAAATGTTTGTTAATTTGTTTTGCATGTAGTACCTTTTTTCGACCATGAATGACAGTATAAGACTGTTTGAACTGAAGGATGGATAGAGAGGGAGCAAGCAGTGTGTCTCTTTAAGAAAAATGGGAGGGAGGCCCCTTGACGTGACATGGGCTGTCTCACTTCGGTTCTCAAAATGGCGTACACTCGGTGTGGTTTGAGCTCTTTAGCATAGCTTTTCTCACACAAAGCTTTTAATAAAAAAATTTAAAAAAATCAGTAAACACGTTCTCAGCTTCTTTTTGCAGAGAAAAACTTTTTATACGAAGGCACGGGTTTCAACCGTGAATTTTGGAGCTTCGACAAGACTGAGGTTTTTTTCCCGAGGTCGGCCTGTTAGGTTAGCTCGTAGCTTAGCTTCTCAGTTTAGCTGCTTTTAACGATCCAAAAACACAATTTTGTACAGTTAAAATGGATTTTAAAGAGAAAGGCAGGAGTCAGTGAAGATCACCAGAGTTGAGCCTTTTGTCATCCAGTGTCTTCAGAAGAAAGAGAGAGACACGAAGAAACGATAAAGCCGATTTCTACCTGGATTATTAACATGCATCAGGATAAAGCCGATAAATGAAAATGAGGTAGATAATTTTAATGTATCATGCCATTAATTGATTTATCATTTATCATGACAGGCCTATCTACAACTGAATAGCTTTTAGAGTCAACCACCACAGCTGACTGATGAAAGCAAACATGTGATGAAAACTTTTCTGCCCCACTCTGGGCCCTTGAGCAAGGCCCTTAACCCCCATCTGCTCCCCCGGGCGCCTTAGATGGCAGCTCTCTGCTCTACACAAAGGCCTGTGGTAGCTCGATGGTCTGTGGTGGGGTCAGGAAGGGTGGCCGGCGTTTAAACAATCGCCAAGTCTTCATGCGAGTTGGTTTGCCGTGGCAACCCCTGAAGAAGGGAGCAGACGAAAGAAGGAAAAAAAAAATCATGAATTAATTTTCGGAACATGCCATGTTCCACTTTCACACCAGAACTCGTCTAGTTTTCTTCAGTTTACATCGACAGGTGTAAATTCCAGCCAATCACTGACTTAATCTAGTCTCTGTGGTAACAAGGAGCCTAGACCCTAAAACAATATCCTTTTTCCATCCGATTAAAGGATATGGTTTTTACTCTTTAATCGTGTGTATCTTTCATGCTTTTGAAAATGTGTGTTTGTTTAAATCAATGATGTTTCACTTAATCTCTTCTCTCCCTCTAGGCTGAAAAAATAATCTTTAATTAACTCTGAGATACGTGTTTGATGATTAACCTCTCATATCCTCTCATTATTATTCTTTACATGTACTGATCTGTAAAATTGTGTTACACTTCTAGCAGGTTTTTAAATTTTTTTTTTTATATATGCTGGTTCATTGTGGTAATAACGTATTGACATCCTTTGAGTGAGTGAATCAGGATTAGACAGATTTTGAAATTTAAACTAAATCATAACAATTATTCAACTCAACAACAAAAAACAAGTTAACAATATCTGAATTTTAGCACTCAGTTGTTACTCTAATTTATCAAAGCTTGATTTAAACAGTCACGTTCATTTAACAATGATTAAAGGAAGAGAACACCCTGAAGCAAGAATTTATGAACTCTTTTATGATCCAAATTAAGACTTTGATTATAAGTTTATCTAAACCCCCCAAATCTCTTGAATAGGAGGTTTGAAGATAATCATCTATCTATCCATTATCTCTACCCACTGTATCCTGTCCAGGTCTTGTAGGTTTCTTTTTCTCATATCCAGCAGTCACTGTTATGTTTACATGTGCAAAATTCTTTGACCGGATTGAAATGTTTTCAGATTAAATAATTCAAATGTATCGTTTACATGGGCACAATCTGTTCATGACGAGCTTTTACATGCAGCGGGCTTTGTTCTGAACAGCATTACTGACATGCACAGAGTGGTAATTCTCCTTAAAAAAAAAACACCGAAGAAGAAGTTCTACTTCTGGTTTACTTCCGGGATGAACGTAAACACACCTGAGCACCCAATCCATCGCAGGGCCACATAGAGACAAACAACCATTCACTCTCTCACTCTCACCTAGGGACAATTTAGAGTTACCAATCAGCCTAACATGCATGTTTTTGGTCTGAGGGAGGAAACCCACGCAGCACAGAGAGAAATGCAAACCAGTGGCGAGTGGCCAATAGAGGGCGCCAGGGCACTGCCCCACCACTCACCACATTACCATGAATAAGACATTAAAAAATTTATAAAAATGAAATAAAAAAATAA
The DNA here is from genome assembly GCF_014905685.2 of Nematolebias whitei. NCBI lineage: Eukaryota > Metazoa > Chordata > Actinopteri > Cyprinodontiformes > Rivulidae > Nematolebias > Nematolebias whitei. The sequence goes on along the minus strand of NC_056498.1, from coordinate 76,641,379 downwards.
AAATATTTTGAAATATATGTATATTTTTTTTAGCTGTGCAAGATAAATATTTTATAATTAATGATGAGTAAAGCTGTTTCGTTCAACGTCTGATTAGTGACGTATTTCCGCCCTGGGGCGCAAAAATCTTTGCTCATAGACTCTTGTTAAAAGTTGTCCATGCGCAGTTAGCTCGTCTTCAATACAAGATATAGGACTATTCTGGGCGCACCCCTCCTGTGCTCAGAGCCTGTGCTCGTGCTTCCAGAACAGATCATGCAGTGACTCTCACAACCAGGCTTCATGTAAGAGAGGCTAGCTGCTACAGGTAGGCTTTAAGTCACTGAAAGCCCTTTATCTAATGCCTATGCTGCTGTTTCTGACTGATATGTCTCTCAACTTTTAGATGTCTCTGTTTGTGAAAAAACCTTCAGCTGTATTCTAAAAGTGGGAACTGGTGAATTTGTTTGTTTGTTTGTGTCTGGAGCTAGCATGCTAGTGCTAGCCTCCAGGTTATTGTATTGGACTCTGTGCTAAATCAGTGCTATATTGCTACATTTATTTGAATATGCTTATAGAAAAAATAATTATCAAACATTAATACTTTTCTATACAAAATGTCACGGATGGTGTTATACTGTTTCTGAATACCTGCATTTATATGGATCTGGATAATGAAAAATAAGCCTCTTGCAATAAGTAAATAGCTCCTAATGTTAACATTGAATAATTTAAATTGAAGGTACATTGAAATGGTGAAATGCTACATGTGCTAAGGTGCAACATCAGGACCTTTAATATTAGGAATATTTTAGAGTACTCAAATAATAAGCTTGATTCTATTTATATTATGAACTTATATTATTACAGTAATGATGATAAAACATGTATGTGTATTGCTTAAATTTATGATGGTTTTTGATATTGATAAAATACAGGGTTATTGATTATTAGGTCTGTTTCACACAGGCCAGGTTCCTGTCTATTGCTGAGGATGGAGAGCTAAAGTTTCAAACCAGGAGATCGGCTGAATCCCCATAACTCCTTCCAGTGCAATAGGAGGATATATATATATATATAGTATGTATATATATATATATATATATATATATATATATATATATACAGAGCCGCTGGCAGGGAATCACTTGGAGTTGTTTCAACAGACATGGATTGGAAATCTCTGCAGGTTGGATTGGAAAAATCTGCTGGTGTTGGAGGCCGATACCGGATCAGCTCGGCCCCATCCCTAATTGTAATACAGAATTAGTTTTATTATCCTATGTGCAGAAAAGGGGAGGAGTTGAAAAGTTCGATAGCCACTGGGAGGAAAGACTTCCTGTATTGTTCTGTGGAGCACCTTGATGGTCTCAGTGTACTACTGAAGGTGCTGCAGTAAGAGTCCAGGGTGTCATGCAGGGGGTGTAACGTGTTGTTCAGGATCTGGAGCAGTTTCCTCAGCATCCTCTGCTCAGACACCTCTGTCAGAAAGTACAGGTCCACTCCAAGAACTGAACCAGCACTCTTGATGAGTTTATCAATTCTGTTGGCATCAGCTTTCTTCACCCTGCTGCCCCAGCACACCACAGCGTAGAAGAAGATGCTGGAAACCACCGAGTGGTAAAACATCTGCAGCATGGTCCTGCAGATGTTAAAGGACCTGAGTCTCCTCAGAAGAAAAGGGCGACTCTGCCTTTTCTTGTAGAGGATGTTGGTGTTAGCTGTCCAATCCAGTTTATTGTCTAGGTGGACCCCCAGGTATTTGTAGCAGTCCACAGTGTCCACCTTAGTACTCTTGATGTTGTAAGAGGAAGCAGTTGTCAATTCCAACCAGGAGTGACGAGTGGTGAGTGTCATGAATCACGTCCCTGTGTTTAGATCTTTATCACTCTGTTCACTAGTTCTGGTTTCTCAGTCCTGTTCTGTTTTTTTCCTCTTCACTCCTTATCTACTTCTACCTGGTTCTCATGTGTGTGTATGTGGAGAACCAGTCTATCCACTCTGCATGTTGGT